>NW_027478169.1:1875000-2500000 GCF_051020975.1 Osmia lignaria lignaria | reverse complement strand
TATCTCTATTATGTTGGTGCGGCTTCGGAACTTTTAAATATCTCGATGTATCTCGAAAACTACGCTTCTGATCAAAAAATATCATAGAACATAAATTGTAGGAAACATAATTCTCTACAAAAAAGGTCTCTTAACATTTTGCCATAGCTCGCTTCGTTTCCGAGATATTTGCAGATATATCTCAAGGGAAGGGGCCTGACGGACAGATTTCGAGATATTTCTTCTTCTTGTTGTTCTTCTTCTGCACAGCTAAGCTGGAAGTGGCATTTACAGCTCGCAATAGTGCAGAGTTATCTCAAAGAAAGGGGCCACGGTGTTTCTGTATCTCTATTATGTTGGTGCGGCTTCGGAACTTTTAAATATCTTGATATATCTCGAGAACTACGCATCTGATCAAAAAATATCATACAACATAAAAAGTAGGAAACTTAATTCTCTACAAAAAAGGTCTCTTAACATTTTGCCATAGCTCGCTTCGTTTCCGAGATATTTGCAGATTTATCTCAAGGGAAGGGGCCTGACGGACATATTTCGAGATATTTCTTCTTCTTGTTGTTCTTCTTCTGCACAGCTAAGCTGGAAGTGGCATTTGCGGCTCGCACTAGTGCAGAGTTATCTCAAAGAAAGGGGCCACGGTGTTTCTGTATCCCTATTATGTTGGTGCGGCTTCGGAACTTTTAAATATCTCGATATATCTCGAAAACTACGCTTCTGATCAAAAAATATCATAGAACATAAATTGTAGGAAACATAATTCTCTACAAAAAAGGTCTCTTAACATTTTGCCATAGCTCGCTTGGTTTCCGAGATATTTGCAGATATATCTCAAGGGAAGGGGCCTGACGGACAGATTTCGAGATATTTCTTCTTCTTGTTGTTCTTCTTCTGCACAGCTAAGCTGGAAGTGGCATTTACAGCTCGCAATAGTGCAGAGTTATCTCAAAGAAAGGGGCCACGGTGTTTCTGTATCTCTATTATGTTGGTGCGGCTTCGGAACTTTTAAATATCTTGATATATCTCGAGAACTACGCATCTGATCAAAAAATATCATACAACATAAAAAGTAGGAAACTTAATTCTCTACAAAAAAGGTCTCTTAACATTTTGCCATAGCTCGCTTCGTTTCCGAGATATTTGCAGATTTATCTCAAGGGAAGGGGCCTGACGGACATATTTCGAGATATTTCTTCTTCTTGTTGTTCTTCTTCTGCACAGCTAAGCTGGAAGTGGCATTTGCGGCTCGCACTAGTGCAGAGTTATCTCAAAGAAAGGGGCCACGGTGTTTCTGTATCCCTATTATGTTGGTGCGGCTTCGGAACTTTTAAATATCTCGATATATCTCGAAAACTACGCTTCTGATCAAAAAATATCATAGAAGATAAATTGTAGGAAACATAATTCTCTACAAAAAACGTCTCTTAATATTTTGCCATAGCTCGCTTCGTTTCCGAGATATTTGCAGATTCAGCTCAAAGGAACTGGCCTGACGGACATATTTCGAGATATTTCTTCTTCTTGTTGTTCTTCCTCTGCACAGCTAAGCTGGAAGTGGCATTTGCAGCTCGCAATAGTGCAGAGTTATCTCAAATAAAGGGGCCACGGTGTTTCTGTATCTCTATTATGTTGGTGCGGCTTCGGAACTTTTAAATAACTTGATATATCTCGAGAACTACGCATCTGATCAAAAAATATCATAGAACATAAAAAGTAGGAAACTTAATTCTCTACAAAAAAGGTCTCTTAACATTTTGCCATAGCTCGCTTCGTTTCCGAGATATGTGCAGATTTATCTCAAGGGAAGGGGCCTGACGGACATATTTCGAGATATTTCTTCTTCTTGTTGTTCTTCTTCTGCACAGCTAAGCTGGAAGTGGCATTTGCGGCTCGCACTAGTGCAGAATTATCTCAACGAAAGGGGCCACGGTGTTTCTGTATCTCTATTATGTTGGTGCGGCTTCGGAACTTTTAAATATCTCGATATATCTCGAAAACTACGCTTCTGATCAAAAAATATCATAGAACATAAATTGTAGGAAACATAATTCTCTACAAAAAAGGTCTCTTAACATTTTGCCATAGCTCGCTTCGTTTCCGAGATATTTGCAGATATATCTCAAGGGAAGGGGCCTGACGGACATATTTCGAGATATTTCTTCTTCTTGTTGTTCTTCTTCTGCACAGCTAAGCTGGAAGTGGCATTTACAGCTCGCAATAGTGCAGAGTTATCTCAAAGAAATGGGCCACTGTGTTTCTGTATCTCTATTATGTTGGTGCGGCTTCGGAACTTTTAAATATCTTGATATATCTCGAGAACTACGCATCTGATCAAAAAATATCATAGAACATAAAAAGTAGGAAACTTAATTCTCTACAAAAGAGGTCTCTTAACATTTTGCCATAGCTCGCTTCGTTTCCGAGACATTTGCAGATTTATCTCAAGGGAAGGGGCCTGACGGACATATTTCGAGATATTTCTTCTTCTTGTTGTTCTTCTTCTGCACAGCTAAACTGGAAGTGGCATTTCCAGCTCGCAATAGTGCAGAGTTATCTCAAAGAGAGGGGCCACGGTGTTTCTGTATCTCTATTATGTTGGTGCGGCTTCGGAACTTTTAAATATCTTGATATATCTCGAGAACTACGCATCTGATCAAAAAATATCATAGAACATAAAAAGTAGGAAACTTAATTCTCTACAAAGGAGGTCTCTTAACATTTTGCCATAGCTCGCTTCGTTTCCGAGATATTTGCAGATTTATCTCAAGGGAAGGGGCCTGACGGACATATTTCGAGATATTTCTTCTTCTTGTTGTTCTTCTTCTGCACAGCTAAGCTGGAGGTGGCATTTACAGCTCGCAATAGTGCAGAGTTATCTCAAAGAAAGGGGCCACGGTGTTTCTGTATCTCTATTATGTTGGTGCGGCTTCGGAACTTTTAAATATCTTGATATATCTCGAGAACTACGCATCTGATCAAAAAATATCATGGAAGATAAAAAGTAGGAAACTTAATTCTCTACAAAAAAGGTCTCTTAACATTTTGCCATAGCTCGCTTCGTTTCCGAGATATTTGCAGATTTATCTCAAGGGAAGGGGCCTGACGGACATATTTCGAGATATTTCTTCTTCTTGTTGTTCTTCTTCTGCACAGCTAAGCTGGAAGTGGCATTTGCGGCTCGCACTAGTGCAGAGTTATCTCAAAGAAAGGGGCCACGGTGTTTCTGTATCTCTATTATGTTGGTGCGGCTTCGGAACTTTTAAATATCTCGATGTATCTCGAAAACTACGCTTCTGATCAAAAAATATCATAGAACATAGATTGTAGGAAACAGAATTCTCTACAAAAACGGTCTCTTAACATTTTGCCATAGCTCGCTTCGTTTCCGAGATATTTGCAGATATATCTCAAGGGAAGGGGCCTGACGGACATATTTCGAGATATTTCTTCTTCTTGTTGTTCTTCTTCTGCACAGCTAAGCTGGAAGTGGCATTTGCGGCTCGCACTAGTGCACAGTTATCTCAAAGAAAGGGGCCACGGTGTTTCTGTATCTCTATTATGTTGGTGCGTCTTCGGAACTTTTAAATATCTCGATATATCTCGAAAACTACGCTTCTGATCAAAAAATATCATAGAACATAAATTGTAGGAAACATAATTCTCTACAAAAAAGGTCTCTTAACATTTTGCCATAGCTCGCTTCGTTTCCGAGATATTTGCAGATTCAGCTCAAAGGAACTGGCCTGACGGACATATTTCGAGATATTTCTTCTTCTTGTTGTTCTTCCTCTGCACAGCTAAGCTGGAAGTGGCATTTGCAGCTCGCAATAGTGCAGAGTTATCTCAAAGAAAGGGGCCACGGTGTTTCTGTATCTCTATTATGTTGGTGCGGCTTCGGAACTTTTAAATATCTTGATATATCTCGAGAACTACGCATCTGATCAAAAAATATCATAGAACATAAAAAGTAGGAAACTTAATTCTCTACAAAAAAGGTCTCTTAACATTTTGCCATAGCTCGCTTCGTTTCCGAGATATGTGCAGATTTATCTCAAGGGAAGGGGCCTGACGGACATATTTCGAGATATTTCTTCTTCTTGTTGTTCTTCTTCTGCACAGCTAAGCTGGAAGTGGCATTTGCGGCTCGCACTAGTGCAGAATTATCTCAACGAAAGGGGCCACGGTGTTTCTGTATCTCTATTATGTTGGTGCGGCTTCGGAACTTTTAAATATCTCGATATATCTCGAAAACTACGCTTCTGATCAAAAAATATCATAGAACATAAATTGTAGGAAACATAATTCTCTACAAAAAAGGTCTCTTAACATTTTGCCATAGCTCGCTTCGTTTCCGAGATATTTGCAGATATATCTCAAGGGAAGGGGCCTGACGGACATATTTCGAGATATTTCTTCTTCTTGTTGTTCTTCTTCTGCACAGCTAAGCTGGAAGTGGCATTTACAGCTCGCAATAGTGCAGAGTTATCTCAAAGAAATGGGCCACTGTGTTTCTGTATCTCTATTATGTTGGTGCGGCTTCGGAACTTTTAAATATCTTGATATATCTCGAGAACTACGCATCTGATCAAAAAATATCATAGAACATAAAAAGTAGGAAACTTAATTCTCTACAAAAGAGGTCTCTTAACATTTTGCCATAGCTCGCTTCGTTTCCGAGACATTTGCAGATTTATCTCAAGGGAAGGGGCCTGACGGACATATTTCGAGATATTTCTTCTTCTTGTTGTTCTTCTTCTGCACAGCTAAACTGGAAGTGGCATTTCCAGCTCGCAATAGTGCAGAGTTATCTCAAAGAGAGGGGCCACGGTGTTTCTGTATCTCTATTATGTTGGTGCGGCTTCGGAACTTTTAAATATCTTGATATATCTCGAGAACTACGCATCTGATCAAAAAATATCATAGAACATAAAAAGTAGGAAACTTAATTCTCTACAAAGGAGGTCTCTTAACATTTTGCCATAGCTCGCTTCGTTTCCGAGATATTTGCAGATTTATCTCAAGGGAAGGGGCCTGACGGACATATTTCGAGATATTTCTTCTTCTTGTTGTTCTTCTTCTGCACAGCTAAGCTGGAGGTGGCATTTACAGCTCGCAATAGTGCAGAGTTATCTCAAAGAAAGGGGCCACGGTGTTTCTGTATCTCTATTATGTTGGTGCGGCTTCGGAACTTTTAAATATCTTGATATATCTCGAGAACTACGCATCTGATCAAAAAATATCATGGAAGATAAAAAGTAGGAAACTTAATTCTCTACAAAAAAGGTCTCTTAACATTTTGCCATAGCTCGCTTCGTTTCCGAGATATTTGCAGATTTATCTCAAGGGAAGGGGCCTGACGGACATATTTCGAGATATTTCTTCTTCTTGTTGTTCTTCTTCTGCACAGCTAAGCTGGAAGTGGCATTTGCGGCTCGCACTAGTGCAGAGTTATCTCAAAGAAAGGGGCCACGGTGTTTCTGTATCTCTATTATGTTGGTGCGGCTTCGGAACTTTTAAATATCTCGATGTATCTCGAAAACTACGCTTCTGATCAAAAAATATCATAGAACATAGATTGTAGGAAACAGAATTCTCTACAAAAACGGTCTCTTAACATTTTGCCATAGCTCGCTTCGTTTCCGAGATATTTGCAGATATATCTCAAGGGAAGGGGCCTGACGGACATATTTCGAGATATTTCTTCTTCTTGTTGTTCTTCTTCTGCACAGCTAAGCTGGAAGTGGCATTTGCGGCTCGCACTAGTGCACAGTTATCTCAAAGAAAGGGGCCACGGTGTTTCTGTATCTCTATTATGTTGGTGCGTCTTCGGAACTTTTAAATATCTCGATATATCTCGAAAACTACGCTTCTGATCAAAAAATATCATAGAACATAAATTGTAGGAAACATAATTCTCTACAAAAAAGGTCTCTTAACATTTTGCCATAGCTCGCTTCGTTTCCGAGATATTTGCAGATTCAGCTCAAAGGAACTGGCCTGACGGACATATTTCGAGATATTTCTTCTTCTTGTTGTTCTTCCTCTGCACAGCTAAGCTGGAAGTGGCATTTGCAGCTCGCAATAGTGCAGAGTTATCTCAAAGAAAGGGGCCACGGTGTTTCTGTATCTCTATTATGTTGGTGCGGCTTCGGAACTTTTAAATATCTTGATATATCTCGAGAACTACGCATCTGATCAAAAAATATCATAGAACATAAAAAGTAGGAAACTTAATTCTCTACAAAAAAGGTCTCTTAATATTTTGCCATAGCTCGCTTCGTTTCCGAGATATTTGCAGATTTATCTGAAGGGAAGGGGCCTGACGGACATATTTCGAGATATTTCTTCTTCTTGTTGTTCTTCTTCTGCACAGCTAAGCTGGAAGTGGCATTTGCGGCTGGCACTAGTGCAGAGTTATCTCAAAGAAAGGGGCCACGGTGTTTCTGTATCTCTATTATGTTGGTGCGGCTTCGGAACTTTTAAATATCTCGATGTATCTCGAAAACTACGCTTCTGATCAAAAAATATCATAGAACATAAATTGTAGGAAACATAATTCTCTACAAAAAAGGTCTCTTAACATTTTGCCATAGCTCGCTTCGTTTCCGAGATATTTGCAGATATATCTCAAGGGAAGGGGCCTGACGGACAGATTTCGAGATATTTCTTCTTCTTGTTGTTCTTCTTCTGCACAGCTAAGCTGGAAGTGGCATTTACAGCTCGCAATAGTGCAGAGTTATCTCAAAGAAAGGGGCCACGGTGTTTCTGTATCTCTATTATGTTGGTGCGGCTTCGGAACTTTTAAATATCTTGATATATCTCGAGAACTACGCATCTGATCAAAAAATATCATAGAACATAAAAAGTAGGAAACTTAATTCTCTACAAAAAAGGTCTCTTAACATTTTGCCATAGCTCGCTTCGTTTCCGAGATATTTGCAGATTTATCTCAAGGGAAGGGGCCTGACGGACATATTTCGAGATATTTCTTCTTCTTGTTGTTCTTCTTCTGCACAGCTAAGCTGGAAGTGGCATTTGCGGCTCGCACTAGTGCAGAGTTATCTCAAAGAAAGGGGCCACGGTGTTTCTGTATCCCTATTATGTTGGTGCGGCTTCGGAACTTTTAAATATCTCGATATATCTCGAAAACTACGCTTCTGATCAAAAAATATCATAGAACATAAATTGTAGGAAACATAATTCTCTACAAAAAACGTCTCTTAATATTTTGCCATAGCTCGCTTCGTTTCCGAGATATTTGCAGATTCAGCTCAAAGGAACTGGCCTGACGGACATATTTCGAGATATTTCTTCTTCTTGTTGTTCTTCCTCTGCACAGCTAAGCTGGAAGTGGCATTTGCAGCTCGCAATAGTGCAGAGTTATCTCAAAGAGAGGGGCCACGGTGTTTCTGTATCTCTATTATGTTGGTGCGGCTTCGGAACTTTTAAATATCTTGATATATCTCGAGAACTACGCATCTGATCAAAAAATATCATAGAAGATAAAAAGTAGGAAGCTTAATTCTCTACAAAAAAGGTCTCTTAACATTTTGCCATAGCTCGCTTCGTTTCCGAGATATTTGCAGATTTATCTCAAGGGAAGGGGCCTGACGGACATATTTCGAGATATTTCTTCTTCTTGTTGTTCTTCTTCTGCACAGCTAAGCTGGAGGTGGCATTTACAGCTCGCAATAGTGCAGAGTTATCTCAAAGAAAGGGGCCACGGTGTTTCTGTATCTCTATTATGTTGGTGCGGCTTCGGAACTTTTAAATATCTTGATATATCTCGAGAACTACGCATCTGATCAAAAAATATCATGGAAGGTAAAAAGTAGGAAACTTAATTCTCTACAAAAAAGGTCTCTTAACATTTTGCCATAGCTCGCTTGGTTTCCGAGATATTTGCAGATTTATCTCAAGGGAAGGGGCCTGACGGACATATTTCGAGATATTTCTTCTTCTTGTTGTTCTTCTTCTGCACAGCTAAGCTGGAAGTGGCATTTGCGGCTCGCACTAGTGCAGAGTTATCTCAAAGAAAGGGGCCACGGTGTTTCTGTATCTCTATTATGTTGGTGCGGCTTCGGAACTTTTAAATATCTCGATATATCTCGAAAACTACGCTTCTGATCAAAAAATATCATAGAACATAAATTGTAGGAAACATAATTCTCTACAAAAAACGTCTCTTAATATTTTGCCATAGCTCGCTTCGTTTCCGAGATATTTGCAGATTCAGCTCAAAGGAACTGGCCTGACGGACATATTTCGAGATATTTCTTCTTCTTGTTGTTCTTCTTCTGCACAGCTAAGCTGGAAGTGGCATTTGCGGCTCGCACTAGTGCAGAGTTATCTCAAAGAAAGGGGCCACGGTGTTTCTGTATCTCTATTATGTTGGTGCGGCTTCGGAACTTTTAAATATCTCGATGTATCTCGAAAACTACGCTTCTGATGAAAAAATATCATAGAACATAAATTGTAGGAAACATAATTCTCTACAAAAAATGTCTCTTAATATTTTGCCATAGCTCGCTTCGTTTCCGAGATATTTGCAGATTCAGCTCAAAGGAACTGGCCTGACGGACATATTTCGAGATATTTCTTCTTCTTGTTGTTCTTCCTCTGCACAGCTAAGCTGGAAGTGGCATTTGCAGCTCGCAATAGTGCAGAGTTATCTCAAAGAAAGGGGCCACGGTGTTTCTGTATCTCTATTATGTTGGTGCGGCTTCGGAACTTTTAAATATCTTGATATATCTCGAGAACTACGCATCTGATCAAAAAATATCATGGAAGATAAAAAGTAGGAAACTTAATTCTCTACAAAAAAGGTCTCTTAACATTTTGCCATAGCTCGCTTGGTTTCCGAGATATTTGCAGATTTATCTCAAGGGAAGGGGCCTGACGGACATATTTCGAGATATTTCTTCTTCTTGTTGTTCTTCTTCTGCACAGCTAAACTGGAAGTGGCATTTCCAGCTCGCAATAGTGCAGAGTTATCTCAAAGAGAGGGGCCACGGTGTTTCTGTATCTCTATTATGTTGGTGCGGCTTCGGAACTTTTAAATATCTTGATATATCTCGAGAACTACGCAGCTGATCAAAAAATATCATAGAACATAAAAAGTAGGAAACTTAATTCTCTACAAAAGAGGTCTCTTAACATTTTGCCATAGCTCGCTTCGTTTCCGAGATATTTGCAGATTTATCTCAAGGGAAGGGGCCTGACGGACATATTTCGAGATATTTCTTCTTCTTGTTGTTCTTCTTCTGCACAGCTAAACTGGAAGTGGCATTTCCAGCTCGCAATAGTGCAGAGTTATCTCAAAGAGAGGGGCCACGGTGTTTCTGTATCTCTATTATGTTGGTGCGGCTTCGGAACTTTTAAATATCTTGATATATCTCGAGAACTACGCATCTGATCAAAAAATATCATAGAAGATAAAAAGTAGGAAGCTTAATTCTCTACAAAAAAGGTCTCTTAACATTTTGCCATAGCTCGCTTCGTTTCCGAGATATTTGCAGATTTATCTCAAGGGAAGGGGCCTGACGGACATATTTCGAGATATTTCTTCTTCTTGTTGTTCTTCTTCTGCACAGCTAAGCTGGAGGTGGCATTTACAGCTCGCAATAGTGCAGAGTTATCTCAAAGAAAGGGGCCACGGTGTTTCTGTATCTCTATTATGTTGGTGCGGCTTCGGAACTTTTAAATATCTTGATATATCTCGAGAACTACGCATCTGATCAAAAAATATCATGGAAGGTAAAAAGTAGGAAACTTAATTCTCTACAAAAAAGGTCTCTTAACATTTTGCCATAGCTCGCTTGGTTTCCGAGATATTTGCAGATTTATCTCAAGGGAAGGGGCCTGACGGACATATTTCGAGATATTTCTTCTTCTTGTTGTTCTTCTTCTGCACAGCTAAGCTGGAAGTGGCATTTGCGGCTCGCACTAGTGCAGAGTTATCTCAAAGAAAGGGGCCACGGTGTTTCTGTATCTCTATTATGTTGGTGCGGCTTCGGAACTTTTAAATATCTCGATGTATCTCGAAAACTACGCTTCTGATCAAAAAATATCATAGAACATAAATTGTAGGAAACATAATTCTCTACAAAAAAGGTCTCTTAACATTTTGCCATAGCTCGCTTCGTTTCCGAGATATTTGCAGATATATCTCAAGGGAAGGGGCCTGACGGACAGATTTCGAGATATTTCTTCTTCTTGTTGTTCTTCTTCTGCACAGGTAAGCTGGAAGTGGCATTTACAGCTCGCAATAGTGCAGAGTTATCTCAAAGAAAGGGGCCACGGTGTTTCTGTATCTCTATTATGTTGGTGCGGCTTCGGAACTTTTAAATATCTTGATATATCTCGAGAACTACGCATCTGATCAAAAAATATCATAGAATATAAAAAGTAGGAAACTTAATTCTCTACAAAAAAGGTCTCTTAACATTTTGCCATAGCTCGCTTCGTTTCCGAGATATTTGCAGATTTATCTCAAGGGAAGGGGCCTGACGGACATATTTCGAGATATTTCTTCTTCTTGTTGTTCTTCTTCTGCACAGCTAAGCTGGAAGTGGCATTTGCGGCTCGCACTAGTGCAGAGTTATCTCAAAGAAAGGGGCCACGGTGTTTCTGTATCCCTATTATGTTGGTGCGGCTTCGGAACTTTTAAATATCTCGATATATCTCGAAAACTACGCTTCTGATCAAAAAATATCATAGAACATAAATTGTAGGAAACATAATTCTCTACAAAAAACGTCTCTTAATATTTTGCCATAGCTCGCTTCGTTTCCGAGATATTTGCAGATTCAGCTCAAAGGAACTGGCCTGACGGACATATTTCGAGATATTTCTTCTTCTTGTTGTTCTTCTTCTGCACAGCTAAGCTGGAAGTGGCATTTGCGGCTCGCACTAGTGCAGAGTTATCTCAAAGAAAGGGGCCACGGTGTTTCTGTATCTCTATTATGTTGGTGCGGCTTCGGAACTTTTAAATATCTCGATGTATCTCGAAAACTACGCTTCTGATCAAAAAATATCATAGAACATAAATTGTAGGAAACATAATTCTCTACAAAAAAGGTCTCTTAACATTTTGCCATAGCTCGCTTCGTTTCCGAGATATTTGCAGATTTATCTCAAGGGAAGGGGCCTGACGGACAGATTTCGAGATATTTCTTCTTCTTGTTGTTCTTCTTCTGCACAGCTAAGCTGGAAGTGGCATTTGCGGCTCGCACTAGTGCAGAGTTATCTCAAAGAAAGGGGCCACGGTGTTTCTGTATCCCTATTATGTTGGTGCGGCTTCGGAACTTTTAAATATCTCGATATATCTCGAAAACTACGCTTCTGATCAAAAAATATCATAGAACATAAATTGTAGGAAACATAATTCTCTACAAAAAACGTCTCTTAATATTTTGCCATAGCTCGCTTCGTTTCCGAGATATTTGCAGATTCAGCTCAAAGGAACTGGCCTGACGGACATATTTCGAGATATTTCTTCTTCTTGTTGTTCTTCCTCTGCACAGCTAAGCTGGAAGTGGCATTTGCAGCTCGCAATAGTGCAGAGTTATCTCAAAGAAAGGGGCCACGGTGTTTCTGTATCTCTATTATGTTGGTGCGGCTTCGGAACTTTTAAATATCTTGATATATCTCGAGAACTACGCATCTGATCAAAAAATCTCATGGAAGATAAAAAGTAGGAAACTTAATTCTCTACAAAAAAGGTCTCTTAACATTTTGCCATAGCTCGCTTGGTTTCCGAGATATTTGCAGATTTATCTCAAGGGAAGGGGCCTGACGGACATATTTCGAGATATTTCTTCTTCTTGTTGTTCTTCTTCTGCACAGCTAAGCTGGAAGTGGCATTTGCGGCTCGCACTAGTGCAGAGTTATCTCAAAGAAAGGGGCCACGGTGTTTCTGTATCTCTATTATGTTGGTGCGGCTTCGGAACTTTTAAATATCTCGATGTATCTCGAAAACTACGCTTCTGATCAAAAAATATCATAGAACATAAATTGTAGGAAACATAATTCTCTACAAAAAAGGTCTCTTAACATTTTGCCATAGCTCGCTTCGTTTCCGAGATATTTGCAGATATATCTCAAGGGAAGGGGCCTGACGGACAGATTTCGAGATATTTCTTCTTCTTGTTGTTCTTCTTCTGCACAGCTAAGCTGGAAGTGGCATTTACAGCTCGCAATAGTGCAGAGTTATCTCAAAGAAAGGGGCCACGGTGTTTCTGTATCTCTATTATGTTGGTGCGGCTTCGGAACTTTTAAATATCTTGATATATCTCGAGAACTACGCATCTGATCAAAAAATATCATAGAATATAAAAAGTAGGAAACTTAATTCTCTACAAAAAAGGTCTCTTAACATTTTGCCATAGCTCGCTTCGTTTCCGAGATATTTGCAGATTTATCTCAAGGGAAGGGGCCTGACGGACATATTTCGAGATATTTCTTCTTCTTGTTGTTCTTCTTCTGCACAGCTAAGCTGGAAGTGGCATTTGCGGCTCGCACTAGTGCAGAGTTATCTCAAAGAAAGGGGCCACGGTGTTTCTGTATCCCTATTATGTTGGTGCGGCTTCGGAACTTTTAAATATCTCGATATATCTCGAAAACTACGCTTCTGATCAAAAAATATCATAGAACATAAATTGTAGGAAACATAATTCTCTACAAAAAACGTCTCTTAATATTTTGCCATAGCTCGCTTCGTTTCCGAGATATTTGCAGATTCAGCTCAAAGGAACTGGCCTGACGGACATATTTCGAGATATTTCTTCTTCTTGTTGTTCTTCCTCTGCACAGCTAAGCTGGAAGTGGCATTTGCAGCTCGCAATAGTGCAGAGTTATCTCAAAGAAAGGGGCCACGGTGTTTCTGTATCTCTATTATGTTGGTGCGGCTTCGGAACTTTTAAATATCATGATATATCTCGAGAACTACGCATCTGATCAAAAAATATCATGGAAGATAAAAAGTAGGAAACTTAATTCTCTACAAAAAAGGTCTCTTAACATTTTGCCATAGCTCGCTTCGTTTCCGAGATATTTGCAGATTTATCTCAAGGGAAGGGGCCTGACGGACATATTTCGAGATATTTCTTCTTCTTGTTGTTCTTCTTCTGCACAGCTAAGCTGGAAGTGGCATTTACAGCTCGCAATAGTGCAGAGTTATCTCAAAGAAAGGGGCCACGGTGTTTCTGTATCTCTATTATGTTGGTGCGGCTTCGGAACTTTTAAATATCTTGATATATCTCGAGAACTACGCATCTGATCAAAAAATATCATAGAACATAAAAAGTAGGAAACTTAATTCTCTACAAAAAAGGTCTCTTAACATTTTGCCATAGCTCGCTTCGTTTCCGAGATATTTGCAGATTTATCTCAAGGGAAGGGGCCTGACGGACATATTTCGAGATATTTCTTCTTCTTGTTGTTCTTCTTCTGCACAGCTAAGCTGGAAGTGGCATTTGCGGCTCGCACTAGTGCAGAGTTATCTCAAAGAAAGGGGCCACGGTGTTTCTGTATCTCTATTATGTTGGTGCGGCTTCGGAACTTTTAAATATCTCGATGTATCTCGAAAACTACGCTTCTGATCAAAAAATATCATAGAACATAAATTGTAGGAAACATAATTCTCTACAAAAAAGGTCTCTTAACATTTTGCCATAGCTCGCTTCGTTTCCGAGATATTTGCAGATATATCTCAAGGGAAGGGGCCTGACGGACAGATTTCGAGATATTTCTTCTTCTTGTTGTTCTTCTTCTGCACAGCTAAGCTGGAAGTGGCATTTACAGCTCGCAATAGTGCAGAGTTATCTCAAAGAAAGGGGCCACGGTGTTTCTGTATCTCTATTATGTTGGTGCGGCTTCGGAACTTTTAAATATCTTGATATATCTCGAGAACTACGCATCTGATCAAAAAATATCATAGAATATAAAAAGTAGGAAACTTAATTCTCTACAAAAAAGGTCTCTTAACATTTTGCCATAGCTCGCTTCGTTTCCGAGATATTTGCAGATTTATCTCAAGGGAAGGGGCCTGACGGACATATTTCGAGATATTTCTTCTTCTTGTTGTTCTTCTTCTGCACAGCTAAGCTGGAAGTGGCATTTGCGGCTCGCACTAGTGCAGAGTTATCTCAAAGAAAGGGGCCACGGTGTTTCTGTATCCCTATTATGTTGGTGCGGCTTCGGAACTTTTAAATATCTCGATATATCTCGAAAACTACGCTTCTGATCAAAAAATATCATAGAACATAAATTGTAGGAAACATAATTCTCTACAAAAAACGTCTCTTAATATTTTGCCATAGCTCGCTTCGTTTCCGAGATATTTGCAGATTCAGCTCAAAGGAACTGGCCTGACGGACATATTTCGAGATATTTCTTCTTCTTGTTGTTCTTCCTCTGCACAGCTAAGCTGGAAGTGGCATTTGCAGCTCGCAATAGTGCAGAGTTATCTCAAAGAAAGGGGCCACGGTGTTTCTGTATCTCTATTATGTTGGTGCGGCTTCGGAACTTTTAAATAACTTGATATATCTCGAGAACTACGCATCTGATCAAAAAATATCATAGAACATAAAAAGTAGGAAACTTAATTCTCTACAAAAAAGGTCTCTTAACATTTTGCCATAGCTCGCTTCGTTTCCGAGATATGTGCAGATTTATCTCAAGGGAAGGGGCCTGACGGACATATTTCGAGATATTTCTTCTTCTTGTTGTTCTTCTTCTGCACAGCTAAGCTGGAAGTGGCATTTGCGGCTCGCACTAGTGCAGAATTATCTCAACGAAAGGGGCCACGGTGTTTCTGTATCTCTATTATGTTGGTGCGGCTTCCGAACTTTTAAATATCTCGATATATCTCGAAAACTACGCTTCTGATCAAAAAATATCATAGAACATAAATTGTAGGAAACATAATTCTCTACAAAAAAGGTCTCTTAACATTTTGCCATAGCTCGCTTCGTTTCCGAGATATTTGCAGATATATCTCAAGGGAAGGGGCCTGACGGACATATTTCGAGATATTTCTTCTTCTTGTTGTTCTTCTTCTGCACAGCTAAGCTGGAAGTGGCATTTACAGCTCGCAATAGTGCAGAGTTATCTCAAAGAAAGGGGCCACGGTGTTTCTGTATCTCTATTATGTTGGTGCGGCTTCGGAACTTTTAAATATCTTGATATATCTCGAGAACTACGCATCTGATCAAAAAATATCATAGAGCATAAAAAGTAGGAAACTTAATTCTCTACAAAAGAGGTCTCTTAACATTTTGCCATAGCTCGCTTCGTTTCCGAGATATTTGCAGATTTATCTCAAGGGAAGGGGCCTGACGGACATATTTCGAGATATTTCTTCTTCTTGTTGTTCTTCTTCTGCACAGCTAAGCTGGAAGTGGCATTTACAGCTCGCAATAGTGCAGAGTTATCTCAAAGAAAGGGACCACGGTGTTTCTGTATCTCTATTATGTTGGTGCGGCTTCGGAACTTTTAAATATCTTGATATATCTCGAGAACTACGCATCTGATCAAAAAATATCATAGAACATAAAAAGTAGGAAACTTAATTCTCTACAAAAAAGGTCTCTTAACATTTTGCCATAGCTCGCTTCGTTTCCGAGATATTTGCAGATTTATCTCAAGGGAAGGGGCCTGACGGACATATTTCGAGATATTTCTTCTTCTTGTTGTTCTTCTTCTGCACAGCTAAGCTGGAAGTGGCATTTGCGGCCCGCACTAGTGCAGAGTTATCTCAAAGAAAGGGGCCACGGTGTTTCTGTATCTCTATTATGTTGGTGCGGCTTCGGAACTTTTAAATATCTCGATATATCTCGAAAACTACGCTTCTAATCAAAAAATATCATAGAGCATAAATTGTAGGAAACAGAATTCTCTACAAAAAAGGTCTCTTAACATTTTGCCATAGCTCGCTTCGTTTCCGAGATATTTGCAGATTTATCTCAAGGGAAGGGGCCTAACGGACATATTTCGAGATATTCCTTCTTCTTGTTGTTCTTCTTCTGCACAGCTAAGCTGGAAGTGGCATTTACAGCTCGCAATAGTGCAGAGTTATCTCAAAGAAAGGGGCCACGGTGTTTCTGTATCTCTATTATGTTGGTGCGGCTTCGGAACTTTTAAATATCTTGATATATCTCGAGAACTACGCATCTGATCAAAAAATATCATAGAAGATAAAAAGTAGGAAACTTAATTCTCTACAAAAAAGGTCTCTTAACATTTTGCCATAGCTCGCTTCGTTTCCGAGATATTTGCAGATTTATCTCAAGGGAAGGGGCCTGACGGACATATTTCGAGATATTTCTTCTTCTTGTTGTTCTTCTTCTGCACAGCTAAGCTGGAAGTGGCATTTGCGGCTCGCACTAGTGCAGAGTTATCTCAAAGAAAGGGGCCACGGTGTTTCTGTATCCCTATTATGTTGGTGCGGCTTCGGAACTTTTAAATATCTCGATGTATCTCGAAAACTACGCTTCTGATCAAAAAATATCATAGAACATAAATTGTAGGAAACATAATTCTCTACAAAAAAGGTCTCTTAACATTTTGCCATAGCTCGCTTCGTTTCCGAGATATTTGCAGATATATCTCAAGGGAAGGGGCCTGACGGACATATTTCGAGATATTTCTTCTTCTTGTTGTTCTTCTTCTGCACAGCTAAACTGGAAGTGGCATTTGCGGCTCGCACTAGTGCAGAGTTATCTCAAAGAAACGGGCCACGGTGTTTCTGTATCTCTATTATGTTGGTGCGGCTTCGGAACTTTTAAATATCTCGATGTATCTCGAAAACTACGCTTCTGATCAAAAAATATCATAGAAGATAAAAAGTAGGAAACTTCATTCTCTACAAAAAAGGTCTCTTAACATTTTGCCATAGCTCGCTTCGTTTCCGGGATATTTGCAGATTTATCTCAAGGGAAGGGGCCTGACGGACATATTTCGAGATATTTCTTCTTCTTGTTGTTCTTCTTCTGCACAGCTAAGCTGGAAGTGGCATTTGCGGCTCGCACTAGTGCAGAGTTATCTCAAAGAAAGGGGCCACGGCGTTTCTGTATCTCTATTATGTTGGTGCGGCTTCGGAACTTTTAAATATCTTGATATATCTCGAGAACTACGCATCTGATCATAAAATATCGTACAACATAAAAAGTAGGAAACTTAATTCTCTACAAAAAAGGTCTCTTAACATTTTGCCATAGCTCGCTTCGTTTCCGAGATATTTGCAGATTTATCTCAAGGGAAGGGGCTTGACGGACATATTTCGAGATATTTCTTCTTCTTGTTGTTCTTCTTCTGCACAGCTAAGCTGGAAGTGGCATTTGCGGCTCGCACTAGTGCAGAGTTATCTCAAAGAAAGGGGCCACGGTGTTTCTGTATCCCTATTATGTTGGTGCGGCTTCGGAACTTTTAAATATCTCGATATATCTCGAAAACTACGCTTCTGATCAAAAAATATCATAGAAGATAAAAAGTAGGAAACTTAATTCTCTACAAAAAAGGTCTCTTAACATTTTGCCATAGCTCGCTTCGTTTCCGAGATATTTGCAGATTTATCTCAAGGGAAGGGGCCTGACGGACATATTTCGAGATATTTCTTCTTCTTGTTGTTCTTCTTCTGCACAGCTAAGCTGGAAGTGGCATTTGCGGCTCGCACTAGTGCAGAGTTATCTCAAAGAAAGGGGCCACGGTGTTTCTGTATCCCTATTATGTTGGTGCGGCTTCTGAACTTTTAAATATCTCGATATATCTCGAAAACTACGCTTCTGACCAAAAAATATCATAGAACATAAATTGTAGGAAACATAATTCTCTACAAAAAACGTCTCTTAACATTTTGCCATAGCTCGCTTTGTTTCCGAGATATTTGCAGATTCAGCTCAAAGGAACTGGCCTGACGGACATATTTCGAGATATTTCTTCTTCTTGTTGTTCTTCCTCTGCACAGCTAAGCTGGAAGTGGCATTTGCGGCTCGCACTAGTGCAGAGTTATCTCAAAGAAAGGGGCCACGCTGTTTCTGTATCTCTATTATGTTGGTGCGGCTTCGGAACTTTTAAATATCTCGATGTATCTCGAAAACTACGCTTCTGATCAAAAAATATCATAGAACATAAATTGTAGGAAACATAATTCTCTATAAAAAACGTCTCTTAACATTTTGCCATAGCTCGCTTCGTTTCCGAGATATTTGCAGATTCATCTCAAAGGAACTGGCCTGACGGACATATTTCGAGATATTTCTTCTTCTTGTTGTTCTTCCTCTGCACAGCTAAGCTGGAAGTGGCATTTGCAGCTCGCAATAGTGCAGAGTTATCTCAAAGAAAGGGGCCACGGCGTTTCTGTATCTCTATTATGTTGGTGCGGCTTCGGAACTTTTAAATATCTTGATATATCTCGAGAACTACGCATCTGATCAAAAAATATCATAGAACATAAAAAGTAGGAAACTTAATTCTCTACAAAAAAGGTGTCTTAACATTTTGCCATAGCTCGCTTCGTTTCCGAGATATTTGCAGATTTATCTCAAGGGAAGGGGCCTGACGGACATATTTCGAGATATTTCTTCTTCTTGTTGTTCTTCTTCTGCACAGCTAAGCTGGAAGTGGCATTTGCGGCTCGCACTAGTGCAGAGTTATCTCAAAGAAAGGGGCCACGGTGTTTCTGTATCTCTATTATGTTGGTGCGGCTTCGGAACTTTTAAATATCTTGATATATCTCGAGAACTACGCATCTGATCAAAAAATATCATAGAACATAAATTGTAGGAAACATAATTCTCTACAAAAAAGGTCTCTTAACATTTTGCCATAGCTCGCTTCGTTTCCGAGATATTTGCAGATATATCTCAAGGGAAGGGGCCTGACGGACATATTTCGAGATATTTCTTCTTCTTGTTGTTCTTCTTCTGCACAGCTAAGCTGGAAGTGGCATTTACAGCTCGCAATAGTGCAGAGTTATCTCAAAGAAAGGGGCCACGGTGTTTCTGTATCTCTATTATGTTGGTGCGGCTTCGGAACTTTTAAATATCTCGATGTATCTCGAAAACTACGCTTCTGATCAAAAAATATCATAGAACATAAATTGTAGGAAACATAATTCTCTGTAAAAAACGTCTCTTAACATTTTGCCATAGCTCGCTTCGTTTCCGAGATATTTGCAGATTTATCTCAAGGGAAGGGGCCTGACGGACATATTTCGAGATATTTCTTCTTCTTGTTGTTCTTCTTCTGCACAGCTAAGCTGGAAGTGGCATTTACAGCTCGCAATAGTGCAGAGTTATCTCAAAGAAAGGGGCCACGGTGTTTCTGTATCTCTATTATGTTGGTGCGGCTTCGGAACTTTTAAATATCTTGATATATCTCGAGAACTACGCATCTGATCAAAAAATATCATAGAAGATAAAAAGTAGGAAACTTAATTCTCTACAAAAAAGGTCTCTTAACATTTTGCCATAGCTCGCTTCGTTTCCGAGATATTTGCAGATTTATCTCAAGGGAAGGGGCCTGACGGACAGATTTCGAGATATTTCTTCTTCTTGTTGTTCTTCTTCTGCACAGCTAAGCTGGAAGTGGCATTTGCGGCTCGCACTAGTGCAGAGTTATCTGATAGAAAGGGGCCACGGGTTTCTGTATCCCTATTATGTTGGTGCGGCTTCGGAACTTTTAAATATCTCGATATATCTCGAAAACTACGCTTCTGATCAAAAAATATCATAGAACATAAATTGTAGGAAACATAATTCTCTACAAAAAAGGTCTCTTAACATTTTGTCATAGCTCGCTTCGTTTCCGAGATATTTGCAGATATATCTCAAGGGAAGGGGCCTGACGGACATATTTCGAGATATTTCTTCTTCTTGTTGTTCTTCTTCTGCACAGCTAAACTGGAAGTGGCATTTCCAGCTCGCAATAGTGCAGAGTTATCTCAAAGAGAGGGGCCACGGTGTTTCTGTATCCCTATTATGTTGGTGCGGCTTCGGAACTTTTAAATATCTCGATATATCCCGAGAACTACGCATCTGATCAAAAAATATCATAGAAGATAAAAAGTAGGAAACTTAATTCTCTACAAAAAAGGTCTCTTAACATTTTGCCATAGCTCGCTTCGTTTCCGAGATATTTGCAGATTTATCTCAAGGGAAGGGGCCTGACGGACATATTTCGAGATATTTCTTCTTCTTGTTGTTCTTCTTCTGCACAGCTAAACTGGAAGTGGCATTTCCAGCTCGCAATAGTGCAGAGTTATCTCAAAGAGAGGGGCCACGGTGTTTCTGTATCTCTATTATGTTGGTGCGGCTTCGGAACTTTTAAATATCTTGATATATCTCGAGAACTACGCATCTGATCAAAAAATATCATAGAAGATAAAAAGTAGGAAACTTAATTCTCTACAAAAAAGGTCTCTTAACATTTTGCCATAGCTCGCTTCGTTTCCGAGATATTTGCAGATTTATCTCAAGGGAAGGGGCCTGACGGACATATTTCGAGATATTTCTTCTTCTTGTTGTTCTTCTTCTGCACAGCTAAGCTGGAAGTGGCATTTGCGGCTCGCACTAGTGCAGAGTTACCTCAAAGAAAGGGGCCACGGTGTTTCTGTATCCCTATTATGTTGGTGCGGCTTCTGAACTTTTAAATATCTCGATATATCTCGAAAACTACGCTTCTGACCAAAAAATATCATAGAACATAAATTGTAGGAAACATAATTCTCTACAAAAAACATCTCTTAACATTTTGCCATAGCTCGCTTCGTTTCCGAGATATTTGCAGATTCAGCTCAAAGGAACTGGCCTGACGGACATATTTCGAGATATTTCTTCTTCTTGTTGTTCTTCCTCTGCACAGCTAAGCTGGAAGTGGCATTTGCGGCTCGCACTAGTGCAGAGTTATCTCAAAGAAAGGGGCCACGCTGTTTCTGTATCTCTATTATGTTGGTGCGGCTTCGGAACTTTTAAATATCTTGATATATCTCGAGAACTACGCATCTGATCAAAAAATATCATAGAACATAAAAAGTAGGAAACTTAATTCTCTACAAAAAAGGTCTCTTAACATTTTGCCATAGCTCGCTTCGTTTCCGAGATATTTGCAGATTTATCTCAAGGGAAGGGGCCTGACGGACATATTTCGAGATATTTCTTCTTCTTGTTGTTCTTCTTCTGCACAGCTAAACTGGAAGTGGCATTTCCAGCTCGCAATAGTGCAGAGTTATCTCAAAGAGAGGGGCCACGGTGTTTCTGTATCTCTATTATGTTGGTGCGGCTTCGGAACTTTTAAATATCTTGATATATCTCGAGAACTACGCATCTGATCAAAAAATATCATAGAAGATAAAAAGTAGGAAACTTAATTCTCTACAAAAAAGGTCTCTTAACATTTTGCCATAGCTCGCTTCGTTTCCGAGATATTTGCAGATTTATCTCAAGGGAAGGGGCCTGACGGACATATTTCGAGATATTTCTTCTTCTTGTTGTTCTTCTTCTGCACAGCTAAGCTGGAAGTGGCATTTGCGGCTCGCACTAGTGCAGAGTTACCTCAAAGAAAGGGGCCACGGTGTTTCTGTATCCCTATTATGTTGGTGCGGCTTCTGAACTTTTAAATATCTCGATATATCTCGAAAACTACGCTTCTGACCAAAAAATATCATAGAACATAAATTGTAGGAAACATAATTCTCTACAAAAAACATCTCTTAACATTTTGCCATAGCTCGCTTCGTTTCCGAGATATTTGCAGATTCAGCTCAAAGGAACTGGCCTGACGGACATATTTCGAGATATTTCTTCTTCTTGTTGTTCTTCCTCTGCACAGCTAAGCTGGAAGTGGCATTTGCGGCTCGCACTAGTGCAGAGTTATGTCAAAGAAAGGGGCCACGGTGTTTCTGTATCCCTATTATGTTGGTGCGGCTTCGGAACTTTTAAATATCTCGATATATCTCGAAAACTACGCTTCTGATCAAAAAATATCATAGAACATAAATTGTAGGAAACATAATTCTCTACAAAAAACGTCTCTTAACATTTTGCCATAGCTCGCTTCGTTTCCGAGATATTTGCCGATTCAGCTCAAAGGAACTGGCCTGACGGACATATTTCGAGATATTTCTTCTTCTTGTTGTTCTTCCTCTGCACAGCTAAGCTGGAAGTGGCATTTGCAGCTCGCAATAGTGCAGAGTTATCTCAAAGAAAGGGGCCACGGTGATTCTGTATCTCTATTATGTTGGTGCGGCTACGAAACTTTTAAATATCTTGATATATCTCGAGAACTACGCATCTGATCAAAAAATATCATAGAACATAAAAAGTAGGAAACTTAATTCTCTACAAAAAAGGTCTCTTAACATTTTGCCATAGCTCGCTTCGTTTCCGAGATATTTGCAGATTTATCTCAAGGGAAGGGGCCTGACGGACATATTCAGAGATATTTCTTCTTCTTGTTGTTCTTCTTCTGCACAGCTAAGCTGGAAGTGGCAGTTGCGGCTCGCACTAGTGCAGAGTTATCTCAAAGAAAGGGGCCACGGTGTTTCTGTATCCCTATTATGTTGGTGCGGCTTCGGAACATTTAAATATCTCGATATATCTCGAAAACTACGCTTCTGATCAAAAAATATCATAGAACATAAATTGTAGGAAACATAATTCTCTACAAAAAATGTCTCTTAACATTTTGCCATAGCTCGCTTCGTTTCCGAGATATTTGCAGATTCAGCTCAAAGGAACTGGCCTGACGGACATATTTCGAGATATTTCTTCTTCTTGTTGTTCTTCCTCTGCACAGCTAAGCTGGAAGTGGCATTTGCAGCTCGCAATAGTGCAGAGTTATCTCAAAGAAAGGGGCCACGGTGATTCTGTATCTCTATTATGTTGGTGCGGCTACGAAACTTTTAAATATCTTGATATATCTCGAGAACTACGCATCTGATCAAAAAATATCATAGAACATAAAAAGTAGGAAACTTAATTCTCTACAAAAAAGGTCTCTTAACATTTTGCCATAGCTCGCTTCGTTTCCGAGATATTTGCAGATTTATCTCAAGGGAAGGGGCCTGACGGACATATTCAGAGATATTTCTTCTTCTTGTTGTTCTTCTTCTGCACAGCTAAGCTGGAAGTGGCATTTGCGGCTCGCACTAGTGCAGAGTTATCTCAAAGAAAGGGGCCACGGTGTTTCTGTATCCCTATTATGTTGGTGCGGCTTCGGAACATTTAAATATCTCGATATATCTCGAAAACTACGCTTCTTATCAAAAAATATCATAGAACATAAATTGTAGGAAACATAATTCTCTACAAAAAATGTCTCTTAACATTTTGCCATAGCTCGCTTCGTTTCCGAGATATTTGCAGATTCAGCTCAAAGGAACTGGCCTGACGGACATATTTCGAGATATTTCTTCTTCTTGTTGTTCTTCCTCTGCACAGCTAAGCTGGAAGTGGCATTTGCAGCTCGCAATAGTGCAGAGTTATCTCAAAGAAAGGGGCCACGGTGTTTCTGTATCCCTATTATGTTGGTGCGGCTTCGGAACTTTTAAATATCTTGATATATCTCGAGAACTACGCATCTGCTCAAAAAATATCATAGAACATAAAAAGTAGGAAACTTAATTCTCTACACAAAAGGTCTCTTAACATTTTGCCATAGCTCGCTTCGTTTCCGAGATATTTGCAGATATATCTCAAGGGAAGGGGCCTGACGGACATATTTCGAGATATTTCTTCTTCTTGTTGTTCTTCTTCTGCACAGCTAAACTGGAAGTGGCATTTCCAGCTCGCAATAGTGCAGAGTTATCTCAAAGAGAGGGGCCACGGTGTTTCTGTATCCCTATTATGTTGGTGCGGCTTCGGAACTTTTAAATATCTCGATATATCCCGAGAACTACGCATCTGATCAAAAAATATCATAGAAGATAAAAAGTAGGAAACTTAATTCTCTACAAAAAAGGTCTCTTAACATTTTGCCATAGCTCGCTTCGTTTCCGAGATATTTGCAGATTTATCTCAAGGGAAGGGGCCTGACGGACATATTTCGAGATATTTCTTCTTCTTGTTGTTCTTCTTCTGCACAGCTAAACTGGAAGTGGCATTTCCAGCTCGCAATAGTGCAGAGTTATCTCAAAGAGAGGGGCCACGGTGTTTCTGTATCTCTATTATGTTGGTGCGGCTTCGGAACTTTTAAATATCTTGATATATCTCGAGAACTACGCATCTGATCAAAAAATATCATAGAAGATAAAAAGTAGGAAACTTAATTCTCTACAAAAAAGGTCTCTTAACATTTTGCCATAGCTCGCTTCGTTTCCGAGATATTTGCAGATTTATCTCAAGGGAAGGGGCCTGACGGACATATTTCGAGATATTTCTTCTTCTTGTTGTTCTTCTTCTGCACAGCTAAGCTGGAAGTGGCATTTGCGGCTCGCACTAGTGCAGAGTTATCTCAAAGAAAGGGGCCACGGTGTTTCTGTATCCCTATTATGTTGGTGCGGCTTCTGAACTTTTAAATATCTCGATATATCTCGAAAACTACGCTTCTGACCAAAAAATATCATAGAACATAAATTGTAGGAAACATAATTCTCTACAAAAAACATCTCTTAACATTTTGCCATAGCTCGCTTCGTTTCCGAGATATTTGCAGATTCAGCTCAAAGGAACTGGCCTGACGGACATATTTCGAGATATTTCTTCTTCTTGTTGTTCTTCCTCTGCACAGCTAAGCTGGAAGTGGCATTTGCGGCTCGCACTAGCGCAGAGTTATCTCAAAGAAAGGGGCCACGGTGTTTCTGTATCCCTATTATGTTGGTGCGGCTTCGGAACTTTTAAATATCTCGATATATCTCGAAAACTACGCTTCTGATCAAAAAATATCGTAGAACATAAATTGTAGGAAACATAATTCTCTACAAAAAACGTCTCTTAACATTTTGCCATAGCTCGCTTCGTTTCCGAGATATTTGCCGATTCAGCTCAAAGGAACTGGCCTGACGGACATATTTCGAGATATTTCTTCTTCTTGTTGTTCTTCCTCTGCACAGCTAAGCTGGAAGTGGCATTTGCAGCTCGCAATAGTGCAGAGTTATCTCAAAGAAAGGGGCCACGGTGTTTCTGTATCCCTATTATGTTGGTGCGGCTTCTGAACTTTTAAATATCTCGATATATCTCGAAAACTACGCTTCTGACCAAAAAATATCATAGAACATAAATTGTAGGAAACATAATTCTCTACAAAAAACGTCTCTTAACATTTTGCCATAGCTCGCTTCGTTTCCGAGATATTTGCAGATTCAGCTCAAAGGAACTGGCCTGACGGACATATTTCGAGATATTTCTTCTTCTTGTTGTTCTTCCTCTGCACAGCTAAGCTGGAAGTGGCATTTGCGGCTCGCACTAGTGCAGAGTTATCTCAAAGAAAGGGGCCACGGTGTTTCTGTATCCCTATTATGTTGGTGCGGCTTCGGAACTTTTAAATATCTCGATATATCTCGAAAACTACGCTTCTGATCAAAAAATATCATAGAACATAAATTGTAGGAAACATAATTCTCTACAAAAAACGTCTCTTAACATTTTGCCATAGCTCGCTTCGTTTCCGAGATATTTGCCGATTCAGCTCAAAGGAACTGGCCTGACGGACATATTTCGAGATATTTCTTCTTCTTGTTGTTCTTCCTCTGCACAGCTAAGCTGGAAGTGGCATTTGCAGCTCGCAATAGTGCAGAGTTATCTCAAAGAAAGGGGCCACGGTGATTCTGTATCTCTATTATGTTGGTGCGGCTACGAAACTTTTAAATATCTTGATATATCTCGAGAACTACGCATCTGATCAAAAAATATCATAGAACATAAAAAGTAGGAAACTTCATTCTCTACAAAAAAGGTCTCTTAACATTTTGCCATAGCTCGCTT
The DNA here is from genome assembly GCF_051020975.1 of Osmia lignaria lignaria. NCBI lineage: Eukaryota > Metazoa > Arthropoda > Insecta > Hymenoptera > Megachilidae > Osmia > Osmia lignaria. The sequence continues at coordinate 2,474,087 of NW_027478169.1, read as the reverse complement.
CGTTTCCGAGATATTTGCAGATTTATCTCAAGGGAAGGGGCCTGACGGACATATTCAGAGATATTTCTTCTTCTTGTTGTTCTTCTTCTGCACAGCTAAGCTGGAAGTGGCATTTGCGGCTCGCACTAGTGCAGAGTTATCTCAAAGAAAGGGGCCACGGTGTTTCTGTATCCCTATTATGTTGGTGCGGCTTCGGAACATTTAAATATCTCGATATATCTCGAAAACTACGCTTCTGATCAAAAAATATCATAGAACATAAATTGTAGGAAACATAATTCTCTACAAAAAATGTCTCTTAACATTTTGCCATAGCTCGCTTCGTTTCCGAGATATTTGCAGATTCAGCTCAAAGTAACTGGCCTGACGGACATATTTCGAGATATTTCTTCTTCTTGTTGTTCTTCTTCTGCACAGCTAAGCTGGAAGTGGCATTTGCGGCTCGCACTAGTGCAGAGTTATCTCAAAGAAAGGGGCCACGGTGTTTCTGTATCTCTATTATGTTGGTGCGGCTTCGGAACTTTTAAATATCTCGATATATCTCGAAAACTACGCTTCTGATCAAAAAATATCATAGAGCATAAATTGTAGGAAACAGAATTCTCTACAAGAAAGGTCTCTTAACATTTTGCCATAGCTCGGTTCGTTTCCGAGATATTTGCAGATATATCTCAAGGGAAGGGGCCTGACGGACATATTTCGAGATATTTCTTCTTCTTGTTGTTCTTCTTCTGCACAGCTAAGCTGGAAGTGGCATTTGCGGCTCGCACTAGTGCAGAGTTATCTCAAAGAAAGGGGCCACGGTGTTTCTGTATCTCTATTATGTTGGTGCGGCTTCGGAACTTTTAAATATCTCGATGTATCTCGAAAACTACGCTTCTGATCAAAAAATATCATAGAATATAAATTGTAGGAAACATAATTCTCTACAAAAAAGGTCTCTTAACATTTTGCCATAGCTCGCTTCGTTTCCGAGATATTTGCAGATATATCTCAAGGGAAGGGGCCTGACGGACATATTTCGAGATATTTCTTCTTCTTGTTGTTCTTCTTCTGCACAACTAAGCTGGAAGTGGCATTTACAGCTCGCAATAGTGCAGAGTTATCTCAAAGAAAGGGGCCACGGTGTTTCTGTATCCCTATTATGTTGGTGCGGCTTCGGAACTTTTAAATATCTCGATATATCTCGAAAACTACGCTTCTGATCAAAAAATATCATAGAACATAAATTGTAGGAAACATAATTCTCTACAAAAAACGTCTCTTAACATTTTGCCATAGCTCGCTTCGTTTCCGAGATATTTGCCGATTCAGCTCAAAGGAACTGGCCTGACGGACATATTTCGAGATATTTCTTCTTCTTGTTGTTCTTCCTCTGCACAGCTAAGCTGGAAGTGGCATTTGCAGCTCGCAATAGTGCAGAGTTATCTCAAAGAAAGGGGCCACGGTGATTCTGTATCTCTATTATGTTGGTGCGGCTACGAAACTTTTAAATATCTTGATATATCTCGAGAACTACGCATCTGATCAAAAAATATCATAGAACATAAAAAGCAGGAAACTTAATTCTCTACAAAAAAGGTCTCTTAACATTTTGCCATAGCTCGCTTCGTTTCCGAGATATTTGCAGATTTATCTCAAGGGAAGGGGCCTGACGGACATATTTCGAGATATTTCTTCTTCTTGTTGTTCTTCTTCTGCACAGCTAAGCTGGAAGTGGCATTTGCGGCTCGCACTAGTGCAGAGTTATCTCAAAGAAAGGGGCCACGGTGTTTCTGTATCTCTATTATGTTGGTGCGGCTTCGGAACTTTTAAATATCTCGATATATCTCGAAAACTACGCTTCTGATAAAAAAATATCATACAACATAAATTGTAGGAAACATAATTCTCTACAAAAAAGGTCTCTTAACATTTTGCCATAGCTCGCTTGGTTTCCGAGATATTTGCAGATATATCTCAAGGGAAGGGGCCTGACGGACATATTTCGAGATATTTCTTCTTCTTGTTGTTCTTCTTCTGCACAGCTAAGCTGGAAGTGGCATTTGCGGCTCGCACTAGTGCAGAGTTATCTCAAAGAAAGGGGCCACGGTGTTTCTGTATCTCTATTATGTTGGTGCGGCTTCGGAACTTTTAAATATCTCGATATATCTCGAAAACTACGCTTCCGATCAAAAAATATCATACAACATAAATTGTAGGAAACATAATTCTCTACAAAAAATGTCTCTTAACATTTTGCCATAGCTCGCTTCGTTTCCGAGATATTTGCAGATTCAGCTCAAAGGAACTGGCCTAACGGACATATTTCGAGATATTTCTTCTTCTTGTTGTTCTTCCTCTGCACAGCTAAGCTGGAAGTGGCATTTGCAGCTCGCAATAGTGCAGAGTTATCTCAAAGAAAGGGGCCACGGTGTTTCTGTATCTCTATTATGTTGGTGCGGCTTCGGAACTTTTAAATATCTTGATATATCTCGAGAACTACGCATCTGCTCAAAAAATATCATAGAACATAAAAAGTAGGAAACTTAATTCTCTACACAAAAGGTCTCTTAACATTTTGCCATAGCTCGCTTCGTTTCCGAGATATTTGCAGATTTATCTCAAGGGAAGGGGCCTGACGGACATATTTCGAGATATTTCTTCTTCTTGTTGTTCTTCTTCTGCACAGCTAAGCTGGAAGTGGCATTTGCGGCTCGCACTAGTGCAGAGTTATCTCAAAGAAAGGGGCCACGGTGTTTCTGTATCTCTATTATGTTGGTGCGGCTTCGGAACTTTTAAATATCTCGATATATCTCGAAAACTACGCTTCTGATCAAAAAATATCATAGAGCATAAATTGTAGGAAACAGAATTCTCTACAAGAAAGGTCTCTTAACATTTTGCCATAGCTCGGTTCGTTTCCGAGATATTTGCAGATATATCTCAAGGGAAGGGGCCTGACGGACATATTTCGAGATATTTCTTCTTCTTGTTGTTCTTCTTCTGCACAGCTAAGCTGGAAGTGGCATTTGCGGCTCGCACTAGTGCAGAGTTATCTCAAAGAAAGGGGCCACGGTGTTTCTGTATCTCTATTATGTTGGTGCGGCTTCGGAACTTTTAAATATCTCGATGTATCTCGAAAACTACGCTTCTGATCAAAAAATATCATAGAATATAAATTGTAGGAAACATAATTCTCTACAAAAAAGGTCTCTTAACATTTTGCCATAGCTCGCTTCGTTTCCGAGATATTTGCAGATATATCTCAAGGGAAGGGGCCTGACGGACATATTTCGAGATATTTCTTCTTCTTGTTGTTCTTCTTCTGCACAACTAAGCTGGAAGTGGCATTTACAGCTCGCAATAGTGCAGAGTTATCTCAAAGAAAGGGGCCACGGTGTTTCTGTATCTCTATTATGTTGGTGCGGCTTCGGAACTTTTAAATATCTTGATATATCTCGAGAACTACGCATCTGATCAAAAAATATCAGAGAAGATAAAAAGTAGGAAACTTAATTCTCTACAAAAAAGGTCTCTTAACATTTTGCCATAGCTCGCTTCGTTTCCGAGATATTTGCAGATTTATCTCAAGGGAAGGGGCCTGACGGACATATTTCGAGATATTTCTTCTTCTTGTTGTTCTTCTTCTGCACAGCTAAGCTGGAAGTGGCATTTGCGGCTCGCACTAGTGCAGAGTTATCTCAAAGAAAGGGGCCACGGTGTTTCTGTATCCCTATTATGTTGGTGCGGCTTCGGAACTTTTAAATATCTCTATATATCTCGAAAACTACGCTTCTGATCAAAAAATATCATAGAATATAAATTGTAGGAAACATAATTCTCTACAAAAAAGGTCTCTTAACATTTTGCCATAGCTCGCTTAGTTTCCGAGATATTTGCAGATATATCTCAAGGGAAGGGGCCTGACGGACATATTTCGAGATATTTCTTCTTCTTGTTGTTCTTCTTCTGCACAGCTAAGCTGGAAGTGGCATTTGCGGCTCGCACTAGTGCAGAGTTATCTCAAAGAAAGGGGCCACGGTGTTTCTGTATCCCTATTATGTTGGTGCGGCTTCGGAACTTTTAAATATCTCTATATATCTCGAAAACTACGCTTCTGATCAAAAAATATCATAGAACATAAATTGTAGGAAACATAATTCTCTACAAAAAAGGTCTCTTAACATTTTGTCATAGCTCGCTTCGTTTCCGAGATATTTGCAGATATATCTCAAGGGAAGGGGCCTGACGGACATATTTCGAGATATTTCTTCTTCTTGTTGTTCTTCCTCTGCACAGCTAAGCTGGAAGTGGCATTTGCGGCTCGCACTAGTGCAGAGTTATCTCAAAGAAAGGGGCCACGGTGTTTCTGTATCCCTATTATGTTGGTGCGGCTTCTGAACTTTTAAATATCTCGATATATCTCGAAAACTACGCTTCTGACCAAAAAATATCATAGAACATAAATTGTAGGAAACATAATTCTCTACAAAAAACGTCTCTTAACATTTTGCCATATCTCGCTTCGTTTCCGAGATATTTGCAGATTCAGCTCAAAGGAACTGGCCTGACGGACATATTTCGAGATATTTCTTCTTCTTGTTGTTCTTCCTCTGCACAGCTAAGCTGGAAGTGGCATTTGCGGCTCGCACTAGTGCAGAGTTATCTCAAAGAAAGGGGCCACGGTGTTTCTGTATCCCTATTATGTTGGTGCGGCTTCGGAACTTTTAAATATCTCGATATATCTCGAAAACTACGGTACTGATCAAAAAATATCATAGAACATAAATTGTAGGAAACATAATTCTCTACAAAAAACGTCTCTTAACATTTTGCCATAGCTCGCTTCGTTTCCGAGATATTTGCCGATTCAGCTCAAAGGAACTGGTCTGACGGACATATTTCGAGATATTTCTTCTTCTTGTTGTTCTTCCTCTGCACAGCTAAGCTGGAAGTGGCATTTGCAGCTCGCAATAGTGCAGAGTTATCTCAAAGAAAGGGGCCACGGTGTTTCTGTATCTCTATTATGTTGGTGCGGCTACGAAACTTTTAAATATCTTGATATATCTCGAGAACTACGCATCTGATCAAAAAATATCATAGAACATAAAAAGTAGGAAACTTAATTCTCTACAAAAAAGGTCTCTTAACATTTTGCCATAGCTCGCTTCGTTTCCGAGATATTTGCAGATTTATCTCAAGGGAAGGGGCCTGACGGACATATTTCGAGATATTTCTTCTTCTTGTTGTTCTTCTTCTGCACAGCTAAGCTGGAAGTGGCATTTGCGGCTCGCACTAGTGCAGAGTTATCTCAAAGAAAGGGGCCACGGTGTTTCTGTATCTCTATTATGTTGGTGCGGCTTCGGAACTTTTAAATATCTCGATATATCTCGAAAACTACGCTTCTGATTAAAAAATATCATACAACATAAATTGTAGGAAACGTAATTCTCTACAAAAAAGGTCTCTTAACATTTTGCCATAGCTCGCTTGGTTTCCGACATATTTGCAGATATATCTCAAGGGAAGGGGCCTGACGGACATATTTCGAGATATTTCTTCTTCTTGTTGTTCTTCTTCTGCACAGCTAAGCTGGAAGTGGCATTTACAGCTCGCAATAGTGCAGAGTTATCTCAAAGAAAGGGGCCACGGTGTTTCTGTATCTCTATTATGTATCTCTATTATGGTGCGGCTTCGGAACTTTTAAATATCTTGATATATCTCGAGAACTACGCATCTGATCAAATAATATCATAGAACATAAAAAGTAGGAAACTTAATTCTCTACAAAAAAGGTCTCTTAACATTTTGCCATAGCTCTCTTCGTTTCCGAGATATTTGCAGATTTATCTCAAGGGAAGGGGCCTGACGGACATATTTCGAGATATTTCTTCTTCTTGTTGTTCTTCTTCTGCACAGCTAAGCTGGAAGTGGCATTTACAGCTCGCAATAGTGCAGAGTTATCTCAAAGAAAGGGGCCACGGTGTTTCAGTATCTCTATTATGTTGGTGCGGCTTCGGAACTTTTAAATATCTTGATATATCTCGAGAACTACGCATCTGATCAAAAAATATCATAGAACATAAAAAGTAGGAAACTTAATTCTCTACAAAAAAGGTCTCTTAACATTTTGCCATAGCTCGCTTCGTTTCCGAGATATTTGCAGATTTATCTCAAGGGAAGGGGCCTGACGGACATATTTCGAGATATTTCTTCTTCTTGTTGTTCTTCTTCTGCACAGCTAAGCTGGAAGTGGCATTTACAGCTCGCAATAGTGCAGAGTTATCTCAAAGAAAGGGGCCACGGTGTTTCTGTATCTCTATTATGTTGGTGCGGCTTCGGAGCTTTTAAATATCTTGATATATCTCGAGAACTACGCATCTGATCAAAAAATATCATAGAACATAAATTGTAGGAAACATAATTCTCTACAAAAAAGGTCTCTTAACATTTTGTCATAGCTCGCTTCGTTTCCGAGATATTTGCAGATATATCTCAAGGGAAGGGGCCTGACGGACATATTTCGAGATATTTCTTCTTCTTGTTGTTCTTCTTCTGCACAGCTAAGCTGGAAGTGGCATTTACAGCTCGCAATAGTGCAGAGTTATGTCAAAGAAAGGGGCCACGGTGTTTCTGTATCTCTATTATGTTGGTGGGGCTTCGGAACTTTTAAATATCTTGATATATCTCGAGAACTACGCATCTGATCAAAAAATATCATAGAACATAAAAAGTAGGAAACTTAATTCTCTACAAAAGAGGTCTCTAAACATTTTGCCATAGCTCGCTTAGTTTCCGAGATATTTGCAGATTTATCTCAAGGGAAGGGGCCTAACGGACATATTTCGAGATATTTCTTCTTCTTGTTGTTCTTCTTCTGCACAGCTAAGCTGGAAGTGGCATTTGCGGCTCGCACTAGTGCAGAGTTATCTCAAAGAAAGGGGCCACGGTGTTTCTGTATCTCTATTATGTTGGTGCGGCTTCGGAACTTTTAAATATCTCGATATATCTCGAAAACTACGCTTCTGATCAAAAAATATGATAGAACATAAATTGTAGGAAACATAATTCTCTACAAAAAAGGTCTCTTAACATTTTGTCATAGCTCGCTTCCTTTCCGAGATATTTGCAGATATATCTCAAGGGAAGGGGCCTGACGGACATATTTCGAGATATTTCTTCTTCTTGTTGTTCTTCTTCTGCACAGCTAAGCTGGAAGTGGCATTTGCGGCTCGCACTAGTGCAGAGTTATCTCAAAGAAAGGGGCCACGGTGTTTCTGTATCCCTATTATGTTGGTGCGGCTTCGGAACTTTTAAATATCTCGATATATCTCGAAAACTACGCTTCTGATCAAAAAATATCATAGAACTTAAATTGTAGGAAACATAATTCTCTACAAAAAACGTCTCTTAACATTTTGCAATAGCTCGCTTCGTTTCCGAGATATTTGCCGATTCAGCTCAAACGAACTGGCCTGACGGACATATTTCGAGATATTTCTTCTTCTTGTTGTTCTTCCTCTGCACAGCTAAGCTGGAAGTGGCATTTGCAGCTCGCAATAGTGCAGAGTTATCTCAAAGAAAGGGGCCACGGTGTTTCTGTATCTCTATTATGTTGGTGCGGCTTCGGAACTTTTAAATATCTTGATATATCTCGAGAACTACGCATCTGATCAAAAATTATCATAGAACATAAAAAGTAGGAAACTTAATTCTCTACAAAAAAGGTGTCTTAACATTTTGCCATAGCTCGCTTCGTTTCCGAGATATTTGCAGATTTATCTCAAGGGAAGGGGCCTGACGGACATATTTCGAGATATTTCTTCTTCTTGTTGTTCTTCTTCTGCACAGCTAAGCTGGAAGTGGCATTTGCGGCTCGCACTAGCGCAGAGTTATCTCAAAGAAAGGGGCCACGGTGTTTCTGTATCTCTATTATGTTGGTGCGGCTTCGGATCTTTTAAATATCTCGATATATCTCGAAAACTACGCTTCTGATCAAAAAATATCATAGAACATAAATTGTAGGAAACGTAATTCTCTACAAAAAAGGTCTCTTAACATTTTGCCATAGCTAGCTTCGTTTCCGAGATATTTGCAGATATATCTCAAGGGAAGGGGCCTGACGGACATATTTCGAGATATTTCTTCTTCTTGTTGTTCTTCTTCTGCACAGCTAAGCTGGAAGTGGCATTTACAGCTCGCAATAGTGCAGAGTTATCTCAAAGAAAGGGGCCACGGTGTTTCTGTATCTCTATTATGTTGGTGCGGCTTCGGAACTTTTAAATATCTTGATATATCTCGAGAACTACGCATCAGATAAAAAAATATCATAGAACATAAAAAGTAGGAAACTTAATTCTCTACAAAAAAGGTCTCTTAACATTTTGCCATAGCCCTCTTCGTTTCCGAGATATTTGCAGATTTATCTCAAGGGAAGGGGCCTGACGGACATTAATCGAGATATTTCTTCTTCTTGATGTTCTTCTTCTGCACAGCTAAGCTGGAAGTGGCATTTGCAGCTCGCAATAGTGCAGAGTTATCTCAAAGAAAGGGGCCACGGTGTTTCTGTATCTCTATTATGTTGGTGCGGCTTCGGAACTTTTAAATATCTTGATATATCTCGAGAACTACGCATCTGATCAAAGAATATCATAGACCATAAATTGTAGGAAACATAATTCTCTACAAAAAAGGTCTCTTAACATTTTGCCATAGCTCGCTTCGTTTCCGAGATATTTGCAGATAAATCTCAAGGGAAGGGGCCTGACGGACATATTTCGAGATATTTCTTCTTCTTGTTGTTCTTCTTCTGCACAGCTAAGCTGGAAGTGGCATTTGCGGCTCGCACTAGTGCAGAGTTATCTCAAAGTAAGGGGCCACGGTGTTTCTGTATCTCTATTATGTTGGTGCGGCTTCGGAACTTTTAAATATCTCGATATATCTCGAGAACTACGCATCTGATCAAAAAATATCATAGAACATAAATTGTAGGAAACGTAATTCTCTACAAAAAAGGTCTCTTAACATTTTGCCATAGCTAGCTTCGTTTCCGAGATATTTGCAGATATATCTCAAGGGAAGGGGCCTGACGGACATATTTCGAGATATTTCTTCTTCTTGTTGTTCTTCTTCTGCACAGCTAAGCTGGAAGTGGCATTTACAGCTCGCAATAGTGCAGAGTTATCTCAAAGAAAGGGGCCACGGTGTTTCTGTATCTCTATTATGTTGGTGCGGCTTCGGAACTTTTAAATATCTTGATATATCTCGAGAACTACGCATCTGATCAAAGAATATCATAGACCATAAATTGTAGGAAACATAATTCTCTACAAAAAAGGTCTCTTAACATTTTGCCATAGCTCGCTTCGTTTCCGAGATATTTGCAGATATATCTCAAGGGAAGGGGCCTGACGGACATATTTCGAGATATTTCTTCTTCTTGTTGTTCTTCTTCTGCACAGCTAAGCTGGAAGTGGCATTTGCGGCTCGCACTAGTGCAGAGTTATCTCAAAGAAAGGGGCCACGGTGTTTCTGTATCTCTATTATGTTGGTGCGGCTTCGGAACTTTTAAATATCTCGATATATCTCGAAAACTACGCTTCTGATCAAAAAATATCATAGAACATAAATTGTAGGAAACATAATTCGCTACAAAAAAGGTCTCTCAACATTTTGCCATAGCTCGCTTCGTTTCCGAGATATTTGCAGATATATCTCAAGGGCAGGGGCCTAACGGACATATTTCGAGATATTTCTTCTTCTTGTTGTTCTTCTTCTGCACAGCTAAACTGGAAGTGGCATTTCCAGCTCGCAATAGTGCAGAGTTATCTCAAAGAGAGGGGCCACGGTGTTTCTGTATCTCTATTATGTTGGTGCGGCTTCGGAACTTTTAAATGTCTTGATATATCTCGAGAACTACGCATCTGATCAAAAAATATCATAGAACATAAAAAGTAGGAAACTTAATTCTCTACAAAAAAGGTCTCTTAACATTTTGCCATAGCTCGCTGCGTTTCCGAGATATTTGCAGATTTATCTCAAGGGAAGGGGCCTGACGGACATATTTCGAGATATTTCTTCTTCTTGTTGGTCTTCTTCTGCACAGCTAAGCTGGAAGTGGCATTTGCGGCTCGCACCAGTGCAGAGTTATCTCAAAGAAAGGGGCCACGGTGTTTCTGTATCTCTATTATGTTGGTGCGGCTTCGGAACTTTTAAATATCTCGATATATCTCGAAAACTACGCTTCTGATCAAAAAATATCATAGAACATAAATTGTAGGAAACATAATTCTCTACAAAAAACGTCTGTTAACATTTTGCCATAGCTCGCTTCGTTTCCGAGATATTTGCAGATTCAGCTCAAAGGAACGGGCCTGACGGACATATTTCGAGATACTTCTTCTTCTTGTTGTTCTTCCTCTGCACAGCTAAGCTGGAAGTGGCATTTGCAGCTCGCAATAGTGCAGAGTTATCTCAAAGAAAGGGGCCACGGTGTTTCTGTATCTCTATTATGTTGGTGCGGCTTCGGAACTTTTAAACATCTTGATATATCTCGAGAACTACGCATCTGATCAAAAAATATCATAGAACATAAAAAGTAGGAAACTTAATTCTCTACAAAAAAGGTCTCTTAACATTTTGCCATAGCTCGCTTCGTTTCCGAGATATTTGCAGATTTATCTCAAGGGAAGGGGCCTAACGGACATATTTCGAGATATTTCTTCTTCTTGTTGTTCTTCTTCTGCACAGCTAAGCTGGAAGTGGCATTTGCGGCTCGCACTATTGCAGAGTTATCTCAAAGAAAGGGGCCACGGTGTTTCTGTATCTCTATTATGTTGGTGCGGCTTCGGAACTTTTAAATATCTTGATATATCTCGAGAACTGCGCATCTGATCAAAAAATATCATAGAACATAAAAAGTAGGAAACTTAATTCTCTACAAAAAAGGTCTCTTAACATTTTGCCATAGCTCGCTTCGTTTCCGAGATATTTGCAGATTTATCTCAAGGGAAGGGGCCTAACGGACATATTTCGAGTTATTTCTTCTTCTTGTTGTTCTTCCTCTGCACAGCTAAACTGGAAGTGGCATTTCCAGCTCGCAATAGTGCAGAGTTATCTCAAAGAAAGGGGCCACGGTGTTCCTGTATCTCTATTATGTTGGTGCGGCTTCGGAACTTTTAAATATCTTGATATATCTCGAGAACTACGCATCTGATCAAAAAATATCATAGAACATAAAAAGTAGGAAACTTAATTCTCTACAAAAAAGGTCTCTTAACATTTTGCCATAGCTCGCTTCGTTTCCGAGATATTTGCAGATTTATCTCAAGGGAAGGGGCCTGACGGACATATTTCGAGATATTTCTTCTTCTTGTTGTTCTTCTTCTGCACAGCTAAGCTGGAAGTGGCATTTGCAGCTCGCAATAGTGCAGAGTTATCTCAAAGAGAGGGGCCACGGTGTTTCTGTATCTCTATTATGTTGGTGCGGCTTCGGAACTTTTAAATATCTTGATATATCTCGAGAACTACGCATCTGATCAAAAAATATCATAGAACATAAAAAGTAGGAAACTTAATTCTCTACAAAAAAGGTCTCTTAACATTTTGCCATAGCTCGCTGCGTTTCCGAGATATTTGCAGATTTATCTCAAGGGAAGGGGCCTGACGGACATATTTCGAGATATTTCTTCTTCTTGTTGTTCTTCTTCTGCACAGCTAAGCTGGAAGTGGAATTTACAGCTCGCAATAGTGCAGAGTTATCTCAAAGAAAGGGGCCACGGTGTTTCTGTATCTCTATTATGTTGGTGCGGCTTCGGAACTTTTAAACATCTTGATATATCTCGAGAACTACGCATCTGATCAAAAAATATCATAGAACATAAAAAGTAGGAAACCTAATTCTCTACAAAAAAGGTCTCTTAACATTTTGCCATAGCTCGCTTCGTTTCCGAGATATTTGCAGATTTATCTCAAGGGAAGGGGCCTAACGGACATATTTCGAGATATTTCTTCTTCTTGTTGTTCTTCTTCTGCACAGCTAAACTGGAAGTGGCATTTCCAGCTCGCAATAGTGCAGAGTTATCTCAAAGAAAGGAGCCACGGTGTTTCTGTATCTCTATTATGTTGGAGCGGCTTCGGAACTTTTAAATATCTTGATATATCTCGAGAACTACGCATCTGATCAAAAAATATCATACAACATAAAAAGTAGGAAACTTAATTCTCTACAAAAAAGGTCTCTTAACATTTTGCCATACCTCGCTTGGTTTCCGAGATATTTGCAGATTTATCTCAAGGGAAGGGGCCTGACGGACATATTTCGAGATATTTCTTCTTCTTGTTGTTCTTCTTCTGCACAGCTAAGCTGGAAGTGGCATTTGCAGCTCGCAATAGTGCAGAGTTATCTCAAAGAAAGGGGCCACGGTGTTTCTGTATCTCTATTATGTTGGTGCGGCTTCGGAACTTTTAAATATCTCGATATATCTCGAAAACTACGCTTCTGATCGAAAAATATCATAGAACATAAATTGTAGGAAACATAATTCTCTACAAAAAACGTCTCTTAACATTTTGCCATAGCTCGCTTCGTTTCCGAGATATTTGCAGATTCAGCTCAAAGGAACGGGCCTGACGGACATATTTCGAGATACTTCTTTTTCTTGTTGTTCTTCCTCTGCACAGCTAAGCTGGAAGTGGCATTTGCAGCTCGCAATAGTGCAGAGTTATCTCAAAGAAAGGGGCCACGGTGTTTCTGTATCTCTATTATGTTGGTGCGGCTTCGGAACTTTTAAATATCTTGATATATCTCGAGAACTACGCATCTGATCAAAAAATATCATAGAACATAAAAAGTAGGAAACATAATTCGCTACAAAAAAGGTCTCTTAACATTTTGCCATAGCTCGCTTCGTTTCCGAGATATTTGCAGATTTATCTCAAGGGAAGGGGCCTAACGGACATATTTCGAGATATTTCTTCTTCTTGTTGTTCTTCTTCTGCACAGCTAAACTGGAAGTGGCATTTGCAGCTCGCAATAGTGCAGAGTTATCTCAAAGAAAGGAGCCACGGTGTTTCTGTATCTCTATTATGTTGGTGCGGCTTCGGAACTTTTAAATATCTTGATATATCTCGAGAACTACGCTTCTGATCAAAAAATATCATAGAACATAAAAAGTAGGAAACTTAATTCTCTACAAAAAAGGTCTCTTAACATTTTGCCATAGCTCGCTTCGTTTCCGAGATATTTGCAGATTTATCTCAAGGGAAGGGGCCTGACGGACATATTTCGAGATATTTCTTCTTCTTGTTGTTCTTCTTCTGCACAGCTAAGCTGGAAGTGGCATTTACGGCTCGCACTAGTGCAGAGTTATCTCAAAGAAAGGGGCCACGGTGTTTCTGTATCTCTATTATGTTGGTGCGGCTTCGGAACTTTTAAATATCTCGATATATCTCGAAAACTACGCTTCTGATCAAAAAATATCATAGAACATAAATTGTAGGAAACATAATTCGCTACAAAAAAGGTCTCTCAACATTTTGCCATAGCTCGCTTCGTTTCCGAGATATTTGCAGATATATCTCAAGGGCAGGGGCCTAACGGACATATTTCGAGATATTTCTTCTTCTTGTTGTTCTTCTTCTGCACAGCTAAACTGGAAGTGGCATTTCCAGCTCGCAATAGTGCAGAGTTATCTCAAAGAGAGGGGCCACGGTGTTTCTGTATCTCTATTATGTTGGTGCGGCTTCGGAACTTTTAAATATCTTGATATATCTCGAGAACTACGCATCTGATCAAAAAATATCATAGAACATAAAAAGTAGGAAACTTAATTCTCTACAAAAAAGGTCTCTTAACATTTTGCCATAGCTCGCTGCGTTTCCGAGATATTTGCAGATTTATCTCAAGGGAAGGGGCCTGACGGACATATTTCGAGATATTTCTTCTTCTTGTTGTTCTTCTTCTGCACAGCTAAGCTGGAAGTGGCATTTACAGCTCGCAATAGTGCAGAGTTATCTCAAAGAAAGGGGCCACGGTGTTTCTGTATCTCTATTATGTTGGTGCGGCTTCGGAACTTTTAAACATCTTGATATATCTCGAGAACTACGCATCTGATCAAAAAATATCATAGAACATAAAAAGTAGGAAACTTAATTCTCTACAAAAAAGGTCTCTTAACATTTTGCCATACCTCGCTTCGTTTCCGAGATATTTGCAGATTTATCTCAAGGGAAGGGGCCTGACGGACATATTTCGAGATATTTCTTCTTCTTGTTGTTCTTCTTCTGCACAGCTAAGCTGGAAGTGGCATTTGCAGCTCGCAATAGTGCAGAGTTATCTCAAAGAAAGGGGCCACGGTGTTTCTGTATCTCTATTATGTTGGTGCGGCTTCGGAACTTTTAAATATCTCGATATATCTCGAAAACTACGCTTCTGATCGAAAAATATCATAGAACATAAATTGTAGGAAACATAATTCTCTACAAAAAACGTCTCTTAACATTTTGCCATAGCTCGCTTCGTTTCCGAGATATTTGCAGATTCAGCTCAAAGGAACGGGCCTGACGGACATATTTCGAGATACTTCTTTTTCTTGTTGTTCTTCCTCTGCACAGCTAAGCTGGAAGTGGCATTTGCAGCTCGCAATAGTGCAGAGTTATCTCAAAGAAAGGGGCCACGGTGTTTCTGTATCTCTATTATGTTGGTGCGGCTTCGGAACTTTTAAATATCTTGATATATCTCGAGAACTACGCATCTGATCAAAAAATATCATAGAACATAAAAAGTAGGAAACTTAATTCGCTACAAAAAAGGTCTCTTAACATTTTGCCATAGCTCGCTTCGTTTCCGAGATATTTGCAGATTTATCTCAAGGGAAGGGGCCTAACGGACATATTTCGAGATATTTCTTCTTCTTGTTGTTCTTCTTCTGCACAGCTAAACTGGAAGTGGCATTTGCAGCTCGCAATAGTGCAGAGTTATCTCAAAGAAAGGAGCCACGGTGTTTCTGTATCTCTATTATGTTGGTGCGGCTTCGGAACTTTTAAATATCTCGATATATCTCGAGAACTACGCTTCTGATCAAAAAATATCATACAACATAAAAAGTAGGAAACTTAATTCTCTACAAAAAAGGTCTCTTAACATTTTGCCATAGCTCGCTTCGTTTCCGAGATATTTGCAGATTTATCTCAAGGGAAGGGGCCTGACGGACATATTTCGAGATATTTCTTCTTCTTGTTGTTCTTCTTCTGCACAGCTAAGCTGGAAGTGGCATTTGCGGCTCGCACTAGTGCAGAGTTATCTCAAAGAAAGGGGCCACGGTGTTTCTGTATCTCTATTATGTTGGTGCGGCTTCGGAACTTTTAAATATCTTGATATATCTCGAGAACTACGCATCTGATCAAAAAATATCATAGAACATAAAAAGTAGGAAACTTAATTCTCTACAAAAAAGGTCTCTTAACATTTTGCCATAGCTCGCTTCGTTTCCGAGATATTTGCAGATTTATCTCAAGGGAAGGGGCCCGACGGACATATTTCGAGATATTTCTTCTTCTTGTTGTTCTTCTTCTGCACAGCTAAGCTGGAAGTGGCATTTGCGGCTCGCACTATTGCAGAGTTATCTCAAAGAAAGGGGCCACGGTGTTTCTGTATCTCTATTATGTTGGTGCGGCTTCGGAACTTTTAAATATCTCGATATATCTCGAAAACTACGCTTCTGATCAAAAAATATCATAGAACATAAATTGTAGGAAACATAATTCTCTACAAAAAAGGTCTCTCAACATTTTGCCATAGCTCGCTTCGTTTCCGAGATATTTGCAGATATATCTCAAGGGCAGGGGCCTGACGGACATATTTCGAGATATTTCTTCTTCTTGTTGTTCTTCTTCTGCACAGCTAAGCTGGAAGTGGCATTTACAGCTCGCAATAGTGCAGAGTTATCTCAAAGAAAGGGGCCACGGTGTTTCTGTATCTCTATTATGTTGGTGCGGCTTCGGAACTTTTAAATATCTTGATGTATCTCGAGAACTGCGCATCTGATCAAAAAATATCATAGAACATAAAAAGTAGGAAACTTAATTCTCTACAAAAAAGGTCTCTTAACATTTTGCCATAGCTCGCTTCGTTTCCGAGATATTTGCAGATTTATCTCAAGGGAAGGGGCCTAACGGACATATTTCGAGATATTTCTTCTTCTTGTTGTTTTTCTTCTGCACAGCTAAGCTGGAAGTGGCATTTGCGGCTCGCACTATTGCAGAGTTATCTCAAAGAAAGGGGCCACGGTGTTTCTGTATCTCTATTATGTTGGTGCGGCTTCGGAACTTTTAAATATCTCGATATATCTCGAAAACTACGCTTCTGATCGAAAAATATCATAGAACATAAATTGTAGGAAACATAATTCTCTACAAAAAACGTCTCTTAACATTTTGCCATAGCTCGCTTCGTTTCCGAGATATTTGCAGATTCAGCTCAAAGGAACGGGCCTGACGGACATATTTCGAGATACTTCTTTTTCTTGTTGTTCTTCCTCTGCACAGCTAAGCTGGAAGTGGCATTTGCAGCTCGCAATAGTGCAGAGTTATCTCAAAGAAAGGGGCCACGGTGTTTCTGTATCTCTATTATGTTGGTGCGGCTTCGGAACTTTTAAATATCTTGATATATCTCGAGAACTACGCATCTGATCAAAAAATATCATAGAACATAAAAAGTAGGAAACATAATTCGCTACAAAAAAGGTCTCTTAACATTTTGCCATAGCTCGCTTCGTTTCCGAGATATTTGCAGATTTATCTCAAGGGAAGGGGCCTAACGGACATATTTCGAGATATTTCTTCTTCTTGTTGTTCTTCTTCTGCACAGCTAAACTGGAAGTGGCATTTGCAGCTCGCAATAGTGCAGAGTTATCTCAAAGAAAGGAGCCACGGTGTTTCTGTATCTCTATTATGTTGGTGCGGCTTCGGAACTTTTAAATATCTTGATATATCTCGAGAACTACGCTTCTGATCAAAAAATATCATAGAACATAAAAAGTAGGAAACTTAATTCTCTACAAAAAAGGTCTCTTAACATTTTGCCATAGCTCGCTGCGTTTCCGAGATATTTGCAGATTTATCTCAAGGGAAGGGGCCTGACGGACATATTTCGAGATATTTCTTCTTCTTGTTGTTCTTCTTCTGCACAGCTAAGCTGGAAGTGGAATTTACAGCTCGCAATAGTGCAGAGTTATCTCAAAGAAAGGGGCCACGGTGTTTCTGTATCTCTATTATGTTGGTGCGGCTTCGGAACTTTTAAACATCTTGATATATCTCGAGAACTACGCATCTGATCAAAAAATATCATAGAACATAAAAAGTAGGAAACTTAATTCTCTACAAAAAAGGTCTCTTAACATTTTGCCATAGCTCGCTTCGTTTCCGAGATATTTGCAGATTTATCTCAAGGGAAGGGGCCTAACGGACATATTTCGAGATATTTCTTCTTCTTGTTGTTCTTCTTCTGCACAGCTAAACTGGAAGTGGCATTTCCAGCTCGCAATAGTGCAGAGTTATCTCAAAGAAAGGAGCCACGGTGTTTCTGTATCTCTATTATGTTGGAGCGGCTTCGGAACTTTTAAATATCTTGATATATCTCGAGAACTACGCATCTGATCAAAAAATATCATACAACATAAAAAGTAGGAAACTTAATTCTCTACAAAAAAGGTCTCTTAACATTTTGCCATACCTCGCTTGGTTTCCGAGATATTTGCAGATTTATCTCAAGGGAAGGGGCCTGACGGACATATTTCGAGATATTTCTTCTTCTTGTTGTTCTTCTTCTGCACAGCTAAGCTGGAAGTGGCATTTGCAGCTCGCAATAGTGCAGAGTTATCTCAAAGAAAGGGGCCACGGTGTTTCTGTATCTCTATTATGTTGGTGCGGCTTCGGAACTTTTAAATATCTCGATATATCTCGAAAACTACGCTTCTGATCGAAAAATATCATAGAACATAAATTGTAGGAAACATAATTCTCTACAAAAAACGTCTCTTAACATTTTGCCATAGCTCGCTTCGTTTCCGAGATATTTGCAGATTCAGCTCAAAGGAACGGGCCTGACGGACATATTTCGAGATACTTCTTTTTCTTGTTGTTCTTCCTCTGCACAGCTAAGCTGGAAGTGGCATTTGCAGCTCGCAATAGTGCAGAGTTATCTCAAAGAAAGGGGCCACGGTGTTTCTGTATCTCTATTATGTTGGTGCGGCTTCGGAACTTTTAAATATCTTGATATATCTCGAGAACTACGCATCTGATCAAAAAATATCATAGAACATAAAAAGTAGGAAACATAATTCGCTACAAAAAAGGTCTCTTAACATTTTGCCATAGCTCGCTTCGTTTCCGAGATATTTGCAGATTTATCTCAAGGGAAGGGGCCTAACGGACATATTTCGAGATATTTCTTCTTCTTGTTGTTCTTCTTCTGCACAGCTAAACTGGAAGTGGCATTTGCAGCTCGCAATAGTGCAGAGTTATCTCAAAGAAAGGAGCCACGGTGTTTCTGTATCTCTATTATGTTGGTGCGGCTTCGGAACTTTTAAATATCTTGATATATCTCGAGAACTACGCTTCTGATCAAAAAATATCATAGAACATAAAAAGTAGGAAACTTAATTCTCTACAAAAAAGGTCTCTTAACATTTTGCCATAGCTCGCTTCGTTTCCGAGATATTTGCAGATTTATCTCAAGGGAAGGGGCCTGACGGACATATTTCGAGATATTTCTTCTTCTTGTTGTTCTTCTTCTGCACAGCTAAGCTGGAAGTGGCATTTGCAGCTCGCAATAGTGCAGAGTTATCTCAAAGAAAGGGGCCACGGTGTTTCTGTATCTCTATTATGTTGGTGCGGCTTCGGAACTTTTAAATATCTTGATATATCTCGAGAACTACGCATCTGATCAAAAAATATCATAGAACATAAAAAGTAGGAAACTTAATTCGCTACAAAAAAGGTCTCTTAACATTTTGCCATAGCTCGCTTCGTTTCCGAGATATTTGCAGATTTATCTCAAGGGAAGGGGCCTAACGGACATATTTCGAGATATTTCTTCTTCTTGTTGTTCTTCTTCTGCACAGCTAAACTGGAAGTGGCATTTGCAGCTCGCAATAGTGCAGAGTTATCTCAAAGAAAGGAGCCACGGTGTTTCTGTATCTCTATTATGTTGGTGCGGCTTCGGAACTTTTAAATATCTTGATATATCTCGAGAACTACGCTTCTGATCAAAAAATATCATACAACATAAAAAGTAGGAAACTTAATTCTCTACAAAAAAGGTCTCTTAACATTTTGCCATAGCTCGCTTCGTTTCCGAGATATTTGCAGATTTATCTCAAGGGAAGGGGCCTGACGGACATATTTCGAGATATTTCTTCTTCTTGTTGTTCTTCTTCTGCACAGCTAAGCTGGAAGTGGCATTTGCGGCTCGCACTAGTGCAGAGTTATCTCAAAGAAAGGGGCCACGGTGTTTCTGTATCTCTATTATGTTGGTGCGGCTTCGGAACTTTTAAATATCTTGATATATCTCGAGAACTACGCATCTGATCAAAAAATATCATAGAACATAAAAAGTAGGAAACTTAATTCTCTACAAAAAAGGTCTCTTAACATTTTGCCATAGCTCGCTTCGTTTCCGAGATATTTGCAGATTTATCTCAAGGGAAGGGGCCCGACGGACATATTTCGAGATATTTCTTCTTCTTGTTGTTCTTCTTCTGCACAGCTAAGCTGGAAGTGGCATTTGCGGCTCGCACTATTGCAGAGTTATCTCAAAGAAAGGGGCCACGGTGTTTCTGTATCTCTATTATGTTGGTGCGGCTTCGGAACTTTTAAATATCTCGATATATCTCGAAAACTACGCTTCTGATCAAAAAATATCATAGAACATAAATTGTAGGAAACATAATTCTCTACAAAAAAGGTCTCTCAACATTTTGCCATAGCTCGCTTCGTTTCCGAGATATTTGCAGATATATCTCAAGGGCAGGGGCCTGACGGACATATTTCGAGATATTTCTTCTTCTTGTTGTTCTTCTTCTGCACAGCTAAGCTGGAAGTGGCATTTACAGCTCGCAATAGTGCAGAGTTATCTCAAAGAAAGGGGCCACGGTGTTTCTGTATCTCTATTATGTTGGTGCGGCTTCGGAACTTTTAAATATCTTGATGTATCTCGAGAACTGCGCATCTGATCAAAAAATATCATAGAACATAAAAAGTAGGAAACTTAATTCTCTACAAAAAAGGTCTCTTAACATTTTGCCATAGCTCGCTTCGTTTCCGAGATATTTGCAGATTTATCTCAAGGGAAGGGGCCTAACGGACATATTTCGAGATATTTCTTCTTCTTGTTGTTTTTCTTCTGCACAGCTAAGCTGGAAGTGGCATTTGCGGCTCGCACTATTGCAGAGTTATCTCAAAGAAAGGGGCCACGGTGTTTCTGTATCTCTATTATGTTGGTGCGGCTTCGGAACTTTTAAATATCTCGATATATCTCGAAAACTACGCTTCTGATCGAAAAATATCATAGAACATAAATTGTAGGAAACATAATTCTCTACAAAAAACGTCTCTTAACATTTTGCCATAGCTCGCTTCGTTTCCGAGATATTTGCAGATTCAGCTCAAAGGAACGGGCCTGACGGACATATTTCGAGATACTTCTTTTTCTTGTTGTTCTTCCTCTGCACAGCTAAGCTGGAAGTGGCATTTGCAGCTCGCAATAGTGCAGAGTTATCTCAAAGAAAGGGGCCACGGTGTTTCTGTATCTCTATTATGTTGGTGCGGCTTCGGAACTTTTAAATATCTTGATATATCTCGAGAACTACGCATCTGATCAAAAAATATCATAGAACATAAAAAGTAGGAAACATAATTCGCTACAAAAAAGGTCTCTTAACATTTTGC
This sequence comes from Osmia lignaria lignaria, assembly GCF_051020975.1. Classification (NCBI taxonomy): domain Eukaryota; kingdom Metazoa; phylum Arthropoda; class Insecta; order Hymenoptera; family Megachilidae; genus Osmia; species Osmia lignaria. The sequence continues at coordinate 2,453,159 of NW_027478169.1, read as the reverse complement.
CATAGCTCGCTTCGTTTCCGAGATATTTGCAGATTTATCTCAAGGGAAGGGGCCTAACGGACATATTTCGAGATATTTCTTCTTCTTGTTGTTCTTCTTCTGCACAGCTAAACTGGAAGTGGCATTTGCAGCTCGCAATAGTGCAGAGTTATCTCAAAGAAAGGAGCCACGGTGTTTCTGTATCTCTATTATGTTGGTGCGGCTTCGGAACTTTTAAATATCTTGATATATCTCGAGAACTACGCTTCTGATCAAAAAATATCATAGAACATAAAAAGTAGGAAACTTAATTCTCTACAAAAAAGGTCTCTTAACATTTTGCCATAGCTCGCTGCGTTTCCGAGATATTTGCAGATTTATCTCAAGGGAAGGGGCCTGACGGACATATTTCGAGATGATTCTTCTTCTTGTTGTTCTTCTTCTGCACAGCTAAGCTGGAAGTGGAATTTACAGCTCGCAATAGTGCAGAGTTATCTCAAAGAAAGGGGCCACGGTGTTTCTGTATCTCTATTATGTTGGTGCGGCTTCGGAACTTTTAAACATCTTGATATATCTCGAGAACTACGCATCTGATCAAAAAATATCATAGAACATAAAAAGTAGGAAACTTAATTCTCTACAAAAAAGGTCTCTTAACATTTTGCCATAGCTCGCTTCGTTTCCGAGATATTTGCAGATTTATCTCAAGGGAAGGGGCCTAACGGACATATTTCGAGATATTTCTTCTTCTTGTTGTTCTTCTTCTGCACAGCTAAACTGGAAGTGGCATTTCCAGCTCGCAATAGTGCAGAGTTATCTCAAAGAAAGGAGCCACGGTGTTTCTGTATCTCTATTATGTTGGAGCGGCTTCGGAACTTTTAAATATCTTGATATATCTCGAGAACTACGCATCTGATCAAAAAATATCATACAACATAAAAAGTAGGAAACTTAATTCTCTACAAAAAAGGTCTCTTAACATTTTGCCATAGCTCGCTTCGTTTCCGAGATATTTGCAGATTTATCTCAAGGGAAGGGGCCTGACGGACATATTTCGAGATATTTCTTCTTCTTGTTGTTCTTCTTCTGCACAGCTAAGCTGGAAGTGGCATTTGCAGCTCGCAATAGTGCAGAGTTATCTCAAAGAAAGGGGCCACGGTGTTTCTGTATCTCTATTATGTTGGTGCGGCTTCGGAACTTTTAAATATCTTGATATATCTCGAGAACTACGCATCTGATCAAAAAATATCATAGAACATAAAAAGTAGGAAACTTAATTCGCTACAAAAAAGGTCTCTTAACATTTTGCCATAGCTCGCTTCGTTTCCGAGATATTTGCAGATTTATCTCAAGGGAAGGGGCCTAACGGACATATTTCGAGATATTTCTTCTTCTTGTTGTTCTTCTTCTGCACAGCTAAACTGGAAGTGGCATTTGCAGCTCGCAATAGTGCAGAGTTATCTCAAAGAAAGGAGCCACGGTGTTTCTGTATCTCTATTATGTTGGTGCGGCTTCGGAACTTTTAAATATCTTGATATATCTCGAGAACTACGCTTCTGATCAAAAAATATCATACAACATAAAAAGTAGGAAACTTAATTCTCTACAAAAAAGGTCTCTTAACATTTTGCCATAGCTCGCTTCGTTTCCGAGATATTTGCAGATTTATCTCAAGGGAAGGGGCCTGACGGACATATTTCGAGATATTTCTTCTTCTTGTTGTTCTTCTTCTGCACAGCTAAGCTGGAAGTGGCATTTGCGGCTCGCACTAGTGCAGAGTTATCTCAAAGAAAGGGGCCACGGTGTTTCTGTATCTCTATTATGTTGGTGCGGCTTCGGAACTTTTAAATATCTTGATATATCTCGAGAACTACGCATCTGATCAAAAAATATCATAGAACATAAAAAGTAGGAAACTTAATTCTCTACAAAAAAGGTCTCTTAACATTTTGCCATAGCTCGCTTCGTTTCCGAGATATTTGCAGATTTATCTCAAGGGAAGGGGCCCGACGGACATATTTCGAGATATTTCTTCTTCTTGTTGTTCTTCTTCTGCACAGCTAAGCTGGAAGTGGCATTTGCGGCTCGCACTATTGCAGAGTTATCTCAAAGAAAGGGGCCACGGTGTTTCTGTATCTCTATTATGTTGGTGCGGCTTCGGAACTTTTAAATATCTCGATATATCTCGAAAACTACGCTTCTGATCAAAAAATATCATAGAACATAAATTGTAGGAAACATAATTCTCTACAAAAAAGGTCTCTCAACATTTTGCCATAGCTCGCTTCGTTTCCGAGATATTTGCAGATATATCTCAAGGGCAGGGGCCTGACGGACATATTTCGAGATATTTCTTCTTCTTGTTGTTCTTCTTCTGCACAGCTAAGCTGGAAGTGGCATTTACAGCTCGCAATAGTGCAGAGTTATCTCAAAGAAAGGGGCCACGGTGTTTCTGTATCTCTATTATGTTGGTGCGGCTTCGGAACTTTTAAATATCTTGATGTATCTCGAGAACTGCGCATCTGATCAAAAAATATCATAGAACATAAAAAGTAGGAAACTTAATTCTCTACAAAAAAGGTCTCTTAACATTTTGCCATAGCTCGCTTCGTTTCCGAGATATTTGCAGATTTATCTCAAGGGAAGGGGCCTAACGGACATATTTCGAGATATTTCTTCTTCTTGTTGTTTTTCTTCTGCACAGCTAAGCTGGAAGTGGCATTTGCGGCTCGCACTATTGCAGAGTTATCTCAAAGAAAGGGGCCACGGTGTTTCTGTATCTCTATTATGTTGGTGCGGCTTCGGAACTTTTAAATATCTCGATATATCTCGAAAACTACGCTTCTGATCGAAAAATATCATAGAACATAAATTGTAGGAAACATAATTCTCTACAAAAAACGTCTCTTAACATTTTGCCATAGCTCGCTTCGTTTCCGAGATATTTGCAGATTCAGCTCAAAGGAACGGGCCTGACGGACATATTTCGAGATACTTCTTTTTCTTGTTGTTCTTCCTCTGCACAGCTAAGCTGGAAGTGGCATTTGCAGCTCGCAATAGTGCAGAGTTATCTCAAAGAAAGGGGCCACGGTGTTTCTGTATCTCTATTATGTTGGTGCGGCTTCGGAACTTTTAAATATCTTGATATATCTCGAGAACTACGCATCTGATCAAAAAATATCATAGAACATAAAAAGTAGGAAACATAATTCGCTACAAAAAAGGTCTCTTAACATTTTGCCATAGCTCGCTTCGTTTCCGAGATATTTGCAGATTTATCTCAAGGGAAGGGGCCTAACGGACATATTTCGAGATATTTCTTCTTCTTGTTGTTCTTCTTCTGCACAGCTAAACTGGAAGTGGCATTTGCAGCTCGCAATAGTGCAGAGTTATCTCAAAGAAAGGAGCCACGGTGTTTCTGTATCTCTATTATGTTGGTGCGGCTTCGGAACTTTTAAATATCTTGATATATCTCGAGAACTACGCTTCTGATCAAAAAATATCATAGAACATAAAAAGTAGGAAACTTAATTCTCTACAAAAAAGGTCTCTTAACATTTTGCCATAGCTCGCTGCGTTTCCGAGATATTTGCAGATTTATCTCAAAGAAAGGGGCCACGGTGTTTCTGTATCTCTATTATGTTGGTGCGGCTTCGGAACTTTTAAACATCTTGATATATCTCGAGAACTACGCATCTGATCAAAAAATATCATAGAACATAAAAAGTAGGAAACTTAATTCTCTACAAAAAAGGTCTCTTAACATTTTGCCATAGCTCGCTTCGTTTCCGAGATATTTGCAGATATATCTCAAGGGCAGGGGCCTGACGGACATATTTCGAGATATTTCTTCTTCTTGTTGTTCTTCTTCTGCACAGCTAAGCTGGAAGTGGCATTTACAGCTCGCAATAGTGCAGAGTTATCTCAAAGAAAGGGGCCACGGTGTTTCTGTATCTCTATTATGTTGGTGCGGCTTCGGAACTTTTAAATATCTTGATGTATCTCGAGAACTGCGCATCTGATCAAAAAATATCATAGAACATAAAAAGTAGGAAACTTAATTCTCTACAAAAAAGGTCTCTTAACATTTTGCCATAGCTCGCTTCGTTTCCGAGATATTTGCAGATTTATCTCAAGGGAAGGGGCCTAACGGACATATTTCGAGATATTTCTTCTTCTTGTTGTTTTTCTTCTGCACAGCTAAGCTGGAAGTGGCATTTGCGGCTCGCACTATTGCAGAGTTATCTCAAAGAAAGGGGCCACGGTGTTTCTGTATCTCTATTATGTTGGTGCGGCTTCGGAACTTTTAAATATCTCGATATATCTCGAAAACTACGCTTCTGATCGAAAAATATCATAGAACATAAATTGTAGGAAACATAATTCTCTACAAAAAACGTCTCTTAACATTTTGCCATAGCTCGCTTCGTTTCCGAGATATTTGCAGATTCAGCTCAAAGGAACGGGCCTGACGGACATATTTCGAGATACTTCTTTTTCTTGTTGTTCTTCCTCTGCACAGCTAAGCTGGAAGTGGCATTTGCAGCTCGCAATAGTGCAGAGTTATCTCAAAGAAAGGGGCCACGGTGTTTCTGTATCTCTATTATGTTGGTGCGGCTTCGGAACTTTTAAATATCTTGATATATCTCGAGAACTACGCATCTGATCAAAAAATATCATAGAACATAAAAAGTAGGAAACATAATTCGCTACAAAAAAGGTCTCTTAACATTTTGCCATAGCTCGCTTCGTTTCCGAGATATTTGCAGATATATCTCAAGGGCAGGGGCCTAACGGACATATTTCGAGATATTTCTTCTTCTTGTTGTTCTTCTTCTGCACAGCTAAACTGGAAGTGGCATTTCCAGCTCGCAATAGTGCAGAGTTATCTCAAAGAGAGGGGCCACGGTGTTTCTGTATCTCTATTATGTTGGTGCGGCTTCGGAACTTTTAAATATCTTGATATATCTCGAGAACTACGCATCTGATCAAAAAATATCATAGAACATAAAAAGTAGGAAACTTAATTCTCTACAAAAAAGGTCTCTTAACATTTTGCCATAGCTCGCTGCGTTTCCGAGATATTTGCAGATTTATCTCAAGGGAAGGGGCCTGACGGACATATTTCGAGATATTTCTTCTTCTTGTTGTTCTTCTTCTGCACAGCTAAGCTGGAAGTGGCATTTACAGCTCGCAATAGTGCAGAGTTATCTCAAAGAAAGGGGCCACGGTGTTTCTGTATCTCTATTATGTTGGTGCGGCTTCGGAACTTTTAAACATCTTGATATATCTCGAGAACTACGCATCTGATCAAAAAATATCATAGAACATAAAAAGTAGGAAACTTAATTCTCTACAAAAAAGGTCTCTTAACATTTTGCCATACCTCGCTTCGTTTCCGAGATATTTGCAGATTTATCTCAAGGGAAGGGGCCTGACGGACATATTTCGAGATATTTCTTCTTCTTGTTGTTCTTCTTCTGCACAGCTAAGCTGGAAGTGGCATTTGCAGCTCGCAATAGTGCAGAGTTATCTCAAAGAAAGGGGCCACGGTGTTTCTGTATCTCTATTATGTTGGTGCGGCTTCGGAACTTTTAAATATCTCGATATATCTCGAAAACTACGCTTCTGATCGAAAAATATCATAGAACATAAATTGTAGGAAACATAATTCTCTACAAAAAACGTCTCTTAACATTTTGCCATAGCTCGCTTCGTTTCCGAGATATTTGCAGATTCAGCTCAAAGGAACGGGCCTGACGGACATATTTCGAGATACTTCTTTTTCTTGTTGTTCTTCCTCTGCACAGCTAAGCTGGAAGTGGCATTTGCAGCTCGCAATAGTGCAGAGTTATCTCAAAGAAAGGGGCCACGGTGTTTCTGTATCTCTATTATGTTGGTGCGGCTTCGGAACTTTTAAATATCTTGATATATCTCGAGAACTACGCATCTGATCAAAAAATATCATAGAACATAAAAAGTAGGAAACTTAATTCGCTACAAAAAAGGTCTCTTAACATTTTGCCATAGCTCGCTTCGTTTCCGAGATATTTGCAGATTTATCTCAAGGGAAGGGGCCTAACGGACATATTTCGAGATATTTCTTCTTCTTGTTGTTCTTCTTCTGCACAGCTAAACTGGAAGTGGCATTTGCAGCTCGCAATAGTGCAGAGTTATCTCAAAGAAAGGAGCCACGGTGTTTCTGTATCTCTATTATGTTGGTGCGGCTTCGGAACTTTTAAATATCTTGATATATCTCGAGAACTACGCTTCTGATCAAAAAATATCATACAACATAAAAAGTAGGAAACTTAATTCTCTACAAAAAAGGTCTCTTAACATTTTGCCATAGCTCGCTTCGTTTCCGAGATATTTGCAGATTTATCTCAAGGGAAGGGGCCTGACGGACATATTTCGAGATATTTCTTCTTCTTGTTGTTCTTCTTCTGCACAGCTAAGCTGGAAGTGGCATTTGCGGCTCGCACTAGTGCAGAGTTATCTCAAAGAAAGGGGCCACGGTGTTTCTGTATCTCTATTATGTTGGTGCGGCTTCGGAACTTTTAAATATCTTGATATATCTCGAGAACTACGCATCTGATCAAAAAATATCATAGAACATAAAAAGTAGGAAACTTAATTCTCTACAAAAAAGGTCTCTTAACATTTTGCCATAGCTCGCTTCGTTTCCGAGATATTTGCAGATTTATCTCAAGGGAAGGGGCCCGACGGACATATTTCGAGATATTTCTTCTTCTTGTTGTTCTTCTTCTGCACAGCTAAGCTGGAAGTGGCATTTGCGGCTCGCACTATTGCAGAGTTATCTCAAAGAAAGGGGCCACGGTGTTTCTGTATCTCTATTATGTTGGTGCGGCTTCGGAACTTTTAAATATCTCGATATATCTCGAAAACTACGCTTCTGATCAAAAAATATCATAGAACATAAATTGTAGGAAACATAATTCTCTACAAAAAAGGTCTCTCAACATTTTGCCATAGCTCGCTTCGTTTCCGAGATATTTGCAGATATATCTCAAGGGCAGGGGCCTGACGGACATATTTCGAGATATTTCTTCTTCTTGTTGTTCTTCTTCTGCACAGCTAAGCTGGAAGTGGCATTTACAGCTCGCAATAGTGCAGAGTTATCTCAAAGAAAGGGGCCACGGTGTTTCTGTATCTCTATTATGTTGGTGCGGCTTCGGAACTTTTAAATATCTTGATGTATCTCGAGAACTGCGCATCTGATCAAAAAATATCATAGAACATAAAAAGTAGGAAACTTAATTCTCTACAAAAAAGGTCTCTTAACATTTTGCCATAGCTCGCTTCGTTTCCGAGATATTTGCAGATTTATCTCAAGGGAAGGGGCCTAACGGACATATTTCGAGATATTTCTTCTTCTTGTTGTTTTTCTTCTGCACAGCTAAGCTGGAAGTGGCATTTGCGGCTCGCACTATTGCAGAGTTATCTCAAAGAAAGGGGCCACGGTGTTTCTGTATCTCTATTATGTTGGTGCGGCTTCGGAACTTTTAAATATCTTGATATATCTCGAGAACTACGCATCTGATCAAAAAATATCATAGAACATGAAAAGTAGGAAACTTAATTCTCTACAAAAAAGGTCTCTTAACATTTTGCCATACCTCGCTTCGTTTCGGAGATATTTGCAGATTTATCTCAAGGGAAGGGGCCTGACGGACATATTTCGAGATATTTCTTCTTCTTGTTGTTCTTCTTCTGCACAGCTAAGCTGGAAGTGGCATTTGCGGCTCGCACTAGTGCAGAGTTATCTCAAAGAAAGGGGCCACGGTGTTTCTGTATCTCTATTATGTTGGTGCGGCTTCGGAACTTTTAAATATCTCGATATATCTCGAAAACTACGCTTCTGATCAAAAAATATCATAGAACATAAAAAGTAGGAAACTTAATTCTCTACAAAAAAGGTCTCTTAACATTTTGCCATAGCTCGCTTCGTTTCCGAGATATTTGCAGATTTATCTCAAGGGAAGGGGCCTGACGGACATATTTCGAGATATTTCTTCTTCTTGTTGTTCTTCTTCTGCACAGCTAAGCTGGAAGTGGCATTTGCGGCTCGCTTTAGTGCAGAGTTATCTCAAAGAAAGGGGCCACGGTGTTTCTGTATCTCTATTATGTTGGTGCGGCTTCGGAACTTTTAAATATCTCGATATATCTCGAAAACTACGCTTCTGATCAAAAAATATCATAGAACATAAATTGTAGGAAACATAATTCTCTACAAAAAACATCTCTTAACATTTTGCCATAGCTCGCTTCGTTTCCGAGATATTTGCAGATTCAGCTCAAAGGAACGGGCCTGACGGACATATTTCGAGATACTTCTTTTTCTTGTTGTTCTTCCTCTGCACAGCTAAGCTGGAAGTGGCATTTGCAGCTCGCAATAGTGCAGAGTTATCTCAAAGAAAGGGGCCACGGTGTTTCTGTATCTCTATTATGTTGGTGCGGCTTCGGAACTTTTAAATATCTTGATATATCTCGAGAACTACGCATCTGATCAAAAAATATCATAGAACATAAAAAGTAGGAAACTTAATTCTCTACAAAAAAGGTCTCTTAACATTTTGCCATACCTCGCTTCGTTTCCGAGATATTTGCAGATTTATCTCAAGGGAAGGGGCCTGACGGACATATTTCGAGATATTTCTTCTTCTTGTTGTTCTTCTTCTGCACAGCTAAGCTGGAAGTGGCATTTGCGGCTCGCACTAGTGCAGAGTTATCTCAAAGAAAGGGGCCACGGTGTTTCTGTATCTCTATTATGTTGGTGCGGCTTCGGAACTTTTAAATATCTTGATATATCTCGAGAACTACGCATCTGATCAAAAAATATCATAGAACATAAAAAGTAGGAAACATAATTCTCTACAAAAAAGGTCTCTCAACATTTTGCCATAGCTCGCTTCGTTTCCGAGATATTTGCAGATGTATCTCAAGGGCAGGGGCCTGACGGACATATTTCGAGATATTTCTTCTTCTTGTTGTTCTTCTTCTGCACAGCTAAGCTGGAAGTGGCATTTACAGCTCGCAATAGTGCAGAGTTATCTCAAAGAAAGGGGCCACGGTGTTTCTGTATCTATATTATGTTGGTGCGGCTTCGGAACTTTTAAATATCTCGATATATCTCGAAAACTACGCTTCTGATCAAAAAATATCATAGAACATAAAAAGTAGGAAACTTAATTCTCTACAAAAAAGGTCTCTTAACATTTTGCCATAGCTCGCTTCGTTTCCGAGATATTTGCAGATTTATCTCAAGGGAAGGGGCCTGACGGACATATTTCGAGATATTTCTTCTTCTTGTTGTTCTTCTTCTGCACAGCTAAGCTGGAAGTGGCATTTGCGGCTCGCTCTAGTGCAGAGTTATCTCAAAGAAAGGGGCCACGGTGTTTCTGTATCTCTATTATGTTGGTGCGGCTTCGGAACTTTTAAATATCTCGATATATCTCGAAAACTACGCTTCTGATCAAAAAATATCATAGAACATAAATTGTAGGAAACATAATTCTCTACAAAAAACATCTCTTAACATTTTGCCATAGCTCGCTTCGTTTCCGAGATATTTGCAGATTCAGCTCAAAGGAACGGGCCGGACGGACATATTTCGAGATACTTCTTTTTCTTGTTGTTCTTCCTCTGCACAGCTAAGCTGCAAGTGGCATTTACAGCTCGCAATAGTGCAGAGTTATCTCAAAGAAAGGGGCCACGGTGTTTCTGTATCTCTATTATGTTGGTGCGGCTTCGGAACTTTTAAATATCTCGATATATCTCGAAAACTACGCTTCTGATCAAAAAATATCATAGAACATAAATTGTAGGAAACATAATTCGCTACAAAAAAGGTCTCTTAACATTTTGCCATAGCTCGCTTCGTTTCCGAGATATTTGCAGATATATCTCAAGGGCAGGGGCCTAACGGACATATTTCGAGATATTTCTTCTTCTTGTTGTTCTTCTTCTGCACAGCTAAACTGGAAGTGGCATTTCCAGCTCGCAATAGTGCAGAGTTATCTCAAAGAGAGGGGCCACGGTGTTTCTGTATCTCTATTATGTTGGTGCGGCTTCGGAACTTTTAAATATCTTGATATATCTCGAGAACTACGCATCTGATCAAAAAATATCATAGAACATAAAAAGTAGGAAACTTAATTCTCTACAAAAAAGGTCTCTTAACATTTTGCCATAGCTCGCTTCGTTTCCGAGATATTTGCAGATTTATCTCAAGGGAAGGGGCCTAACGGACATATTTCGAGATATTTCTTCTTCTTGTTGTTTTTCTTCTGCACAGCTAAGCTGGAAGTGGCATTTGCGGCTCGCTCTAGTGCAGAGTTATCTCAAAGAAAGGGGCCACGGTGTTTCTGTATCTCTATTATGTTGGTGCGGCTTCGGAACTTTTAAATATCTCGATATATCTCGAAAACTACGCTTCTGATCAAAAAATATCATAGAACATAAATTGTAGGAAACATAATTCTCTACAAAAAACATCTCTTAACATTTTGCCATAGCTCGCTTCGTTTCCGAGATATTTGCAGATTCAGCTCAAAGGAACGGGCCTGACGGACATATTTCGAGATACTTCTTTTTCTTGTTGTTCTTCCTCTGCACAGCTAAGCTGGAAGTGGCATTTGCAGCTCGCAATAGTGCAGAGTTATCTCAAAGAAAGGGGCCACGGTGTTTCTGTATCTCTATTATGTTGGTGCGGCTTCGGAACTTTTAAATATCTTGATATATCTCGAGAACTACGCATCTGATCAAAAAATATCATAGAACATAAAAAGTAGGAAACTTAATTCTCTACAAAAAAGGTCTCTTAACATTTTGCCATACCTCGCTTCGTTTCCGAGATATTTGCAGATTTATCTCAAGGGAAGGGGCCTGACGGACATATTTCGAGATATTTCTTCTTCTTGTTGTTCTTCTTCTGCACAGCTAAGCTGGAAGTGGCATTTGCGGCTCGCACTAGTGCAGAGTTATCTCAAAGAAAGGGGCCACGGTGTTTCTGTATCTCTATTATGTTGGTGCGGCTTCGGAACTTTTAAATATCTTGATATATCTCGAGAACTACGCATCTGATCAAAAAATATCATAGAACATAAAAAGTAGGAAACATAATTCTCTACAAAAAAGGTCTCTCAACATTTTGCCATAGCTCGCTTCGTTTCCGAGATATTTGCAGATATATCTCAAGGGCAGGGGCCTGACGGACATATTTCGAGATATTTCTTCTTCTTGTTGTTCTTCTTCTGCACAGCTAAGCTGGAAGTGGCATTTACAGCTCGCAATAGTGCAGAGTTATCTCAAAGAAAGGGGCCACGGTGTTTCTGTATCTCTATTATGTTGGTGCGGCTTCGGAACTTTTAAATATCTCGATATATCTCGAAAACTACGCTTCTGATCAAAAAATATCATAGAACATAAAAAGTAGGAAACTTAATTCTCTACAAAAAAGGTCTCTTAACATTTTGCCATAGCTCGCTTCGTTTCCGAGATATTTGCAGATTTATCTCAAGGGAAGGGGCCTGACGGACATATTTCGAGATATTTCTTCTTCTTGTTGTTCTTCTTCTGCACAGCTAAGCTGGAAGTGGCATTTGCGGCTCGCTCTAGTGCAGAGTTATCTCAAAGAAAGGGGCCACGGTGTTTCTGTATCTCTATTATGTTGGTGCGGCTTCGGAACTTTTAAATATCTCGATATATCTCGAAAACTACGCTTCTGATCAAAAAATATCATAGAACATAAATTGTAGGAAACATAATTCTCTACAAAAAACATCTCTTAACATTTTGCCATAGCTCGCTTCGTTTCCGAGATATTTGCAGATTCAGCTCAAAGGAACGGGCCTGACGGACATATTTCGAGATACTTCTTTTTCTTGTTGTTCTTCCTCTGCACAGCTAAGCTGGAAGTGGCATTTGCAGCTCGCAATAGTGCAGAGTTATCTCAAAGAAAGGGGCCACGGTGTTTCTGTATCTCTATTATGTTGGTGCGGCTTCGGAACTTTTAAATATCTTGATATATCTCGAGAACTACGCATCTGATCAAAAAATATCATAGAACATAAAAAGTAGGAAACTTAATTCTCTACAAAAAAGGTCTCTTAACATTTTGCCATACCTCGCTTCGTTTCCGAGATATTTGCAGATTTATCTCAAGGGAAGGGGCCTGACGGACATATTTCGAGATATTTCTTCTTCTTGTTGTTCTTCTTCTGCACAGCTAAGCTGGAAGTGGCATTTGCGGCTCGCACTAGTGCAGAGTTATCTCAAAGAAAGGGGCCACGGTGTTTCTGTATCTCTATTATGTTGGTGCGGCTTCGGAACTTTTAAATATCTTGATATATCTCGAGAACTACGCATCTGATCAAAAAATATCATAGAACATAAAAAGTAGGAAACATAATTCTCTACAAAAAAGGTCTCTCAACATTTTGCCATAGCTCGCTTCGTTTCCGAGATATTTGCAGATATATCTCAAGGGCAGGGGCCTGACGGACATATTTCGAGATATTTCTTCTTCTTGTTGTTCTTCTTCTGCACAGCTAAGCTGGAAGTGGCATTTACAGCTCGCAATAGTGCAGAGTTATCTCAAAGAAAGGGGCCACGGTGTTTCTGTATCTCTATTATGTTGGTGCGGCTTCGGAACTTTTAAATATCTTGATATATCTCGAGAACTACGCATCTGATCAAAAAATATCATAGAACATAAAAAGTAGGAAACTTAATTCTCTACAAAAAAGGTCTCTTAACATTTTGCCATACCTCGCTTCGTTTCCGAGATATTTGCAGATTTATCTCAAGGGAAGGGGCCTGACGGACATATTTCGAGATATTTCTTCTTCTTGTTGTTCTTCTTCTGCACAGCTAAGCTGGAAGTGGCATTTGCGGCTCGCACTAGTGCAGAGTTATCTCAAAGAAAGGGGCCACGGTGTTTCTGTATCTCTATTATGTTGGTGCGGCTTCGGAACTTTTAAATATCTTGATATATCTCGAGAACTACGCATCTGATCAAAAAATATCATAGAACATAAAAAGTAGGAAACATAATTCTCTACAAAAAAGGTCTCTCAACATTTTGCCATAGCTCGCTTCGTTTCCGAGATATTTGCAGATATATCTCAAGGGCAGGGGCCTGACGGACATATTTCGAGATATTTCTTCTTCTTGTTGTTCTTCTTCTGCACAGCTAAGGTGGAAGTGGCATTTACAGCTCGCAATAGTGCAGAGTTATCTCAAAGAAAGGGGCCACGGTGTTTCTGTATCTCTATTATGTTGGTGCGGCTTCGGAACTTTTAAATATCTTGATATATCTCGAGAACTACGCATCTGATCAAAAAATATCATAGAACATAAAAAGTAGGAAACTTAATTCTCTACAAAAAAGGTCTCTCAACATTTTGCCATAGCTCGCTTCGTTTCCGAGATATTTGCAGATATATCTCAAGGGCAGGGGCCTGACGGACATATTTCGAGATATTTCTTCTTCTTGTTGTTCTTCTTCTGCACAGCTAAGCTGGAAGTGGCATTTACAGCTCGCAATAGTGCAGAGTTATCTCAAAGAAAGGGGCCACGGTGTTTCTGTATCTCTATTATGTTGGTGCGGCTTCGGAACTTTTAAATATCTTGATATATCTCGAGAACTACGCATCTGATCAAAAAATATCATAGAACATAAAAAGTAGGAAACTTAATTCTCTACAAAAAAGGTCTCTTAACATTTTGCCATAGCTCGCTTCGTTTCCGAGATATTTGCAGATTTATCTCAAGGGAAGGGGCCTAACGGACATATTTCGAGATATTACTTCTTCTTGTTGTTCTTCTTCTGCACAGCTAAACTGGAAGTGGCATTTCCAGCTCGCAATAGTGCAGAGTTATCTCAAAGAAAGGGGCCACGGTGTTTCTGTATCTGTATTTTGTTGGTGCGGCTTCGGAACTTTTAAATATCTTGATATATCTCGAGAACTACGCATCTGATCAAAAAATATCATAGAACATAAAAAGTAGGAAACTTAATTCTCTACAAAAAAGGTCTCTTAACATTTTGCCATAGCTCGCTTGGTTTCCGAGATATTTGCAGATATATCTCAAGGGCAGGGGCCTGACGGACATATTTCGAGATATTTCTTCTTCTTGTTGTTCTTCTTCTGCACAGCTAAGCTGGAAGTGGCATTTACAGCTCGCAATAGTGCAGAGTTATCTCAAAGAAAGGGGCCACGGTGTTTCTGTATCTCTATTATGTTGGTGCGGCTTCGGAACTTTTAAATATCTCGATATATCTCGAAAACTACGCTTCTGATCAAAAAATATCATAGAACATAAATTGTAGGAAACATAATTCGCTACAAAAAAGGTCTCTTAACATTTTGCCATAGCTCGCTTCGTTTCCGAGATATTTGCAGATATATCTCAAGGGCAGGGGCCTAACGGACATATTTCGAGATATTTCTTCTTCTTGTTGTTCTTCTTCTGCACAGCTAAACTGGAAGTGGCATTTCCAGCTCGCAATAGTGCAGAGTTATCTCAAAGAGAGGGGCCACGGTGTTTCTGTATCTCTATTATGTTGGTGCGGCTTCGGAACTTTTAAATATCTTGATATATCTCGAGAACTACGCATCTGATCAAAAAATATCATAGAACATAAAAAGTAGGAAACTTAATTCTCTACAAAAAAGGTCTCTTAACATTTTGCCATAGCTCGCTGCGTTTCCGAGATATTTGCAGATTTATCTCAAGGGAAGGGGCCTGACGGACATATTTCGAGATATTTCTTCTTCTTGTTGTTCTTCTTCTGCACAGCTAAGCTGGAAGTGGCATTTACAGCTCGCAATAGTGCAGAGTTATCTCAAAGAAAGGGGCCACGGTGTTTCTGTATCTCTATTATGTTGGTGCGGCTTCGGAACTTTTAAACATCTTGATATATCTCGAGAACTACGCATCTGATCAAAAAATATCATAGAACATAAAAAGTAGGAAACTTAATTCTCTACAAAAAAGGTCTCTTAACATTTTGCCATAGCTCGCTTCGTTTCCGAGATATTTGCAGATTTATCTCAAGGGAAGCGGCCTAACGGACATATTTCGAGATATTTCTTCTTCTTGTTGTTCTTCTTCTGCACAGCTAAGCTGGAAGTGGCATTTGCGGCTCGCACTATTGCAGAGTTATCTCAAAGAAAGGGGCCACGGTGTTTCTGTATCTCTATTATGTTGGTGCGGCTTCGGAACTTTTAAATATCTTGATATATCTCGAGAACTGCGCATCTGGTCAAAAAATATCATACAACATAAAAAGTAGGAAACTTAATTCTCTACAAAAAAGGTCTCTTAACATTTTGCCATAGCTCGCTTGGTTTCCGAGATATTTGCAGATTTATCTCAAGGGAAGGGGCCTAACGGACATATTTCGAGTTATTTCTTCTTCTTGTTGTTCTTCCTCTGCACAGCTAAACTGGAAGTGGCATTTCCAGCTCGCAATAGTGCAGAGTTATCTCAAAGAAAGGGGCCACGGTGTTCCTGTATCTCTATTATGTTGGTGCGGCTTCGGAACTTTTAAATATCTTGATATATCTCGAGAACTACGCATCTGATCAAAAAATATCATAGAACATAAAAAGTAGGAAACTTAATTCTCTACAAAAAAGGTCTCTTAACATTTTGCCATATCTCGCTTCGTTTCCGAGATATTTGCAGATTTATCTCAAGGGAAGGGACCTGACGGACATATTTCGAGATATTTCTTCTTCTTGTTGTTCTTCTTCTGCACAGCTAAGCTGGAAGTGGCATTTGCAGCTCGCAATAGTGCAGAGTTATCTCAAAGAGAGGGGCCACGGTTTTTCTGTATCTCTATTATGTTGGTGCGGCTTCGGAACTTTTAAATATCTTGATATATCTCGAGAACTACGCATCTGATCAAAAAATATCATAGAACATAAAAAGTAGGAAACTTAATTCTCTACAAAAAAGGTCTCTTAACATTTTGCCATAGCTCGCGTCGTTTCCGAGATATTTGCAGATTTATCTCAAGGGAAGGGGCCTAACGGACATATTTCGAGATATTTCTTCTTCTTGTTGTTCTTCTTCTGCACAGCTAAACTGGAAGTGGCATTTCCAGCTCGCAATAGTGCAGAGTTATCTCAAAGAAAGGAGCCACGGTGTTTCTGTATCTCTATTATGTTGGAGCGGCTTCGGAACTTTTAAATATCTTGATATATCTCGAGAACTACGCATCTGATCAAAAAATATCATAGAACATAAAAAGTAGGAAACTTAATTCTCTACAAAAAAGGTCTCTTAACATTTTGCCATACCTCGCTTCGTTTCCGAGATATTTGCAGATTTATCTCAAGGGAAGGGGCCTGACGGACATATTTCGAGATATTTCTTCTTCTTGTTGTTCTTCTTCTGCACAGCTAAGCTGGAAGTGGCATTTGCAGCTCGCAATAGTGCAGAGTTATCTCAAAGAAAGGGGCCACGGTGTTTCTGTATCTCTATTATGTTGGTGCGGTTTCGGAACTTTTAAATATCTTGATATATCTCGAGAACTACGCATCTCATCAAAAAATATCATAGAACATAAAAAGTAGGAAACTTAATTCTCTACAAAAAAGGTCTCTTAACATTTTGCCATACCTCGCTTCGTTTCCGAGATATTTGCAGATTTATCTCAAGGGAAGGGGCCTGACGGACATATTTCGAGATATTTCTTCTTCTTGTTGTTCTTCTTCTGCACAGCTAAGCTGGAAGTGGCATTTGCAGCTCGCAATAGTGCAGAGTTATCTCAAAGAAAGGGGCCACGGTGTTTCTGTATCTCTATTATGTTGGTGCGGCTTCGGAACTTTTAAATATCTCGATATATCTCGAAAACTACGCTTCTGATCGAAAAATATCATAGAACATAAATTGTAAGAAACATAATTCTCTACAAAAAACGTCTCTTAACATTTTGCCATAGCTCGCTTCGTTTCCGAGATATTTGCAGATTCAGCTCAAAGGAACGGGCCTGACGGACATATTTCGAGATACTTCTTTTTCTTGTTGTTCTTCCTCTGCACAGCTAAGCTGGAAGTGGCATTTGCAGCTCGCAATAGTGCAGAGTTATCTCAAAGAAAGGGGCCACGGTGTTTCTGTATCTCTATTATGTTGGTGCGGCTTCGGAACTTTTAAATATCTTGATATATCTCGAGAACTACGCATCTGATCAAAAAATATCATAGAACATAAAAAGTAGGAAACTTAATTCTCTACAAAAAAGGTCTCTTAACATTTTGCCATAGCTCGCTTCGTTTCCGAGATATTTGCAGATTTATCTCAAGGGAAGGGGCCTAACGGACATATTTCGAGATATTACTTCTTCTTGTTGTTCTTCTTCTGCACAGCTAAACTGGAAGTGGCATTTCCAGCTCGCAATAGTGCAGAGTTATCTCAAAGAAAGGGGCCACGGTGTTTCTGTATCTGTATTATGTTGGTGCGGCTTCGGAACTTTTAAATATCTTGATATATCTCGAGAACTACGCATCTGATCAAAAAATATCATAGAACATAAAAAGTAGGAAACTTAATTCTCTACAATAAAGGTCTCTTAACATTTTGCCATAGCCCGCTTGGTTTCCGAGATATTTGCAGATATATCTCAAGGGCAGGGGCCTGACGGACATATTTCGAGATATTTCTTCTTCTTGTTGTTCTTCTTCTGCACAGCTAAGCTGGAAGTGGCATTTACAGCTCGCAATAGTGCAGAGTTATCTCAAAGAAAGGGGCCACGGTGTTTCTGTATCTCTATTATGTTGGTGCGGTTTCGGAACTTTTAAATATCTTGATATATCTCGAGAACTACGCATCTGATCAAAAAATATCATACAACATAAATTGTAGGAAACATAATTCTCTACAAAAAAGGTCTCTTAACATTTTGCCATAGCTCGCTTGGTTTCCGAGATATTTGCAGATATATCTCAAGGACAGAGGCCTGACGGACATATTTCGAGATATTTCTTCTTCTTGTTGTTCTTCTTCTGCACAGCTAAGCTGGAAGTGGCATTTACAGCTCGCAATAGTGCAGAGTTATCTCAAAGAAAGGAGCCGCGGTGTTTCTGTATCTCTATTATGTTGGTGCGGCTTCGTAACTTTTAAATATCTAGATATATCTCGAAAACTACGCTTCTGATCAAAAAATATCATAGAACATAAATTGTAGGAAACATAATTCTCTACAAAAAAGGTCTCTTAACATTTTGCCATAGCTCGCTTGGTTTCCGAGATATTTGCAGATATATCTCAAGGGCAGGGGCCTGACGGACATATTTCGAGATATTTCTTCTTCTTGTTGTTCTTCTTCTGCACAGCTAAGCTGGAAGTGGCATTTACAGCTCGCAATAGTGCAGAGTTATCTCAAAGAAAGGGGCCACGGTGTTTCTGTATCTCTATTATGTTGGTGCGGTTTCGGAACTTTTAAATATCTTGATATATCTCGAGAACTACGCATCTGATCAAAAAATATCATACAACATAAAAAGTAGGAAACTTAATTCTCTACAAATAAGGTCTCTTAACATTTTGCCATAGCTCGCTTCGTTTCCGAGATATTTGCAGATTTATCTCAAGGGAAGGGGCCTCACGGACATATTTCGAGATATTTCTTCTTCTTGTTGTTCTTCTTCTGCACAGCTAAGCTGGAAGTGGCATTTGCAGCTCGCAATAGTGCAGAGATATCTCAAAGAAAGGGGCCACGGTGTTTCTGTATCTCTATTATGTTGGTGCGGCTTCGGAACTTTTAAATATCTTGATATATCTCGAGAACTACGCTTCTGATCAAAAAATATCATAGAACATAAATTGTAGGAAACATAATTCTCTACAAAAAAGGTCTCTTAACATTTTGCCATAGCTCGCTTGGTTTCCGAGATATTTGCAGATATATCTCAAGGGCAGGGGCCTGACGGACATATTTCGAGATATTTCTTCTTCTTGTTGTTCTTCTTCAGCACAGCTAAGCTGGAAGTGGCATTTACAGCTCGCAATAGTGCAGAGTTATCTCAAAGAAAGGGGCCACGGTGTTTCTGTATCTCTATTATGTTGGTGCGGTTTCGGAACTTTTAAATATCTTGATATATCTCGAGAACTACGCATCTCATCAAAAAATATCATACAACATAAAAAGTAGGAAACTTAATTCTCTACAAATAAGGTCTCTTAACATTTTGCCATAGCTCGCTTCGTTTCCGAGATATTTGCAGATTTATCTCAAGGGAAGGGGCCTCACGGACATATTTCGAGATATTTCTTCTTCTTGTTGTTCTTCTTCTGCACAGCTAAGCTGGAAGTGGCATTTGCAGCTCGCAATAGTGCAGAGATATCTCAAAGAAAGGGGCCACGGTGTTTCTGTATCTCTATTATGTTGGTGCGGCTTCGGAACTTTTAAATATCTTGATATATCTCGAGAACTACGCGTCTGATCAAAAAATATCATAGAACATAAAAAGTAGGAAACATAATTCTCTACAAAAAAGGTCTCTTAACATTTTGCCATAGCTCGCGTCGTTTCCGAGATATTTGCAGATTTATCTCAAGGGAAGGGGCCTGACGGACATATTTCGAGATATTTCTTCTTCTTGTTGTTCTTCTTCTGCACAGCTAAGCTGGAAGTGGCATTTGGGGCTCGCACTAGTGCAGAGTTATCTCAAAGAAAGGGGCCACGGTGTTTCTGTATCTGTATTATGTTGGTGCGGCGTCGGAACTTTTAAATATCTTGATATATCTCGAGAACTACGCGTCTGATCAAAAAATATCATAGAACATAAAAAGTAGGAAACATAATTCTCTACAAAAAAGGTCTCTTAACATTTTGCCATAGCTCGCTTCGTTTCCGAGATATTTGCAGATTCAGCTCAAAGGAACTGGCCTGACGGACATATTTCGAGATATTTCTTCTTCTTGTTGTTCTTCCTCTGCACAGCTAAGCTGGAAGTGGCATTTGCGGCTCGCACTAGTGCAGAGTTATCTCAAAGAAAGGGGCCACGGTGTTTCTGTATCTCTATTATGTTGGTGCGGCTTCGGAACTTTTAAGTATCTTGATATATCTCGAGAACTACGCATCTGATCAAAAAATATCATAGAACATAAAAAGTGGAAACTTAATTCTCTACAAATAAGGTCTCTTAACATTTTGCCATAGCTCGCTTCGTTTCCGAGATATTTGCAGATTTATCTCAAGGGAAGGGGCCTCACGGACATATTTCGAGATATTTCTTCTTCTTGTTGTTCTTCTTCTGCACAGCTAAGCTGGAAGTGGCATTTGCAGCTCGCAATAGTGCAGAAATATCTCAAAGGAAGGGGCCACGGTGTTTCTGTATCTCTATTATGTTGGTGCGGCTTCGGAACTTTTAAATATCTTGATATATCTCGAGAACTACGCGTCTGTTCAAAAAATATCATAGAACATAAAAAGTAGGAAACATTATTCTCTACAAAAAAGGTCTCTTAACATTTTGCCATAGCTCGCTTCGTTTCCGAGATATTTGCAGATTCATCTCAAGGGAAGGGGTCTGACGGACATATTTCGAGATATTTCTTCTTCTTGTTGTTCTTCTTCTGCACAGCTAAGCTGGAAGTGGCATTTGCGGCTCGCACTAGTGCAGAGTTATCTCAAAGAAAGGGGCCACGGTGTTTCTGTATCTCTATTATGTTGGTGCGGCTTCGGAACTTTTAAATATCTCGATATATCTCGAAAACTACGCTTCTGATCAAAAAATATCATAGAACATAAATTGTAGGAAACATAATTCTCTACAAAAAAGGTCTCTCAACATTTTGCCATAGCTCGCTTCGTTTCCGAGATATTTGCAGATATATCTCAAGGGCAGGGGCCTGACGGACATATTTCGAGATATTTCTTCTTCTTGTTCTTCTTCTGCACAGCTAAGCTGGAAGTGGCATTTACAGCTCGCAATAGTGCAGAGTTATCTCAAAGAAAGGGGCCACGGTGTTTCTGTATCTCTATTATGTTGGTGCGGCTTCGGAACTTTTAAATATCTTGATATATCTCGAGAACTACGCATCTGATCAAAAAATATCATAGAACATAAAAAGTAGGAAACCTAATTCTCTACAAAAAAGGTCTCTTAACATTTTGCCATAGCTCGCTTCGTTTCCGAGATATTTGCAGATTTATCTCAAGGGAAGGGGCCTAACGGACATATTTCGAGATATTTCTTCTTCTTGTTGTTCTTCTTCTGCACAGCTAAACTGGAAGTGGCATTTCCAGGTCGCAATAGTGCAGAGTTATCTCAAAGAAAGGGGCCACGGTGTTTCTGTATCTCTATTATGTTGGTGCGGTTTCGGAACTTTTAAATATCTTGATATATCTCGAGAACTACGCATCTGATCAAAAAATATCATACAACATAAAAAGTAGGAAACTTAATTCTCTACAAATAAGGTCTCTTAACATTTTGCCATAGCTCGCTTCGTTTCCGAGATATTTGCAGATTTATCTCAAGGGAAGGGGCCTCACGGACATATTTCGAGATATTTCTTCTTCTTGTTGTTCTTCTTCTGCACAGCTAAGCTGGAAGTGGCATTTGCAGCTCGCAATAGTGCAGAGATATCTCAAAGAAAGGGGCCACGGTGTTTCTGTATCTCTATTATGTTGGTGCGGCTTCGGAACTTTTAAATATCTTGATATATCTCGAGAACTACGCTTCTGATCAAAAAATATCATAGAACATAAATTGTAGGAAACATAATTCTCTACAAAAAAGGGCTCTTAACATTTTGCCATAGCTCGCTTGGTTTCCGAGATATTTGCAGATATATCTCAAGGGCAGGGGCCTGACGGACATATTTCGAGATATTTCTTCTTCTTGTTGTTCTTCTTCTGCACAGCTAAGCTGGAAGTGGCATTTACAGCTCGCAATAGTGCAGAGTTATCTCAAAGAAAGGGGCCACGGTGTTTCTGTATCTCTATTATGTTGGTGCGGTTTCGGAACTTTTAAATATCTTGATATATCTCGAGAACTACGCATCTGATCAAAAAATATCATACAACATAAAAAGTAGGAAACTTAATTCTCTACAAATAAGGTCTCTTAACATTTTGCCATAGCTCGCTTCGTTTCCGAGATATTTGCAGATTTATCTCAAGGGAAGGGGCCTCACGGACATATTTCGAGATATTTCTTCTTCTTGTTGTTCTTCTTCTGCACAGCTAAGCTGGAAGTGGCATTTGCAGCTCGCAATAGTGCAGAGATATCTCAAAGAAAGGGGCCACGGTGTTTCTGTATCTCTATTATGTTGGTGCGGCTTCGGAACTTTTAAATATCTTGATATATCTCGAGAACTACGCGTCTGATCAAAAAATGTCATAGAACATAAAAAGTAGGAAACATAATTCTCTACAAAAAAGGTCTCTTAACATTTTGCCATAGCTCGCGTCGTTTCCGAGATATTTGCAGATTTATCTCAAGGGAAGGGGCCTGACGGACATATTTCGAGATATTTCTTCTTCTTGTTGTTCTTCTTCTGCACAGCTAAGCTGGAAGTGGCATTTGGGGCTCGCACTAGTGCAGAGTTATCTCAAAGAAAGGGGCCACGGTGTTTCTGTATCTGTATTATGTTGGTGCGGCGTCGGAACTTTTAAATATCTTGATATATCTCGAGAACTACGCGTCTGATCAAAAAATATCATAGAACATAAAAAGTAGGAAACATAATTCTCTACAAAAAAGGTCTCTTAACATTTTGCCAGAGCTCGCTTCGTTTCCGAGATATTTGCAGATTCAGCTCAAAGGAACTGGCCTGACGGACATATTTCGAGAAGTTTCTTCTTCTTGTTGTTCTTCTTCTGCACAGCTAAGCTGGAAGTGGCATTTGCGGCTCGCACTAGTGCACAGTTATCTCAAAGAAAGGGGCCACGGTGTTTCTGTATCTCTAATATGTTGGTGCGGCTTCGGAACTTTTAAGTATCTCGATATATCTCGAAAACTACGCTTCTGATCAAAAAATATCATAGAACATAAATTGTAGGAAACGTAATTCTCTACAAAAAACGTCTCCTAACATTTTGCCATAGCTCGCTTCGTTTCCGAGATATTTGCAGATTCAGCTCAAAGGAACTGGCCTGACGGACATATCTCGAGATATTTCTTCTTCTTGTTGTTCTTCCTCTGCACAGCTAAGCTGGAAGTGGCATTTGCGGCTCGCAATAGTGCAGAGTTATCTCAAAGAAAGGGGCCACGGTGTTTCTGTATCTCTATTATGTTGGTGCGGCTTCGGAACTTTTAAATATCTCGATATATCTCGAAAACTACGCTTCTGATCAAAAAATATCATAGAACATAAAAAGTAGGAAACTTAATTCTCTACAAAAAAGGTCTCTTAACATTTTGCCATAGCTCGCTTCGTTTCCGAGATATTTGCAGATTTATCTCAAGGGAAGGGGCCTGACGGACATATTTCGAGATATTTCTTCTTCTTGTTGTTCTTCTTCTGCACAGCTAAACTGGAAGTGGCATTTCCAGCTCGCAATAGTGCAGAGTTATCTCAAAGGAAGGGGCCACGGTGTTTCTGTATCTCTATTATGTTGGTGCGGCTTCGGAACTTTTAAATATCTTGATATATCTCGAGAACTACGCATCTGATCAAAAAATATCATAGAACATAAAAAGTAGGAAACTTAATTCTCTACAAAAAAGGTCTCTTAACATTTTGCCATAGCTCGCTTGGTTTCCGAGATATTTGCAGATTTATCTCAAGGGAAGGGGCCTGACGGACATATTTCGAGATATTTCTTCTTCTTGTTGTTCTTCTTCTGCACAGCTAAACTGGAAGTGGCATTTCCAGCTCGCAATAGTGCAGAGTTATCTCAAAGAAAGGGGCCACGGTGTTTCTGTATCTCTATTATGTTGGTGCGGCTTCGGAACTTTTAAATATCTCGATATATCTCGAAAACTACGCTTCTGATCAAAAAATATAATAGAACATAAATTGTAGGAAGCATAATTCTCTACAAAAAAGGTCTCTTAACATTTTGCCATAGCTCGCTTCGTTTCCGAGATATTTGCAGATATATCTCAAGGGAAGCGGCCTGACGGACATATTTCGAGATATTTCTTCTTCTTGTTGTCCTTCTTCTGCACAGCTAAGCTGGAAGTGGCATTTGCGGCTCGCACTAGTGCAGAGTTATCTCAAAGAAAGGGGCCACGGTGTTTCTGTATCTCTATTATGTTGGTGCGGCTTCGGAACTTTTAAATATCTCGATATATCTCGAAAACTACGCTTCTGATCAAAAAATATCATAGAACATAAATTGTAGGAAGCATAATTCTCTACAAAAAAGGTCTCTTAACATTTTGCCATAGCTCGCTTCGTTTCCGAGATATTTGCAGATATATCTCAAGGGAAGCGGCCTGACGGACATATTTCGAGATATTTCTTCTTCTTGTTGTCCTTCTTCTGCACAGCTAAGCTGGAAGTGGCATTTGCGGCTCGCACTAGTGCAGAGTTATCTCAAAGAAAGGGGCCACGGTGTTTCTGTATCTCTATTATGTTGGTGCGGCTTCGGAACTTTTAAATATCTCGATATATCTCGAAAACTACGCTTCTGATCAAAAAATATCATAGAACCTAAATTGTAGGAAACATAATTCTCTACAAAAAAGGTCTCTTAACGTTTTGCCATAGCTCGCTTCGTTTCCGAGATATTTGCAGATATATCTCAAGGTAAGGGGCCTGACGGACATATTTCGAGATATTTCTTCTTCTTGTTGTTCTTCTTCTGCACAGCTAAGCTGGAAGTGGCATTTGCAGCTCGCAATAGTGCAGAGTTATCTCAAAGAAAGAGGCCACGGTGTTTCTGTATCTCTATTATGTTGGTGCGGCTTCGGAACTTTTAAATATCTTGATATATCTCGAGAACTACGCGTCTGATCAAAAAATATCATAGAACACAAAAAGTAGGAAACATAATTCTCTACAAAAACGGTCTCTTAACATTTTGCCATAGCTCGCTTCGTTTCCGAGATATTTGCAGATATATCTCAAGGGAAGGGGCCTGACGGACATATCTCGAGATATTTCTTCTTCTTGTTGTCCTTCTTCTGCACAGCTAAGCTGGAAGTGGCATTTGCGGCTCGCACTAGTGCAGAGTTATCTCAAAGAAAGGGGCCACGGTGTTTCTGTATCTCTATTATGTTGGTGCGGCTTCGGAACTTTTAAATATCTCGATATATCTCGAAAACTACGCTTCTGATCAAAAAATATCATAGAACCTAAATTGTAGGAAACATAATTCTCTACAAAAAAGGTCTCTTAACATTTTGCCATAGCTCGCTTCGTTTCCGAGATATTTGCAGATATATCTCAAGGTAAGGGGCCTGACGGACATATTTCGAAATATTTCTTCTTCTTGTTGTTCTTCTTCTGCACAGCTAAGCTGGAAGTGGCATTTGCGGCTCGCACTAGTGCACAGTTATCTCAAAGAAAGGGGCCACGGTGTTTCTGTATCTCTAATATGTTGGTGCGGCTTCGGAACTTTTAAGTATCTCGATATATCTCGAAAACTACGCTTCTGATCAAAAAATATCATAGAACATAAATTGTAGGAAACGTAATTCTCTACAAAAAACGTCTCTTAACATTTTGCCATAGCTCGCTTCGTTTCCGAGATATTTGCAGATT
The DNA here is from genome assembly GCF_051020975.1 of Osmia lignaria lignaria. NCBI lineage: Eukaryota > Metazoa > Arthropoda > Insecta > Hymenoptera > Megachilidae > Osmia > Osmia lignaria. The sequence continues at coordinate 2,427,482 of NW_027478169.1, read as the reverse complement.
CATCTCAAGGGAAGGGGTCTGACGGACATATTTCGAGATATTTCTTCTTCTTGTTGTTCTTCTTCTGCACAGCTAAGCTGGAAGTGGCATTTGCAGCTCGCAATAGTGCAGAGTTATCTCAAAGAAAGGGGCCACGGTGTTTCTGTATCTCTATTATGTTGGTGCGGCTTCGGGACTTTTAAATATCTCGATATATCTCGAAAACTACGCTTCTGATCAAAAAATATTATAGAACATAAATTGTAGGAAACATAATTCTCTACAAAAAAGGTCTCTTAACATTTTGCCATAGCTCGCTTGGTTTCCGAGATATTTGCAGATATATCTCAAGGGCAGGGGCCTGACGGACATATTTCGAGATATTTCTTCTTCTTGTTGTTCTTCTTCTGCACAGCTAAACTGGAAGTGGCATTTCCAGCTCGCAATAGTGCAGAGTTATCTCAAAGAAAGGAGCCACGGTGTTTCTATATCTCTATTATGTTGGTGCGGCTTCGGAACTTTTAAATATCTTGATATATCTCGAGAACTACGCATCTGATCAAAAAATATCATAGAACATAAAAAGTAGGAAACTTAATTCTCTACAAAAAAGGTCTCTTAACATTTTGCCATACCTCGCTTCGTTTCCGAGATATTTGCAGATTTATCTCAAGGGAAGGGGCCTGACGGACATATTTCGAGATATTTCTTCTTCTTGTTGTTCTTCTTCTGCACAGCTAAGCTGGAAGTGGCATTTGCGGCTCGCACTAGTGCAGAGTTATCTCAAAGAAAGGGGCCACGGTGTTTCTGTATCTCTATTATGTTGGTGCGGCGTCGGAACTTTTAAATATCTTGATATATCTCGAGAACTACGCATCTGATCAAAAAATATCATAGAACATAAAAAGTAGAAAACTTAATTCTCTACAAAAAAGGTCTCTTAACATTTTGCCATAGCTCGCTTCGTTTCCGAGGTATTTGCAGATTTATCTCAAGGGAAGGGGCCTGACGGACATATTTCGAGATATTTCTTCTTCTTGTTGTTCTTCTTCTGCACAGCTAAACTGGAAGTGGCATTTCCAGCTCGCAATAGTGCAGAGTTATCTCAAAGAAAGGGGCCACGGTGTTTCTGTATCTCTATTATGTTGGTGCGGCTTCGGAACTTTTAAATATCTCGATATATCTCGAAAACTACGCTTCTGATCAAAAAATATCATAGAACATAAATTGGAGGAAACATAATTCTTTACAAAAAAGGTCTCTTAACATTTTGCCATAGCTCGCTTCGTTTCCGAGATATTTGCATATTTATCTCAAGGGAAGGGGCCTGACGGACATATTTCGAGATATTTCTTCTTCTTGTTGTTCTTCTTCTGCACAGCTAAGCTGGAAGTGGCATTTGCGGCTCGCACTAGTGCAGAGTTATCTCAAAGAAAGGGGCCACGGTGTTTCTGTATCTCTATTATGTTGGTGCGGCTTCGGAACTTTTAAATATCTCAATATATCTCGAAAACTACGCTTCTGATCAAAAAATATCATAGAAGATAAATTGTAGGAAACATAATTCTCTACAAAAAACGTATCTTAACATTTTGCCATAGCTCGCTTCGTTTCCGAGATATTTGCAGATATATCTCAAGGGAAGCGGCCTGACGGACATATTTCGAGATATTTCTTCTTCTTGTTGTTCTTCTTCTGCACAGCTAAGCTGGAAGTGGCATTTGCGGCTCGCACTAGTGCAGAGTTATCTCAAAGAAAGGGGCCACGGTGTTTCTGTATCTCTATTATGTTGGTGCTGCTTCGGAACTTTTAAATATCTGGATATATCTCGAAAACTACGCTTCTGATCAAAAAATATCATAGAACCTAAATTGTAGGAAACATAATTCTCTACAAAAAAGGTCTCTTAACATTTTGCCATAGCTCGCTTCGTTTCCGAGATATTTGCAGATATATCTCAAGGTAAGGGGCCTGACGGACATATTTCGAGATATTTCTTCTTCTTGTTGTTCTTCTTCTGCACAGCTAAGCTGGAAGTGGCATTTGCAGCTCGCAATAGTGCAGAGTTATCTCAAAGAAAGAGGCCACGGTGTTTCTGTATCTCTATTATGTTGGTGCGGCTTCGGAACTTTTAAATATCTTGATATATCTCGAGAACTACGCGTCTGATCAAAAAATATCATAGAACATAAAAAGTAGGAAACATAATTCTCTACAAAAACGGTCTCTTAACATTTTGCCATAGCTCGCTTCGTTTCCGAGATATTTGCATATATATCTCAAGGGAAGGGGCCTGACGGACATATTTCGAGATATTTCTTCTTCTTGTTGTTCTTCTTCTGCACAGCTGAGCTGGAAGTGGCATTTGCAGGTCGCAATAGTGCAGAGTTATCTCAAAGAAAGGGGCCACGGTGTTTCTGTATCTCTATTATGTTGGTGCGGCTTCGGAACTTTTAAATATCTCGATATATCTCGAAAACTACGCTTCTGATCAAAAAATATCATAGAACGTAAATTGTAGGAAACATTATTCTCTACAAAAAAGGTCTCTTAACATTTTGGCATAGCTCGCTTCGTTTCCGAGATATTTGCAGATATATCTCAAGGGAAGCGGCCTGACGGACATATTTCGAGATATTTCTTCTTCTTGTTGTTCTTCTTCTGCACAGCTAAGCTGGAAGTGGCATTTGCGGCTCGCACTAGTGCAGAGTTATCTCAAAGAAAGGGGCCACGGTGTTTCTGTATCTCTATTATGTTGGTGCGGCTTCGGAACTTTTAAATATCTCGATATATCTCGAAAACTACGCTTCTGATCAAAAAATATCATAGAACATAAAAAGTAGGAAACTTAATTCTCTACAAAAAAGGTCTCTTAACATTTTGCCATAGCTCGCTTCGTTTCCGAGATATTTGCAGATTTATCTCAAGGGAAGGGGCCTGACGGACATATTTCGAGATATTTCTTCTTCTTGTTGTTCTTCTTCTGCACAGCTAAGCTGGAAGTGGCATTTGCGGCTCTCACTAGTGCAGAGTTATCTCAAAGAAAGGGGCCTCGGTGTTTCTGTATCTCTATTATGTTGGTGCGGCTTCGGAACTTTTAAATATCTTGATATATCTCGAGAACTACGCATCTGATCAAAAAATATCATAGAACATAAAAAGTAGGAAACTTAATTCTCTACAAAAAAGGTCTCTTAACATTTTGCCATAGCTCGCTTCGTTTCCGAGATATTTGCAGATTTATCTCAAGGGAAGGGGCCTGACGGACATATTTCGAGATATTTCTTCTTCTTGTTCTTCTTCTTCACCACAGCTAAGCTGGAAGTGGCATTTGCGGCTCGCACTAGTGCAGAGTTATCTCAACGAAAGGGGCCACGGTGTTTCTGTATCTCTATTATGTTGGTGCGGCTTCGGAACTTTTAAATATCTCGATATATCTCGAGAACTACGCATCTGATCAAAAAATATCATAGAACATAAAAAGTAGGAAACTTAATTCTCTACAAAAAAGGTCTCTTAACATTTTGCCATACCTCGCTTCGTTTCCGAGATATTTGCAGATTTATCTCAAGGGAAGGGGCCTGACGGACATATTTCGAGATATTTCTTCTTCTTGTTGTTCTTCTTCTGCACAGCTAAGCTGGAAGTGGCATTTGCGGCTCGCACTAGTGCAGAGTTATCTCAAAGAAAGGGGCCACGGTGTTTCTGTATCTCTATTATGTTGGTGCGGCTTCGGAACTTTTAAATATCTTGATATATCTCGAGAACTACGCATCTGATCAAAAAATATCATAGAACATAAAAAGTAGGAAACTTAATTCTCTACAAAAAAGGTCTCTTAACATTTTGCCATAGCTCGCTTCGTTTCCGAGGTATTTGCAGATTTATATCAAGGGAAGGGGCCTGACGGACATATTTCGAGATATTTCTTCTTCTTGTTGTTCTTCTTCTGCACAGCAAAACTGGAAGTGGCATTTCCAGCTCGCAATAGTGCAGAGTTATCTCAAAGAAAGGGGCCACGGTGTTTCTGTATCTCTATTATGTTGGTGCGGCTTCGGAACTTTTAAATATCTCAATATATCTCGAAAACTACGCTTCTGATCAAAAAATATCATAGAACATAAATTGTAGGAAACATAATTCTCTACAAAAAACGTATCTTAACATTTTGCCATAGCTCGCTTCGTTTCCGAGATATTTGCAGATATATCTCAAGGGAAGCGGCCTGACGGACATATTTCGAGATATTTCTTCTTCTTGTTGTTCTTCTTCTGCACAGCTAAGCTGGAAGTGGCATTTGCGGCTCGCACTAGTGCAGAGTTATCTCAAAGAAAGGGGCCACGGTGTTTCTGTATCTCTATTATGTTGGTGCGGCTTCGGAACTTTTAAATATCTCGATATATCTCGAAAACTACGCTTCTGATCAAAAAATATCATAGAACATAAAAAGTAGGAAACTTAATTCTCTACAAAAAAGGTCTCTTAACATTTTGCCATAGCTCGCTTCGTTTCCGAGATATTTGCAGATTTATCTCAAGGGAAGGGGCCTGACGGACATATTTCGAGATATTTCTTCTTCTTGTTGTTCTTCTTCTGCACAGCTAAGCTGGAAGTGGCATTTGCGGCTCTCACTAGTGCAGAGTTATCTCAAAGAAAGGGGCCACGGTGTTTCTGTATCTCTATTATGTTGGTGCGGCTTCGGAACTTTTAAATATCTTGATATATCTCGAGAACTACGCATCTGATCAAAAAATATCATAGAACATAAAAAGTAGGAAACTTAATTCTCTACAAAAAAGGTCTCTTAACATTTTGCCATAGCTCGCTTCGTTTCCGAGATATTTGCAGATTTATCTCAAGGGAAGGGGCCTGACGGACATATTTCGAGATATTTCTTCTTCTTGTTCTTCTTCTTCACCACAGCTAAGCTGGAAGTGGCATTTGCGGCTCGCACTAGTGCAGAGTTATCTCAACGAAAGGGGCCACGGTGTTTCTGTATCTCTATTATGTTGGTGCGGCTTCGGAACTTTTAAATATCTCGATATATCTCGAAAACTACGCTTCTGATCAAAAAATATCATAGAACATAAATTGTAGGAAGCATAATTCTCTACAAAAAAGGTCTCTTAACATTTTGCCATAGCTCGCTTCGTTTCCGAGATATTTGCAGATTCATCTCAAGGGAAGGGGTCTGACGGACATATTTCGAGATATTTCTTCTTCTTGTTGTTCTTCTTCTGCACAGCTAAGCTCGAAGCGGCATTTGCAGCTCGCAATAGTGCAGAGTTATCTCAAAGAAAGAGGCCACGGTGTTTCTGTATCTCTATTATGTTGGTGCGGCTTCGGAACTTTTACATATCTTGATATATCTCGAGAACTACGCGTCTGATCAAAAAATATCATAGAACATAAAAAGTAGGAAACATAATTCTCTACAAAAAAGGTCTCTTAACATTTTGCCATAGCTCGCTTCGTTTCCGAGATATTTGCAGATTCATCTCAAGGGAAGGGGTCTGACGGACATATTTCGAGATATTTCTTCTTCTTGTTGTTCTTCTTCTGCACAGCTAAACTGGAAGTGGCATTTCCAGCTCGCAATAGTGCAGAGTTATCTCAAAGAAAGGAGCCACGGTGTTTCTGTATCTCTATTATGTTGGTGCGGCTTCGGAACTTTTATATATCTCGATATATCTCGAAAACTACGCTTCTGATCAAAAAATATCATAGAACCTAAATTGTAGGAAACATAATTCTCTACAAAAAAGGTCTCTTAACATTTTGCCATAGCTCGCTTCGTTTCCGAGATATTTGCAGATATATCTCAAGGTAAGGGGCCTGACGGACATATTTCGAGATATTTCTTCTTCTTGTTGTTCTTCTTCTGCACAGCTAAGCTGGAAGTGGCATTTGCAGCTCGCAATAGTGCAGAGTTATCTCAAAGAAAGAGGCCACGGTGTTTCTGTATCTCTATTATGTTGGTGCGGCTTCGGAACTTTTAAATATCTTGATATATCTCGAGAACTACGCGTCTGATCAAAAAATATCATAGAACATAAAAAGTAGGAAACATAATTCTCTACAAAAACGGTCTCTTAACATTTTGCCATAGCTCGCTTCGTTTCCGAGATATTTGCATATATATCTCAAGGGAAGGGGCCTGACGGACATATTTCGAGATATTTCTTCTTCTTGTTGTTCTTCTTCTGCACAGCTGAGCTGGAAGTGGCATTTGCAGGTCGCAATAGTGCAGAGTTATCTCAAAGAAAGGGGCCACGGTGTTTCTGTATCTCTATTATGTTGGTGCGGCTTCGGAACTTTTAAATATCTCGATATATCTCGAAAACTACGCTTCTGATCAAAAAATATCATTGAACGTAAATTGTAGGAAACATTATTCTCTACAAAAAAGGTCTCTTAACATTTTGCCATAGCTCGCTTCGTTTCCGAGATATTTGCAGATTCATCTCAAGGGAAGGGGTCTGACGGACATATTTCGAGATATTTCTTCTTCTTGTTGTTCTTCTTCTGCACAGCTAAGCTGGAAGTGGCATTTGCAGCTCGCAATAGTGCAGAGTTATCTCAAAGAAAGGGGCCACGGTGTTTCTGTATCTCTATTATGTTGGTGCGTCTTCGGAACTTTTAAATATCTCGGTATATCTCGAAAACTACGCTTCTGATCAAAAAATATCATAGAACATAAATTGTAGGAAACATAATTCTCTACAAAAAAGGTCTCTTAACATTTTGCGATAGCTCGCTTCGTTTCCGAGATATTTGCAGATTTATCTCAAGGGAAGGGGCCTGACGGACATATTTCGAGATATTTCTTCTTCTTGTTGTTCTTCTTCTGCACAGCTAAGCTGGAAGTGGCATTTGCGGCTCGCACTAGTGCAGAGTTATCTCAAAGAAAGGGGCCACGGTGTTTCTGTATCCCTGTTATGTTGGTGCGGCTTCGGAACTTTTAAATATCTTGATATATCTCGAGAACTACGCATCTGATCAAAAAATATCATAGAACATAAAAAGTAGGAAACTTAATTCTCTACAAAAAAGGTCTCTTAACATTTTGCCATAGCTCGCTTCGTTTCCGAGATATTTGCAGATTTATCTCAAGGGAAGGGGCCTGACGGACATATTTCGAGATGTTTCTTCTTCTTGTTGTTCTTCTTCTGCACAGCTAAGCTGGAAGTGGCATTTGCGGCTCGCACTAGTGCAGAGTTATCTCAAAGAAAGGGGCCACGGTGTTTCTGTATCTCTATTATGTTGGTGCGGCTTCGGAACTTTTAAATATCTCGATATATCTCGAAAACTACGCTTCTGCTCAAAAAATATCATAGAACATAAATTGTAGGAAACATAATTCTCTACAAAAAAGGTCTCTTAACATTTTGCCATAGCTCGCTTCGTTTCCGAGATATTTGCAGATATATCTCAAGGGAAGGGGCCTGACGGACATATTTCGAGATATTTCTTCTTCTTGTTGTTCTTCTTCTGCACAGCTAAGCTGGAAGTGGCATTTACAGCTCGCAATAGTGCAGAGTTATCTCAAAGAAAGGGGCCACGGTGTTTCTGTATCTCTATTATGTTGGTGCGGCTTCGGAACTTTTAAATATCTTGATATATCTCGAGAACTACGCATCTGATCAAAAAATATCATAGAACATGAAAAGTAGGAAACTTAATTCTCTACAAAAAAGGTCTCTTAACATTTTGCCATAGCTCGCTTCGTTTCCGAGTTATTTGCAGATTTATCTCAAGGGAAGGGGCCTGACGGACATATTTCGAGATATTTCTTCTTCTTGTTGTTCTTCTTCTGCACAGCTAAGCTGGAAGTGGCATTTGCAGCTCGCACTAGTGCAGAGTTATCTCAAAGAAAGGGGCCACGGTGTTTCTGTATCTCTATTATGTTGGTGCGGCTTCGGAACTTTTAAATATCTCGATATATCTCGAAAACTACGCTTCTGATCAAAAAATATCGTAGAACATAAATTGTAGGAAACATAATTCTCTACAAAAAAGGTCTCTTAACATTTTGCCATAGCTCGCTTCGTTTCCGAGATATTTGCAGATATATCTCAAGGGAAGGGGCCTGACGGACATATTTCGAGATATTTCTTCTTCTTGTTGTTCTTCTTCTGCACAGCTAAGCTGGAAGTGGCATTTACAGCTCGCAATAGTGCAGAGTTATCTCAAAGAAAGGGGCCACGGTGTTTCTGTATCTCTATTATGTTGGTGCGGCTTCGGAACTTTTAAATATCTTGATATATCTCGAGAACTACGCATCTGATCAAAAAATATCATAGAACATGAAAAGTAGGAAACTTAATTCTCTACAAAAAAGGTCTCTTAACATTTTGCCATAGCTCTCTTCGTTTCCGAGATATTTGCAGATTTATCTCAAGGGAAGGGGCCTGACGGACATATTTCGAGATATTTCTTCTTCTTGTTGTTCTTCTTCTGCACAGCTAAGCTGGAAGTGGCATTTGCAGCTCGCAATAGTGCAGAGTTATCTCAAAGAAAGGGGCCACGGTGTTTCTGTATCTCTATTATGTTGGTGCGGCTTCGGAACTTTTAAATATCTTGATATATCTCGAGAACTACGCGTCTGATCAAAAAATATCATAGAACATAAAAAGTAGGAAACATAATTCTCTACAAAAACGGTCTCTGAACATTTTGCCATAGCTCGCTTCGTTTCCGAGATATTTGCAGATATATCTCAAGGGAAGGGGCCTGACGGACATATTTCGAGATATTTCTTCTTCTTGTTGTTCTTCTTCTGCACAGCTAAGCTGGAAGTGGCATTTGCGGCTCGCACTGGTGCACAGTTATCTCAAAGAAAGGGGCCACGGTGTTTCTGTATCTCTATTATGTTGGTGCGTCTTCGGAACTTTTAAATATCTCGATATATCTCGAAAACTACGCTTCTGATCAAAAAATATCATAGAACATAAATTGTAGGAAACATAATTCTCTACAAAAAACGTCTCTTAACATTTTGCCATAGCTCGCTTCGTTTCCGAGATATTTGCAGATTCATCTCAAAGGAACTGGCCTGACGGACATATTTCGAGATATTTCTTCTTCTTGTTGTTCTTCTTCTGCACAGCTGAGCTGGAAGTGGCATTTGCGGCTCGCAATAGTGCAGAGTTATCTCAAAGAAAGGGGCCACGGTGTTTCTGTATCTCTATTATGTTGGTGCGGCTTCGGAACTTTTAAATATCTCGATATATCTCGAAAACTACGCTTCTGATCAAAAAATATCATAGAACGTAAATTGTAGGAAATATTATTCTCTACAAAAAAGGTCTCTTAACGTTTTGCCATAGCTCGCTTCGTTTCCGAGATATTTGCAGATTCAGCTCAAAGGAACTGGCCTGACGGACATATTTCGAGATATTTCTTCTTCTTGTTGTTCTTCCACTGCACAGCTAAGCTGGAAGTGGCATTTGCAGCTCGCAATAGTGCAGAGTTATCTCAAAGAAAGGGGCCACGGTGTTTCTGTATCTCTATTATGTTGGTGCGGCTTCGCAACTTTTGAATATCTTGATATGTCTCGAGAACTACGCATCTGATCAAAAAATATCATAGAACATAAAATGTAGGAAACTTAATTCTCTACAAAAAAGGTCTCTTAACATTTTGCCATAGCTCGCTTCGTTTCCGAGATATTTGCAGATTTATCTCAAGGGAAGGGGCCTGACGGACATATTTCGAGATATTTCTTCTTCTTGTTGTTCTTCTTCTGCACAGCTAAGCTGGAAGTGGCATTTACAGCTCGCAATAGTGCAGAGTTATCTCAAAGAAAGGGGCCACGGTGTTTCTGTATCTCTATTATGTTGGTGCGGCTTCGGAACTTTTAAATATCTTGATATATCTCGAGAACTACGCCTCTGATCGAAAAATATCATAGAACATAAAAAGTAGGAAACTTAATTCTCTACAAAAAAGGTCTCTTAACATTTTGCCATAGCTCGCTTCGTTTCCGAGATATTTGCAGATTTATCTCAAGGGAAGGGGCCTGACGGACATATTTCGAGATGTTTCTTCTTCTTGTTGTTCTTCTTCTGCACAGCTAAGCTGGAAGTGGCATTTACAGCTCGCAATAGTGCAGAGTTATCTCAAAGAAAGGGGCCACGGTGTTTCTGTATCTCTATTATGTTGGTGCGGCTTCGGAACTTTTAAATATCTTGATATATCTCGAGAACTACGCCTCTGATCGAAAAATATCATAGAACATAAAAAGTAGGAAACTTAATTCTCTACAAAAAAGGTCTCTTAACATTTTGCCATAGCTCGCTTCGTTTCCGAGATATTTGCAGATTTATCTCAAGGGAAGGGGCCGGACGGACATATTTCGAGATATTTCTTCTTCTTGTTGTTCTTCCTCTGCACAGCTAAGCTGGAAGTGGCATTTGCAGCTCGCAATAGTGCAGAGTTATCTCAAAGAAAGGGGCCACGGTGTTTCTGTATCTCTATTATGTTGGTGCGGCTTCGGAACTTTTAAATATCTTGATATATCTCGAGAACTACGCTTCTGATCAAAAAATATCATAGAACATAAATTGTAGGAAACATAATTCTCTACAAAAAACGTCTCTTAACATTTTGCCATAGCTCGCTTCGTTTCCGAGATATTTGCAGATTCAGCTCAAAGGAACTGGCCTGACGGACATATTTCGAGATATTTCTTCTTCTTGTTGTTCTTCCACTGCACAGCTAAGCTGGAAGTGGCATTTGCAGCTCGCAATAGTGCAGAGTTATCTCAAAGAAAGGGGCCACGGTGTTTCTGTATCTCTATTATGTTGGTGCGGCTTCGCAACTTTTGAATATCTTGATATATCTCGAGAACTACGCATCTGATCAAAAAATATCATAGAACATAAAAAGTAGGAAACTTAATTCTCTACAAAAAAGGTCTCTTAACATTTTGCCATAGCTCGCTTCCTTTCCGAGATATTTGCAGATTTATCTCAAGGGAAGGGGCCTGACGGACATATTTCGAGATATTTCTTCTTCTTGTTGTTCTTCTTCTGCACAGCTAAGCTGGAAGTGGCATTTACAGCTCGCAATAGTGCAGAGTTATCTCAAAGAAAGGGGCCACGGTGTTTCTGTATCTCTATTATGTTGGTGCGGCTTCGGAACTTTTAAATATCTTGATATATCTCGAGAACTACGCATCTGATCAAAAAATATCATAGAACATAAAAAGTAGGAAACTTAATTCTCTACAAAAAACGTCTCTTAACATTTTGCCATAGCTCGCTTCGTTTCCGAGATATTTGCAGATTCAGCTCAAAGGAACTGGCCTGACGGACATATTTCGAGATATTTCTTCTTCTTGTTGTTCTTCCACTGCACAGCTAAGCTGGAAGTGGCATTTGCAGCTCGCAATAGTGCAGAGTTATCTCAAAGAAAGGGGCCACGGTGTTTCTGTATCTCTATTATGTTGGTGCGGCTTCGGAACTTTTAAATATCTTGATATATCTCGAGAACTACGCCTCTGATCGAAAAATATCATAGAACATAAAAAGTAGGAAACTTAATTCTCTACAAAAAAGGTCTCTTAACATTTTGCCATAGCTCGCTTCGTTTCCGAGATATTTGCAGATTTATCTCAAGGGAAGGGGCCTGACGGACATATTTCGAGATATTTCTTCTTCTTGTTGCTCTTCTTCTGCACAGCTAAGCTGGAAGTGGCATTTGCGGCTCGCACTAGTGCAGAGTTATCTCAAAGAACGGGGCCACGGTGTTTCTGTATCCCTATTATGTTGGTGCGGCTTCGGAACTTTTAAATATCTTGATATATCTCGAGAACTACGCTTCTGATCAAAAAATATCATAGAACATAAATTGTAGGAAACATAATTCTCTACAAAAAACGTCTCTTAACATTTTGCCATAGCTCGCTTCGTTTCCGAGATATTTGCAGATTCAGCTCAAAGGAACTGGCCTGACGGACATATTTCGAGATATTTCTTCTTCTTGTTGTTCTTCTTCTGCACAGCTGAGCTGGAAGTGGCATTTGCAGGTCGCAATAGTGCAGAGTTATCTCAAAGAAAGGGGCCACGGTGTTTCTGTATCTCTATTCTGTTGGTGCGGCTTCGGAACTTTTAAATATCTTGATATATCTCGAGAACTACGCATCTGATCAAAAAATATCATAGAACATAAAAAGTAGGAAACTTAATTCTCTACAAAAAAGGTCGCTTAACATTTTGCCATAGCTCGCTTCGTTTCCGAGATATTTGCATATTTATCTCAAGGGAAGGGGCCTGACGGACATATTTCGAGATATTTCTTCTTCTTGTTGTTCTTCTTCTGCACAGCTAAGCTGGAAGTGGCATTTGCGGCTCGCACTAGTGCAGAGTTATCTCAAAGAACGGGGCCACGGTGTTTCTGTATCCCTATTATGTTGGTGCGGCTTCGGAACTTTTAAATATCTTGATATATCTCGAGAACTACGCTTCTGATCAAAAAATATCATAGAACATAAATTGTAGGAAACATAATTCTCTACAAAAAACGTCTCTTAACATTTTGCCATAGCTCGCTTCGTTTCCGAGATATTTGCAGATTCAGCTCAAAGGAACTGGCCTGACGGACATATTTCGAGATATTTCTTCTTCTTGTTGTTCTTCCTCTGCACAGCTAAGCTGGAAGTGGCATTTGCAGCTCGCAATAGTGCAGAGTTATCTCAAAGAAAGGGGCCACGGTGTTTCTGTATCTCTATTATGTTGGTGCGGCTTCGGAACTTTTGAATATCTTGATATATCTCGAGAACTACGCATCTGATCAAAAAATATCATAGAACATCAAAAGTAGCAACTTAATTCTCTACAAAAAAGGTCTCTTAACATTTTGCCATAGCTCGCTTCGTTTCCGAGATATTTGCATATTTATCTCAAGGGAAGGGGCCTGACGGACATATTTCGAGATATTTCTTCTTCTTGTTGCTCTTCTTCTGCACAGCTAAGCTGGAAGTGGCATTTGCGGCTCGCAATAGTGCAGAGTTATCTCAACGAAAGGGGCCACGGTGTTTCTGTATCTCTATTATGTTGGTGCGGCTTCGGAACTTTTAAATATCTCGATATATCTCGAAAACTACGCTTCTGATCAAAAAATATCATAGAACAGAAATTGTAGGAAACATAATTCTCTACAAAAAGGGTCTCTTAACATTTTGCCATAGCTCGCTTCGTTTCCGAGATATTTGCAGATTTATCTCAAGGTAAGGGGCCTGACGGACATATTTCGAGATATTTCTTCTTCTTGTTGTTCTTCTTCTGCACAGCTAAGCTGGAAGTGGCATTTGCAGCTCGCAATAGTGCATAGCTATCTGAAAGAAAGGGGCCACGGTGTTTCTGTATCTCTATTATGTTGGTGCGGCTTCGGAACTTTTAAATATCTTGATATATCTCGAGAACTACGCATCTGATCAAAAAATATCATAGAACATAAAAAGTAGGAAACTTAATTCTCTACAAAAAAGGTCGCTTAACATTTTGCCATAGCTCGCTTCGTTTCCGAGATATTTGCATATTTATCTCAAGGGAAGGGGCCTGACGGACATATTTCGAGATATTTCTTCTTCTTGTTGTTCTTCTTCTGCACAGCTAAGCTGGAAGTGGCATTTGCGGCTCGCACTAGTGCAGAGTTATCTCAAAGAACGGGGCCACGGTGTTTCTGTATCCCTATTATGTTGGTGCGGCTTCGGAACTTTTAAATATCTTGATATATCTCGAGAACTACGCTTCTGATCAAAAAATATCATAGAACATAAATTGTAGGAAACATAATTCTCTACAAAAAACGTCTCTTAACATTTTGCCATAGCTCGCTTCGTTTCCGAGATATTTGCAGATTCAGCTCAAAGGAACTGGCCTGACGGACATATTTCGAGATATTTCTTCTTCTTGTTGTTCTTCTTCTGCACAGCTGAGCTGGAAGTGGCATTTGCAGGTCGCAATAGTGCAGAGTTATCTCAAAGAAAGGGGCCACGGTGTTTCTGTATCTCTATTCTGTTGGTGCGGCTTCGGAACTTTTAAATATCTGGATATATCTCGAGAACTACGCTTCTGATCAAAAAATATCATAGAACAGAAATTGTAGGAAACATAATTCTCTACAAAAAGGGTCTCTTAACATTTTGCCATAGCTCGCTTCGTTTCCGAGATATTTGCAGATTTATCTCAAGGTAAGGGGCCTGACGGACATATTTCGAGATATTTCTTCTTCTTGTTGTTCTTCTTCTGCACAGCTAAGCTGGAAGTGGCATTTGCAGCTCGCAATAGTGCATAGCTATCTGAAAGAAAGGGGCCACGGTGTTTCTGTATCTCTATTATGTTGGTGCGGCTTCGGAACTTTTAAATATCTTGATATATCTCGAGAACTACGCATCTGATCAAAAAATATCATAGAACATAAAAAGTAGGAAACTTGATTCGCTACGAAAAAGGTCTGTTAACATTTTGCCATAGCACGCTTCGTTTCCGAGATATTTGCAGATATATCTCAAGGGAAGGGGCCTGACGGACATATTTCGAGATATTTCTTCTTCTTGTTGTTCTTCTTCTGCGCAGCTAAGCTGGAAGTGGCATTTGCAGCTCGCAATAGTGCAGAGATATCTCAAAGAAAGGGGCCACGGTGTTTCTGTATCTCTATTATGTTGGTGCGGCTTCGGAACTTTTAAATATCTTGATATATCTCGAGAACTACGCATCTGATCAAAAAATATCATAGAACATAAAAAGTAGGAAACTTAATTCTCTACAAAAAAGGTCGCTTAACATTTTGCCATAGCTCGCTTCGTTTCCGAGATATTTGCATATTTATCTCAAGGGAAGGGGCCTGACGGACATATTTCGAGATATTTCTTCTTCTTGTTGTTCTTCTTCTGCACAGCTAAGCTGGAAGTGGCATTTGCGGCTCGCACTAGTGCAGAGTTATCTCAAAGAACGGGGCCACGGTGTTTCTGTATCCCTATTATGTTGGTGCGGCTTCGGAACTTTTAAATATCTTGATATATCTCGAGAACTACGCTTCTGATCAAAAAATATCATAGAACATAAATTGTAGGAAACATAATTCTCTACAAAAAACGTCTCTTAACATTTTGCCATAGCTCGCTTCGTTTCCGAGATATTTGCAGATTCAGCTCAAAGGAACTGGCCTGACGGACATATTTCAAGATATTTCTTCTTCTTGTTGTTCTTCCTCTGCACAGCTAAGCTGGAAGTGGCATTTGCAGCTCGCAATAGTGCAGAGTTATCTCAAAGAAAGGGGCCACGGTGTTTCTGTATCTCTATTATGTTGGTGCGGCTTCGGAACTTTTGAATATCTTGATATATCTCGAGAACTACGCATCTGATCAAAAAATATCATAGGACATAAAAAGTAGGAAACTTAATTCTCTACAAAAAAGGTCTCTTAACATTTTGCCATAGCTCGCTTCGTTTCCGAGATATTTGCAGATTTATCTCAAGGGAAGGGGCCTGACGGACATATTTCGAGATATTTCTTCTTCTTGTTGCTCTTCTTCTGCACAGCTAAGCTGGAAGTGGCATTTGCGGCTCGCAATAGTGCAGAGTTATCTCAACGAAAGGGGCCACGGTGTTTCTGTATCTCTATTATGTTGGTGCGGCTTCGGAACTTTTAAATATCTCGATATATCTCGAAAACTACGCTTCTGATCAAAAAATATCATAGAACATAAATTGTAGGAAACATAATTCTCTACAAAAAGGGTCTCTTAACATTTTGCCATAGCTCGCTTCGTTTCCGAGATATTTGCAGATTTATCTCAAGGGAAGTGGCCTGACGGACATATTTCGAGATATTTCTTCTTCTTGTTGTTCTTCTTCTGCACAGCTAAGCTGAAAGTGGCATTTGCAGCTCGCAATAGTGCAGAGTTATCTCAAAGAAAGGGGCCACGGTGTTTCTGTATCTCTATTATGTTGGTGCGGCTTCGGAACTTTTAAATATCTTGATATATCTCGAGAACTACGCATCTGATCAAAAAATATCATAGAACATAAAAAGTAGGAAACTTAATTCTCTACAAAAAAGGTCGCTTAACATTTTGCCATAGCTCGCTTCGTTTCCGAGATATTTGCATATTTATCTCAAGGGAAGGGGCCTGACGGACATATTTCGAGATATTTCTTCTTCTTGTTGTTCTTCTTCTGCACAGCTAAGCTGGAAGTGGCATTTGCGGCTCGCACTAGTGCAGAGTTATCTCAAAGAACGGGGCCACGGTGTTTCTGTATCCCTATTATGTTGGTGCGGCTTCGGAACTTTTAAATATCTTGATATATCTCGAGAACTACGCTTCTGATCAAAAAATATCATAGAACATAAATTGTAGGAAACATAATTCTCTACAAAAAACGTCTCTCAACATTTTGCCATAGCTCGCTTCGTTTCCGAGATATTTGCAGATTCAGCTCAAAGGAACTGGCCTGACGGACATATTTCGAGATATTTCTTCTTCTTGTTGTTCTTCCTCTGCACAGCTAAGCTGGAAGTGGCATTTGCAGCTCGCAATAGTGCAGAGTTATCTCAAAGAAAGGGGCCACGGTGTTTCTGTATCTCTATTCTGTTGGTGCGGCTTCGGAACTTTTAAATATCTTGATATATCTCGAGAACTACGCATCTGATCAAAAAATATCATAGAACATAAAAAGTAGGAAACTTAATTCTCTACAAAAAAGGTCGCTTAACATTTTGCCATAGCTCGCTTCGTTTCCGAGATATTTGCATATTTATCTCAAGGGAAGGGGCCTGACGGACATATTTCGAGATATTTCTTCTTCTTGTTGTTCTTCTTCTGCACAGCTAAGCTGGAAGTGGCATTTGCGGCTCGCACTAGTGCAGAGTTATCTCAAAGAACGGGGCCACGGTGTTTCTGTATCCCTATTATGTTGGTGCGGCTTCGGAACTTTTAAATATCTTGATATATCTCGAGAACTACGCTTCTGATCAAAAAATATCATAGAACATAAATTGTAGGAAACATAATTCTCTACAAAAAACGTCTCTCAACATTTTGCCATAGCTCGCTTCGTTTCCGAGATATTTGCAGATTCAGCTCAAAGGAACTGGCCTGACGGACATATTTCGAGATATTTCTTCTTCTTGTTGTTCTTCCTCTGCACAGCTAAGCTGGAAGTGGCATTTGCAGCTCGCAATAGTGCAGAGTTATCTCAAAGAAAGGGGCCACGGTGTTTCTGTATCTCTATTATGTTGGTGCGGCTTCGGAACTTTTGAATATCTTGATATATCTCGAGAACTACGCATCTGATCAAAAAATATCATAGAACATAAAAAGTAGCAACTTAATTCTCTACAAAAAAGGTCTCTTAACATTTTGCCATAGCTCGCTTCGTTTCCGAGATATTTGCATATTTATCTCAAGGGAAGGGGCCTGACGGACATATTTCGAGATATTTCTTCTTCTTGTTGCTCTTCTTCTGCACAGCTAAGCTGGAAGTGGCATTTGCGGCTCGCAATAGTGCAGAGTTATCTCAACGAAAGGGGCCACGGTGTTTCTGTATCTCTATTATGTTGGTGCGGCTTCGGAACTTTTAAATATCTCGATATATCTCGAAAACTACGCTTCTGATCAAAAAATATCATAGAACAGAAATTGTAGGAAACATAATTCTCTACAAAAAGGGTCTCTTAACATTTTGGCATAGCTCGCTTCGTTTCCGAGATATTTGCAGATTTATCTCAAGGTAAGGGGCCTGACGGACATATTTCGAGATATTTCTTCTTCTTGTTGTTCTTCTTCTGCACAGCTAAGCTGGAAGTGGCATTTGCAGCTCGCAATAGTGCATAGCTATCTGAAAGAAAGGGGCCACGGTGTTTCTGTATCTCTATTATGTTGGTGCGGCTTCGGAACTTTTAAATATCTTGATATATCTCGAGAACTACGCATCTGATCAAAAAATATCATAGAACATAAAAAGTAGGAAACTTGATTCGCTACAAAAAAGGTCTCTTAACATTTTGCCATAGCACGCTTCGTTTCCGAGATATTTGCAGATATATCTCAAGGGAAGGGGCCTGACGGACATATTTCGAGATATTTCTTCTTCTTGTTGTTCTTCTTCTGCGCAGCTAAGCTGGAAGTGGCATTTGCAGCTCGCAATAGTGCAGAGATATCTCAAAGAAAGGGGCCACGGTGTTTCTGTATCTCTATTATGTTGGTGCGGCTTCGGAACTTTTAAATATCTCGATATATCTCGAAAACTGCGCTTCTGATCAAAAAATATCATAGAACAGAAATTGTAGGAAACATAATTCTCTACAAAAAGGGTCTCTTAACATTTTGCCATAGCTCGCTTCGTTTCCGAGATATTTGCAGATTTATCTCAAGGTAAGGGGCCTGACGGACATATTTCGAGATATTTCTTCTTCTTGTTGTTCTTCTTCTGCACAGCTAAGCTGGAAGTGGCATTTGCAGCTCGCAATAGTGCATAGCTATCTGAAAGAAAGGGGCCACGGTGTTTCTGTATCTCTATTATGTTGGTGCGGCTTCGGAACTTTTAAATATCTTGATATATCTCGAGAACTACGCTTCTGATCAAAAAATATCATGGAACATAAATTGTAGGAAACATAATTCTCTACAAAAAACGTCTCTTAACATTTTGCCATAGCTCGCTTCGTTTCCGAGATATTTGCAGATTCAGCTCAAAGGAACTGGCCTGACGGACATATTTCGAGATATTTCTTCTTCTTGTTGTTCTTCTTCTGTACAGCTAAGCTGAAAGTGGCATTTGCAGCTCGCAATAGTGCAGAGTTATCTCAAAGAAAGGGGCCACGGTGTTTCTGTATCTCTATTATGTTGGTGCGGCTTCGGAACTTTTAAATATCTTGATATATCTCGAGAACTACGCATCTGATCAAAAAATATCATAGAACATAAAAAGTAGGAAACTTAATTCTCTACAAAAAAGGTCGCTTAACATTTTGCCATAGCTTGCTTCGTTTCCGAGATATTTGCATATTTATCTCAAGGGAAGGGGCCTGACCGACATATTTCGAGATATTTCTTCTTCTTGTTGTTCTTCTTCTGCACAGCTAAGCTGGAAGTGGCATTTGCAGCTCGCAATAGTGCAGAGTTGTCTCAAAGAAAGGGGCCACGGTGTTTCTGTATCTCTATTATGTTGGTGCGGCTTCGGAACTTTTGAATATCTTGATATATCTCGAGAACTACGCATCTGATCAAAAAATATCATAGAACATCAAAAGTAGGAAACTTAATTCTCTACAAAAAAGGTCTCTTAAGATTTTGCCATAGCTCGCTTCGTTTCCGAGATATTTGCAGATTTATCTCAAGGGAAGGGGCCTGACGGACATATTTCGAGATATTTCTTCTTCTTGTTGTTCTTCTTCTGCACAGCTAAGCTGGAAGTGGCATTTGCGGCTCGCACTGGTGCAGAGTTATCTCAACGAAAGGGGCCACAGTGTTTCTGTATCTCTATTATGTTGGTGCGGCTTCGGAACTTTTAAATATCTCGATATATCTCGAAAACTACGCTTCTGATGAAAAAATATCATAGCACATAAAAAGTAGGACACTTAATTCTCTACAAAAAAGGTCTCTTAACATTTTGCCATAGCTCGCTTCGTTTCCGAGATATTTGCAGATTTATCTCAAGGGAAGGGGCCTGACGGACATATTTCGAGATATTTCTTCTTCTTGTTGTTCTTCTTCTGCACAGCTAAGCTGGAAGTGGCATTTGCAGCTCGCAATAGTGCATAGTTATCTGAAAGAAAGGGGCCACGGTGTTTCTGTATCTCTATTATGTTGGTGCGGCTTCGGAACTTTTAAATATCTTGATATATCTCGAGAACTACGCATCTGATCAAAAAATATCATAGAACATAAAAAGTAGGAAACTCAATTGTCTACAAAAAAGGTCTCTTAACATTTTGCAATAGCTCGCTTCGTTTCCGAGATATTTGCAGATTTATCTCAAGGGAAGGTGCCTGACGGACATATTTCGAGATATTTCTTCTTCTTGTTGTTCTTCTTCTGCACAGCTAAGCTGGAAGTGGCATTTGCGGCTCGCACTAGTGCAGAGTTATCTCAACGAAAGGGGCCACGGTGTTTCTGTATCTCTATTATGTTGGTGCGGCTTCGGAACTTTTAAATATCTCGATATATCTCGAAAACTACGCTTCTGATCAAAAAATATCATAGAACATAAATTGTAGAAAACATAATTCTCTACAAAAAACGTCTCTTAACATTTTGCCATAGCTCGCTTCGTTTCCGAGATATTTGCAGATTCAGCTCAAAGGAACTGGCCTGACGGACATATTTCGAGATATTCCTTCTTCTTGTTGTTCTTCCTCTGCACAGCTAAGCTGGAAGTGGCATTTGCAGCTCGCAATAGTGCAGAGTTATCTCAAAGAAAGGGGCCACGGTGTTTCTGTATCTCTATTATGTTGGTGCGGCTTCGGAACTTTTAAATATCTTGGTATATCTCGAGAACTACGCATCTGATCAAAAAATATCATAGAACATAAATTGTAGGAAACATAATTCTCTACAAAAAAGGTCTCTTAACATTTTGCCATAGCTCGCTTCGTTTCCGAGATATTTGCAGATATATCTCAAGGGAAGGGGCCTGACGGACATATTTCGAGATATTTCTTCTTCTTGTTGTTCTTCTTCTGCGCAGCTAAGCTGGAAGTGGCATTTGCAGCTCGCAATAGTGCAGAGATATCTCAAAGAAAGGGGCCACGGTGTTTCTGTATCTCTATTATGTTGGTGCGGCTTCGGAACTTTTAAATATCTTGATATATCTCGAGAACTACGCATCTGATCAAAAAATATCATAGAACATAAAAAGTAGGAAACTTAATTCTCTACAAAAAAGGTCGCTTAACATTTTGCCATAGCTCGCTTCGTTTCCGAGATATTTGCATATTTATCTCAAAGGAACTGGCCTGACGGACATATTTCGAGATATTCCTTCTTCTTGTTGTTCTTCCTCTGCACAGCTAAGCTGGAAGTGGCATTTGCAGCTCGCAATAGTGCAGAGTTATCTCAAAGAAAGGGGCCACGGTGTTTCTGTATCTCTATTATGTTGGTGCGGCTTCGGAACTTTTAAATATCTTGGTATATCTCGAGAACTACGCATCTGATCAAAAAATATCATAGAACATAAATTGTAGGAAACATAATTCTCTACAAAAAAGGTCTCTTAACATTTTGCCATAGCTCGCTTCGTTTCCGAGATATTTGCAGATATATCTCAAGGGAAGGGGCCTGACGGACATGTTTCGAGATATTTCTTCTTCTTGTTGTTCTTCTTCTGCGCAGCTAAGCTGGAAGTGGCATTTGCAGCTCGCAATAGTGCAGAGATATCTCAAAGAAAGGGGCCACGGTGTTTCTGTATCTCTATTATGTTTGTGCGGCTTCGGAACTTTTAAATATCTCGATATATCTCGAAAACTACGCTTCTGATCAAAAAATATCATAGAACATAAATTGTAGAAAACATAATTCTCTACAAAAAACGTCTCTTAACATTTTGCCATAGCTCGCTTCGTTTCCGAGATATTTGCAGATTCAGCTCAAAGGAACTGGCCTGACGGACATATTTCGAGATATTCCTTCTTCTTGTTGTTCTTCCTCTGCACAGCTAAGCTGGAAGTGGCATTTGCAGCTCGCAATAGTGCAGAGTTATCTCAAAGAAAGGGGCCACGGTGTTTCTGTATCTCTATTATGTTGGTGCGGCTTCGGAACTTTTAAATATCTTGGTATATCTCGAGAACTACGCTTCTGATCAAAAAATATCATAGAACATAAATTGTAGGAAACATAATTCTCTACAAAAAAGGTCTCTTAACATTTTGCCATAGCTCGCTTCGTTTCCGAGATATTTGCAGATATATCTCAAGGGAAGGGGCCTGACGGACATATTTCGAGATATTTCTTCTTCTTGTTGTTCTTCTTCTGCGCAGCTAAGCTGGAAGTGGCATTTGCAGCTCGCAATAGTGCAGAGATATCTCAAAGAAAGGGGCCACGGTGTTTCTGTATCTCTATTATGTTGGTGCGGCTTCGGAACTTTTAAATATCTTGATATATCTCGAGAACTACGCATCTGATCAAAAAATATCATAGAACATAAAAAGTAGGAAACTTAATTCTCTACAAAAAAGGTCGCTTAACATTTTGCCATAGCTCGCTTCGTTTCCGAGATATTTGCATATTTATCTCAAAGGAACTGGCCTGACGGACAT
Organism: Osmia lignaria lignaria; assembly: GCF_051020975.1. Classification (NCBI taxonomy): domain Eukaryota; kingdom Metazoa; phylum Arthropoda; class Insecta; order Hymenoptera; family Megachilidae; genus Osmia; species Osmia lignaria. The sequence goes on along the minus strand of NW_027478169.1, from coordinate 2,405,237 downwards.
ATTTCGAGATATTCCTTCTTCTTGTTGTTCTTCCTCTGCACAGCTAAGCTGGAAGTGGCATTTGCAGCTCGCAATAGTGCAGAGTTATCTCAAAGAAAGGGGCCACGGTGTTTCTGTATCTCTATTATGTTGGTGCGGCTTCGGAACTTTTAAATATCTTGGTATATCTCGAGAACTACGCATCTGATCAAAAAATATCATAGAACATAAATTGTAGGAAACATAATTCTCTACAAAAAAGGTCTCTTAACATTTTGCCATAGCTCGCTTCGTTTCCGAGATATTTGCAGATATATCTCAAGGGAAGGGGCCTGACGGACATATTTCGAGATATTTCTTCTTCTTGTTGTTCTTCTTCTGCGCAGCTAAGCTGGAAGTGGCATTTGCAGCTCGCAATAGTGCAGAGATATCTCAAAGAAAGGGGCCACGGTGTTTCTGTATCTCTATTATGTTGGTGCGGCTTCGGAACTTTTAAATATCTTGATATATCTCGAGAACTACGCATCTGATCAAAAAATATCATAGAACATAAAAAGTAGGAAACTTAATTCTCTACAAAAAAGGTCGCTTAACATTTTGCCATAGCTTGCTTCGTTTCCGAGATATTTGCATATTTATCTCAAGGGAAGGGGCCTGACCGACATATTTCGAGATATTTCTTCTTCTTGTTGTTCTTCTTCTGCACAGCTAAGCTGGAAGTGGCATTTGCAGCTCGCAATAGTGCAGAGTTGTCTCAAAGAAAGGGGCCACGGTGTTTCTGTATCTCTATTATGTTGGTGCGGCTTCGGAACTTTTGAATATCTTGATATATCTCGAGAACTACGCATCTGATCAAAAAATATCATAGAACATCAAAAGTAGGAAACTTAATTCTCTACAAAAAAGGTCTCTTAAGATTTTGCCATAGCTCGCTTCGTTTCCGAGATATTTGCAGATTTATCTCAAGGGAAGGGGCCTGACGGACATATTTCGAGATATTTCTTCTTCTTGTTGTTCTTCTTCTGCACAGCTAAGCTGGAAGTGGCATTTGCGGCTCGCACTGGTGCAGAGTTATCTCAACGAAAGGGGCCACAGTGTTTCTGTATCTCTATTATGTTGGTGCGGCTTCGGAACTTTTAAATATCTCGATATATCTCGAAAACTACGCTTCTGATGAAAAAATATCATAGCACATAAAAAGTAGGACACTTAATTCTCTACAAAAAAGGTCTCTTAACATTTTGCCATAGCTCGCTTCGTTTCCGAGATATTTGCAGATTTATCTCAAGGGAAGGGGCCTGACGGACATATTTCGAGATATTTCTTCTTCTTGTTGTTCTTCTTCTGCACAGCTAAGCTGGAAGTGGCATTTGCAGCTCGCAATAGTGCATAGTTATCTGAAAGAAAGGGGCCACGGTGTTTCTGTATCTCTATTATGTTGGTGCGGCTTCGGAACTTTTAAATATCTTGATATATCTCGAGAACTACGCATCTGATCAAAAAATATCATAGAACATAAAAAGTAGGAAACTCAATTGTCTACAAAAAAGGTCTCTTAACATTTTGCAATAGCTCGCTTCGTTTCCGAGATATTTGCAGATTTATCTCAAGGGAAGGTGCCTGACGGACATATTTCGAGATATTTCTTCTTCTTGTTGTTCTTCTTCTGCACAGCTAAGCTGGAAGTGGCATTTGCGGCTCGCACTAGTGCAGAGTTATCTCAACGAAAGGGGCCACGGTGTTTCTGTATCTCTATTATGTTGGTGCGGCTTCGGAACTTTTAAATATCTCGATATATCTCGAAAACTACGCTTCTGATCAAAAAATATCATAGAACATAAATTGTAGAAAACATAATTCTCTACAAAAAACGTCTCTTAACATTTTGCCATAGCTCGCTTCGTTTCCGAGATATTTGCAGATTCAGCTCAAAGGAACTGGCCTGACGGACATATTTCGAGATATTCCTTCTTCTTGTTGTTCTTCCTCTGCACAGCTAAGCTGGAAGTGGCATTTGCAGCTCGCAATAGTGCAGAGTTATCTCAAAGAAAGGGGCCACGGTGTTTCTGTATCTCTATTATGTTGGTGCGGCTTCGGAACTTTTAAATATCTTGGTATATCTCGAGAACTACGCATCTGATCAAAAAATATCATAGAACATAAATTGTAGGAAACATAATTCTCTACAAAAAAGGTCTCTTAACATTTTGCCATAGCTCGCTTCGTTTCCGAGATATTTGCAGATATATCTCAAGGGAAGGGGCCTGACGGACATATTTCGAGATATTTCTTCTTCTTGTTGTTCTTCTTCTGCGCAGCTAAGCTGGAAGTGGCATTTGCAGCTCGCAATAGTGCAGAGATATCTCAAAGAAAGGGGCCACGGTGTTTCTGTATCTCTATTATGTTGGTGCGGCTTCGGAACTTTTAAATATCTTGATATATCTCGAGAACTACGCATCTGATCAAAAAATATCATAGAACATAAAAAGTAGGAAACTTAATTCTCTACAAAAAAGGTCGCTTAACATTTTGCCATAGCTCGCTTCGTTTCCGAGATATTTGCATATTTATCTCAAAGGAACTGGCCTGACGGACATATTTCGAGATATTCCTTCTTCTTGTTGTTCTTCCTCTGCACAGCTAAGCTGGAAGTGGCATTTGCAGCTCGCAATAGTGCAGAGTTATCTCAAAGAAAGGGGCCACGGTGTTTCTGTATCTCTATTATGTTGGTGCGGCTTCGGAACTTTTAAATATCTTGGTATATCTCGAGAACTACGCATCTGATCAAAAAATATCATAGAACATAAATTGTAGGAAACATAATTCTCTACAAAAAAGGTCTCTTAACATTTTGCCATAGCTCGCTTCGTTTCCGAGATATTTGCAGATATATCTCAAGGGAAGGGGCCTGACGGACATGTTTCGAGATATTTCTTCTTCTTGTTGTTCTTCTTCTGCGCAGCTAAGCTGGAAGTGGCATTTGCAGCTCGCAATAGTGCAGAGATATCTCAAAGAAAGGGGCCACGGTGTTTCTGTATCTCTATTATGTTTGTGCGGCTTCGGAACTTTTAAATATCTCGATATATCTCGAAAACTACGCTTCTGATCAAAAAATATCATAGAACATAAATTGTAGAAAACATAATTCTCTACAAAAAACGTCTCTTAACATTTTGCCATAGCTCGCTTCGTTTCCGAGATATTTGCAGATTCAGCTCAAAGGAACTGGCCTGACGGACATATTTCGAGATATTCCTTCTTCTTGTTGTTCTTCCTCTGCACAGCTAAGCTGGAAGTGGCATTTGCAGCTCGCAATAGTGCAGAGTTATCTCAAAGAAAGGGGCCACGGTGTTTCTGTATCTCTATTATGTTGGTGCGGCTTCGGAACTTTTAAATATCTTGGTATATCTCGAGAACTACGCTTCTGATCAAAAAATATCATAGAACATAAATTGTAGGAAACATAATTCTCTACAAAAAAGGTCTCTTAACATTTTGCCATAGCTCGCTTCGTTTCCGAGATATTTGCAGATATATCTCAAGGGAAGGGGCCTGACGGACATATTTCGAGATATTTCTTCTTCTTGTTGTTCTTCTTCTGCGCAGCTAAGCTGGAAGTGGCATTTGCAGCTCGCAATAGTGCAGAGATATCTCAAAGAAAGGGGCCACGGTGTTTCTGTATCTCTATTATGTTGGTGCGGCTTCGGAACTTTTAAATATCTTGATATATCTCGAGAACTACGCATCTGATCAAAAAATATCATAGAACATAAAAAGTAGGAAACTTAATTCTCTACAAAAAAGGTCGCTTAACATTTTGCCATAGCTCGCTTCGTTTCCGAGATATTTGCATATTTATCTCAAAGGAACTGGCCTGACGGACATATTTCGAGATATTCCTTCTTCTTGTTGTTCTTCCTCTGCACAGCTAAGCTGGAAGTGGCATTTGCAGCTCGCAATAGTGCAGAGTTATCTCAAAGAAAGGGGCCACGGTGTTTCTGTATCTCTATTATGTTGGTGCGGCTTCGGAACTTTTAAATATCTTGGTATATCTCGAGAACTACGCATCTGATCAAAAAATATCATAGAACATAAATTGTAGGAAACATAATTCTCTACAAAAAAGGTCTCTTAACATTTTGCCATAGCTCGCTTCGTTTCCGAGATATTTGCAGATATATCTCAAGGGAAGGGGCCTGACGGACATATTTCGAGATATTTCTTCTTCTTGTTGTTCTTCTTCTGCGCAGCTAAGCTGGAAGTGGCATTTGCAGCTCGCAATAGTGCAGAGATATCTCAAAGAAAGGGGCCACGGTGTTTCTGTATCTCTATTATGTTGGTGCGGCTTCGGAACTTTTAAATATCTTGATATATCTCGAGAACTACGCATCTGATCAAAAAATATCATAGAACATAAAAAGTAGGAAACTTAATTCTCTACAAAAAAGGTCGCTTAACATTTTGCCATAGCTCGCTTCGTTTCCGAGATATTTGCATATTTATCTCAAAGGAACTGGCCTGACGGACATATTTCGAGATATTCCTTCTTCTTGTTGTTCTTCCTCTGCACAGCTAAGCTGGAAGTGGCATTTGCAGCTCGCAATAGTGCAGAGTTATCTCAAAGAAAGGGGCCACGGTGTTTCTGTATCTCTATTATGTTGGTGCGGCTTCGGAACTTTTAAATATCTTGGTATATCTCGAGAACTACGCATCTGATCAAAAAATATCATAGAACATAAATTGTAGGAAACATAATTCTCTACAAAAAAGGTCTCTTAACATTTTGCCATAGCTCGCTTCGTTTCCGAGATATTTGCAGATATATCTCAAGGGAAGGGGCCTGACGGACATATTTCGAGATATTTCTTCTTCTTGTTGTTCTTCTTCTGCGCAGCTAAGCTGGAAGTGGCATTTGCAGCTCGCAATAGTGCAGAGATATCTCAAAGAAAGGGGCCACGGTGTTTCTGTATCTCTATTATGTTGGTGCGGCTTCGGAACTTTTAAATATCTTGATATATCTCGAGAACTACGCATCTGATCAAAAAATATCATAGAACATAAAAAGTAGGAAACTTAATTCTCTATAAAAAAGGTCGCTTAACATTTTGCCATAGCTCGCTTCGTTTCCGAGATATTTGCATATTTATCTCAAAGGAACTGGCCTGACGGACATATTTCGAGATATTCCTTCTTCTTGTTGTTCTTCCTCTGCACAGCTAAGCTGGAAGTGGCATTTGCAGCTCGCAATAGTGCAGAGTTATCTCAAAGAAAGGGGCCACGGTGTTTCTGTATCTCTATTATGTTGGTGCGGCTTCGGAACTTTTAAATATCTTGGTATATCTCGAGAACTACGCATCTGATCAAAAAATATCATAGAACATAAATTGTAGGAAACATAATTCTCTACAAAAAAGGTCTCTTAAAATTTTGCCATAGCTCGCTTCGTTTCCGAGATATTTGCAGATATATCTCAAGGGAAGGGGCCTGACGGACATATTTCGAGATATTTCTTCTTCTTGTTGTTCTTCTTCTGCGCAGCTAAGCTGGAAGTGGCATTTGCAGCTCGCAATAGTGCAGAGATATCTCAAAGAAAGGGGCCACGGTGTTTCTGTATCTCTATTATGTTGGTGCGGCTTCGGAACTTTTAAATATCTTGATATATCTCGAGAACTACGCATCTGATCAAAAAATATCATAGAACATAAAAAGTAGGAAACTTAATTCTCTACAAAAAAGGTCGCTTAACATTTTGCCATAGCTCGCTTCGTTTCCGAGATATTTGCATATTTATCTCAAAGGAACTGGCCTGACGGACATATTTCAAGATATTCCTTCTTCTTGTTGTTCTTCCTCTGCACAGCTAAGCTGGAAGTGGCATTTGCAGCTAGCAATAGTGCAGAGTTATCTCAAAGAAAGGGGCCACGGTGTTTCTGTATCTCTATTATGTTGGTGCGGCTTCGGAACTTTTAAATATCTTGGTATATCTCGAGAACTACGCATCTGATCAAAAAATATCATAGAACATAAATTGTAGGAAACATAATTCTGTACAAAAAAGGTCTCTTAACATTTTGCCATAGCTCGCTTCGTTTCCGAGATATTTGCAGATATATCTCAAGGGAAGGGGCCTGACGGACATATTTCGAGATATTTCTTCTTCTTGTTGTTCTTCTTCTGCGCAGCTAAGCTGGAAGTGGCATTTGCAGCTCGCAATAGTGCAGAGATATCTCAAAGAAAGGGGCCACGGTGTTTCTGTATCTCTATTATGTTGGTGCGGCTTCGGAACTTTTAAATATCTTGATATATCTCGAGAACTACGCATCTGATCAAAAAATATCATAGAACATAAAAAGTAGGAAACTTAATTCTCTACAAAAAAGGTCGCTTAACATTTTGCCATAGCTCGCTTCGTTTCCGAGATATTTGCATATTTATCTCAAAGGAACTGGCCTGACGGACATATTTCGAGATATTCCTTCTTCTTGTTGTTCTTCCTCTGCACAGCTAAGCTGGAAGTGGCATTTGCAGCTCGCAATAGTGCAGAGTTATCTCAAAGAAAGGGGCCACGGTGTTTCTGTATCTCTATTATGTTGGTGCGGCTTCGGAACTTTTAAATATCTTGGTATATCTCGAGAACTACGCATCTGATCAAAAAATATCATAGAACATAAATTGTAGGAAACATAATTCTCTACAAAAAAGGTCTCTTAACATTTTGCCATAGCTCGCTTCGTTTCCGAGATATTTGCAGATATATCTCAAGGGAAGGGGCCTGACGGACATATTTCGAGATATTTCTTCTTCTTGTTGTTCTTCTTCTGCGCAGCTAAGCTGGAAGTGGCATTTGCAGCTCGCAATAGTGCAGAGATATCTCAAAGAAAGGGGCCACGGTGTTTCTGTATCTCTATTATGTTGGTGCGGCTTCGGAACTTTTAAATATCTTGATATATCTCGAGAACTACGCATCTGATCAAAAAATATCATAGAACATAAAAAGTAGGAAACTTAATTCTCTACAAAAAAGGTCGCTTAACATTTTGCCATAGCTCGCTTCGTTTCCGAGATATTTGCATATTTATCTCAAAGGAACTGGCCTGACGGACATATTTCGAGATATTCCTTCTTCTTGTTGTTCTTCCTCTGCACAGCTAAGCTGGAAGTGGCATTTGCAGCTGGCAATAGTGCAGAGTTATCTCAAAGAAAGGGGCCACGGTGTTTCTGTATCTCTATTATGTTGGTGCGGCTTCGGAACTTTTAAATATCTTGGTATATCTCGAGAACTACGCATCTGATCAAAAAATATCATAGAACATAAATTGTAGGAAACATAATTCTCTACAAAAAAGGTCTCTTAACATTTTGCCATAGCTCGCTTCGTTTCCGAGATATTTGCAGATATATCTCAAGGGAAGGGGCCTGACGGACATATTTCGAGATATTTCTTCTTCTTGTTGTTCTTCTTCTGCGCAGCTAAGCTGGAAGTGGCATTTGCAGCTCGCAATAGTGCAGAGATATCTCAAAGAAAGGGGCCACGGTGTTTCTGTATCTCTATTATGTTGGTGCGGCTTCGGAACTTTTAAATATCTTGATATATCTCGAGAACTACGCATCTGATCAAAAAATATCATAGAACATAAAAAGTAGGAAACTTAATTCTCTATAAAAAAGGTCGCTTAACATTTTGCCATAGCTCGCTTCGTTTCCGAGATATTTGCATATTTATCTCAAAGGAACTGGCCTGACGGACATATTTCGAGATATTCCTTCTTCTTGTTGTTCTTCCTCTGCACAGCTAAGCTGGAAGTGGCATTTGCAGCTCGCAATAGTGCAGAGTTATCTCAAAGAAAGGGGCCACGGTGTTTCTGTATCTCTATTATGTTGGTGCGGCTTCGGAACTTTTAAATATCTTGGTATATCTCGAGAACTACGCATCTGATCAAAAAATATCATAGAACATAAATTGTAGGAAACATAATTTTCTACAAAAAAGGTCTCTTAACATTTTGCCATAGCTCGCTTCGTTTCCGAGATATTTGCAGATTTATCTCAAGGGAAGGGGCCTGACGGACATATTTCGAGATATTTCTTCTTCTTGTTGTTCTTCTTCTGCACAGCTAAGCTGAAAGTGGCATTTGCAGCTCGCAATAGTGCAGAGTTATCTCAAAGAAAGGGGCCACGGTGTTTCTGTATCTCTATTATGTTGGTGCGGCTTCGGAACTTTTAAATATCTTGATATATCTCGAGAACTACGCATCTGATCAAAAAATATCATAGAACATAAAAAGTAGGAAACTTAATTCTCTACAAAAAAGGTCGCTTAACATTTTGCCATAGCTCGCTTCGTTTCCGAGATATTTGCATATTTATCTCAAGGGAAGGGGCCTGACGGACATATTTCGAGATATTTCTTCTTCTTGTTGTTCTTCTTCTGCACAGCTAAGCTGGAAGTGGCATTTGCGGCTCGCACTAGTGCAGAGTTATCTCAAAGAACGGGGCCACGGTGTTTCTGTATCCCTATTATGTTGGTGCGGCTTCGGAACTTTTAAATATCTTGATATATCTCGAGAACTACGCTTCTGATCAAAAAATATCATAGAACATAAATTGTAGGAAACATAATTCTCTACAAAAAACGTCTCTTAACATTTTGCCATAGCTCGCTTCGTTTCCGAGATATTTGCAGATTCAGCTCAAAGGAACTGGCCTGACGGACATATTTCGAGATATTTCTTCTTCTTGTTGTTCTTCCTCTGCACAGCTAAGCTGGAAGTGGCATTTGCAGCTCGCAATAGTGCAGAGTTATCTCAAAGAAAGGGGCCACGGTGTTTCTGTATCTCTATTATGTTGGTGCGGCTTCGGAACTTTTGAATATCTTGATATATCTCGAGAACTACGCATCTGATCAAAAAATATCATAGAACATAAAAAGTAGTAACTTAATTCTCTACAAAAAAGGTCTCTTAACATTTTGCCATAGCTCGCTTCGTTTCCGAGATATTTGCAGATTTATCTCAAGGGAAGGGGCCTGACGGACATATTTCGAGATATTTCTTCTTCTTGTTGCTCTTCTTCTGCACAGCTAAGCTGGAAGTGGCATTTGCGGCTCGCAATAGTGCAGAGTTATCTCAACGAAAGGGGCCACTGTGTTTCTGTATCTCTATTATGTTGGTGCGGCTTCGGAACTTTTAAATATCTCGATATATCTCGAAAACTACGCTTCTGATCAAAAAATATCATAGAACAGAAATTGTAGGAAACATAATTCTCTACAAAAAGGGTCTCTTAACATTTTGCCATACCTCGCTTCGTTTCCGAGATATTTGCAGATTTATCTCAAGGTAAGGGGCCTGACGGACATATTTCGAGATATTTCTTCTTCTTGTTGTTCTTCTTCTGCACAGCTAAGCTGAAAGTGGCATTTGCAGCTCGCAATAGTGCAGAGTTATCTCAAAGAAAGGGGCCACGGTGTTTCTGTATCTCTATTATGTTGGTGCGGCTTCGGAACTTTTAAATATCTTGATATATCTCGAGAACTACGCATCTGATCAGAAAATATCATAGAAGATAAAAAGTAGGAAACTTAATTCTCTACAAAAAAGGTCTCTTAACATTTTGCCATAGCTCGCTTCGTTTCCGAGATATTTGCAGATTTATCTCAAGGTAAGGGGCCTGACGGACATATTTCGAGATATTTCTTCTTCTTGTTGTTCTTCTTCTGCACAGCTAAGCTGGAAGTGGCATTTGCAGCTCGCAATAGTGCAGAGTTATCTCAAAGAAAGGGGCCACGGTGTTTCTGTATCTCTATTCTGTTGGTGCGGCTTCGGAACTTTTAAATATCTTGATATATCTCGAGAACTACGCATCTAATCAAAAAATATCATAGAACATAAAAAGTAGGAAACTTAATTCTCTACAAAAAAGGTCGCTTAACATTTTGCCATAGCTCGCTTCGTTTCCGAGATATTTGCATATTTATCTCAAGGGAAGGGGCCTGACGGACATATTTCGAGATATTTCTTCTTCTTGTTGTTCTTCTTCTGCACAGATAAGCTGAAAGTGGCATTTGCGGCTCGCACTAGTGCAGAGTTATCTCAAAGAACGGGGCCACGGTGTTTCTGTATCCCTATTATGTTGGTGCGGCTTCGGAACTTTTAAATATCTTGATATATCTCGAGAACTACGCTTCTGATCAAAAAATATCATAGAACATAAATTGTAGGAAACATAATTCTCTACAAAAAACGTCTCTTAACATTTTGCCATAGCTCGCTTCGTTTCCGAGATATTTGCAGATTCAGCTCAAAGGAACTGGCCTGACGGACATATTTCGAGATATTTCTTCTTTTTGTTGTTCTTCCTCTGCACAGCTAAGCTGGAAGTGGCATTTGCAGCTCGCAATAGTGCAGAGTTATCTCAAAGAAAGGGGCCACGGTGTTTCTGTATCTCTATTATGTTGGTGCGGCTTCGGAACTTTTGAATATCTTGATATATCTCGAGAACTACGCATCTGATCAAAAAATATCATAGAACATAAAAAGTAGGAAACTTAATTCTCTACAAAAAAGGTCTCTTAACATTTTGCCATAGCTCGCTTCGTTTCCGAGATATTTGCAGATTTATCTCAAGGGAAGGGGCCTGACGGACATATTTCGAGATATTTCTTCTTCTTGTTGCTCTTCTTCTGCACAGCTAAGCTGGAAGTGGCATTTGCGGCTCGCAATAGTGCAGAGTTATCTCAACGAAAGGGGCCACGGTGTTTCTGTATCTCTATTATGTTGGTGCGGCTTCGGAACTTTTAAATATCTCGATATATCTCGAAAACTACGCTTCTGATCAAAAAATATCATAGAACATAAATTGTAGGAAACATAATTCTCTACAAAAAGGGTCTCTTAACATTTTGCCATAGCTCGCTTCGTTTCCGAGATATTTGCAGATATATCTCAAGGGAAGGGGCCTGACGGACATATTTCGAGATATTTCTTCTTCTTGTTGTTCTTCTTCTGCACAGCTAAGCTGAAAGTGGCATTTGCAGCTCGCAATAGTGCAGAGTTATCTCAAAGAAAGGGGCCACGGTGTTTCTGTATCTCTATTATGTTGGTGCGGCTTCGGAACTTTTGAATATCTTGATATATCTCGAGAACTACGCATCTGATCAAAAAATATCATAGAACATAAAAAGTAGTAACTTAATTCTCTACAAAAAAGGTCTCTTAACATTTTGCCATAGCTCGCTTCGTTTCCGAGATATTTGCAGATTTATCTCAAGGGAAGGGGCCTGACGGACATATTTCGAGATATTTCTTCTTCTTGTTGCTCTTCTTCTGCACAGCTAAGCTGGAAGTGGCATTTGCGGCTCGCAATAGTGCAGAGTTATCTCAACGAAAGGGGCCACTGTGTTTCTGTATCTCTATTATGTTGGTGCGGCTTCGGAACTTTTAAATATCTCGATATATCTCGAAAACTACGCTTCTGATCAAAAAATATCATAGAACAGAAATTGTAGGAAACATAATTCTCTACAAAAAGGGTCTCTTAACATTTTGCCATACCTCGCTTCGTTTCCGAGATATTTGCAGATTTATCTCAAGGTAAGGGGCCTGACGGACATATTTCGAGATATTTCTTCTTCTTGTTGTTCTTCTTCTGCACAGCTAAGCTGAAAGTGGCATTTGCAGCTCGCAATAGTGCAGAGTTATCTCAAAGAAAGGGGCCACAGTGTTTCTGTATCTCTATTATGTTGGTGCGGCTTCGGAACTTTTAAATATCTTGATATATCTCGAGAACTACGCATCTGATCAGAAAATATCATAGAAGATAAAAAGTAGGAAACTTAATTCTCTACAAAAAAGGTCTCTTAACATTTTGCCATAGCTCGCTTCGTTTCCGAGATATTTGCAGATTTATCTCAAGGTAAGGGGCCTGACGGACATATTTCGAGATATTTCTTCTTCTTGTTGTTCTTCTTCTGCACAGCTAAGCTGGAAGTGGCATTTGCAGCTCGCAATAGTGCAGAGTTATCTCAAAGAAAGGGGCCACGGTGTTTCTGTATCTCTATTCTGTTGGTGCGGCTTCGGAACTTTTAAATATCTTGATATATCTCGAGAACTACGCATCTAATCAAAAAATATCATAGAACATAAAAAGTAGGAAACTTAATTCTCTACAAAAAAGGTCGCTTAACATTTTGCCATAGCTCGCTTCGTTTCCGAGATATTTGCATATTTATCTCAAGGGAAGGGGCCTGACGGACATATTTCGAGATATTTCTTCTTCTTGTTGTTCTTCTTCTGCACAGATAAGCTGAAAGTGGCATTTGCGGCTCGCACTAGTGCAGAGTTATCTCAAAGAACGGGGCCACGGTGTTTCTGTATCCCTATTATGTTGGTGCGGCTTCGGAACTTTTAAATATCTTGATATATCTCGAGAACTACGCTTCTGATCAAAAAATATCATAGAACATAAATTGTAGGAAACATAATTCTCTACAAAAAACGTCTCTTAACATTTTGCCATAGCTCGCTTCGTTTCCGAGATATTTGCAGATTCAGCTCAAAGGAACTGGCCTGACGGACATATTTCGAGATATTTCTTCTTTTTGTTGTTCTTCCTCTGCACAGCTAAGCTGGAAGTGGCATTTGCAGCTCGCAATAGTGCAGAGTTATCTCAAAGAAAGGGGCCACGGTGTTTCTGTATCTCTATTATGTTGGTGCGGCTTCGGAACTTTTGAATATCTTGATATATCTCGAGAACTACGCATCTGATCAAAAAATATCATAGAACATAAAAAGTAGGAAACTTAATTCTCTACAAAAAAGGTCTCTTAACATTTTGCCATAGCTCGCTTCGTTTCCGAGATATTTGCAGTTTTATCTCAAGGGAAGGGGCCTGACGGACATATTTCGAGATATTTCTTCTTCTTGTTGCTCTTCTTCTGCACAGCTAAGCTGGAAGTGGCATTTGCGGCTCGCAATAGTGCAGAGTTATCTCAACGAAAGGGGCCACGGTGTTTCTGTATCTCTATTATGTTGGTGCGGCTTCGGAACTTTTAAATATCTCGATATATCTCGAAAACTACGCTTCTGATCAAAAAATATCATAGAACATAAATTGTAGGAAACATAATTCTCTACAAAAAGGGTCTCTTAACATTTTGCCATAGCTCGCTTCGTTTCCGAGATATTTGCAGATATATCTCAAGGGAAGGGGCCTGACGGACATATTTCGAGATATTTCTTCTTCTTGTTGTTCTTCTTCTGCACAGCTAAGCTGAAAGTGGCATTTGCAGCTCGCAATAGTGCAGAGTTATCTCAAAGAAAGGGCCCACGGTGTTTCTGTATCTCTATTATGTTGGTGCGGCTTCGGAACTTTTAAATATCTTGATATATCTCGAGAACTACGCATCTGATCAGAAAATATCATAGAAGATAAAAAGTAGGAAACTTGATTCGCTACAAAAAAGGTCTCTTAACATTTTGCCATAGCACGCTTCGTTTCCGAGATATTTGCAGATTTATCTCAAGGGAAGGGGCCTGACGGACATATTTCGAGATATTTCTTCTTCTTGTTGTTCTTCTTCTGCACAGCTAAGCTGGAAGTGGCATTTGCAGCTCGCAATAGTGCAGAGTTATCTCAAAGAAAGGGGCCACGGTGTTTCTGTATCTCTATTCTGTTGGTGCGGCTTCGGAACTTTTAAATATCTTGATATATCTCGAGAACTACGCGTCTGATCAAAAAATATCATAGAACATAAAAAGTAGGAAACATAATTCTCTACAAAAAAGGTCTCTTAACATTTTGCCATAGCTCGCTTCGTTTCCGAGATATTTGCAGATTTATCTCAAGGGAAGGGGCCTGACGGACATATTTCGAGATATTTCTTCTTCTTGTTGTTCTTCTTCTGCGCAGCTAAGCTGGAAGTGGCATTTGCAGCTCGCAATAGTGCAGAGATATCTCAAAGAAAGGGGCCACGGTGTTTCTGTATCTCTATTATGCTGGTGCGGCTTCGGAACTTTTAAATATCTCGATATATCTCGAAAACTACGCGTCTGATCAAAAAATATCATAGAACATAAATTGTAGGAAACATAATTCTCTACAAAAAGGGTCTCTTAACATTTTGCCATAGCTCGCTTCGTTTCCGAGATATTTGCAGATTTATCTCAAGGGAACTGGCCTGACGGACATATTTCGAGATATTTCTTCTTCTTGTTGTTCTTCCTCTGCACAGCTAAGCTGGAAGTGGCATTTGCAGCTCGCAATAGTGCAGAGTTATCTCAAAGAAAGGGGCCACGGTGTTTCTGTATCTCTATTATGCTGGTGCGGCTTCGGAACTTTTGAATATCTTGATATATCTCGAGAACTACGCATCTGATCAAAAAATATCATAGAACATAAAAAGTAGGAAACTTAATTCTCTACAAAAAAGGTCTCTTAACATTTTGCCATAGCTCGCTTCGTTTCCGAGATATTTGCAGATTTATCTCAAGGGAAGGGGCCTGACGGACATATTTCGAGATATTTCTTCTTCTTGTTGCTCTTCTTCTGCACAGCTAAGCTGGAAGTGGCATTTGCGGCTCGCAATAGTGCAGAGTTATCTCAACGAAAGGGGCCACGGTGTTTCTGTATCTCTATTATGTTGGTGCGGCTTCGGAACTTTTAAATATCTCGATATATCTCGAAAACTACGCATCTGATCAAAAAATATCATAGAACATAAATTGTAGGAAACATAATTCTCTACAAAAAGGGTCTCTTAACATTTTGCCATAGCTCGCTTCGTTTCCGAGATATTTGCAGATTTATCTCAAGGGAAGGGGCCTGACGGACATATTTCGAGATATTTCTTCTTCTTGTTGTTCTTCTTCTGCGCAGCTAAGCTGGAAGTGGCATTTGCAGCTCGCAATAGTGCAGAGATATCTCAAAGAAAGGGGCCACGGTGTTTCTGTATCTCTATTATGCTGGTGCGGCTTCGGAACTTTTAAATATCTTGATATATCTCGAGAACTACGCATCTGATCCAAAAATATCATAGAACATAAATAGTAGGAAACTTAATTCTCTACAAAAAAGGTCTCTCAACATTTTGCCATAGCTCGCTTCGTTTCCGAGATATTTGCAGATTTATCTCAAGGGAAGGGGCCTAACGGACATATTTCCAGATATTTCTTCTTCTTGTTGTTCTCCTTCTGCACAGCTAAGCTGGAAGTGGCATTTACAGCTCGCAATAGTGCAGAGTTATCTCAAAGAAAGGGGCCACGGTGTTTCTGTATCTCTATTATGTTGGTGCGGCTTCGGAACTTTTAAATATCTTGATATATCTCGAGAACTACGCATCTGATCAAAAAATATCATAGAAGATAAAAAGTAGGGAACTTAATTCTCTACAAAAAAGGTCTCTTAACATTTTGCCATAGCTCGCTTGGTTTCCGAGATATTTGCAGATTTATCTCAAGGGAAGGGGCCTGACGGACATATTTCGAGATATTTCTTCTTCTTGTTGTTCTTCTTCTGCACAGCTAAGCTGGAAGTGCCATTTGCAGCGCGCAATAGTGCAGAGTTATCTCAAAGAAAGGGGCCACGGTGTTTCTGTATCTCTATTATGTTGGTGCGGCTTCGGAACTTTTAAATATCTTGATATATCTCGAGAACTACGCATCTGTTCAAAAAATATCGTAGAACATAAAAAGTAGGAATCCTAATTTTCTACAAAAAAGGTCTCTTAACATTTTGCCGTAGCTCGCTTCGTTTCCGAGATATTTGCAGATTTATCTCAAGGGAAGGGGCCTGACGGACATATTTCCAGATACTTCTTCTTCTTGTTGTTCTTCTTCTGCACAGCTAAGCTGGAAGTGGCATTTGCAGCTCGCAATAGTGCAGAGTTATCTCAAAGAAAGGGGCCACGGTGTTTCTGTATCTCTATTATGTTGGTGCGGCTTCGGAACTTTTAAATATCTTGATATATCTCGAGAACTACGCATCTGATCAAAAAATATCATAGAACATAAAAAGTAGGAAACTTAATTCTCTACAAAAAAGGTCTCTTAACGTTTTGCAATAGCTCGCTTCGTTTCCGAGATATTTGCAGATTTATCTCAAGGGAAGGGTCCTGACGGACATATTTCGAGATATTTCTTCTTCTTGTTGTTCTTCTTCTGCACAGCTAAACCGGAAGTGGCATTTCCAGCTCGCAATAGTGCAGAGTTATCCCAAAGAAAGGGGCCACGATGTTTCTGTATCTCTATTATGTTGGTGCCGCTTCGGAACTTTTAAATATCTTGATATATCTCGAGAACTACGCATCTGATCAAAAAATATCATAGAACATAAAAAGTAGGAAACTTAATTCTCTACAAAAAAGGTCTCTTAACATTTTGCCATAGCTCGCTTCGTTTCCGAGATATTTGCAGATTTATCTCAAGGGAAGGGGCCTGACGGACATATTTCGAGATATTTCTTCTTCTTGTTGTTCTTCTTCTGCACAGCTAAGCTGGAAGTGCCATTTGCAGCGCGCAATAGTGCAGAGTTATCTCAAAGAAAGGGGCCACGGTGTTTCTGTATCTCTATTATGTTGGTGCGGCTTCGGAACTTTTAAATATCTTGATATATCTCGAGAACTACGCATCTGTTCAAAAAATATCATAGAACATAAAAAGTAGGAATCCTAATTTTCTACAAAAAAGGTCTCTTAACATTTTGCCGTAGCTCGCTTCGTTTCCGAGATATTTGCAGATTTATCTCAAGTGAAGGGGCCTGACGGACATATTTCCAGATATTTCTTCTTCTTGTTGTTCTTCTTCTGCACAGCTAAGCTGGAAGTGGCATTTGCAGCTCGCAATAGTGCAGAGTTATCTCAAAGAAAGGGGCCACGGTGTTTCTGTATCTCTATTATGTTGGTGCGGCTTCGGAACTTTTAAATATCTCGATATATCTCGAAAACTACGCTTCTGATCAAAAAATATCAGAGAATGTAAATTGTAGGAAACATAATTCTCTACAAAAAAGGTCTCTTAAGATTTTGCCATAGCTCGCTTCGTTTCCGAGATATTTGCAGATTTATCTCAAGGGAAGGGGCCTGACGGACATATTTCGAGATATTTCTTCTTCTTGTTGTTCTTCTTCTGCACAGCTAAGCTGGAAGTGGCATTTGCAGCTCGCAATAGTGCAGAGTTACCTCAAAGAAAGGGGCCACGGTGTTTCTGTATCTCTATTATGTTGGTGCGGCTTCGGAACTTTTAAATATCTTTATATATCTCGAGAACTACGCATCTGATCAAAAAATATCGTAGAACATAAAAAGTAGGAAACTTAATTCTCTACAAATAAGGTCTCTTAACATTTTGCCATAGCTCGCTTGGTTTCCGAGATATTTGCAGATTTATCTCAAGGGAAGGGGCCTGAGGGACATATTTCGAGATATTTCTTCTTCTTGTTGTTCTTCTTCTGCACAGCTAAGCTGGAAGTGGCATTTGCAGCTCGCAATAGTGCAGAGTTACCTCAAAGAAAGGGGCCACGGTGTTTCTGTATCTCTATTATGTTGGTGCCGCTTCGGAACTTTTAAATATCTGGATATATCTCGAGAACTACGCATCTGATCAAAAAATATCATAGAACATAAAAAGTAGGAAACTTAATTCTCTACAAAAAAGGTCTCTTAACATTTTGCCATAGCTCCCTTCGTTTCCGAGGTATTTGCAGATTTACCTCAAGGGAAGGGGCCTGACGGACATATTTCGAGATATTTGTTCTTCTTGTTGTTCTTCTTCTGCACAGCTAAGCTGGAAGTGGCATTTGCAGCTCGCAGTAGTGCAGAGTTATCTCAAAGAAAGGGGCCACGGTGTTTCTGTATCTCTATTATGTTGGTGCGGCTTCGGAACTTTTAAATATCTTGCTATATCTCGAGAACTACGCATCTGATAAAAAAATATCATAGAACATAAAAAGTAGGAAACTCAATTCTCTACAAAAAAGGTCTCTTAACATTTTGCCATAGCTCGCTTCGTTTCCGAGATATTTGCAGATGTATCTCAGGGGAAGGGGCCTGACGGACATATTTCGAGATATTTCTTCTTCTTGTTGTTCTTCTTCTGCACAGCTAAGCTGGAAGTGCCATTTGCAGCGCGCAATAGTGCAGAGTTATCTCAAAGAAAGGGGCCACGGTGTTTCTGTATCTCTATTATGTTGGTGCGGCTTCGGAACTTTTAAATATCTTGATATATCTCGAGAACTACGCATCTGTTCAAAAAATATCATAGAACATAAAAAGTAGGAATCCTAATTTTCTACAAAAAAGGTCTCTTAACATTTTGCCGTAGCTCGCTTCGTTTCCGAGATATTTGCAGATTTATCTCAAGGGAAGGGGCCTGACGGACATATTTCCAGATATTTCTTCTTCTTGTTGTTCCTCTTCTGCACAGCTAAGCTGGAAGTGGCATTTGCAGCTCGCAATAGTGCAGAGTTATCTCAAAGAAAGGGGCCACGGTGTTTCTGTATCTCTATTATGTTGGTGCGGCTTCGGAACTTTTAAATATCTTGATATATCTCGACAACTACGCATCTGATCAAAAAATATCATACAACATAAAAAGTAGGAAACTTAATTCTCTACAAAAAACGTCTCTTAACGTTTTGCAATAGCTCGCTTCGTTTCCGAGATATTTGCAGATTTATCTCAAGGGAAGGGTCCTGACGGACATATTTCGAGATATTTCTTCTTCTTGTTGTTCTTCTTCTGCACAGCTAAACTGGAAGTGGCATTTCCAGCTCGCAATAGTGCAGAGTTATCCCAAAGAATGGGGCCACGATGTTTCTGTATCTCTATTATGTTGGTGCGGCTTCGGAACTTTTAAATATCTCGATATATCTCGAAAACTACGCTTCTGATCAAAAAATATCATAGAACATAAATTGTAGGAAACATAATTCTCTACAAAAAAGGTCTCTTAAGATTTTGCCATAGCTCGCTTCGTTTCCGAGATATTTGCAGATTTATCTCAAGGGAAGGGGCCTGACGGACATATTCCGAGATATTTCTTCTTCTTGTTGTTCCTCTTCTGCACAGCTAAGCTGGAAGTGGCATTTGCAGGTCGCAATAGTGCAGAGTTATCTCAAAGAAAGGGGCCACGGTGTTTCTGTATCTCTATTATGTTGGTGCGGCTTCGGAACTTTTAAATATCTTGCTATATCTCGAGAACTACGCATCTGATCAAAAAATATCATAGAACATAAAAAGTAGGAAACTTAATTCTCTACAAAAAAGGTCTCTTAACATTTTGCCGTAGCTAGCTTCGTTTCCGAGATATTTGCAGATTTATCTCAAGGGAAGGGGCCTGACGGACATATTTCCAGATATTTCTTCTTCTTGTTGTTCTTCTTCTGCACAGCTAAGCTGGAAGTGGCATTTGCAGCTCGCAATAGTGCAGAGTTATCTCAAAGAAAGGGGCCACGGTGTTTCTGTATCTCTATTATGTTGGTGCGGCTTCGGAACTTTTAAATATCTTGATATATCTCGAGAACTACGCATCTGATCAAAAAATAGCATAGAACATAAAAAGTAGGAAACTTAATTCTCTACAAAAAAGGTCTCTTAACGTTTTGCAATAGCTCGCTTCGTTTCCGAGATATTTGCAGATTTATCCCAAGGGAAGGGTCCTGACGGACATATTTCGAGATATTTCTTCTTCTTGTTGTTCTTCTTCTGCACAGCTAAACTGGAAGTGGCATTTCCAGCTCGCAATAGTGCAGAGTTATCCCAAAGAATGGGGCCACGATGTTTCTGTATCTCTATTATGTTGGTGCGGCTTCGGAACTTTTAAATATCTCGATATATCTCGAAAACTACGCTTCTGATCAAAAAATATCATAGAACATAAATTGTAGGAAACATAATTCGCTACAAAAAAGGTCTCTTAAGATTTTGCCATAGCTCGCTTCGTTTCCGAGATATTTGCAGATTTATCTCAAGGGAAGGTGCCTGACGGACATATTCCGAGATATTTCTTCTTCTTGTTGTTCCTCTTCTGCACAGCTAAGCTGGAAGTGGCATTTGCAGGTCGCAATAGTGCAGAGTTATCTCAAAGAAAGGGGCCACGGTGTTTCTGTATCTCTATTATGTTGGTGCGGCTTCGGAACTTTTAAATATCTCGATATATCTCGAAAACTACGCTTCTGATCAAAAAATATCAGAGAACGTAAATTGTAGGAAACATAATTCTCTACAAAAAAGGTCTCTTAAGATTTTGCCATAGCTCGCTTCGTTTCCGAGATATTTGCAGATTTATCTCAAGGGAAGGGGCCTGACGGACATATTTCGAGATATTTCTTCTTCTTGTTGTTCTTCTTCTGCACAGCTAAGCTGGAAGTGGCATTTGCAGCTCGCAATAGTGCAGAGTTATCTCAAAGAAAGGGGCCACGGTGTTTCGGTATCTCTATTATGTTGGTGCGGCTTCGGAACTTTTAAATATCTTGATATATCTCGAGAACTACGCATCTGATCAAAAAATATCGTAGAACATAAAAAGTAGGAAACTTAATTCTCTACAAATAAGGTCTCTTAACATTTTGCCATAGCTCGCTTGGTTTCCGAGATATTTGCAGATTTATCTCAAGGGAAGGGGCCTGAGGGACATATTTCGAGATATTTCTTCTTCTTGTTGTTCTTCTTCTGCACAGCTAAGCTGGAAGTGGCATTTGCAGCTCGCAATAGTGCAGAGTTACCTCAAAGAAAGGGGCCACGGTGTTTCTGTATCTCTATTATGTTGGTGCCGCTTCGGAACTTTTAAATATCTGGATATATCTCGAGAACTACGCATCTGATCAAAAAATATCATAGAACATAAAAAGTAGGAAACTTAATTCTCTACAAAAAAGGTCTCTTAACATTTTGCCATAGCTCGCTTCGTTTCCGAGATATTTGCAGATTTATCTCAAGGGAAGGGGCCTGACGGACATATTTCGAGATATTTCTTCTTCTTGTTGTTCTTCTACTGCACAGCTAAGCTGGAAGTGGCGTTTGCAGCTCGCAATAGTGCAGAGTTATCTCAAAGAAAGGGGCCACGGTGTTTCTGTATCTCTATTATGTTGGTGCGGCTTCGGAACTTTTAAATATCTTGATATATCTCGAGAACTACGCATCTGATCAAAAAATATCGTAGAACATAAAAAGTAGCAAACTTAATTCTCTACAAATAAGGTCTCTTAACATTTTGCCATAGCTCGCTTGGTTTCCGAGATATTTGCAGATTTATCTCAAGGGAAGGGGCCTGAGGGACATATTTCGAGATATTTCTTCTTCTTGTTGTTCTTCTTCTGCACAGCTAAGCTGGAAGTGGCATTTGCAGCTCGCAATAGTGCAGAGTTATCTCAAAGAGAGGGGCCACGGTGTTTCTGTATCTCTATTATGTTGGTGCGGCTTCGGAACTTTTAAATATCTTGATATATCTCGAGAACTGCGCCTCTGATCGAAAAATATCATAGAACATAAAAAGTAGGACACTTAATTCTCTACAAAAAAGGTCTCTTAACATTTTGCCATAGCTCGCTTCGTTTCCGAGATATTTGCAGATTTATCTCAAGGGAAGGGTCCTGGTGGACATATTTCGAGATATTTCTTCTTCTTGTTGTTCTTCTTCTGCACAGCTAAACTGGAAGTGGCATTTCCAGCTCGCAATCGTGCAGAGTTATCTCAAAGAAAGGGGCCACGGTGTTTCTGTATCTCTATTATGTTGGTGCGGCTTCGGAACTTTTAAATATCTCGATATATCTCGAAAACTACGCTTCTGATCAAAAAATATCATAGAACATAAATTGTAGGAAACTTAATTCTCTACAAAAAAGGTCTCTTAACATTTTGCCATAGCTCGCTTGGTTTCCGAGATATTTGCAGATTTATCTCAAGGGAAGGGGCCTGACGGACATATTTCGAGATATTTCTTCTTCTTGTTGTTCTTCTTCTGCACAGCTAAGCTGGAAGTGGCATTTGCAGCGCGCAATAGTGCAGAGTTATCTCGAAGAAAGGGGCCACGGTGTTTCTGTATCTCTATTATGTTGGTGCGGCTTCGGAACTTTTAAATATCTTGATATATCTCGAGAACTACGCATCTGATCAAAAAATATCATGGAACATAAAAAGTAGGAAACTTAATTCTCTACAAAAAAGGTCTCTTAACATTTTGCCATAGCTCGCTTCGTTTCCGAGATATTTGCAGATTTATCTCAAGGGAAGGGGCCTGACGGACATATTTCGAGATATTTCTTCTTCTTGTTGTTCTTCTTCTGCACAGCTAAGCTGGAAGTGGCATTTGCAGCGCGCAATAGTGCAGAGTTATCTCAAAGAAAGGGGCCACGGTGTTTCTGTATCTCTATTATGTTGGTGCGGCTTCGGAACTTTTAAATATCTTGATATATCTCGAAAACTACGCTTCTGATCAAAAAATATCAGAGAACGTAAATTGTAGGAAACATAATTCTCTACAAAAAAGGTCTCTTAACATTTTGCCATAGCTCGCTTCGTTTCCGAGATATTTGCAGATTTATCTCAAGGGAAGGGGCCTGACGGACATATTTCGAGATATTTCTTCTTCTTGTTGTTCTTCTACTGCACAGCTAAGCTGGAAGTGGCATTTGCGGCTCGCACTAGTGCAGAGTTATCTCAAAGAAAGGGGCCACGGTGTTTCTGTATCTCTATTATGTTGGTGCGGCTTCGGAACTTTTAAATATCTCGATATATCTCGAAAACTACGCTTCTGATCAAAAAATATGATAGAACATAAATTGTAGGAAACATAATTCTCTACAAAAAACGTCTCTGAACATTTTGCCATAGCTCGCTTCGTTTCCGATATATTTGCAGATTCAGCTCAAAGGAACGGGCCTGACGGACATATTTCGAGATACTTCTTCTTCTTGTTGTTCTTCCTCTGCACAGCTAAGCTGGAAGTGGCATTTGCAGCTCGCAATAGTGCAGAGGTATCTCAAAGAAAGGGGCCACGGTGTTTCTGTATCTCTATTATGTTGGTGGGGCTTCGGAACTTTTAAATATCTTGATATATCTCGAGAACTACGCATCTGATCAAAAAATATCATAGAACATAAAAAGTAGGAAACCTAATTCTCTACAAAAAAGGTCTCTTAACATTTTGCCATAGCTCGCTTCGTTTCCGAGATATTTGCAGATTTATCTCAAGGGAAGGGGCCTGACGGACATATTTCGAGATATTTCTTCTTCTTGTTGTTCTTCTTCTGCACAGCTGAGCTGGAAGTGGCATTTGCAGGTCGCAATAGTGCAGAGTTATCTCAAAGAAAGGGGCCACGGTGTTTCTGTATCTCTATTATGTTGGTGCGGCTTCGGAACTTTTAAATATCTCGATATATCTCGAAAACTGCGCTTCTGATCAAAAAATGTCATAGAACGTAAATTGTAGGAAACATTATTCTCTACAAAAAAGGTCTCTTAACATTTTGCCATAGCTCGCTTCGTTTCCGAGATATTTGCAGATTTATCTCAAGGGAAGGGTCCTGATGGACATATTTCGAGATATTTCTTCTTCTTGTTGTTCTTCTTCTGCACAGCTAAACTGGAAGTGGCATTTCCAGCTCGCAATCGTGCAGAGTTATCTCAAAGAAAGGGGCCACGGTGTTTCTGTATCTCTATTATGTTGGTGCGGCTTCGGAACTTTTAAATATCTTGATATATCTCGAGAACTACGCATCTGTTCAAAAAATATCATAGAAGATAAAAAGTAGGAAACTTAATTCTCTACAGAAAAGGTCTCTTAAGATTTCGCCATAGCTCGCTTCGTTTCCGAGATATTTGCAGATTTATCTCAAGGGAAGGGGCCTGTCGGACATATTTCGAGATATTTCTTCTTCTTGTTGTTCTTCTTCTGCACAGCTAAGCTGGAAGTGGCATTTGCGGCTCGCACTAGTGCAGAGTTATCTCAAAGAAAGGGGCCACGGTGTTTCTGTATCTCTATTATGTTGGTGCGGCTTCGGAACTTTTAAATATCTCGATATATCTCGAAAACTACGCTTCTGATCAAAAAATATCATAGAACATAAATTGTAGGAAACATAATTCTCTACAAAAAACGTCTCTTAACATTTTGCCATAGCTCGCTTCGTTTCCGAGATATTTGCAGATTCAGCTCAAAGGACCTGGCCTGACGGACATATTTCGAGATATTTCTTCTTCTTGTTGTTCTTCCTCTGCACAGCTAAGCTGGAAGTGGCATTTACAGCTCGCAATAGTGCAGAGTTATCTCAAAGAAAGGGGCCACGGAGTTTCTGTATCTCTATTATGTTGGTGCGGCTTCGGAACTTTTAAATATCTTGATATATCTCGAGAACTACGCATCTGATCAAAAAATATCATAGAACATAAAAAGTAGGAAACTTAATTCTCTACAAAAAAGGTCTCTTAACATTTTGCCATAGCTCGCTTCGTTTCCGAGATATTTGCAGATTTATCTCAAGGGAAGGGGCCTGACGGACATATTTCGAGATATTTCTTCTTCTTGTTGTTCTTCTTCTGCACAGCTAAGCTGGAAGTGGCATTTGCGGCTCGCACTAGTGCAGAGTTATCTCAAAGAAAGGGGCCACGGTGTTTCTGTATCCCTATTATGTTGGTGCGGCTTCGGAACTTTTAAATATCTCGATATATCTCGAAAACTACGCTTCTGATCAAAAAATATCATAGAACATAAATTGTAGGAAACATAATTCTCTACAAAAAACGTCTCTTAACATTTTGCCATAGCTCGCTGCGTTTCCGAGATATTTGCAGATTCAGCTCAAAGGAACTGGCCTGACGGACATATTTCGAGATATTTCTTGTTCTTGTTGTTCTTCCTCTGCACAGCTAAGCTGGAAGTGGCATTTGCAGCTCGCAATAGTGCAGAGTTATCTCAAAGAAAGGGGCCACGGTGTTTCTGTATCTCTATTATGTTGGTGCGGCTTCGGAACTTTCAAATATCTTGATATATCTCGAGAACTACGCATCTCATCAAAAAATATCATAGAACATAAAAAGTAGGAAACTTAATTCTCTACAAAAAAGGTCTCTTAACATTTAGCCATAGCTCGCTTCGTTTCCGAGATATTTGCAGATTTATCTCAAGGGAAGGGGCCTGACGGACATATTTCGAGATATTTCTTCTTCTTGTTGTTCTTCTTCTGCACAGCTAAGCTGGAAGTGGCATTTGCGGCTCGCACTAGTGCAGAGTTATCTCAAAGAAAGGGGCCACGGTGTTTCTGTATCCCTATTATGTTGGTGCGGCTTCGGAACTTTTAAATATCTCGATATATCTCGAAAACTACGCATCTGATCAAAAAATATCATAGAACATAAAAAGTAGGAAACCTAATTCTCTACAAAAAAGGTCTCTTAACATTTTGCCATAGCTCGCTTCGTTTCCGAGATATTTGCAGATTTATCTCAAGGGAAGGGGCCTGACGGACATATTTCGAGATATTTCTTCTTCTTGTTGTTCTTCTTCTGCACAGCTGAGCTGGAAGTGGCATTTGCAGGTCGCAATAGTGCAGAGTTATCTCAAAGAAAGGGGCCACGGTGTTTCTGTATCTCTATTATGTTGGTGCGGCTTCGGAACTTTTAAATATCTCGATATATCTCGAAAACTGCGCTTCTGATCAAAAAATGTCATAGAACGTAAATTGTAGGAAACATTATTCTCTACAAAAAAGGTCTCTTAACATTTTGCCATAGCTCGCTTCGTTTCCGAGATATTTGCAGATTTATCTCAAGGGAAGGGTCCTGATGGACATATT
Organism: Osmia lignaria lignaria; assembly: GCF_051020975.1. Lineage (NCBI taxonomy): Eukaryota > Metazoa > Arthropoda > Insecta > Hymenoptera > Megachilidae > Osmia > Osmia lignaria. Next base: position 2,379,476 of record NW_027478169.1, on the reverse strand, counting down.
TCGAGATATTTCTTCTTCTTGTTGTTCTTCTTCTGCACAGCTAAACTGGAAGTGGCATTTCCAGCTCGCAATCGTGCAGAGTTATCTCAAAGAAAGGGGCCACGGTGTTTCTGTATCTCTATTATGTTGGTGCGGCTTCGGAACTTTTAAATATCTTGATATATCTCGAGAACTACGCATCTGTTCAAAAAATATCATAGAAGATAAAAAGTAGGAAACTTAATTCTCTACAGAAAAGGTCTCTTAAGATTTCGCCATAGCTCGCTTCGTTTCCGAGATATTTGCAGATTTATCTCAAGGGAAGGGGCCTGTCGGACATATTTCGAGATATTTCTTCTTCTTGTTGTTCTTCTTCTGCACAGCTAAGCTGGAAGTGGCATTTGCGGCTCGCACTAGTGCAGAGTTATCTCAAAGAAAGGGGCCACGGTGTTTCTGTATCTCTATTATGTTGGTGCGGCTTCGGAACTTTTAAATATCTCGATATATCTCGAAAACTACGCTTCTGATCAAAAAATATCATAGAACATAAATTGTAGGAAACATAATTCTCTACAAAAAACGTCTCTTAACATTTTGCCATAGCTCGCTTCGTTTCCGAGATATTTGCAGATTCAGCTCAAAGGACCTGGCCTGACGGACATATTTCGAGATATTTCTTCTTCTTGTTGTTCTTCCTCTGCACAGCTAAGCTGGAAGTGGCATTTACAGCTCGCAATAGTGCAGAGTTATCTCAAAGAAAGGGGCCACGGAGTTTCTGTATCTCTATTATGTTGGTGCGGCTTCGGAACTTTTAAATATCTTGATATATCTCGAGAACTACGCATCTGATCAAAAAATATCATAGAACATAAAAAGTAGGAAACTTAATTCTCTACAAAAAAGGTCTCTTAACATTTTGCCATAGCTCGCTTCGTTTCCGAGATATTTGCAGATTTATCTCAAGGGAAGGGGCCTGACGGACATATTTCGAGATATTTCTTCTTCTTGTTGTTCTTCTTCTGCACAGCTAAGCTGGAAGTGGCATTTGCGGCTCGCACTAGTGCAGAGTTATCTCAAAGAAAGGGGCCACGGTGTTTCTGTATCCCTATTATGTTGGTGCGGCTTCGGAACTTTTAAATATCTCGATATATCTCGAAAACTACGCTTCTGATCAAAAAATATCATAGAACATAAATTGTAGGAAACATAATTCTCTACAAAAAACGTCTCTTAACATTTTGCCATAGCTCGCTGCGTTTCCGAGATATTTGCAGATTCAGCTCAAAGGAACTGGCCTGACGGACATATTTCGAGATATTTCTTGTTCTTGTTGTTCTTCCTCTGCACAGCTAAGCTGGAAGTGGCATTTGCAGCTCGCAATAGTGCAGAGTTATCTCAAAGAAAGGGGCCACGGTGTTTCTGTATCTCTATTATGTTGGTGCGGCTTCGGAACTTTCAAATATCTTGATATATCTCGAGAACTACGCATCTCATCAAAAAATATCATAGAACATAAAAAGTAGGAAACTTAATTCTCTACAAAAAAGGTCTCTTAACATTTAGCCATAGCTCGCTTCGTTTCCGAGATATTTGCAGATTTATCTCAAGGGAAGGGGCCTGACGGACATATTTCGAGATATTTCTTCTTCTTGTTGTTCTTCTTCTGCACAGCTAAGCTGGAAGTGGCATTTGCGGCTCGCACTAGTGCAGAGTTATCTCAAAGAAAGGGGCCACGGTGTTTCTGTATCCCTATTATGTTGGTGCGGCTTCGGAACTTTTAAATATCTCGATATATCTCGAAAACTACGCTTCTGATCAAAAAATATCATAGAACATAAATTGTAGGAAACACAATTGTCTACAAAAAACGTCTCTTAACATTTTGCCATAGCTCGCTTCGTTTCCGAGATATTTGCAGATTCAGCTCAAAGGAACTGGCCTGACGGACATATTTCGAGATATTTCTTCTTCTTGTTGTTCTTCCTCTGCACAGCTAAGCTGGAAGTGGCATTAGCTGCTCGCAATAGTGCAGAGTTATCTCAAAGAAAGGGGCCACGGTGTTTCTGTATCTCTATTATGTTGGTGCGGCTTCGGAACTTTTAAATATCTTGATATATCTCGAGAACTACGCATCTGATCAAAAAATATCATAGAACATAAAAAGTAGGAAACTTAATTCTCTACAAAAAAGGTCTCTTAACATTTTGCCATAGGTCGCTTCGTTTCCGAGATATTTGCAGATTTATCTCAAGGGAAGGGGCCTAACGGACATATTTCGAGATATTTCTTCTTCTTGTTGTCCTTCTTCTGCAAGAGCTAAACTGGAAGTGGCATTTCCAGCTCGCAATAGTGCAGAGTTATCTCAAAGAGAGGGGCCACGGTATTTCTGTATCTCTATTATGTTGGTGCGGCTTCGGAACTTTTAAATATCTTAATATATCTCGAGAACTACGCATCTGATCAAAAAATATCATAGAAGATAAAAAGTAGGAAACTTAATTCTCTACAAAAAAGGTCTCTTAACATTTTGCCATAGCTCGCTTCGTTTCCGAGATATTTGCAGATTTATCTCAAGGAAAGGGGCCTGACGGACATATTTCGAGATATTTCTTCTTCTTGTTGTTCTTCTTCTGCACAGCTAAGCTGGAAGTGGCATTTGCGGCTCGCACTAGTGCAGAGTTATCTCAAAGAAAGGGGCCACGGTGTTTCTGTATCCCTATTATGTTGGTGCGGCTTCGGAACTTTTAAATATCTCGATATATCTCGAAAACTACGCTTCTGATCAAAAAATATCATAGAACATAAATTGTAGGAAACATAATTCTCTACAAAAAAGGTCTCTTAACATTTTGCCATAGCTCGCTTCGTTTCCGAGATATTTGCAGATTCAGCTCAAAGGACCTGGCCTGACGGACATATTTCGAGATATTTCTTCTTCTTGTTGTTCTTCTTCTGCACAGCTAAGCTGGAAGTGGCATTTGCGGCTCGCACTAGTGCAGAGTTATCTCAAAGAAAGGGGCCACGGTGTTTCTGTATCCCTATTATGTTGGTGCGGCTTCGGAACTTTTAAATATCTCGATATATCTCGAAAACTACGCTTCTGATCAAAAAATATCATAGAACATAAATTGTAGGAAACATAATTCTCTACAAAAAAGGTCTCTTAACATTTTGCCATAGCTCGCTTCGTTTCCGAGATATTTGCAGATTCAGCTCAAAGGACCTGGCCTGACGGACATATTTCGAGATATTTCTTCTTCTTGTTGTTCTTCCTCTGCACAGCTAAGCTGGAAGTGGCATTTACAGCTCGCAATAGTGCAGAGTTATCCCAAAGAAAGGGGCCACGGAGTTTCTGTATCTCTATTATGTTGGTGCGGCTTCGGAACTTTTAAATATCTTGATATATCTCGAGAACTACGCATCTGATCAAAAAATATCATAGAACATAAAAAGTAGGAAACTTAATTCTCTACAAAAAAGGTCTCTTAACATTTTGCCATAGCTCGCTTCGTTTCCGAGATATTTGCAGATTTATCTCAAGGGAAGGGGCCTGACGGACATATTTCGAGATATTTCTTCTTCTTGTTGTTCTTCTTCTGCACAGCTAAGCTGGAAGTGGCATTTCCGGCTCGCACTAGTGCAGAGTTATCTCAAAGAAAGGGGCCACGGTGTTTCTGTATCCCTATTATGTTGGTGCGGCTTCGGAACTTTTAAATATCTCGATATATCTCGAAAACTACGCTTCTGATCAAAAAATATCATAGAACATAAATTGTAGGAAACATAATTCTCTACAAAAAACGTCTCTTAACATTTTGCCATAGCTCGCTTCGTTTCCGAGATATTTGCAGATTCAGCTCAAAGGAACTGGCCTGACGGACATATTTCGAGATATTTCTTGTTCTTGTTGTTCTTCCTCTGCACAGCTAAGCTGGAAGTGGCATTTGCAGCTCGCAATAGTGCAGAGTTATCTCAAAGAAAGGGGCCACGGTGTTTCTGTATCTCTATTATGTTGGTGCGGCTTCGGAACTTTTAAATATCTTGATATATCTCGAGAACTACGCATCTCATCAAAAAATATCATAGAACATAAAAAGTAGGAAACTTAATTCTCTACAAAAAAGGTCTCTTAACATTTTGCCATAGCTCGCTTCGTTTCCGAGATATTTGCAGATTTATCTCAAGGGAAGGGGCCTGACGGACATATTTCGAGATATTTCTTCTTCTTGTTGTTCTTCTTCTGCACAGCTAAGCTGGAAGTGGCATTTGCGGCTCGCACTAGTGCAGAGTTATCTCAAAGAAAGGGGCCACGGTGTTTCTGTATCCCTATTATGTTGGTGCGGCTTCGGAACTTTTAAATATCTCGATATATCTCGAAAACTACGCTTCTGATCAAAAAATATCATAGAACATAAATTGTAGGAAACACAATTGTCTACAAAAAACGTCTCTTAACATTTTGCCATAGCTCGCTTCGTTTCCGAGATATTTGCAGATTCAGCTCAGAGGAACTGGCCTGACGGACATATTTCGAGATATTTCTTCTTCTTGTTGTTCTTCCTCTGCACAGCTAAGCTGGAAGTGGCATTTACAGCTCGCAATAGTGCAGAGTTATCTCAAAGAAAGGGGCCACGGAGTTTCTGTATCTCTATTATGTTGGTGCGGCTTCGGAACTTTTAAATATCTTGATATATCTCGAGAACTACGCATCTGATCAAAAAATATCATAGAACATAAAAAGTAGGAAACTTAATTCACTACAAAAAAGGTCTCTTAACATTTTGCCATAGCTCGCTTCGTTTCCGAGATATTTGCAGATTTATCTCAAGGGAAGGGGCCTGACGGACATATTTCGAGATATTTCTTCTTCTTGTTGTTCTTCTTCTGCACAGCTAAGCTGGAAGTGGCATTTGCGGCTCGCACTAGTGCAGAGTTATCTCAAAGAAAGGGGCCACGGTGTTTCTGTATCCCTATTATGTTGGTGCGGCTTCGGAACTTTTAAATATCTCGATATATCTCGAAAACTACGCTTCTGATCAAAAAATATCATAGAACATAAATTGTAGGAAACATAATTCTCTACAAAAAACGTCTCTTAACATTTTGCCATAGCTCGCTGCGTTTCCGAGATATTTGCAGATTCAGCTCAAAGGAACTGGCCTGACGGACATATTTCGAGATATTTCTTGTTCTTGTTGTTCTTCCTCTGCACAGCTAAGCTGGAAGTGGCATTTGCAGCTCGCAATAGTGCAGAGTTATCTCAAAGAAAGGGGCCACGGTGTTTCTGTATCTCTATTATGTTGGTGCGGCTTCGGAACTTTCAAATATCTTGATATATCTCGAGAACTACGCATCTCATCAAAAAATATCATAGAACATAAAAAGTAGGAAACTTAATTCTCTACAAAAAAGGTCTCTTAACATTTAGCCATAGCTCGCTTCGTTTCCGAGATATTTGCAGATTTATCTCAAGGGAAGGGGCCTGACGGACATATTTCGAGATATTTCTTCTTCTTGTTGTTCTTCTTCTGCACAGCTAAGCTGGAAGTGGCATTTGCGGCTCGCACTAGTGCAGAGTTATCTCAAAGAAAGGGGCCACGGTGTTTCTGTATCCCTATTATGTTGGTGCGGCTTCGGAACTTTTAAATATCTCGATATATCTCGAAAACTACGCTTCTGATCAAAAAATATCATAGAACATAAATTGTAGGAAACACAATTGTCTACAAAAAACGTCTCTTAACATTTTGCCATAGCTCGCTTCGTTTCCGAGATATTTGCAGATTCAGCTCAAAGGAACTGGCCTGACGGACATATTTCGAGATATTTCTTCTTCTTGTTGTTCTTCCTCTGCACAGCTAAGCTGGAAGTGGCATTAGCTGCTCGCAATAGTGCAGAGTTATCTCAAAGAAAGGGGCCACGGTGTTTCTGTATCTCTATTATGTTGGTGCGGCTTCGGAACTTTTAAATATCTTGATATATCTCGAGAACTACGCATCTGATCAAAAAATATCATAGAACATAAAAAGTAGGAAACTTAATTCTCTACAAAAAAGGTCTCTTAACATTTTGCCATAGGTCGCTTCGTTTCCGAGATATTTGCAGATTTATCTCAAGGGAAGGGGCCTAACGGACATATTTCGAGATATTTCTTCTTCTTGTTGTCCTTCTTCTGCAAGAGCTAAACTGGAAGTGGCATTTCCAGCTCGCAATAGTGCAGAGTTATCTCAAAGAGAGGGGCCACGGTATTTCTGTATCTCTATTATGTTGGTGCGGCTTCGGAACTTTTAAATATCTTGATATATCTCGAGAACTACGCATCTGATCAAAAAATATCATAGAAGATAAAAAGTAGGAAACTTAATTCTCTACAAAAAAGGTCTCTTAACATTTTGCCATAGCTCGCTTCGTTTCCGAGATATTTGCAGATTTATCTCAAGGAAAGGGGCCTGACGGACATATTTCGAGATATTTCTTCTTCTTGTTGTTCTTCTTCTGCACAGCTAAGCTGGAAGTGGCATTTGCGGCTCGCACTAGTGCAGAGTTATCTCAAAGAAAGGGGCCACGGTGTTTCTGTATCCCTATTATGTTGGTGCGGCTTCGGAACTTTTAAATATCTCGATATATCTCGAAAACTACGCTTCTGATCAAAAAATATCATAGAACATAAATTGTAGGAAACATAATTCTCTACAAAAAAGGTCTCTTAACATTTTGCCATAGCTCGCTTCGTTTCCGAGATATTTGCAGATTCAGCTCAAAGGACCTGGCCTGACGGACATATTTCGAGATATTTCTTCTTCTTGTTGTTCTTCCTCTGCACAGCTAAGCTGGAAGTGGCATTTACAGCTCGCAATAGTGCAGAGTTATCCCAAAGAAAGGGGCCACGGAGTTTCTGTATCTCTATTATGTTGGTGCGGCTTCGGAACTTTTAAATATCTTGATATATCTCGAGAACTACGCATCTGATCAAAAAATATCATAGAACATAAAAAGTAGGAAACTTAATTCTCTACAAAAAAGGTCTCTTAACATTTTGCCATAGCTCGCTTCGTTTCCGAGATATTTGCAGATTTATCTCAAGGGAAGGGGCCTGACGGACATATTTCGAGATATTTCTTCTTCTTGTTGTTCTTCTTCTGCACAGCTAAGCTGGAAGTGGCATTTCCGGCTCGCACTAGTGCAGAGTTATCTCAAAGAAAGGGGCCACGGTGTTTCTGTATCCCTATTATGTTGGTGCGGCTTCGGAACTTTTAAATATCTCGATATATCTCGAAAACTACGCTTCTGATCAAAAAATATCATAGAACATAAATTGTAGGAAACATAATTCTCTACAAAAAACGTCTCTTAACATTTTGCCATAGCTCGCTTCGTTTCCGAGATATTTGCAGATTCAGCTCAAAGGAACTGGCCTGACGGACATATTTCGAGATATTTCTTGTTCTTGTTGTTCTTCCTCTGCACAGCTAAGCTGGAAGTGGCATTTGCAGCTCGCAATAGTGCAGAGTTATCTCAAAGAAAGGGGCCACGGTGTTTCTGTATCTCTATTATGTTGGTGCGGCTTCGGAACTTTTAAATATCTTGATATATCTCGAGAACTACGCATCTCATCAAAAAATATCATAGAACATAAAAAGTAGGAAACTTAATTCTCTACAAAAAAGGTCTCTTAACATTTTGCCATAGCTCGCTTCGTTTCCGAGATATTTGCAGATTTATCTCAAGGGAAGGGGCCTGACGGACATATTTCGAGATATTTCTTCTTCTTGTTGTTCTTCTTCTGCACAGCTAAGCTGGAAGTGGCATTTGCGGCTCGCACTAGTGCAGAGTTATCTCAAAGAAAGGGGCCACGGTGTTTCTGTATCTCTATTATGTTGGTGCGGCTTCGGAACTTTTAAATATCTTGATATATCTCGAGAACTACGCATCTGATCAAAAAATATCATACAACATAAAAAGTAGGAAACTTAATTCTCTACAAAAAAGGTCTCTTAACATTTTGCCATAGCTCGCTTTGTTTCCGAGATATTTGCAGAGTTATCTCAAGGGAAGGGGCCTGACGGACATATTTCGAGATATTTCTTCTTCTTGTTGTTCTTCTTCTGCACAGCTAAGCTGGAACTGGCATTTGCGGCTCGCACTAGTGCAGAGTTATCTCAAAGAAAGGGGCCACGGTGTTTCTGTATCTCTATTATGTTGGTGCGGCTTCGGAACTTTTAAATATCTCGATGTATCTCGAAAACTACGCTTCTGATCAAAAAATATCATAGAACATAAATTGTAGGAAGCATAATTCTCTACAAAAAAGGTCTCTAAACATTTTGCCATAGCTCGCTTCAGTTCCGAGATATTTGCAGATATATCTCAAGGGAAGGGGCCTGACGGACATATTTCGAGATATTTCTTCTTCTTGTTGTTGTTCTTCTGCACAGCTAAGCTGGAAGTGGCATTTGCGGCTCGCACTAGTGCAGAGTTATCTCAAAGAAAGGGGCCACGGGGTTTCTGTATCCCTATTATGTTGGTGCGGCTTCGGAACTTTTAAATATCTCGATATATCTCGAAAACTACGCTTCTGATCAAAAAATATTATAGAACATAAATGGTAGGAAACATAATTCTCTATAAAAAACGTCTCTTAACATTTTGCCATAGCTCGCTTCGTTTCCGAGATATTTGCAGATTCAGCTCAAAGGAACTGGCCTGACGGACATATTTCGAGATATTTCTTCTTCTTGTTGTTCTTCCTCTGCACAGCTAAGCTGGAAGTGGCATTTGCAGCTCGCACTAGTGCAGAGTTATTTCAAAGAAAGGGGCCACGGTGTTTCTGTATCCCTATTATGTTGGTGCGGCTTCGGAACTTTTAAATATCTCGATATATCTCGAAAACTACGCTTCTGATCAAAAAATATTATAGAACATAAATGGTAGGAAACATAATTCTCTATAAAAAACGTCTCTTAACATTTTGCCATAGCTCGCTTCGTTTCCGAGATATTTGCAGATTCAGCTCAAAGGAACTGGCCTGACGGACATATTTCGAGATATTTCTTCTTCTTGTTGTTCTTCCTCTGCACAGCTAAGCTGGAAGTGGCATTTGCAGCTCGCACTAGTGCAGAGTTATCTCAAAGAAAGGGGCCACGGTGTTTCTGTATCCCTATTATGTTGGTGCGGCTTCGGAACTTTTAAATATCTCGATATATCTCGAAAACTACGCTTCTGATCAAAAAATATCATAGAACATAAATTGTAGGAAACATAATTCTCTACAAAAAACGTCTCTTAACATTTTGCCATAGCTCGCTTCGTTTCCGAGATATTTGCAGATTCAGCTCAAAGGAACTGGCCTGACGGACATATTTCGAGATATTTCTTCTTCTTGTTGTTCTTCCTCTGCACAGCTAAGCTGGAAGTGGCATTTGCAGCTCGCAATAGTGCAGAGTTATCTCAAAGAAAGGGGCCACGGTGTTTCTGTATCTCTATTATGTTGGTGCGGCTTCGGAACTTTTAAATATCTTGATATATCTCGAGAACTACGCATCTGATCAAAAAATATCATAGAACATAAAAAGTAGGAAACTAAATTCTCTACAAAAAAGGTCTCTTAACATTTCGCCATAGCTCGCTTCGTTTCCGAGATATTTGCAGATTTATCTCAAGGGAAGGGGCCTGACGGACATATTTCGAGATATTTCTTCTTCTTGTTGTCCTTCTTCTGCACAGCTAAGCTGGAAGTGGCATTTACAGCTCGCAATCGTGCAGAGTTATCTCAAAGAAAGGGGCCACGGTGTTTCTGTATCTCTATTATGTTGGTGCGGCTTCGGAACTTTTAAATATCTTGATATATCTCGAGAACTACGCATCTGATCAAAAAATATCATAGAACATAAAAAGTAGGAAACTTAATTCTCTACAAAAAAGGTCTCTTAACATTTTGCCATAGGTCGCTTCGTTTCCGAGATATTTGCAGATTTATCTCAAGGGAAGGGGCCTAACGGACATATTTCGAGATATTTCTTCTTCTTCTTGTCCTTCTTCTGCAAGAGCTAAACTGGAAGTGGCATTTCCAGCTCGCAATAGTGCAGAGTTATCTCAAAGAGAGGGGCCACGGTATTTCTGTATCTCTATTATGTTGGTGCGGCTTCGGAACTTTTAAATATCTTGATATATCTCGAGAACTACGCATCTGATCAAAAAATATCATAGAAGATAAAAAGTAGGAAACTTAATTCTCTACAAAAAAGGTCTCTTAACATTTTGCCATAGCTCGCTTCGTTTCCGAGATATTTGCAGATTTATCTCAAGGAAAGGGGCCTGACGGACATATTTCGAGATATTTCTTCTTCTTGTTGTTCTTCTTCTGCACAGCTAAGCTGGAAGTGGCATTTGCGGCTCGCACTAGTGCAGAGTTATCTCAAAGAAAGGGGCCACGGTGTTTCTGTATCCCTATTATGTTGGTGCGGCTTCGGAACTTTTAAATATCTCGATATATCTCGAAAACTACGCTTCTGATCAAAAAATATCATAGAACATAAATTGTAGGAAACATAATTCTCTACAAAAAACGTCTCTTATCATTTTGCCATAGCTCGCTTCGTTTCCGAGATATTTGCAGATTCAACTCAAAGGAACTGGCCTGACGGACATGTTTCGAGATATTTCTTCTTCTTGTTGTTCTTCCTCTGCACAGCTAAGCTGGAAGTGGCATTTACAGCTTGCAATAGTGCAGAGTTATCTCAAAGAAAGGGGCCACGGTGTTTCTGTATCTCTATTATGTTGGTGCGGCTTCGGAACTTTTAAATATCTTGATATATCTCGAGAACTACGCATCTGATCAAAAAATATCATACAACATAAAAAGTAGGAAACTTAATTCTCTACAAAAAAGGTCTCTTAACATTTTGCCATAGCTCGCTTTGTTTCCGAGATATTTGCAGAGTTATCTCAAGGGAAGGGGCCTGACGGACATATTTCGAGATATTTCTTCTTCTTGTTGTTCTTCTTCTGCACAGCTAAGCTGGAACTGGCATTTGCGGCTCGCACTAGTGCAGAGTTATCTCAAAGAAAGGGGCCACGGTGTTTCTGTATCTCTATTATGTTGGTGCGGCTTCGGAACTTTTAAATATCTCGATGTATCTCGAAAACTACGCTTCTGATCAAAAAATATCATAGAACAAAAATTGTAGGAAGCATAATTCTCTACAAAAAAGGTCTCTTAACATTTTGCCACAGCTCGCTTCATTTCCGAGATATTTGCAGATATATCTCAAGGGAAGGGGCCTGACGGACATATTTCGAGATATTTCTTCTTCTTGTTGTTCTTCTTCTGCACAGCTAAGCTGGAAGTGGCATTTGCGGCTCGCACTAGTGCAGAGTTATCTCAAAGAAAGGGGCCACGGTGTTTCTGTATCCCTATTATGTTGGTGCGGCTTCGGAACTTTTAAATATCTCGATATATCTCGAAAACTACGCTTCTGATCAAAAAATATCATAGAAAATAAATTGTAGGAAACATAATTCTCTACATAAAACGTCTCTTAACATTTTGCCATAGCTCGCTTCGTTTCCGAGATATTTGCAGATTCAGCTCAAAGGAACTGGCCTGACGGACATATTTCGAGATATTTCTTCTTCTTGTTGTTCTTCCTCTGCACAGCTAAGCTGGAAGTGGCATTTGCAGCTCGCAATAGTGCAGAGTTATCTCAAAGAAAGGGGCCAAGGTGTTTCTGTATCTCTATTATGTTGGTGCGGCTTCGGAACTTTTAAATATCTCGATATATCTCGAAAACTACGCTTCTGATCAAAAAATATTATAGAACATAAATGGTAGGAAACATAATTCTCTATAAAAAACGTCTCTTAACATTTTGCCATAGCTCGCTTCGTTTCCGAGATATTTGCAGATTCAGCTCAAAGGAACTGGCCTGACGGACATATTTCGAGATATTTCTTCTTCTTGTTGTTCTTCCTCTGCACAGCTAAGCTGGAAGTGGCATTTGCAGCTCGCACTAGTGCAGAGTTATCTCAAAGAAAGGGGCCACGGTGTTTCTGTATCCCTATTATGTTGGTGCGGCTTCGGAACTTTTAAATATCTCGATATATCTCGAAAACTACGCTTCTGATCAAAAAATATTATAGAACATAAATGGTAGGAAACATAATTCTCTATAAAAAACGTCTCTTAACATTTTGCCATAGCTCGCTTCGTTTCCGAGATATTTGCAGATTCAGCTCAAAGGAACTGGCCTGACGGACATATTTCGAGATATTTCTTCTTCTTGTTGTTCTTCCTCTGCACAGCTAAGCTGGAAGTGGCATTTGCAGCTCGCACTAGTGCAGAGTTATCTCAAAGAAAGGGGCCACGGTGTTTCTGTATCCCTATTATGTTGGTGCGGCTTCGGAACTTTTAAATATCTCGATATATCTCGAAAACTACGCTTCTGATCAAAAAATATCATAGAACATAAATTGTAGGAAACATAATTCTCTACAAAAAACGTCTCTTATCATTTTGCCATAGCTCGCTTCGTTTCCGAGATATTTGCAGATTCAACTCAAAGGAACTGGCCTGACGGACATGTTTCGAGATATTTCTTCTTCTTGTTGTTCTTCCTCTGCACAGCTAAGCTGGAAGTGGCATTTACAGCTTGCAATAGTGCAGAGTTATCTCAAAGAAAGGGGCCACGGTGTTTCTGTATCTCTATTATGTTGGTGCGGCTTCGGAACTTTTAAATATCTTGATATATCTCGAGAACTACGCATCTGATCAAAAAATATCATACAACATAAAAAGTAGGAAACTTAATTCTCTACAAAAAAGGTCTCTTAACATTTTGCCATAGCTCGCTTTGTTTCCGAGATATTTGCAGAGTTATCTCAAGGGAAGGGGCCTGACGGACATATTTCGAGATATTTCTTCTTCTTGTTGTTCTTCTTCTGCACAGCTAAGCTGGAACTGGCATTTGCGGCTCGCACTAGTGCAGAGTTATCTCAAAGAAAGGGGCCACGGTGTTTCTGTATCTCTATTATGTTGGTGCGGCTTCGGAACTTTTAAATATCTCGATGTATCTCGAAAACTACGCTTCTGATCAAAAAATATCATAGAACAAAAATTGTAGGAAGCATAATTCTCTACAAAAAAGGTCTCTTAACATTTTGCCACAGCTCGCTTCATTTCCGAGATATTTGCAGATATATCTCAAGGGAAGGGGCCTGACGGACATATTTCGAGATATTTCTTCTTCTTGTTGTTCTTCTTCTGCACAGCTAAGCTGGAAGTGGCATTTGCGGCTCGCACTAGTGCAGAGTTATCTCAAAGAAAGGGGCCACGGTGTTTCTGTATCCCTATTATGTTGGTGCGGCTTCGGAACTTTTAAATATCTCGATATATCTCGAAAACTACGCTTCTGATCAAAAAATATCATAGAACATAAATTGTAGGAAACATAATTCTCTACAAAAAACGTCTCTTAACATTTTGCCATAGCTCGCTTCGTTTCCGAGATATTTGCAGATTCAGCTCAAAGGAACTGGCCTGACGGACATATTTCGAGATATTTCTTCTTCTTGTTGTTCTTCCTCTGCACAGCTAAGCTGGAAGTGGCATTTGCAGCTCGCAATAGTGCAGAGTTATCTCAAAGAAAGGGGCCAAGGTGTTTCTGTATCTCTATTATGTTGGTGCGGCTTCGGAACTTTTAAATATCTCGATATATCTCGAAAACTACGCTTCTGATCAAAAAATATTATAGAACATAAATGGTAGGAAACATAATTCTCTATAAAAAACGTCTCTTAACATTTTGCCATAGCTCGCTTCGTTTCCGAGATATTTGCAGATTCAGCTCAAAGGAACTGGCCTGACGGACATATTTCGAGATATTTCTTCTTCTTGTTGTTCTTCCTCTGCACAGCTAAGCTGGAAGTGGCATTTGCAGCTCGCACTAGTGCAGAGTTATCTCAAAGAAAGGGGCCACGGTGTTTCTGTATCCCTATTATGTTGGTGCGGCTTCGGAACTTTTAAATATCTCGATATATCTCGAAAACTACGCTTCTGATCAAAAAATATTATAGAACATAAATGGTAGGAAACATAATTCTCTATAAAAAACGTCTCTTAACATTTTGCCATAGCTCGCTTCGTTTCCGAGATATTTGCAGATTCAGCTCAAAGGAACTGGCCTGACGGACATATTTCGAGATATTTCTTCTTCTTGTTGTTCTTCCTCTGCACAGCTAAGCTGGAAGTGGCATTTGCAGCTCGCACTAGTGCAGAGTTATCTCAAAGAAAGGGGCCACGGTGTTTCTGTATCCCTATTATGTTGGTGCGGCTTCGGAACTTTTAAATATCTCGATATATCTCGAAAACTACGCTTCTGATCAAAAAATATCATAGAACATAAATTGTAGGAAACATAATTCTCTACAAAAAACGTCTCTTAACATTTTGCCATAGCTCGCTTCGTTTCCGAGATATTTGCAGATTCAGCTCAAAGGAACTGGCCTGACGGACATATTTCGAGATATTTCTTCTTCTTGTTGTTCTTCCTCTGCACAGCTAAGCTGGAAGTGGCATTTGCAGCTCGCAATAGTGCAGAGTTATCTCAAAGAAAGGGGCCACGGTGTTTCTGTATCTCTATTATGTTGGTGCGGCTTCGGAACTTTTAAATATCTTGATATATCTCGAGAACTACGCATCTGATCAAAAAATATCATACAACATAAAAAGTAGGAAACTTAATTCTCTACAAAAAAGGTCTCTTAACATTTCGCCATAGCTCGCTTCGTTTCCGAGATATTTGCAGATTTATCTCAAGGGAAGGGGCCTGACGGACATATTTCGAGATATTTCTTTTTCTTGTTGTCCTTCTTCTGCACAGCTAAGCTGGAAGTGGCATTTACAGCTCGCAATCGTGCAGAGTTATCTCAAAGAAAGGGGCCACGGTGTTTCTGTATCTCTATTATGTTGGTGCGGCTTCGGAACTTTTAAATATCTTGATATATCTCGAGAACTACGCATCTGATCAAAAAATATCATAGAACATGAAAAGTAGGAAACTTAATTCTCTACAAAAAAGGTCTCTTAACATTTCGCCATAGCTCGCTTCGTTTCCGAGATATTTGCAGATTTATCTCAAGGGAAAGGGCCTGACGGACATATTTCGAGATATTTCTTCTTCTTGTTGTTCTTCTTCTGCACAGCTAAGCTGGACGTGGCATTTGCGGCTCGCACTAGTGTAGAGTTATCTCAAAGAAAGGGGCCGCGGTGTTTCTGTATCCCTATTATGTTGGTGCGGCTTCGGAACTTTTAAATATCTCGATATATCTCGAAAACTACGCTTCTGATCAAAAAATATCATAGAACATAAATTGTAGGAAACATAATTCTCTATAAAAAACGTCTCTTAACATTTTGCCATAGCTCGCTTCGTTTCCGAGATATTTGCAGATTTATCTCAAGGGAAGGGGCCTGACGGACATATTTCGAGATATTTCTTCTTCTTGTTGTCCTTCTTCTGCACAGCTAAGCTGGAAGTGGCATTTACAGCTCGCAATCGTGCAGAGTTATCTCAAAGAAAGGGGCCACGGTGTTTCTGTATCCCTATTATGTTGGTGCGGCTTCGGAACTTTTAAATATCTCGATATATCTCGAAAACTACGCTTCTGATCAAAAAATATCATAGAACATAAATTGTAGGAAACATAATTCTCTATAAAAAACGTCTCTTAACATTTTGCCATAGCTCGCTTCGTTTCCGAGATATTTGCAGATTCAGCTCAAAGGAACTGGCCTGACGGACATATTTCGAGATATTTCTTCTTCTTGTTGTTCTTCCTCTGCACAGCTAAGCTGGAAGTGGCATTTGCGGCTCGCACTAGTGCAGAGTTATCTCAAAGAAAGGGGCCACGGTGTTTCTGTATCCCTATTATGTTGGTGCGGCTTCGGAACTTTTAAATATCTCGATATATCTCGAAAACTACGCTTCTGATCAAAAAATATCATAGAACATAAATTGTAGGAAACATAATTCTCTATAAAAAACGTCTCTTAACATTTTGCCATAGCTCGCTTCGTTTCCGAGATATTTGCAGATTCAGCTCAAAGGAACTGGCCTGACGGACATATTTCGAGATATTTCTTCTTCTTGTTGTTCTTCCTCTGCACAGCTAAGCTGGAAGTGGCATTTACAGCTCGCAATCGTGCAGAGTTATCTCAAAGAAAGGGGCCACGGTGTTTCTGTATCTCTATTATGTTGGTGCGGCTTCGGAACTTTTAAATATCTTGATATATCTCGAGAACTACGCATCTGATCAAAAAATATCATAGAACATAAAAAGTAGGAAACTTAATTCTCTACAAAAAAGGTCTCTCAACATTTCGCCATAGCTCGCTTCGTTTCCGAGATATTTGCAGATTTATCTCAAGGGAAGGGGCCTGACGGACATATTTCGAGATATTTCTTCTTCTTGTTGTTCTTCTTCTGCACAGCTAAGCTGGAAGTGGCATTTGCGGCTCGCACTAGTGCAGAGTTATCTCACAGAAAGGGGCCACGGTGTTTCTGTATCCCTATTATGTTGGTGCGGCTTCGGAACTTTTAAATATCTCGATATATCTCGAAAACTACGCTTCTGATCAAAAAATATCATAGAACATAAATTGTAGGAAACATGATTCTCTATAAAAAACGTCTCTTAACATTTTGCCATAGCTCGGTTCGTTTCCGAGATATTTGCAGATTCAGCTCAAAGGAACTGGCCTGACGGACATATTTCGAGATATTTCTTCTTCTTGTTGTTCTTCCTCTGCACAGCTAAGCTGGAAGTGGCATTTGCGGCTCGCACTAGTGCAGAGTTATCTCAACGAAAGGGGCCACGGTGTTTCTGTATCTCTATTATGTTGGTGCGGCTTCGGAACTTTTAAATATCTCGATATATCTCGAAAACTATGCTTCTGATCAAAAAATATCATAGAACATAAATTGTAGGAAACTTAATTCTCTACAAAAAAGGTCTCTTAACATTTTGCCATAGCTCTCTTCGTTTCCGAGATATTTGCAGATTTATCTCAAGCGAAGGGGCCTGACGGACATATTTCGAGATATTTCTTCTTCTTGTTGTTCTTCTGCACAGCTAAGCTGGAAGTGGCATTTGCAGCTCGCAATAGTGCATAGTTATCTGAAAGAAAGGTGCCACGGTGTTTCTGTATCTCTATTATGTTGGTGCGGCTTCGGAACTTTTAAATATCTTGATATATCTCGAGAACTACGCATCTAACCAAAAAATATCATAGAACATAAAAAGTAGGAAACTTAATTCTCTACAAAAAAGGTCTCTTAACATTTTGCCATAGCTCTCTTCGTTTCCGAGATATTTGCAGATTTATCTCAAGGGAAGGGGCCTGACGGACATATTTCGAGATATTTCTTCTTCTTGTTGTTCTTCTTCTGCACAGCTAAGCTGGAAGTGGCATTTGCGGCTCGCACTAGTGCAGAGTTATCTCAAAGAAAGGGGCCACGGTGTTTCTGTATCTCTATTATGTTGGTGCGGCTTCGGAACTTTTAAATATCTCGATATATCTCGAAAACTACGCTTCTGATCAAAAAATATCATAGAACATAAATTGTAGGAAACATAATTCTCTACAAAAAAGGTCTCTTAACATTTTGTCATAGCTCGCTTCGTTTCCGAGATATTTGCAGATATATCTCAAGGGAAGGGGCCTGACGGACATATTTCGAGATATTTCTTCTTCTTGTTGTTCTTCTTCTGCACAGCTAAGCTGGAAGTGGCATTTACAGCGCGCAATAGTGCAGAGTTATCTCAAAGAAAGGGGCCACGGTGTTTCTGTATCTCTATTATGTTGGTGCAGCTTCGGAACTTTTAAATATCTTGATATATCTCGAGAACTACGCATCTGATCAAAAAATATCATAGAACATAAAAAGTAGGAAACTTAATTCTCTACAAAAGAGGTCTCTTAACATTTTGCCATAGCTCGCTTCGTTTCCGAGATATTTGCAGATTTATCTCAAGGGAAGGGGCCTAACGGACATATTTCGAGATATTTCTTCTTCTTGTTGTTCTTCTTCTGCACAGCTAAACTGGAAGTGGCATTTCCAGCTCGCAGTAGTGCAGAGTTATCTCAAAGAGAGGGGCCACGGTGTTTCTGTATCTCTATTATGTTGGTGCGGCTTCGGAACTTTTAAATATCTCGATATATCTCGAAAACTACGCTTCTGATCAAAAAATATCATAGAACATAAATTGTAGGAAACATAATTCTCTACAAAAAAGGTCCCTTAACATTTTGCCATAGCTCACTTCGTTTCCGAGATATTTGCAGATATATCTCAAGGGAAGGGGCCTGACGGACATATTTCGAGATATTTCTTCTTCTTGTTGTTCTTCTTCTGCACAGCTAAGCTGGAAGTGGCATTTACAGCTCGCAATAGTGCAGAGTTATCTCAAAGAAAGGGGCCACGGTGTTTCTGTATCTCTATTATGTTGGTGCGGCTTCGGAACTTTTAAATAGCTTGATATATCTCGAGAACTACGCATCAGATCAAAAAATATCATAGAACATAAAAAGTAGGAAACTTAATTCTCTACAAAAAAGGTCTCTTAACATTTTGCCATAGCTCTCTTCGTTTCCGAGATATTTGCAGATTTATCTCAGGGGAAGGGGCCTGACGGACATATTTCGAGATATTTCTTCTTCTTGATGTTCTTCTTCTGCACAGCTAAGCTGGAAGTGGCATTTGCAGCTCGCAATAGTGCAGAGTTATCTCAAAGAAAGGGGCCACGGTGTTTCTGTATCTCTATTATGTTGGTGCGGCTTCGGAACTTTTAAATATCTTGATATATCTCGAGAACTACGCATCAGATCAAAAAATATCATAGAACATAAAAAGTAGGAAACTTAATTTTCTACACAAAAGGTCTCTTAACATTTTGCCATAGCTCTCTTCGTTTCCGAGATATTTGCAGATTTATCTCAAGGGAAGGGGCCTGACGGACATATTTCGAGATATTTCTTCTTCTTGTTGTTCTTCTTCTGCACAGCTAAGCTGGAAGTGGCATTTACAGCTCGCAATACTGCTGAGTTGTCTCAAAGAAAGGGGCCACGGTGTTTCTGTATCCCTATTATGTTGGTGCGGCTTCGGAACTTTTAAATATCTCGATATATCTCGAAAACTACCCTTCTGATCAAAAAATATCATAGAACATAAATTGTACTAAACATAATTCTCTACAAAAAAGGTCTCTTAACATTTTGCCATAGCTCGCTTCGTTTCCGAGATATTTGCAGATATATCTCAAGGGAAGGGGCCTGACGGACATATTTCGAGATATTTCTTCTTCTTGTTGTTCTTCTTCTGCACAGCTAAGCTGGAAGTGGCATTTACAGCTCGCAATAGTGCAGAGTTATCTCAAAGAAAGGGGCCACGGTGTTTCTGTATCTCTATTATGTTGGTGCGGCTTCGGAACTTTTAAATATCTTGATATATCTCGAGAACTACGCATCAGATCAAAAAATATCATAGAACATAAAAAGTAGGAAACTTAATTCTCTACAAAAAAGGTCTCTTAACATTTTGCCATAGCTCTCTTCGTTTCCGAGATATTTGCAGATTTATCTCAAGGGAAGGGGCCTGACGGACATATTTCGAGATATTTCTTCTTCTTGTTGTTCTTCTTCTGCACAGCTAAGCTGGAAGTGGCATTTGCGGCTCGCACTAGTGCAGAGTTATCTCAACGAAAGGGGCCACGGTGTTTCTGTATCTCTATTATGTTGGTGCGGCTTCGGAACTTTTAAATATCTTGATATATCTCGAGAACTACGCATCTGATCAAAAAATATCATAGAACATAAAACGTAGGAAACTTAATTCTCTACAAAAAAGGTCTCTCAACATTTTGCCATAGCTCGCTTCGTTTCCGAGATATTTGCAGATTTATCTCAAGGGAAGGGGCCTGACGGACATATTTCGAGATATTTCTTCTTCTTGTTGTTCTTCTTCTGCACAGCTAAGCTGGAAGTGGCATTTGCGGCTCGCAATAGTGCAGAGTTATCTCAAAGAAAGGGGCCACGGTGTTTCTGTATCTCTATTATGTTGGTGCGGCTTCGGAACTTTTAAATATCTTGATATATCTCGAGAACTACGCATCAGATCAAAAAATATCAATGAACATAAAAAGTAGGAAACTTAATTCTCTACAAGAAAGGTCTCTTAACATTTTGCCATAGCTCTCTTCGTTTCCGCGATATTTGCAGATTTATCTCAAGGGAAGGGGACTGACGGACATATTTCGAGATATTTCTTCTTCTTGATGTTCTTCTTCTGCACAGCTAAGCTGGAAGTGGCATTTGCAGCTCGCAATAGTGCAGAGTTATCTCAAAGAAAGGGGCCACGGTGTTTCTGTATCTCTATTATGTTGGTGCGGCTTCGGAACTTTTAAATATCTTGATATATCTCGAGAACTACGCATCTGATCAAAAAATATCATAGAAAATAAAACGTAGGAAACTTAATTCTCTACAAAAAAGGTCTCTCAACATTTTGCCATAGCTCGCTTCGTTTCCGAGATATTTGCAGATTTATCTCAAGGGAAGGGGCCTGACGGACATATTTCGAGATATTTCTTCTTCTTGTTGTTCTTCTTCTGCACAGCTAAGCTGGAAGTGGCATTTGCGGCTCGCACTAGTGCAGAGTTATCTCAAAGAAAGGGGCCACGGTGTTTCTGTATCTCTATTATGTTGGTGCGGCTTCGGAACTTTTAAATATCTCGATATATCTCGAAAACTACGCTTCTGATCAAAAAATATCATAGAACATAAATTGTAGGAAACATAATTCTCTACAAAAAAGGTCCCTTAACATTTTGCCATAGCTCACTTCGTTTCCGAGATATTTGCAGATATATCTCAAGGGAAGGGGCCTGACGGACATATTTCGAGATATTTCTTCTTCTTGTTGTTCTTCTTCTGCACAGCTAAGCTGGAAGTGGCATTTACAGCTCGCAATAGTGCAGAGTTATCTCAAAGAAAGGGGCCACGGTGTTTCTGTATCTCTATTATGTTGGTGCGGCTTCGGAACTTTTAAATAGCTTGATATATCTCGAGAACTACGCATCAGATCAAAAAATATCATAGAACATAAAAAGTAGGAAACTTAATTCTCTACAAAAAAGGTCTCTTAACATTTTGCCATAGCTCTCTTCGTTTCCGAGATATTTGCAGATTTATCTCAGGGGAAGGGGCCTGACGGACATATTTCGAGATATTTCTTCTTCTTGATGTTCTTCTTCTGCACAGCTAAGCTGGAAGTGGCATTTGCAGCTCGCAATAGTGCAGAGTTATCTCAAAGAAAGGGGCCACGGTGTTTCTGTATCTCTATTATGTTGGTGCGGCTTCGGAACTTTTAAATATCTTGATATATCTCGAGAACTACGCATCAGATCAAAAAATATCATAGAACATAAAAAGTAGGAAACTTAATTTTCTACACAAAAGGTCTCTTAACATTTTGCCATAGCTCTCTTCGTTTCCGAGATATTTGCAGATTTATCTCAAGGGAAGGGCCTGACGGACATATTTCGAGATATTTCTTCTTCTTGTTGTTCTTCTTCTGCACAGCTAAGCTGGAAGTGGCATTTACAGCTCGCAATACTGCTGAGTTGTCTCAAAGAAAGGGGCCACGGTGTTTCTGTATCCCTATTATGTTGGTGCGGCTTCGGAACTTTTAAATATCTCGATATATCTCGAAAACTACGCTTCTCACCAAAAAATATCATAGAACATAAATTGTAGGAAACATAATTCTCTATAAAAAACGTCTCTTAACATTTTGCCATAGCTCGGTTCGTTTCCGAGATATTTGCAGATTCAGCTCAAAGGAACTGGCCTGACGGACATATTTCGAGATATTTCTTCTTCTTGTTGTTCTTCCTCTGCACAGCTAAGCTGGAAGTGGCATTTGCGGCTCGCACTAGTGCAGAGTTATCTCAACGAAAGGGGCCACGGTGTTTCTGTATCTCTATTATGTTGGTGCGGCTTCGGAACTTTTAAATATCTCGATATATCTCGAAAACTACGCTTCTGATCAAAAAATATCATAGAACATAAATTGTAGGAAACTTAATTGTCTACAAAAAAGGTCTCTTAACATTTTGCCATAGCTCTCTTCGTTTCCGAGATATTTGCAGATTTATCTCAAGCGAAGGGGCCTGACGGACATATTTCGAGATATTTCTTCTTCTTGTTGTTCTTCTGCACAGCTAAGCTGGAAGTGGCATTTGCAGCTCGCAATAGTGCATAGTTATCTGAAAGAAAGGGGCCACGGTGTTTCTGTATCTCTATTATGTTGGTGCGGCTTCGGAACTTTTAAATATCTTGATATATCTCGAGAACTACGCATCTAACCAAAAAATATCATAGAACATAAAAAGTAGGAAACTTAATTCTCTACAAAAAAGGTCTCTTAACATTTTGCCATAGCTCTCTTCGTTTCCGAGATATTTGCAGATTTATCTCAAGGGAAGGGGCCTGACGGACATATTTCGAGATATTTCTTCTTCTTGTTGTTCTTCTTCTGCACAACTAAGCTGGAAGTGGCATTTGCGGCTCGCACTAGTGCAGAGTTATCTCAAAGAAAGGGGCCACGGTGTTTCTGTATCTCTATTATGTTGGTGCGGCTTCGGAACTTTTAAATATCTCGATATATCTCGAAAACTACGGTTCTGATCAAAAAATATCATAGAACATAAATTGTAGGAAACATAATTCTCTACAAAAAAGGTCTCTTAACATTTTGTCATAGCTCGCTTCGTTTCCGAGATATTTGCAGATATATCTCAAGGGAAGGGGCCTGACGGACATATTTCGAGATATTTCTTCTTCTTGTTGTTCTTCTTCTGCACAGCTAAGCTGGAAGTGGCATTTACAGCGCGCAATAGTGCAGAGTTATCTCAAAGAAAGGGGCCACGGTGTTTCTGTATCTCTATTATGTTGGTGAAGCTTCGGAACTTTTAAATATCTTGATATATCTCGAGAACTACGCATCTGATCAAAAAATATCATAGAACATAAAAAGTAGGAAGCTTAATTCTCTACAAAAGAGGTCTCTTAACATTTTGCCATAGCTCGCTTCGTTTCCGAGATATTTGCAGATTTATCTCAAGGGAAGGGGCCTAACGGACATATTTCGAGATATTTCTTCTTCTTGTTGTTCTTCTTCTGCTCAGCTAAACTGGAAGTGGCATTTCTAGCTCGCAGTAGTGCAGAGTTATCTCAAACAGAGGGGCCACGGTGTTTCTGTATCTCTATTATGTTGGTGCGGCTTCGGAACTTTTAAATATCTCGATATATCTCGAAAACTACGCTTCTGATCAAAAAATATCATAGAACATAAATTGTAGGAAACATAATTCTCTACAAAAAAGGTCCCTTAACATTTTGCCATAGCTCACTTCGTTTCCGAGATATTTGCAGATATATCTCAAGGGAAGGGGCCTGACGGACATATTTCGAGATATTTCTTCTTCTTGTTGTTCTTCTTCTGCACAGCTAAGCTGGAAGTGGCATTTACAGCTCGCAATAGTGCAGAGTTATCTCAAAGAAAGGGGCCACGGTGTTTCTGTATCTCTATTATGTTGGTGCGGCTTCGGAACTTTTAAATAGCTTGATATATCTCGAGAACTACGCATCAGATCAAAAAATATCATAGAACATAAAAAGTAGGAAACTTAATTCTCTACAAAAAAGGTCTCTTAACATTTTGCCATAGCTCTCTTCGTTTCCGAGATATTTGCAGATTTATCTCAGGGGAAGGGGCCTGACGGACATATTTCGAGATATTTCTTCTTCTTGATGTTCTTCTTCTGCACAGCTAAGCTGGAAGTGGCATTTGCAGCTCGCAATAGTGCAGAGTTATCTCAAAGAAAGGGGCCACGGTGTTTCTGTATCTCTATTATGTTGGTGCGGCTTCGGAACTTTTAAATATCTTGATATATCTCGAGAACTACGCATCAGATCAAAAAATATCATAGAACATAAAAAGTAGGAAACTTAATTTTCTACACAAAAGGTCTCTTAACATTTTGCCATAGCTCTCTTCGTTTCCGAGATATTTGCAGATTTATCTCAAGGGAAGGGGCCTGACGGACATATTTCGAGATATTTCTTCTTCTTGTTGTTCTTCTTCTGCACAGCTAAGCTGGAAGTGGCATTTACAGCTCGCAATACTGCTGAGTTGTCTCAAAGAAAGGGGCCACGGTGTTTCTGTATCCCTATTATGTTGGTGCGGCTTCGGAACTTTTAAATATCTCGATATATCTCGAAAACTACCCGTCTGATCAAAAAATATCATAGAACATAAATTGTAGGAAACATAATTCTCTACAAAAAACGTCTCTTAACATTTTGCCATAGCTCGCTTCGTTTCCGAGATATTTGCAGATTCAGCTCAAAGGAACTGGCCTGACGGACATATTTCGAGATATTTCTTCTTCTTGTTGTTCTTCTTCTGCACAGCTAAGCTGGAAGTGGCATTTGCGGCTCGCACTAGTGCAGAGTTATCTCAAAGAAAGGGGCCACGGTGTTTCTGTATCTCTATTATGTTGGTGCGGCTTTGGAACTTTTAAATATCTCGATATATCTCGAAAACTACGCTTCTCACCAAAAAATATCATAGAACATAAATTGTACTAAACATAATTCTCTACAAAAAAGGTCTCTTAACATTTTGCCATAGCTCGCTTCGTTTCCGAGATATTTGCAGATATATCTCAAGGGAAGGGGCCTGACGGACATATTTCGAGATATTTCTTCTTCTTGTTGTTCTTCCTCTGCACAGCTAAGCTGGAAGTGGCATTTACAGCTCGCAATAGTGCAGAGTTATCTCAAAGAAAGGGGCCACGGTGTTTCTGTATCTCTATTATGTTGGTGCGGCTTCGGAACTTTTAAATATCTTGATATATCTCGAGAACTACGCATCAGATCAAAAAATATCATAGAACATAAAAAGTAGGAAACTTAATTCTCTACAAAAAAGGTCTCTTAACATTTTGCCATAGCTCTCTTCGTTTCCGAGATATTTGCAGATTTATCTCAAGGGAAGGGGCCTGACGGACATATTTCGAGATATTTCTTCTTCTTGTTGTTCTTCTTCTGCACAGCTAAGCTGGAAGTGGCATTTGCGGCTCGCACTAGTGCAGAGTTATCTCAACGAAAGGGGCCACGGTGTTTCTGTATCTCTATTATGTTGGTGCGGCTTCGGAACTTTTAAATATCTTGATATATCTCGAGAACTACGCATCTGATCAAAAAATATCATAGAACATAAAACGTAGGAAACTTAATTCTCTACAAAAAAGGTCTCTCAACATTTTGCCATAGCTCGCTTCGTTTCCGAGATATTTGCAGATTTATCTCAAGGGAAGGGGCCTGACGGACATATTTCGAGATATTTCTTCTTCTTGTTGTTCTTCTTCTGCACAGCTAAGCTGGAAGTGGCATTTGCGGCTCGCAATAGTGCAGAGTTATCTCAAAGAAAGGGGCCACGGTGTTTCTGTATCTCTATTATGTTGGTGCGGCTTCGGAACTTTTAAATATCTTGATATATCTCGAGAACTACGCATCAGATCAAAAAATATCAATGAACATAAAAAGTAGGAAACTTAATTCTCTACAAAAAAGGTCTCTTAACATTTTGCCATAGCTCTCTTCGTTTCCGCGATATTTGCAGATTTATCTCAAGGGAAGGGGCGTGACGGACATATTTCGAGATATTTCTTCTTCTTGATGTTCTTCTTCTGCACAGCTAAGCTGGAAGTGGCATTTGCAGCTCGCAATAGTGCAGAGTTATCTCAAAGAAAGGGGCCACGGTGTTTCTGTATCTCTATTATGTTGGTGCGGCTTCGGAACTTTTAAATATCATGATATATCTCGAGAACTACGCATCTGATCAAAAAATATCATAGAAAATAAAACGTAGGAAACTTAATTCTCTACAAAAAAGGTCTCTCAACATTTTGCCATAGCTCGCTTCGTTTCCGAGATATTTGCAGATTTATCTCAAGGGAAGGGGCCTGACGGACATATTTCGAGATATTTCTTCTTCTTGTTGTTCTTCTTCTGCACAGCTAAGCTGGAAGTGGCATTTGCGGCTCGCACTAGTGCAGAGTTATCTCAAAGAAAGGGGCCACGGTGTTTCTGTATCTCTATTATGTTGGTGCGGCTTTGGAACTTTTAAATATCTCGATATATCTCGAAAACTACGCTTCTGATCAAAAAATATCATAGAACATAAATTGTAGGAAACATAATTCTCTACAAAAAAGGTCTCTTAACATTTTGCCATAGCTCGCTTCGTTTCCGAGATATTTGCAGATATATCTCAAGGGAAGGGGACTGACGGACATATTTCGAGATATTTCTTCTTCTTGTTGTTCTTCTTCTGCACAGCTAAGCTGAAAGTGGCATTTACAGCTCGCAATAGTGCAGAGTTATCTCAAAGAAAGGGGCCACGGTGTTTCTGTATCTCTATTATGTTGGTGCGGCTTTGGAACTTTTAAATATCTCGATATATCTCGAAAACTACGCTTCTGATCAAAAAATATCATAGAACATAAATTATAGGAAACATAATTCTCTACAAAAAACGTCTCTTAACATTTTGCCATAGCTCGCTTCGTTTCCGAGATATTTGCAGATATATCTCAAGGGAAGGGGCCTGACGGACATATTTCGAGATATGTCTTCTTCTTGTTGTTCTTCTTCTGCACAGCTAAGCTGGAAGTGGCATTTACAGCTCGCAATAGTGCAGAGTTATTTCAAAGAAAGGGGCCACGGTGTTTCTGTATCTCTATTATGTTGGTGCGGCTTCGGAACTTTTAAATATCTTGATATATCTCGAGAACTACGCATCTGATCAAAAAATATCATAGAACATAAAAAGTAGGAAACTTAATTCTCTACAAAAAAGGTCTCCTAACATTTTGCCATAGCTCGCTTCGTTTCCGAGATATTTGCAGATTTATCTCAAGGGAAGGGGCCTGACGGACATATTTCGAGATATTTCTTCTTCTTGTTGTTCTTCTTCTGCACAGCTAAGCTGGAAGTGGCATTTGCGGCTCGCAATAGTGCAGAGTTATCTCAAAGAAAGGGGCCACGGTGTTTCTGTATCTCTATTATGTTGGTGCGGCTTCGGAACTTTTAAATATCTTGATATATCTCGAGAACTACGCATCAGATCAAAAAATATCAATGAACATAAAAAGTAGGAAACTTAATTCTCTACAAAAAAGGTCTCTTAACATTTTGCCATAGCTCTCTTCGTTTCCGCGATATTTGCAGATTTATCTCAAGGGAAGGGGCGTGACGGACATATTTCGAGATATTTCTTCTTCTTGATGTTCTTCTTCTGCACAGCTAAGCTGGAAGTGGCATTTGCAGCTCGCAATAGTGCAGAGTTATCTCAAAGAAAGGGGCCACGGTGTTTCTGTATCTCTATTATGTTGGTGCGGCT
The DNA here is from genome assembly GCF_051020975.1 of Osmia lignaria lignaria. Taxonomy (NCBI): domain Eukaryota; kingdom Metazoa; phylum Arthropoda; class Insecta; order Hymenoptera; family Megachilidae; genus Osmia; species Osmia lignaria. The sequence goes on along the minus strand of NW_027478169.1, from coordinate 2,351,973 downwards.
TCGGAACTTTTAAATATCATGATATATCTCGAGAACTACGCATCTGATCAAAAAATATCATAGAAAATAAAACGTAGGAAACTTAATTCTCTACAAAAAAGGTCTCTCAACATTTTGCCATAGCTCGCTTCGTTTCCGAGATATTTGCAGATTTATCTCAAGGGAAGGGGCCTGACGGACATATTTCGAGATATTTCTTCTTCTTGTTGTTCTTCTTCTGCACAGCTAAGCTGGAAGTGGCATTTGCGGCTCGCACTAGTGCAGAGTTATCTCAAAGAAAGGGGCCACGGTGTTTCTGTATCTCTATTATGTTGGTGCGGCTTTGGAACTTTTAAATATCTCGATATATCTCGAAAACTACGCTTCTGATCAAAAAATATCATAGAACATAAATTGTAGGAAACATAATTCTCTACAAAAAAGGTCTCTTAACATTTTGCCATAGCTCGCTTCGTTTCCGAGATATTTGCAGATATATCTCAAGGGAAGGGGACTGACGGACATATTTCGAGATATTTCTTCTTCTTGTTGTTCTTCTTCTGCACAGCTAAGCTGAAAGTGGCATTTACAGCTCGCAATAGTGCAGAGTTATCTCAAAGAAAGGGGCCACGGTGTTTCTGTATCTCTATTATGTTGGTGCGGCTTTGGAACTTTTAAATATCTCGATATATCTCGAAAACTACGCTTCTGATCAAAAAATATCATAGAACATAAATTATAGGAAACATAATTCTCTACAAAAAACGTCTCTTAACATTTTGCCATAGCTCGCTTCGTTTCCGAGATATTTGCAGATATATCTCAAGGGAAGGGGCCTGACGGACATATTTCGAGATATGTCTTCTTCTTGTTGTTCTTCTTCTGCACAGCTAAGCTGGAAGTGGCATTTACAGCTCGCAATAGTGCAGAGTTATTTCAAAGAAAGGGGCCACGGTGTTTCTGTATCTCTATTATGTTGGTGCGGCTTCGGAACTTTTAAATATCTTGATATATCTCGAGAACTACGCATCTGATCAAAAAATATCATAGAACATAAAAAGTAGGAAACTTAATTCTCTACAAAAAAGGTCTCCTAACATTTTGCCATAGCTCGCTTCGTTTCCGAGATATTTGCAGATTTATCTCAAGGGAAGGGGCCTGACGGACATATTTCGAGATATTTCTTCTTCTTGTTGTTCTTCTTCTGCACAGCTAAGCTGGAAGTGGCATTGGCGGCTCGCACTAGTGCAGAGTTATCTCAAAGAAAGGGGCCACGGTGTTTCTGTATCTCTATTATGTTGTTGCGGCTTTGGAACTTTTAAATATCTCGATATATCTCGAAAACTACGCTTCTGATCAAAAAATATCATAGAACATAAATTATAGGAAACATAATTCTCTACAAAAAAGGTCTGTTAACATTTTGCCATAGCTCGCTTCGTTTCCGAGATATTTGCAGATATATCTCAAGGGAAGGGGCCTGACGGACATATTTCGAGATATGTCTTCTTCTTGTTGTTCTTCTTCTGCACAGCTAAGCTGGAAGTGGCATTTACAGCTCGCAATAGTGCAGAGTTATTTCAAAGAAAGGGGCCACGGTGTTTCTGTATCTCTATTATGTTGGTGCGGCTTCGGAACTTTTAAATATCTTGATATATCTCGAGAACTACGCATCTGATCAAAAAATATCATAGAACATAAAAAGTAGGAAACTTAATTCTCTACAAAAAAGGTCTCCTAACATTTTGCCATAGCTCGCTTCGTTTCCGAGATATTTGCAGATTTATCTCAAGGGAAGGGGCCTGACGGACATATTTCGAGATATTTCTCCTTCTTGTTGTTCTTCTTCTGCACAGCTAAGCTGGAAGTGGCATTTGCGGCTCGCACTAGTGCAGAGTTATCTCAAAGAAAGGGGCCACGGTGTTTCTGTGTCTCTATTATGTTGGTGCGGCTTCGGAACTTTTAAATATCTCGATATATCTCGAAAACTACGCTTCTGATCAAAAAATATCATAGAACATAAATTGTAGGAAACATAATTCTCTACAAAAAAGGTCTCTTAACATTTTGCCATAGCTTGCTTCGTTTCCGAGATATTTGCAGATTTATCTCAAGGGAAGGGGCCTGACGGACATATTTCGAGATATTTCTTCTTCTTGTTGTTCTTCTTCTGCACAGCTAAGCTGGAAGTGGCATTTGCGGCTCGCACTAGTGCAGAGTTATCTCAAAGAAAGGGGCCACGGTGTTTCTGTATCCCTATTATGTTGGTGCGGCTTCGGAACTTTTAAATATCTCGATATGTCTCGAAAACTACGCTTCTGATCAAAAAATATCATAGAGCATAAAGTGTAGGAAACATAATTCTCTACAAAAAACGTCTCTTAACATTTTGCCATAGCTCGCTTCGTTTCCGAGATATTTGCAGATTCAGCTCAAAGGAACTGGCCTGACGGACATATTTCGAGATATTTCTTCTTCTTGTTGTTCTTCCTCTGCACAGCTAAGCTGGAAGTGGCATTTGCAGCTCGCAATAGTGCAGAGTTATCTCAGCGAAAGGGGCCACGGTGTTTCTGTATCTCTATTATGTTGGTGCGGCTTCGGAACTTTTAAATATCTTGATATATCTCGAGAACTACGCATCTGATCAAAAAATATCATAGAACATAAAAAGTAGGAAACTTAATTCTCTACAAAAAAGGTCTCTCAACATTTTGCCATAGCTCGCTTCGTTTCCGAGATATTTGCAGATTTATCTCAAGGGAAGGGGCCTGGCGGACATATTTCGAGATATTTCTTCTTCTTGTTGTTCTTCTTCTGCACAGCTAAGCTGGAAGTGGCATTTGCGGCTCGCACTAGTGCAGAGTTATCTCAAAGAAAGGGGCCACGGTGTTTCTGTATCTCTATTATGTTGGTGCGGCTTCGGAACTTTTAAATATCTCGATATATCTCGAAAACTACGCTTCTGATCAAAAAATATCATAGAACATAAATTGTAGGAAACATAATTCTCTACAAAAAAGGTCTCTCAACATTTTGCCATAGCTCGCTTCGTTTCCGAGATATTTGCAGATTTATCTCAAGGGAAGGGGCCTGACGGACATATTTCGAGATATTTCTTCTTCTTGTTGTTCTTCTTCTGCACAGCTAAGCTGGAAGTGGCATTTGCGGCTCGCACTAGTGCAGAGTTATCTCAAAGAAAGGGGCCACGGTGTTTCTGTATCCCTATTATGTTGGTGCGGCTTCGGAACTTTTAAATATCTCGATATGTCTCGAAAACTACGCTTCTGATCAAAAAATATCATAGAGCATAAATTGTAGGAAACATAATTCTCTACAAAAAACGTCTCTTAACATTTTGCCATAGCTCGCTTCGTTTCCGAGATATTTGCAGATTCAGCTCAAAGGAACTGGCCTGACGGACATATTTCGAGATATTTCTTCTTCTTGTTGTTCTTCCTCTGCACAGCTAAGCTGGAAGTGGCATTTGCAGCTCGCAATAGTGCAGAGTTATCTCAAAGAAAGGGGCCACGGTGTTTCTGTATCTCTATTATGTTGGTGCGGCTTCGGAACTTTTAAATATCTTGATATATCTCGAGAACTACGCATCTGATCAAAAAATATCATAGAACATAAAAAGTAGGAAACTTAATTCTCTACAAAAAAGGTCTCTTAACATTTTGCCATACCTCGCTTCGTTTCCGAGATATTTGCAGATTTATCTCAAGGGAAGGGGCCTGACGGACATATTTCGAGATATTTCTTCTTCTTGTTGTTCTTCTTCTGCACAGCTAAGCTGGAAGTGGCATTTGCGGCTCGCACTAGTGCAGAGTTATCTCAAAGAAAGGGGCCATGGTGTTTCTGTATCTCTATTATGTTGGTGCGGCTTCGGAACTTTTAAATATCTCGATATATCTCGAAAACTACGCTTCTGATCAAAAAATATCATAGAACATAAATTGTAGGAAACATAATTCTCTACAAAAAAGGTCTCTTAACATTTTGCCATAGCTCGCTTCGTTTCCGAGATATTTGCAGATTTATCTCAAGGGAAGGGGCCTGACGGACATATTTCGAGATATTTCTTCTTCTTGTTGTTCTTCTTCTGCACAGCTAAACTGGAAGTGGCATTTCCAGCTCGCAATAGTGCAGAGTTATCTCAAAGAGAGGGGCCACGGTGTTTCTGTATCTCTATTATGTTGGTGCGGCTTCGGAACTTTTAAATATCTTGATATATCTCGAGAACTACGCATCTGATCAAAAAATATCATAGAACATAAAAAGTAGGAAACTTAATTCTCTACAAAAAAGGTCTCTCAACATTTTGCCATAGCTCGCTTCGTTTCCGAGATATTTGCAGATTTATCTCAAGGGAAGGGGCCTGACGGACATATTTCGAGATATTTCTTCTTCTTGTTGTTCTTCTTCTGCACAGCTAAGCTGGAAGTGGCATTTGCGGCTCGCACTAGTGCAGAGTTATCTCAAAGAAAGGGGCCACGGTGTTTCTGTATCTCTATTATGTTGGTGCGGCTTTGGAACTTTTAAATATCTCGATATATCTCGAAAACTACGCTTCTGATCAAAAAATATCATAGAACATAAATTGTAGGAAACATAATTCTCTACAAAAAAGGTCTCTTAACATTTTGCCATAGCTCGCTTCGTTTCCGAGATATTTGCAGATATATCTCAAGGGAAGGGGCCTGACGGACATATTTCGAGATATGTCTTCTTCTTGTTGTTCTTCTTCTGCACAGCTAAGCTGGAAGTGGCATTTACAGCTCGCAATAGTGCAGAGTTATCTCAAAGAAAGGGGCCACGGTGTTTCTGTATCTCTATTATGTTGGTGCGGCTTCGGAACTTTTAAATATCTTGATATATCTCGAGAACTACGCATCTGATCAAAAAATATCATAGAACATAAAAAGTAGGAAACTTTATTCTCTACAAAAAAGGTCTCTTAACATTTTGCCATAGCTCGCTTCGTTTCCGAGATATTTGCAGATTTATCTCAAGGGAAGGGGCCTAACGGACATATTTCGAGATATTTCTTCTTCTTGTTGTTCTTCTTCTGCACAGCTAAACTGGAAGTGGCATTTCCAGCACGCAATAGTGCAGAGTTATCTCAAAGAGAGGGGCCACGGTGTTTCTGTATCCCTATTATGTTGGTGCGGCTTCGGAACTTTTAAATATCTTGATATATCTCGAGAACTACGCATCTGATCAAAAAATATCATAGAACATAAAAAGTAGGAAACTTAGTTCTCTACAAAAAAGGTCTCTTAACATTTTGCCATAGCTCGCTTCGTTTCCGAGATATTTGCAGATTTATCTCAAGGGAAGGGGCCTGACGGACATATTTCGAGATATTTCTTCTTCTTGTTGTACTTCTTCTGCACAGCTAAGCTGGAAGTGGCATTTGCGGCTCGCACTAGTGCAGAGTTATCTCAAAGAAAGGGGCCACGGTGTTTCTGTATCCCTATTATGTTGGTGCGGCTTCGGAACTTTTAAATATCTCGATATATCTCGAAAACTACGCTTCTGATCAAAAAATATCATAGAACATAAATTGTAGGAAACATAATTCTCTACAAAAAAGGTCTCTTAACATTTTGCCATAGCTCGCTTCGTTTCCGAGATATTTGCAGATTTATCTCAAGGGATGGGGCCTAACGGACATATTTCGAGATATTTCTTCTTCTTGTTGTTCTTCTTCTGCACAGCTAAACTGGAAGTGGCATTTCCAGCTCGCAATAGTGCAGAGTTATCTCAAAGAGAGGGGCCACGGTGTTTCTGTATCTCTATTATGTTGGTGCGGCTTCGGAACTTTTAAATATCTTGATATATCTCGAGAGCTACGCGTCTGATCAAAAAATATCATAGAACATAAAAAGTAGGAAACATAATTCTCTACAAAAAAGGTCTCTTAACATTTTGCCGTAGCTCGCTTCGTTTCCGAGATATTTGCAGATTTATCTCAAGGGAAGTGGCCTGACGGACATATTTCGAGATATTTCTTCTTCTTGTTGTTCTTCTGCTGCACAGCTAAGCTGAAAGTGGCATTTGCGGCTCGCACTAGTGCAGAGTTATCTCAAAGAAAGGGGCCACGGTCTTTCTGTATCTCTATTATGTTGGTGCGGCTTCGGAACTTTTAAATATCTTGATATATCTCGAGAACTACGCATCTGATCAGAAAATATCATAGAAGATAAAAAGTAGGAAACTTAATTCTCTACAAAAAAGGTCTCTTAACATTTTGCCATAGCTCGCTTCGTTTCCGAGATATTTGCAGATTTATCTCAAGGGAAGGGGCCTGACGGACATATTTCGAGATATTTCTTCTTCTTGTTGTTCTTCTTCTGCACAGCTAAGCTGGAAGTGGCATTTGCGGCTCGCACTAGTGCAGAGTTATCTCAAAGAAAGGGGCCACGGTGTTTCTGTATCTCTATTATGTTGGTGCGGCTTCGGAACTTTTAAATATCTTGATATATCTCGAGAACTACGCATCTGATCAAAAAATATCATAGAACATAAAAAGTAGGAAACTTAATTCTCTACAAAAAAGGTCTCTTAACATTTTGCCATAGCTCGCTTCGTTTCCGAGATATTTGCAGATTTATCTCAAGGGAAGGGGCCTAACGGACATATTTCGAGATATTTCTTCTTCTTGTTGTTCTTCTTCTGCACAGCTAAACTGGAAGTGGCATTTCCAGCTCGCAATAGTGCAGAGTTATCTCAAAGAGAGGGGCCACGGTGTTTCTGTATCTCTATTATGTTGGTGCGGCTTCGGAACTTTTAAATATCTTGATATATCTCGAGAACTACGCATCTGATCAGAAAATATCATAGAAGATAAAAAGTAGGAAACTTAATTCTCTACAAAAAAGGTCTCTTAACATTTTGCCATAGCTCGCTTCGTTTCCGAGATATTTGCAGATTTATCTCAAGGGAAGGGGCCTGACGGACATATTTCGAGATATTTCTTCTTCTTGTTGTTCTTCTTCTGCACAGCTAAGCTGGAAGTGGCATTTGCGGCTCGCACTAGTGCAGAGTTATCTCAAAGAAAGGGGCCACGGTGTTTCTGTATCTCTATTATGTTGGTGCGGCTTTGGAACTTTTAAATATCTCGATATATCTCGAAAACTACGCTTCTGATCAAAAAATATCATAGAACATAAATTGTAGGAAACATAATTCTCTACAAAAAAGGTCTCTTAACATTTTGCCATAGCTCGCTTGGTTTCCGAGATATTTGCAGATATATCTCAAGGGAAGGGGCCTGACGGACATATTTCGAGATATGTCTTCTTCTTGTTGTTCTTCTTCTGCACAGCAAAGCTGGAAGTGGCATTTACAGCTCGCAATAGTGCAGAGTTATCTCAAAGAAAGGGGCCACGGTGTTTCTGTATCTCTATTATGTTGGTGCGGCTTCGGAACTTTTAAATATCTTGATATATCTCGAGAACTACGCATCTGATCAAAAAATATCATAGAACATAAAAAGTAGGAAACTTAATTCTCTACAAAAAAGGTCTCTTAACATTTTGCCATAGCTCGCTTCGTTTCCGAGATATTTGCAGATTTATCTCAAGGGAAGGGGCCTAACGGACATATTTCGAGATATTTCTTCTTCTTGTTGTTCTTCTTCTGCACAGCTAAACTGGAAGTGGCATTTCCAGCTCGCAATAGTGCAGAGTTATCTCAAAGAGAGGGGCCACGGTGTTTCTGTATCTCTATTATGTTGGTGCGGCTTCGGAACTTTTAAATATCTTGATATATCTCGAGAACTACGCATCTGATCAAAAAATATCATAGAACATAAAAAGTAGGAAACTTAATTCTCTACAAAAAACGTCTCTTAACATTTTGCCATAGCTCGCTTCCTTTCCGAGATATTTGCAGATTTATCTCAAGGGAAGGGGCCTAACGGACATATTTCGAGATATTTCTTCTTCTTGTTGTTCTTCTTCTGCACAGCTAAGCTGGAAGTGGCGTTTGCGGCTCGCACTAGTGCAGAGTTATCTCAAAGAAAGGGGCCACGGTGTTTCTGTATCTCTATTATGTTGGTGCGGCTTCGGAACTTTTAAATATCTTGATATATCTCGAGAACTACGCATCTGATCCAAAAATATCATAGAACATAAATAGTAGGAAACTTAATTCTCTACAAAAAAGGTCTCTCAACATTTTGCCATAGCTCGCTTCGTTTCCGAAATATTTGCAGATTTATCTCAAGGGAAGGGGCCTAACGGACATATTTCCAGATATTTCTTCTTCTTGTTGTTCTTCTTCTGCACAGCTAAGCTGGAAGTGGCATTTGCGGCTCGCACTAGTGCAGAGTTATCTCAAAGAAAGCGGCCACGGTGTTTCTGTATCTCTATTATGTTGGTGCGGCTTCGGAACTTTTAAATATCTTGATATATCTCGAGAACTACGCATCTGATCAAAAAATATCATAGAACATAAAAAGTAGGAAACATAATTCCATACAAAAAAGGTCTCTTAACATTTTGCCATAGCTCGCTTCGTTTCCGAGATATCTGCAGATTTATCTCAAGGGAAGTGGCCTGACGGACATATTTCGAGATATTTCTTCTTCTTGTTGTTCTTCTTCTGCACAGCTAAGCTGGAAGTGGCATTTGCGGCTCGCACTAGTGCAGAGTTATCTTAAAGAAAGGGGCCACGGTGTTTCTGTATCTCTATTATGTTGGTGCGGCTTCGGAACTTTTAAATATCTTGATATATCTCGAGAACTACGCATCTGATCAGAAAATATCATAGAAGATAAAAAGTAGGAAACTTAATTCTCTACAAAAAACGTCTCTTAACATTTTGCCATAGCTCGCTTCGTTTCCGAGATATTTGCAGATTTATCTCAAGGTAAGGGGCCTGACGGACATATTTCGAGATATTTCTTCTTCTTGTTGTTCTTCTTCTGCACAGCTAAGCTGGAAGTGGCATTTACTGCTCGCAATAGTGCATAGTTATCTGAAAGAAAGGGGCCACGGTGTTTCTGTATCTCTATTATGTTGGTGCGGCTTCGGAACTTTTAAATATCTTGATATATCTCGAGAACTACGCATCTGATCAAAAAATATCATAGAACATAAAAAGTAGGAAACTCAATTCTCTACAAAAAAGGTCTCTTAACATTTTGCAATAGCTCGCTTCGTTTCCGAGATATTTGCAGATTTATCTCAAGGGAAGTGGCCTGACGGACATATTTCGAGATATTTCTTCTTCTTGTTGTTCTTCTGCTGCACAGCTAAGCTGGAAGTGGCATTTGCGGCTCGCACTAGTGCAGAGTTATCTCAAAGAAAGGGGCCACGGTGTTTCTGTATCTCTATTATGTTGGTGCGGCTTCGGAACTTTTAAATATCTTGATATATCTCGAGAACTACGCATCTGATCAGAAAATATCATACAAGATAAAAAGTAGGAAACTTAATTCTCTACAAAAAAGGTCTCTTAACATTTTGCCATAGCTCGCTTCGTTTCCGAGATATTTGCAGATTCAGCTCAAAGGAACTGGCCTGACGGACATATTTCGAGATATTTCTTCTTCTTGTTGTTCTTCCTCTGCACAGCTAAGCTGGAAGTGGCATTTGCAGCTCGCAATAGTGCAGAGTTATCTCAAAGAAAGGGGCCACGGTGTTTCTGTATCTCTATTATGTTGGTGCGGCTTCGGAACTTTTAAATATCTCGATATATCTCGAAAACTACGCTTCTGATCAAAAAATATCATAGAACATAAAAAGTAGGAAACATAATTCTCTACAAAAAAGGTCTCTTAACATTTTGCCATAGCTCGCTTCGTTTCCGAGATATTTGCAGATTTATCTCAAGGGAAGGGGCCTGACGGACATATTTCGAGATATTTCTTCTTCTTGTTGTTCTTCTTCTGCACAGCTAAGCTGGAAGTGGCATTTCCAGCTCGCAATAGTGCAGAGTTATCTCAAAGAGAGGGGCCACGGTGTTTCTGTATCTCTATTATGTTGGTGCGGCTTCGGAACTTTTAAATATCTTGATATATCTCGAGAACTACGCATCTGATCAAAAAATATCATAGAACATAAAAAGTAGGAAACTTAATTCTCTACAAAAAACGTCTCTTAACATTTTGCCATAGCTCGCTTCCTTTCCGAGATATTTGCAGATTTATCTCAAGGGAAGGGGCCTAACGGACATATTTCGAGATATTTCTTCTTCTTGTTGTTCTTCTTCTGCACAGCTAAGCTGGAAGTGGCGTTTGCGGCTCGCACTAGTGCAGAGTTATCTCAAAGAAAGGGGCCACGGTGTTTCTGTATCTCTATTATGTTGGTGCGGCTTCGGAACTTTTAAATATCTTGATATATCTCGAGAACTACGCATCTGATCCAAAAATATCATAGAACATAAATAGTAGGAAACTTAATTCTCTACAAAAAAGGTCTCTCAACATTTTGCCATAGCTCGCTTCGTTTCCGAAATATTTGCAGATTTATCTCAAGGGAAGGGGCCTAACGGACATATTTCCAGATATTTCTTCTTCTTGTTGTTCTTCTTCTGCACAGCTAAGCTGGAAGTGGCATTTGCGGCTCGCACTAGTGCAGAGTTATCTCAAAGAAAGCGGCCACGGTGTTTCTGTATCTCTATTATGTTGGTGCGGCTTCGGAACTTTTAAATATCTTGATATATCTCGAGAACTACGCATCTGATCAAAAAATATCATAGAACATAAAAAGTAGGAAACATAATTCCATACAAAAAAGGTCTCTTAACATTTTGCCATAGCTCGCTTCGTTTCCGAGATATTTGCAGATTTATCTCAAGGGAAGTGGCCTGACGGACATATTTCGAGATATTTCTTCTTCTTGTTGTTCTTCTTCTGCACAGCTAAGCTGGAAGTGGCATTTGCGGCTCGCACTAGTGCAGAGTTATCTTAAAGAAAGGGGCCACGGTGTTTCTGTATCTCTATTATGTTGGTGCGGCTTCGGAACTTTTAAATATCTTGATATATCTCGAGAACTACGCATCTGATCAGAAAATATCATAGAAGATAAAAAGTAGGAAACTTAATTCTCTACAAAAAACGTCTCTTAACATTTTGCAATAGCTCGCTTCGTTTCCGAGATATTTGCAGATTTATCTCAAGGGAAGTGGCCTGACGGACATATTTCGAGATATTTCTTCTTCTTGTTGTTCTTCTGCTGCACAGCTAAGCTGGAAGTGGCATTTGCGGCTCGCACTAGTGCAGAGTTATCTCAAAGAAAGGGGCCACGGTGTTTCTGTATCTCTATTATGTTGGTGCGGCTTCGGAACTTTTAAATATCTTGATATATCTCGAGAACTACGCATCTGATCAGAAAATATCATACAAGATAAAAAGTAGGAAACTTAATTCTCTACAAAAAAGGTCTCTTAACATTTTGCCATAGCTCGCTTCGTTTCCGAGATATTTGCAGATTCAGCTCAAAGGAACTGGCCTGACGGACATATTTCGAGATATTTCTTCTTCTTGTTGTTCTTCCTCTGCACAGCTAAGCTGGAAGTGGCATTTGCAGCTCGCAATAGTGCAGAGTTATCTCAAAGAAAGGGGCCACGGTGTTTCTGTATCTCTATTATGTTGGTGCGGCTTCGGAACTTTTAAATATCTCGATATATCTCGAAAACTACGCTTCTGATCAAAAAATATCATAGAACATAAAAAGTAGGAAACATAATTCTCTACAAAAAAGGTCTCTTAACATTTTGCCATAGCTCGCTTCGTTTCCGAGATATTTGCAGATTTATCTCAAGGTAAGGGGCCTGACGGACATATTTCGAGATATTTCTTCTTCTTGTTGTTCTTCTTCTGCACAGCTAAGCTGGAAGTGGCATTTACTGCTCGCAATAGTGCATAGTTATCTGAAAGAAAGGGGCCACGGTGTTTCTGTATCTCTATTATGTTGGTGCGGCTTCGGAACTTTTAAATATCTTGATATATCTCGAGAACTACGCATCTGATCAGAAAATATCATAGAAGATAAAAAGTAGGAAACTTAATTCTCTACAAAAAAGGTCTCTTAACATTTTGCCATAGCTCGCTTCGTTTCCGAGATATTTGCAGATTCAGCTCAAAGGAACTGGCCTGACGGACATATTTCGAGATATTTCTTCTTCTTGTTGTTCTTCCTCTGCCCAGCTAAGCTGGAAGTGGCATTTGCAGCTCGCAATAGTGCAGAGTTATCTCAAAGAAAGGGGCCACGGTGTTTCTGTATCTCTATTATGTTGGTGCGGCTTCGGAACTTTTAAATATCTCGATATATCTCGAAAACTACGCTTCTGATCAAAAAATATCATAGAACATAAAAAGTAGGAAACATAATTCTCTACAAAAAAGGTCTCTTAACATTTTGCCATAGCTCGCTTCGCTTCCGAGATATTTGCAGATTTATCTCAAGGTAAGGGGCCTGACGGACATATTTCGAGATATTTCTTCTTCTTGTTGTTCTTCTTCTGCACAGCTAAGCTGGAAGTGGCATTTACTGCTCGCAATAGTGCATAGTTATCTGAAAGAAAGGGGCCACGGTGTTTCTGTATCTCTATTATGTTGGTGCGGCTTCGGAACTTTTAAATATCTTGATATATCTCGAGAACTACGCATCTGATCAAAAAATATCATAGAACATAAAAAGTAGGAAACTCAATTCTCTACAAAAAAGGTCTCTTAACATTTTGCAATAGCTCGCTTCGTTTCCGAGATATTTGCAGATTTATCTCAAGGGATGGGGCCTGACGGTCATATTTCGAGATATTTCTTCTTCTTGTTGTTCTTCTTCTGCACAGCTAAGCTGGAAGTGGCATTTGCGGCTCGCACTAGTGCAGAGTTATCTCAAAGAAAGGGGCCACGGTGTTTCTGTATCTCTATTATGTTGGTGCTGCTTCGGAACTTTTAAATATCTCGATATATCTCGAAAACTACGCTTCTGATCAAAAAATATCATAGAACATAAATTGTAGGAAACATAATTCTCTACAAAAAACGTCTCTTAACATTTTGCCATAGCTCGCTTCGTTTCCGAGATATTTGCAGATTTATCTCAAGGGAAGGGGCCTAACGGACATATTTCGAGATATTTCTTCTTCTTGTTGTTCTTCTTCTGCACAGCTAAACTGGAAGTGGCATTTCCAGCTCGCAATAGTACAGAGTTATCTCAAAGAAAGGGGCCACGGTGTTTCTGTATCTCTATTATGTTGGTGCGGCTTCGGAACTTTTAAATATCTTGATATATCTCGAGAACTACGCATCTGATCAAAAAATATCATAGAACATAAAAAGTAGGAAACTTAATTCTCTACAAAAAAGGTCTCTTAACATTTTGCCATAGCTCTCTTCGTTTCCGAGATATTTGCAGATTTATCTCAAGGGAAGGGGCCTGACGGACACATTTCGAGATATTTCTTCTTCTTGTTGTTCTTCTTCTGCACAGCTAAGCTGGAAGTGGCATTTGCAGCTCGCAATAGTGCAGAGTTATCTCAAAGAAAGGGGCCACGGTGTTTCTGTATCTCTATTATGTTGGTGCGGCTACTTAACTTTTAAATATCTTGATATATCTCGAGAACTACGCATCTGATCAAAAAATATCATAGAACATAAAAAGTAGGAAACTCAATTCTCTACAAAAAAGGTCTCTTAACATTTTGCAATAGCTCGCTTCGTTTCCGAGATATTTGCAGATTTATCTCAAGGGAAGGGTACTGACGGACATATTTCGAGATATTTCTTCTTCTTGTTGTTCTTCTTCTGCACAGCTAAACTGGAAGTGGCATTTCCAGCTCGCAATAGTGCAGAGTTATCTCAAAGAGAGGGGCCACGGTGTTTCTGTATCTCTATTATGTTGGTGCGGCTACTTAACTTTTAAATATCTTGATATATCTCGAGAACTACGCATCTGATCAAAAAATATCATAGAACATAAAAAGTAGGAAACTCAATTCTCTACAAAAAAGGTCTCTTAACATTTTGCAATAGCTCGCTTCGTTTCCGAGATATTTGCAGATTTATCTCAAGGGAAGGGTACTGACGGACATATTTCGAGATATTTCTTCTTCTTGTTGTTCTTCTTCTGCACAGCTAAACTGGAAGTGGCATTTCCAGCTCGCAATAGTGCAGAGTTATCTCAAAGAGAGGGGCCACGGTGTTTCTGTATCTCTATTATGTTGGTGCGGCTTCGGAACTTTTAAATATCTTGATATATCTCGAGAACTACGCATCTGATCAAAAAATATCATAGAACGTAAAAAGTAGGAAACCTAATTTTCTACAAAAAAGGTCTCTTAACATTTTGCCGTAGCTCGCTTCGTTTCCGAGATATTTGCAGATTTATCTCAAGGGAAGGGGTCTGACGGACATATTTCCAGATATTTCTTCTTCTTGTTGTTCTTCTTCTGCATAGCTAAGCTGGAAGTGGCATTTGCGGCTCGCACTAGTGCAGAGTTATCTCAAAGAAAGCGGCCACGGTGATTCTGTATCTCTATTATGTTGGTGCGGCTTCGGAACTTTTAAATATCTTGATATATCTCGAGAACTACGCATCTGATCAAAAAATATCATGGAACATAAAAAGTAGGAAACATAATTCCATACAAAAAAGGTCTCTTAACATTTTGCCATAGCTCGCTTCGTTTCCGAGATATTTGCAGATTTATCTCAAGGGAAGTGGCCTGACGGACATATTTCGAGATATTTCTTCTTCTTGTTGTTCTTCCTCTGCCCAGCTAAGCTGGAAGTGGCATTTGCAGCTCGCAATAGTGCAGAGTTATCTCAAAGAAAGGGGCCACGGTGTTTCTGTATCTCTATTATGTTGGTGCGGCTTCGGAACTTTTAAATATCTTGATATATCTCGAGAACTACGCATCTGATCAAAAAATATCATGGAACATAAAAAGTAGGAAACATAATTCCATACAAAAAAGGTCTCTTAACATTTTGCCATAGCTCGCTTCGTTTCCGAGATATTTGCAGATTTATCTCAAGGGAAGTGGCCTGACGGACATATTTCGAGATATTTCTTCTTCTTGTTGTTCTTCCTCTGCACAGCTAAGCTGGAAGTGGCATTTGCAGCTCGCAATAGTGCAGAGTTATCTCAAAGAAAGGGGCCACGGTGTTTCTGTATCTCTATTATGTTGGTGCGGCTTCGGAACTTTTAAATATCTCGATATATCTCGAAAACTACGCTTCTGATCAAAAAATATCATAGAACATAAAAAGTAGGAAACATAATTCTCTACAAAAAAGGTCTCTTAACATTTTGCCATAGCTCGCTTCGCTTCCGAGATATTTGCAGATTTATCTCAAGGTAAGGGGCCTGACGGACATATTTCGAGATATTTCTTCTTCTTGTTGTTCTTCTTCTGCACAGCTAAGCTGGAAGTGGCATTTACTGCTCGCAATAGTGCATAGTTATCTGAAAGAAAGGGGCCACGGTGTTTCTGTATCTCTATTATGTTGGTGCGGCTTCGGAACTTTTAAATATCTTGATATATCTCGAGAACTACGCATCTGATCAAAAAATATCATAGAACATAAAAAGTAGGAAACTCAATTCTCTACAAAAAAGGTCTCTTAACATTTTGCAATAGCTCGCTTCGTTTCCGAGATATTTGCAGATTTATCTCAAGGGATGGGGCCTGACGGACATATTTCGAGATATTTCTTCTTCTTGTTGTTCTTCTTCTGCACAGCTAAACTGGAAGTGGCATTTCCAGCTCGCAATAGTACAGAGTTATCTCAAAGAAAGGGGCCACGGTGTTTCTGTATCTCTATTATGTTGGTGCGGCTTCGGAACTTTTAAATATCTTGATATATCTCGGGAACTACGCATCTGATCAAAAAATATCATAGAACATAAAAAGTAGGAAACTTAATTCTCTACAAAAAAGGTCTCTTAACATTTTGCCATAGCTCTCTTCGTTTCCGAGATATTTGCAGATTTATCTCAAGGGAAGGGGCCTGACGGACACATTTCGAGATATTTCTTCTTCTTGTTGTTCTTCTTCTGCACAGCTAAGCTGGAAGTGGCATTTGCAGCTCGCAATAGTGCAGAGTTATCTCAAAGAAAGGGGCCACGGTGTTTCTGTATCTCTATTATGTTGGTGCGGCTACTTAACTTTTAAATATCTTGATATATCTCGAGAACTACGCATCTGATCAAAAAATATCATAGAACATAAAAAGTAGGAAACTCAATTCTCTACAAAAAAGGTCTCTTAACATTTTGCAATAGCTCGCTTCGTTTCCGAGATATTTGCAGATTTATCTCAAGGGAAGGGTACTGACGGACATATTTCGAGATATTTCTTCTTCTTGTTGTTCTTCTTCTGCACAGCTAAACTGGAAGTGGCATTTCCAGCTCGCAATAGTGCAGAGTTATCTCAAAGAGAGGGGCCACGGTGTTTCTGTATCTCTATTATGTTGGTGCAGCTTCAGAACTTTTAAATATCTTGATATATCTCGAGAACTACGCATCTGATCAAAAAATATCATGGAACATAAAAAGTAGAAAACTTAATTCTCTACAGAAAAGGTCTCTTAACATTTTGCCATAGCTCGCTTCGTTTCCGAGATATTTGCAGATTTATCTCAAGGGAAGGGGCCTGACGGACATATTTCGAGATATTTCTTCTTCTTGTTGTTCTTCTTCTGCACAGCTAAGCTGGAAGTGGCATTTGCAGCTCGCAATAGTGCAGAGTTATCTCAAAGAAAGGGGCCACGGTGTTTCTGTATCTCTATTATGTTGGTGCGGCTTCGGAACTTTTAAATATCTTGATATATCTCGAGAACTACGAATCTGATCAGAAAATATCATAGAAGATAAAAAGTAGGAAACTTAATTCTCTACAAAAAAGGTCTCTTAACATTTTGCGATAGCTCGCTTCGTTTCCGAGATATTTGCAGATTTATCTCAAGGGAACGGTCCAGATGGACATATTTCGAGATATTTCTTCTTCTTGTTGTTCTTCTTCTGCACAGCTAAACTGGAAGTGGCATTTCCAGCTCGCAATCCTGCAGAGTTATCTCAAAGAAAGGGGCCACGGTGTTTCTGTATCTCTATTATGTTGGTGCGGCTTCGGAACTTTTAAATATCTTGATATATCTCGAGAACTACGCATCTGATCAAAAAATATCATAGAACGTAAAAAGTAGGAAACCTAATTTTCTACAAAAAAGGTCTCTTAACATTTTGCCGTAGCTCGCTTCGTTTCCGAGATATTTGCAGATTTATCTCAAGGGAAGGGGTCTGACGGACATATTTCGAGATATTTCTTCTTCTTGTTGTTCTTCTTCTGCACAGCTAAGCTGGAAGTGGCATTTGCAGCTCGCAATAGTGCAGAGTTATCTCAAAGAAAGGGGCCACGGTGTTTCTGTATCTCTATTATGTTGGTGCGGCTTCGGAACTTTGAAATATCTTGATATATCTCGAGAACTACGCATCTGATCAGAAAATATCATAGAAGATAAAAAGTAGGAAACTTAATTCTCTACAAAAAAGGTCTCTTAACATTTTGCCATAGCTCGCTTCGTTTCCGAGATATTTGCAGATTCAGCTCAAAGGAACTGGCCTGACGGACATATTTCGAGATATTTCTTCTTCTTGTTGTTCTTCCTCTGCACAGCTAAGCTGGAAGTGGCATTTGCAGCTCGCAATAGTGCAGAGTTATCTCAAAGAAAGGGGCCACGGTGTTTCTGTATCTCTATTATGTTGGTGCGGCTTCGGAACTTTTAAATATCTCGATATATCTCGAAAACTACGCTTCTGATCAAAAAATATCATAGAACATAAAAAGTAGGAAACATAATTCGCTACAAAAAAGGTCTCTTAACATTTTGCCATAGCTCGCTTCGTTTCCGAGATATTTGCAGATTTATCTCAAGGTAAGGGGCCTGACGGACATATTTCGAGATATTTCTTCTTCTTGTTGTTCTTCTTCTGCACAGCTAAGCTGGAAGTGGCATTTACTGCTCGCAATAGTGCATAGTTATCTGAAAGAAAGGGGCCACGGTGTTTCTGTATCTCTATTATGTTGGTGCGGCTTCGGAACTTTTAAATATCTTGATATATCTCGAGAACTACGCATCTGATCAAAAAATATCATAGAACATAAAAAGTAGGAAACTCAATTCTCTACAAAAAAGGTCTCTTAACATTTTGCAATAGCTCGCTTCGTTTCCGAGATATTTGCAGATTTATCTCAAGGGAAGGGGCCTGACGGACATATTTCGAGATATTTCTTCTTCTTGTTGTTCTTCTTCTGCACAGCTAAGCTGGAAGTGGCATTTGCGGCTCGCACTAGTGCAGAGTTATCTCAAAGAAAGGGGCCACGGTGTTTCTGTATCTCTATTATGTTGGTGCTGCTTCGGAACTTTTAAATATCTCGATATATCTCGAAAACTACGCTTCTGATCAAAAAATATCATAGAACATAAATTGTAGGAAACATAATTCTCTACAAAAAACGTCTCTTAACATTTTGCCATAGCTCGCTTCGTTTCCGAGATATTTGCAGATTTATCTCAAGGGAAGGGGCCTAACGGACATATTTCGAGATATTTCTTCTTCTTGTTGTTCTTCTTCTGCACAGCTAAACTGGAAGTGGCATTTCCAGCTCGCAATAGTACAGAGTTATCTCAAAGAAAGGGGCCACGGTGTTTCTGTATCTCTATTATGTTGGTGCGGCTTCGGAACTTTTAAATATCTTGATATATCTCGAGAACTACGCATCTGATCAAAAAATATCATAGAACATAAAAAGTAGGAAACTTAATTCTCTACAAAAAAGGTCTCTTAACATTTTGCCATAGCTCTCTTCGTTTCCGAGATATTTGCAGATTTATCTCAAGGGAAGGGGCCTGACGGACACATTTCGAGATATTTCTTCTTCTTGTTGTTCTTCTTCTGCACAGCTAAGCTGGAAGTGGCATTTGCAGCTCGCAATAGTGCAGAGTTATCTCAAAGAAAGGGGCCACGGTGTTTCTGTATCTCTATTATGTTGGTGCGGCTTCTTAACTTTTAAATATCTTGATATATCTCGAGAACTACGCATCTGATCAAAAAATATCATAGAACATAAAAAGTAGGAAACTGAATTCTCTACAAAAAAGGTCTCTTAACATTTTGCAATAGCTCGCTTCGTTTCCGAGATATTTGCAGATTTATCTCAAGGGAAGGGGCCTGACGGACATATTTCGAGATATTTCTTCTTCTTGTTGTTCTTCTTCTGCACAGCTAAACTGGAAGTGGCATTTCCAGCTCGCAATAGTGCAGAGTTATCTCAAAGAGAGGGGCCACGGTGTTTCTGTATCTCTATTATGTTGGTGCTGCTTCGGAACTTTTAAACATCTCGATATATCTCGAAAACTACGCTTCTGATCAAAAAATATCATAGAACATAAATTGTAGGAAACATAATTCTCTACAAAAAACGTCTCTTAACATTTTGCCATAGCTCGCTTCGTTTCCGAGATATTTGCAGATTTATCTCAAGGGAAGGGGCCTAACGGACATATTTCGAGATATTTCTTCTTCTTGTTGTTCTTCTTCTGCACAGCTAAGCTGGAAGTGGCATTTGCGGCTCGCACTAGTGCAGAGTTATCTCAAAGAAAGGGGCCACGGTGTTTCTGTATCTCTATTATGTTGGTGCGGCTTCGGAACTTTTAAATATCTTGATATATCTCGAGAACTACGCATCTGATCCAAAAATATCATAGAACATAAATAGTATGAAACTTAATTCTCTACAAAAAAGGTCTCTCAACATTTTGCCATAGCTCGCTTCGTTTCCGAGATATTTGCAGATTTATCTCAAGGGAAGGGGCCTAACGGACATATTTCCAGATATTTCTTCTTCTTGTTGTTCTTCTTCTGCACAGCTAAGCTGGAAGTGGCATTTGCGGCTCGCACTAGTGCAGAGATATCTCAAAGAAAGGGGCCACGGTGTTTCTGTATCTCTATTATGTTGGTGCAGCTTCAGAACTTTTAAATATCTTGATATATCTCGAGAACTACGCATCTGATCAAAAAATATCATGGAACATAAAAAGTAGAAAACTTAATTCTCTACAGAAAAGGTCTCTTAACATTTTGCCATAGCTCGCTTCGTTTCCGAGATATTTGCAGATTTATCTCAAGGGAAGGGGCCTGACGGACATATTTCGAGATATTTCTTCTTCTTGTTGTTCTTCTTCTGCACAGCTAAGCTAGAAGTGGCATTTGCAGCTCGCAATAGTGCAGAGTTATCTCAAAGAAAGGGGCCACGGTGTTTCTGTATCTCTATTATGTTGGTGCGGCTTCGGAACTTTTAAATATCTTGATATATCTCGAGATCTACGCATCTGATCAAAAAATATCATAGAACATAAAAAGTAGGAAACTTAATTCTCTACAAAAAAGGTCTCTCAACATTTTGCCATAGCTCGCTTCGTTTCCGAGATAC
This sequence comes from Osmia lignaria lignaria, assembly GCF_051020975.1. Taxonomy (NCBI): domain Eukaryota; kingdom Metazoa; phylum Arthropoda; class Insecta; order Hymenoptera; family Megachilidae; genus Osmia; species Osmia lignaria. Next base: position 2,331,543 of record NW_027478169.1, on the reverse strand, counting down.
TTGCCGATTTATCTCAAGGGAAGGGGCCTGACGGACATATTTCGAGATATTTCTTCTTCTTGTTGTTCTTCTTCTGCACAGCTAAGCTGGAAGTGGCATTTGCAGCTCGCAATTGTGCAGAGTTATCTCAAAGAGAGGGGCCACGGTGTTTCTGTATCTCTATTATGTTGGTGCGGCTTCGGATCTTTTAAATATCTTGATATATCTCGAGAACTACGAATCTGATCAGAAAATATCATAGAAGATAAAAAGTAGGAAACTTAATTCTCTACAAAAAAGGTCTCTTAACATTTTGCGATAGCTCGCTTCGTTTCCGAGATATTTGCAGATTTATCTCAAGGGAAGGGTCCAGATGGACATATTTCGAGATATTTCTTCTTCTTGTTGTTCTTCTTCTGCACAGCTAAACTGGAAGTGGCATTTCCAGCTCGCAATCCTGCAGAGTTATCTCAAAGAAAGGGGCCACGGTGTTTCTGTATCTCTATTATGTTGGTGCGGCTTCGGAACTTTTAAATATCTTGATATATCTCGAGAACTACGCATCTGATCCAAAAATATCATAGAACATAAATAGTAGGAAACTTAATTCTCTACAAAAAAGGTCTCTCAACATTTTGCCATAGCTCGCTTCGTTTCCGAGATATTTGCAGATTTATCTCAAGGGAAGGGGCCTAACGGACATATTTCCAGATATTTCTTCTTCTTGTTGTTCTTCTTCTGCACAGCTAAGCTGGAAGTGGCATTTGCGGCTCGCACTAGTGCAGAGTTATCTCAAAGAAAGGGGCCACGGTGTTTCTGTATCTCTATTATGTTGGTGCAGCTTCAGAACTTTTAAATATCTTGATATATCTCGAGAACTACGCATCTGATCAAAAAATATCATGGAACATAAAAAGTAGAAAACTTAATTCTCTACAGAAAAGGTCTCTTAACATTTTGCCATAGCTCGCTTCGTTTCCGAGATATTTGCAGATTTATCTCAAGGGAAGGGGCCTGACGGACATATTTCGAGATATTTCTTCTTCTTGTTGTTCTTCTTCTGCACAGCTAAGCTGGAAGTGGCATTTGCAGCTCGCAATAGTGCAGAGTTATCTCAAGGAAAGGGGCCACGGTGTTTCTGTATCTCTATTATGTTGGTGCGGCTTCGGAACTTTTAAATATCTTGATATATCTCGAGATCTACGCATCTGATCAAAAAATATCATAGAACATAAAAAGTAGGAAACTTAATTCTCTACAAAAAAGGTCTCTCAACATTTTGCCATAGCTCGCTTCGTTTCCGAGATACTTGCCGATTTATCTCAAGGGAAGGGGCCTGACGGACATATTTCGAGATATTTCTTCTTCTTGTTGTTCTTCTTCTGCACAGCTAAGCTGGAAGTGGCATTTGCAGCTCGCAATTGTGCAGAGTTATCTCAAAGAGAGGGGCCACGGTGTTTCTGTATCTCTATTATGTTGGTGCGGCTTCGGATCTTTTAAATATCTTGATATATCTCGAGAACTACGAATCTGATCAGAAAATATCATAGAAGATAAAAAGTAGGAAACTTAATTCTCTACAAAAAAGGTCTCTTAACATTTTGCGATAGCTCGCTTCGTTTCCGAGATATTTGCAGATTTATCTCAAGGGAAGGGTCCAGATGGACATATTTCGAGATATTTCTTCTTCTTGTTGTTCTTCTTCTGCACAGCTAAACTGGAAGTGGCATTTCCAGCTCGCAATCCTGCAGAGTTATCTCAAAGAAAGGGGCCACGGTGTTTCTGTGTCTCTATTATGTTGGTGCGGCTTCGGAACTTTTAAATATCTTGATATATCTCGAGAACTACGCATCTGATCAAAAAATATCATAGAACGTAAAAAGTAGGAAACCTAATTTTCTACAAAAAAGGTCTCTTAACATTTTGCCGTAGCTCGCTTCGTTTCCGAGATATTTGCAGATTTATCTCAAGGGAAGGGGTCTGACGGACATATTTCGAGATATTTCTTCTTCTTGTTGTTCTTCTTCTGCACAGCTAAGCTGGAAGTGGCATTTGCAGCTCGCAATAGTGCAGAGTTATCTCAAAGGAAGGGGCCACGGTGTTTCTGTATCTCTATTATGTTGGTGCGGCTTCGGAACTTTTAAATATCTTGATATATCTCGAGAACTACGCATCTGATCGAAAAATATCATAGAACATAAAAAGTAGGAAACTTAATTCTCTACAAAACAGGTCTCTTAACATTTTGCCATAGCTCGCTTCGTTTCCGAGATATTTGCAGATTTATCTCAAGGGAAGGGGCCTGACGGACATATTTCGAGATATTTCTTCTTCTTGTTGTTCTTCTTCTGCACAGCTAAGCTGGAAGTGGCATTTGCAGCTCGCAGTAGTGCAGAGTTATCTCAAAGAAAGGGGCCACGGTGTTTCTGTATCTCTATTAAGTTGGTGCGCCTTCGGAACTTTTAAATATCTTGATATATCTCGAGAACTACGCATCTGATCAAAAAATATCATAGAACATAAAAAGTAGGAATCCTAATTTTCTACAAAAAAGGTCTCTTAACAATTTTGCCGTAGCTCGCTTCGTTTCCGAGATATTTGCAGATTTATCTCAAGGGAAGGGGCCTGACGGACATATTTCCAGATATTTCTTCTTCTTGTTGTTCTTCTTCTGCACAGCTAAGCTGGAAGTGGCATTTGCAGCTCGCAATAGTGCAGAGTTATCTCAAAGAAAGGGGCCACGGTGTGTCTGTATCTCTATTATGTTGGTGCGGCTTCGGAACTTTTAAATATCTTGATATATCTCGAGAACTACGCATCTGATCGAAAAATATCATAGAACATAAAAAGTAGGAAACTTAATTCTCTACAAAAAAGGTCTCTTAACATTTTGCCATAGCTCGCTTCGTTTTCGAGATATTTGCAGATTTATCTCGAGGGAAGGGGCCTGACGGACATATTTCGAGATATTTCTTCTTCTTGTTGTTCTTCTTCTGCACAGCTAAGCTGGAAGCGGCATTTGCGGCTCGCACTAGTGCAGAGTTATCTCAAAGAAAGGGGCCACGGTGTTTCTGTATCTCTATTATGTTGGTGCAGCTTCGGATCTTTTAAATATCTCGATATATCTCGAAAACTACGCTTCTGATCAAAAAATATCATAGAACATAAATTGTAGGAAACATAATTCTCTACAAAAAAGGTCTCTTAACATTTTGCCATAGCTCGTTTCGTTTCCGAGATATTTGCAGATATATCTCAAGGGAAGGGGCCTGACGGACATATTTCGAGATATTTCCTCTTCTTGTTGTTCTTCTTCTGCACAGCTAAACTGGAAGTGGCATTTCCAGCTCGCAATAGCGCAGAGTTATCTCAAAGAAAGGGGCCACGGTGTTTCTGTATCTCTATTATGTTGGTGCGGCTTCGGAACTTTTAAATATCTTGATATATCTCGAGAACTACGCATCTGATCAAAAGATATCATAGAACATAAAAAGTAGGAAACTTAATTCTCTACAAATAAGGTCTCTTAACATTTTGCCATAGCTCGCTTCGTTTCCGAGATATTTGCAGATTTATCTCAAGGGAAGGGGCCTGACGGACATATTTCGAGATATTTCTTCTTCTTGTTGTTCTTCTTCTGCACAGCTAAGCTGGAAGTGGCATTTGCAGCTCGCAATAGTGCAGAGTTATCTCAAAGAAAGTGGCCACGGTGTTTCTGTATCTCTATTATGTTGGTGCGGCTTCGGAACTTTTAAATATCTTGATATATCTCGAGAACTACGCATCTGATCAAAAAATATCATAGAACATAAAAAGTAGAAAACTTAATTCTCTACAAAAAAGGTCTCTTAACATTTTGCCATAGCTCGCTTCGTTTCCAAGATACTTGCAGATTTATCTCAAGGGAAGGGGCCTGACGGACATATTTCGAGATATTTCTTCTTCTTGTTGTTCTTCTTCTGCACAGCTAAACTGGAAGTGGCATTTCCAGCTCGCAGTAGTGCCGAGTTATCTCAAAGAAAGGGGCCACAGTGTTTCTGTATCTCTATTATGTTGGTGCGGCTTCGGAACTTTTAAATATCTTGATATATCTCGAGAACTACGCATCTGATCAAAAAATATCATAGAACATAAAAAGTAGAAAACTTAATTCTCTACAAAAAAGGTCTCTCAACATTTTGCCATAGCTCGCTTCGTTTCCGAGATATATGCAGATTTATCTCAAGGGAAGGGGCCTGACGGACATATTTCGAGATATTTCTTCTTCTTGTTGTTCTTCTTCTGCACAGCTAAGCTGGAAGTGGCATTTGCAGCTCGCAATAGTGCAGAGTTATCTCAAAGAAAGGGGCCACGGTGTTTCTGTATCTCTATTATGTTGGTGCGGCTTCGGAACTTTTAAATATCTTGATATATCTCGAGAACTACGAATCTGATCAGAAAATATCATAGAAGATAAAAAGTAGGAAACTTAATTCTCTACAAAAAAGGTCTCTTAACATTTTGCGATAGCTCGCTTCGTTTCCGAGATATTTGCAGATTTATCTCAAGGGAAGGGTCCAGATGGACATATTTCGAGATATTTCTTCTTCTTGTTGTTCTTCTTCTGCACAGCTAAACTGGAAGTGGCATTTCCAGCTCGCAATCCTGCAGAGTTATCTCAAAGAAAGGGGCCACGGTGTTTCTGTATCTCTATTATGTTGGTGCGGCTTCGGAACTTTTAAATATCTTGATATATCTCGAGAACTACGCATCTGATCAAAAAATATCATAGAACGTAAAAAGTAGGAAACCTAATTTTCTACAAAAAAGGTCTCTTAACATTTTGCCGTAGCTCGCTTCGTTTCCGAGATATTTGCAGATTTATCTCAAGGGAAGGGGTCTGACGGACATATTTCGAGATATTTCTTCTTCTTGTTGTTCTTCTTCTGCACAGCTAAGCTGGAAGTGGCATTTGCAGCTCGCAATAGTGCAGAGTTATCTCAAAGGAAGGGGCCACGGTGTTTCTGTATCTCTATTATGTTGGTGCGGCTTCGGAACTTTTAAATATCTTGATATATCTCGAGAACTACGCATCTGATCGAAAAATATCATAGAACATAAAAAGTAGGAAACTTAATTCTCTACAAAACAGGTCTCTTAACATTTTGCCATAGCTCGCTTCGTTTCCGAGATATTTGCAGATTTATCTCAAGGGAAGGGGCCTGACGGACATATTTCGAGATATTTCTTCTTCTTGTTGTTCTTCTTCTGCACAGCTAAGCTGGAAGTGGCATTTGCAGCTCGCAGTAGTGCAGAGTTATCTCAAAGAAAGGGGCCACGGTGTTTCTGTATCTCTATTAAGTTGGTGCGCCTTCGGAACTTTTAAATATCTTGATATATCTCGAGAACTACGCATCTGATCAAAAAATATCATAGAACATAAAAAGTAGGAATCCTAATTTTCTACAAAAAAGGTCTCTTAACAATTTTGCCGTAGCTCGCTTCGTTTCCGAGATATTTGCAGATTTATCTCAAGGGAAGGGGCCTGACGGACATATTTCCAGATATTTCTTCTTCTTGTTGTTCTTCTTCTGCACAGCTAAGCTGGAAGTGGCATTTGCAGCTCGCAATAGTGCAGAGTTATCTCAATGAAAGGGGCCACGGTGTGTCTGTATCTCTATTATGTTGGTGCGGCTTCGGAACTTTTAAATATCTTGATATATCTCGAGAACTACGCATCTGATCGAAAAATATCATAGAACATAAAAAGTAGGAAACTTAATTCTCTACAAAAAAGGTCTCTTAACATTTTGCCATAGCTCGCTTCGTTTTCGAGATATTTGCAGATTTATCTCGAGGGAAGGGGCCTGACGGACATATTTCGAGATATTTCTTCTTCTTGTTGTTCTTCTTCTGCACAGCTAAGCTGGAAGCGGCATTTGCGGCTCGCACTAGTGCAGAGTTATCTCAAAGAAAGGGGCCACGGTGTTTCTGTATCTCTATTATGTTGGTGCAGCTTCGGATCTTTTAAATATCTCGATATATCTCGAAAACTACGCTTCTGATCAAAAAATATCATAGAACATAAATTGTAGGAAACATAATTCTCTACAAACAAGGTCTCTTAACATTTTGCCATAGCTCGTTTCGTTTCCGAGATATTTGCAGATATATCTCAAGGGAAGGGGCCTGACGGACATATTTCGAGATATTTCCTCTTCTTGTTGTTCTTCTTCTGCACAGCTAAACTGGAAGTGGCATTTCCAGCTCGCAATAGCGCAGAGTTATCTCAAAGAAAGGGGCCACGGTGTTTCTGTATCTCTATTATGTTGGTGCGGCTTCGGAACTTTTAAATATCTTGATATATCTCGAGAACTACGCATCTGATCAAAAGATATCATAGAACATAAAAAGTAGGAAACTTAATTCTCTACAAATAAGGTCTCTTAACATTTTGCCATAGCTCGCTTCGTTTCCGAGATATTTGCAGATTTATCTCAAGGGAAGGGGCCTGACGGACATATTTCGAGATATTTCTTCTTCTTGTTGTTCTTCTTCTGCACAGCTAAGCTGGAAGTGGCATTTGCAGCTCGCAATAGTGCAGAGTTATCTCAAAGAAAGTGGCCACGGTGTTTCTGTATCTCTATTATGTTGGTGCGGCTTCGGAACTTTTAAATATCTTGATATATCTCGAGAACTACGCATCTGATCAAAAAATATCATAGAACATAAAAAGTAGAAAACTTAATTCTCTACAAAAAAGGTCTCTTAACATTTTGCCATAGCTCGCTTCGTTTCCAAGATACTTGCAGATTTATCTCAAGGGAAGGGGCCTGACGGACATATTTCGAGATATTTCTTCTTCTTGTTGTTCTTCTTCTGCACAGCTAAACTGGAAGTGGCATTTCCAGCTCGCAGTAGTGCCGAGTTATCTCAAAGAAAGGGGCCACAGTGTTTCTGTATCTCTATTATGTTGGTGCGGCTTCGGAACTTTTAAATATCTTGATATATCTCGAGAACTACGCATCTGATCAAAAAATATCATAGAACATAAAAAGTAGAAAACTTAATTCTCTACAAAAAAGGTCTCTCAACATTTTGCCATAGCTCGCTTCGTTTCCGAGATATATGCAGATTTATCTCAAGGGAAGGGGCCTGACGGACATATTTCGAGATATTTCTTCTTCTTGTTGTTCTTCTTCTGCACAGCTAAGCTGGAAGTGGCATTTGCAGCTCGCAATAGTGCAGAGTTATCTCAAAGAAAGGGGCCACGGTGTTTCTGTATCTCTATTATGTTGGTGCGGCTTCGGAACTTTTAAATATCTTGATATATCTCGAGAACTACGCATCTGATCAAATAATATCATAGAACATAAAAAGTAGGAAACTTAGTTCTCCACAAATAAGGTCTCTTAACATTTTGCCATAGCTCGCTTCGTTTCCGAGATATTTGCAGATTTATCTCAAGGGAAGGGGCCTGACGGACATATTTCGAGATATTTCTTCTTCTTGTTGTTCTTCTTCTGCACAGCTAAGCTGGAAGTGGCATTTGCAGCTCGCAATAGTGCAGAGTTATCTCGAAGAAAGGGGCCACGGTGTTTCTGTATCTCTATTATGTTGGTGCGGCTTCGGAACTTTGAAATATCTTGATATATCTCGAGAACTACGCATCTGATCAAAAAATATCATAGAACATAAAAAGTAGGAAACTTAATTCTCTACAAAAAAGGTCTCTTAACATTTTGCCATAGCTCGCTTCGTTTCCAAGATACTTACAGATTTATCTCAAGGGAAGGGGCCTGACGGACATATTTCGAGATATTTCTTCTTCTTGTTGTTCTTCTTCTGCACAGCTAAACTGGAAGTGGCATTTCCAGCTCGCAGTAGTGCCGAGTTATCTCAAAGAAAGGGGCCACGGTGTTTCTGTATCTCTATTATGTTGGTGCGGCTTCGGAACTTTTAAATATCTTGATATATCTCGAGAACTACGCATCTGATCAAAAAATATCATAGAACATAAAAAGTAGAAAACTTAATTCTCTACAAAAAAGGTCTCTCAACATTTTGCCATAGCTCGCTTCGTTTCCGAGATATATGCAGATTTATCTCAAGGGAAGGGGCCTGACGGACATATTTCGAGATATTTCTTCTTCTTGTTGTTCTTCTTCTGCACAGCTAAGCTGGAAGTGGCATTTGCAGCTCGCAGTAGTGCAGAGTTATCTCAAAGAAAGGGGCCACGGTGTGTCTGTATCTCTATTATGTTGGTGCGGCTTCGGAACTTTTAAATATCTTGATATATCTCGAGAACTACGCATCTGATCAAATAATATCATAGAACATAAAAAGTAGGAAACTTAATTCTCCACAAATAAGGTCTCTTAACATTTTGCCATAGCTCGCTTCGTTTCCGAGATATTTGCAGATTTATCTCAAGGGAAGGGGCCTGACGGACATATTTCGAGATATTTCTTCTTCTTGTTGGTCTTCTTCTGCACAGCTAAGCTGGAAGTGGCATTTGCAGCTCGCAATAGTGCAGAGTTATCTCAAAGAAAGGGGCGACGGTGTTTCTGTATCTCTATTATGTTGGTGCGGCTTCGGAACTTTTAAATATCTTGATATATCTCGAGAACTACGCATCTGATCAAAAAATATCATAGAACATAAAAAGTAGGAATCCTAATTTTCTACAAAAAAGGTCTCTTAACATTTTGCCGTAGCTCGCTTCGTTTCCGAGATATTTGCAGATTTATCTCAAGGGAAGGGGCCTGACGGACATATTTCCAGATATTTCTTCTTCTTGTTGTTCTTCTTCTGCACAGCTAAGCTGGAAGTGGCATTTGCAGCTCGCAGTAGTGCAGAGTTATCTCAAAGAAAGGGGCCACGGTGTGTCTGTATCTCTATTATGTTGGTGCGGCTTCGGAACTTTTAAATATCTTGATATATCTCGAGAACTACGCATCTGATCGAAAAATATCATAGAACATAAAAAGTAGGAAACTTAATTCTCTACAAAAGAGGTCTCTTAACATTTTGCCATAGCTCGCTTCGTTTCCGAGATATTTGCAGATTTATCTCAAGGGAAGGGGCCTGACGGACATATTTCGAGATATTTCTTCTTCTTGTTGGTCTTCTTCTGCACAGCTAAGCTGGAAGTGGCATTTGCAGCTCGCAATAGTGCAGAGTTATCTCAAAGAAAGGGGCCACGGTGTTTCTGTATCTCTATTATGTTGGTGCGGCTTCGGAACTTTTAAATATCTTGATATATCTCGAGAGCTACGCATCCGATCAAAAAATATCATAGAACATAAAAAGTAGGAAACTTAATTCTCTACAAAAAAGGTCTCTTAACATTTTGCCATAGCTCGCTTCGTTTCCGAGATATTTGCAGATTTATCTCGAGGGAAGGGGCCTGACGGACATATTTCGAGATATTTCTTCTTCTTGTTGTTCTTCTTCTGCACAGCTAAGCTGGACGTGGCATTTACAGCTCGCAATAGTGCAGAGTTATCTCGAAGAAAGGGGCCACGGTGTTTCTGTATCTCTATTATGTTGGTGCGGCTTCGGAACTTTAAAATATCTTTATATATCTCGAGAACTACGCATCTGATTAAAAAATATCATAGAACGTAAAAAGTAGGAAACTTAATTCTCTACAAATAAAGTCGCTTAACGTTTTGCCATAGCTCGCTTCGTTTCCGAGATATTTGCAGATTTATCTCAAGGGAAGGGGCCTGACGGACATATTTCGAGATATTTCTTCTTCTTGTTGTTCTTCTTCTGCACAGCTAAGCTGGAAGTGGCATTTGCAGCTCGCAATAGTGCAGAGTTATCTCAAAGAAAGGGGCCACGGTGTTTCTGTATCTCTATTATGTTGGTGCGGCTTCGGAACTTTGAAATATCTTGATATATCTCGAGAACTGCGCATCTGATCAAAAAATATCATAGAACATAAAAAGTAGGAAACTTAATTCTCTACAAAAAAGGTCTCTTAACATTTTGCCATAGCTCGCTTCGTTTCCAAGATACTTGCAGATTTATCTCAAGGGAAGGGGCCTGACGGACATATTTCGAGATATTTCTTCTTCTTGTTCTTCTTCTTCTGCACAGCTAAACTGGAAGTGGCATTTCCAGCTCGCAGTAGTGCCGAGTTATCTCAAAGAAAGGGGCCACGGTGTTTCTGTATCTCTATTATGTTGGTGCGGCTTCGGAACTTTTAAATATCTTGATATATCTCGAGAACTACGCATCTGATCAAAAAATATCATAGAACATAAAAAGTAGAAAACTTAATTCTCTACAAAAAAGGTCTCTCAACATTTTGCCATAGCTCGCTTCGTTTCCGAGATATATGCAGATTTATCTCAAGGGAAGGGGCCTGACGGACATATTTCGAGATATTTCTTCTTCTTGTTGTTCTTCTTCTGCACAGCTAAGCTGGAAGTGGCATTTGCAGCTCGCAGTAGTGCAGAGTTATCTCAAAGAAAGGGGCCACGGTGTGTCTGTATCTCTATTATGTTGGTGCGGCTTCGGAACTTTTAAATATCTTGATATATCTCGAGAACTACGCATCTGATCAAATAATATCATAGAACATAAAAAGTAGGAAACTTAATTCTCCACAAATAAGGTCTCTTAACATTTTGCCATAGCTCGCTTCGTTTCCGAGATATTTGCAGATTTATCTCAAGGGAAGGGGCCTGACGGACATATTTCGAGATATTTCTTCTTCTTGTTGGTCTTCTTCTGCACAGCTAAGCTGGAAGTGGCATTTGCAGCTCGCAATAGTGCAGAGTTATCTCAAAGAAAGGGGCGACGGTGTTTCTGTATCTCTATTATGTTGGTGCGGCTTCGGAACTTTTAAATATCTTGATATATCTCGAGAACTACGCATCTGATCAAAAAATATCATAGAACATAAAAAGTAGGAATCCTAATTTTCTACAAAAAAGGTCTCTTAACATTTTGCCGTAGCTCGCTTCGTTTCCGAGATATTTGCAGATTTATCTCAAGGGAAGGGGCCTGACGGACATATTTCCAGATATTTCTTCTTCTTGTTGTTCTTCTTCTGCACAGCTAAGCTGGAAGTGGCATTTGCAGCTCGCAGTAGTGCAGAGTTATCTCAAAGAAAGGGGCCACGGTGTGTCTGTATCTCTATTATGTTGGTGCGGCTTCGGAACTTTTAAATATCTTGATATATCTCGAGAACTACGCATCTGATCGAAAAATATCATAGAACATAAAAAGTAGGAAACTTAATTCTCTACAAAAGAGGTCTCTTAACATTTTGCCATAGCTCGCTTCGTTTCCGAGATATTTGCAGATTTATCTCAAGGGAAGGGGCCTGACGGACATATTTCGAGATATTTCTTCTTCTTGTTGGTCTTCTTCTGCACAGCTAAGCTGGAAGTGGCATTTGCAGCTCGCAATAGTGCAGAGTTATCTCAAAGAAAGGGGCCACGGTGTTTCTGTATCTCTATTATGTTGGTGCGGCTTCGGAACTTTTAAATATCTTGATATATCTCGAGAGCTACGCATCCGATCAAAAAATATCATAGAACATAAAAAGTAGGAAACTTAATTCTCTACAAAAAAGGTCTCTTAACATTTTGCCATAGCTCGCTTCGTTTCCGAGATATTTGCAGATTTATCTCGAGGGAAGGGGCCTGACGGACATATTTCGAGATATTTCTTCTTCTTGTTGTTCTTCTTCTGCACAGCTAAGCTGGACGTGGCATTTACAGCTCGCAATAGTGCAGAGTTATCTCGAAGAAAGGGGCCACGGTGTTTCTGTATCTCTATTATGTTGGTGCGGCTTCGGAACTTTAAAATATCTTTATATATCTCGAGAACTACGCATCTGATTAAAAAATATCATAGAACGTAAAAAGTAGGAAACTTAATTCTCTACAAATAAAGTCGCTTAACGTTTTGCCATAGCTCGCTTCGTTTCCGAGATATTTGCAGATTTATCTCAAGGGAAGGGGCCTGACGGACATATTTCGAGATATTTCTTCTTCTTGTTGTTCTTCTTCTGCACAGCTAAGCTGGAAGTGGCATTTGCAGCTCGCAATAGTGCAGAGTTATCTCAAAGAAAGGGGCCACGGTGTTTCTGTATCTCTATTATGTTGGTGCGGCTTCGGAACTTTGAAATATCTTGATATATCTCGAGAACTGCGCATCTGATCAAAAAATATCATAGAACATAAAAAGTAGGAAACTTAATTCTCTACAAAAAAGGTCTCTTAACATTTTGCCATAGCTCGCTTCGTTTCCAAGATACTTGCAGATTTATCTCAAGGGAAGGGGCCTGACGGACATATTTCGAGATATTTCTTCTTCTTGTTCTTCTTCTTCTGCACAGCTAAACTGGAAGTGGCATTTCCAGCTCGCAGTAGTGCCGAGTTATCTCAAAGAAAGGGGCCACGGTGTTTCTGTATCTCTATTATGTTGGTGCGGCTTCGGAACTTTTAAATATCTTGATATATCTCGAGAACTACGCATCTGATCAAAAAATATCATAGAACATAAAAAGTAGAAAACTTAATTCTCTACAAAAAAGGTCTCTCAACATTTTGCCATAGCTCGCTTCGTTTCCGAGATATATGCAGATTTATCTCAAGGGAAGGGGCCTGACGGACATATTTCGAGATATTTCTTCTTCTTGTTGTTCTTCTTCTGCACAGCTAAGCTGGAAGTGGCATTTGCAGCTCGCAGTAGTGCAGAGTTATCTCAAAGAAAGGGGCCACGGTGTTTCTGTATCTCTATTATGTTGGTGCGGCTTCGGAACTTTTAAATATCTTGATATATCTCGAGAACTACGCATCTGATCAAAAAATATCATAGAACATAAAAAGTAGGAATCCTAATTTTCTACAAAAAAGGTCTCTTAACATTTTGCCGTAGCTCGCTTCGTTTCCGAGATATTTGCAGATTTATCTCAAGGGAAGGGGCCTGACGGACATATTTCCAGATATTTCTTCTTCTTGTTGTTCTTCTTCTGCACAGCTAAGCTGGAAGTGGCATTTGCAGCTCGCAGTAGTGCAGAGTTATCTCAAAGAAAGGGGCCATGGTGTGTCTGTATCTCTATTATGTTGGTGCGGCTTCGGAACTTTTAAATATCTTGATATATCTCGAGAACTACGCATCTGATCAAATAATATCATAGAACATAAAAAGTAGGAATCCTAATTTTCTACAAAAAAGGTCTCTTAACATTTTGCCGTAGCTCGCTTCGTTTCCGAGATATTTGCAGATTTATCTCAAGGGAAGGGGCCTGACGGACATATTTCCAGATATTTCTTCTTCTTGTTGTTCTTCTTCTGCACAGCTAAGCTGGAAGTGGCATTTGCAGCTCGCAGTAGTGCAGAGTTATCTCAAAGAAAGGGGCCACGGTGTGTCTGTATCTCTATTATGTTGGTGCGGCTTCGGAACTTTTAAATATCTTGATATATCTCGAGAACTACGCATCTGATCGAAAAATATCATAGAACATAAAAAGTAGGAAACTTAATTCTCTACAAAAGAGGTCTCTTAACATTTTGCCATAGCTCGCTTGGTTTCCGAGATATTTGCAGATTTATCTCAAGGGAAGGGGCCTGACGGACATATTTCGAGATATTTCTTCTTTTTGTTGTTCTTCTTCTGCACAGCTAAGCTGGAAGTGGCATTTGCAGCTCGCAATAGTGCAGAGTTATCTCAAAGAAAGGGGCCACGGTGTTTCTGTATCTCTATTATGTTGGTGCAGCTTCGGATCTTTTAAATATCTCGATATATCTCGAAAACTACGCTTCTGATCAAAAAATATCATAGAACATAAATTGTAGGAAACATAATTCTCTACAAAAAAGGTCTCTTAACATTTTGCCATAGCTCGTTTCGTTTCCGAGATATTTGCAGATATATCTCAAGGGAAGGGGCCTGACGGACATATTTCGAGATATTTCCTCTTCTTGTTGTTCTTCTTCTGCACAGCTAAACTGGAAGTGGCATTTCCAGCTCGCAATAGCGCAGAGTTATCTCAAAGAAAGGGGCCACGGTGTTTCTGTATCTCTACTATGTTGGTGCGGCTTCGGAACTTTTAAATATCTTGATATATCTCGAGAACTACGCATCTGATCAAAAAATATCATAGCACATAAAAAGTAGGAAACTTAATTCTCTACAAATAAGGTCTCTTAACATTTTGCCATAGCTCGCTTCGTTTCCGAGATATTTGCAGATTTATCTCAAGGGAAGGGGCCTGACGGACATATTTCGAGATATTTCTTCTTCTTGTTGTTCTTCTTCTGCACAGCTAAGCTGGAAGTGGCATTTGCAGCTCGCAATAGTGCAGAGTTATCTCAAAGAAAGGGGCCACGGTGTTTCTGTATCTCTATTATGTTGGTGCGGCTTCGGAACTTTTAAATATCTTGATATATCTCGAGAACTACGCATCTGATCAAAAAATATCATAGAACATAAAAAGTAGGAATCCTAATTTTCTACAAAAAAGGTCTCTTAACATTTTGCCGTAGCTCGCTTCGTTTCCGAGATATTTGCAGATTTATCTCAAGGGAAGGGGCCTGACGGACATATTTCCAGATATTTCTTCTTCTTGTTGTTCTTCTTCTGCACAGCTAAGCTGGAAGTGGCATTTGCAGCTCGCAGTAGTGCAGAATTATCTCAAAGAAAGGGGCCATGGTGTGTCTGTATCTCTATTATGTTGGTGCGGCTTCGGAACTTTTAAATATCTTGATATATCTCGAGAACTACGCATCTGATCAAATAATATCATAGAACATAAAAAGTAGGAAACTTAATTCTCCACAAATAAGGTCTCTTAACATTTTGCCATAGCTCGCTTCGTTTCCGAGATATTTGCAGATTTATCTCAAGGGAAGGGGCCTGACGGACATATTTCGAGATATTTCTTCTTCTTGTTGGTCTTCTTCTGCACAGCTAAGCTGGAAGTGGCATTTGCAGCTCGCAATAGTGCAGAGTTATCTCGAAGAAAGGGGCCACGGTGTTTCTGTATCTCTATTATGTTGGTGCGGCTTCGGATCTTTTAAATATCTCGATATATCTCGAAAACTACGCTTCTGATCAAAAAATATCATAGAACGTAAATTGTGGGAAACATAATTCTCTACAAAAAAGGTCTCTTAACATTTTGCCATATCTCGCTTCGTTTCCGAGATATTTGCAGATTTATCTCAAGGGAAGGGGCCTGACGGACATATTTCGAGATATTTCTTCTTCATGTTGTTCTTCTTCTGCACAGCTAAGCTGGAGGTGGCATTTGCAGCTCGCAATAGTGCAGAGTTATCTCAAAGAAAGGGGCCACGGTGTTTCTGTATCTCTATTATGTTGGTGCGGCTTCGGAACTTTTAAATATCTTGATATATCTCGAGAACTACGCATCTGATCAAAAAATATCATAGAACATAAAAAGTAGGAAACTTAATTCTCTACAAAAAAGGTCTCTTAACATTTTGCCATAGCTCGCTTCGTTTCCAAGATACTTGCAGATTTATCTCAAGGGAAGGGGCCTGACGGACATATTTCGAGATATTTCTTCTTCTTGTTGTTCTTCTTCTGCACAGCTAAACTGGAAGTGGCATTTCCAGCTCGCAGTAGTGCCGAGTTATCTCAAAGAAAGGGGCCACGGTGTTTCTGTATCTCTATTATGTTGGTGCGGCTTCGGAACTTTTAAATATCTTGATATATCTCGAGAACTACGCATCTGATCAAAAAATATCATACAACATAAAAAGTAGAAAACTTAATTCTCTACAAAAAAGGTCTCTCAACATTTTGCCATAGCTCGCTTCGTTTCCGAGATATATGCAGATTTATCTCAAGGGAAGGGGCCTGACGGACATATTTCGAGATATTTCTTCTTCTTGTTGTTCTTCTTCTGCACAGCTAAGCTGGAAGTGGCATTTGCAGCTCGCAGTAGTGCAGAGTTATCTCAAAGAAAGGGGCCACGGTGTTTCTGTATCTCTATTATGTTGGTGCGGCTTCGGAACTTTTAAATATCTTGATATATCTCGAGAACTACGCATCTGATCAAAAAATATCATAGAACATAAAAAGTAGGAATCCTAATTTTCTACAAAAAAGGTCTCTTAACATTTTGCCGTAGCTCGCTTCGTTTCCGAGATATTTGCAGATTTATCTCAAGGGAAGGGGCCTGACGGACATATTTCCAGATATTTCTTCTTCTTGTTGTTCTTCTTCTGCACAGCTAAGCTGGAAGTGGCATTTGCAGCTCGCAGTAGTGCAGAGTTATCTCAAAGAAAGGGGCCACGGTGTTTCTGTATCTCTATTATGTTGGTGCGGCTTCGGAACTTTTAAATATCTTGATATATCTCGAGAACTACGCATCTGATCGAAAAATATCATAGAACATAAAAAGTAGGAAACTTAATTCTCTACAAAAGAGGTCTCTTAACATTTTGCCATAGCTCGCTTCGTTTCCGAGATATTTGCAGATTTATCTCAAGGGAAGGGGCCTGACGGACATATTTCGAGATATTTCTTCTTTTTGTTGTTCTTCTTCTGCACAGCTAAGCTGGAAGTGGCATTTGCAGCTCCCAATAGTGCAGAGTTATCTCAAAGAAAGGGGCCACGGTGTTTCTGTATCTCTATTATGTTGGTGCGGCTTCGGAACTTTTAAATATCTTGATATATCTCGAGAACTACGCATCCGATCAAAAAATATCATAGAACATAAAAAGTAGGAAACTTAATTCTCTACAAAAAAGGTCTCTTAACATTTTGCCATAGCTCGCTTCGTTTCCGAGATATTTGCAGATTTATCTCGAGGGAAGGGGCCTGACGGACATATTTCGAGATATTTCTTCTTCTTGTTGTTCTTCTTCTGCACAGCTAAGCTGGAAGCGGCATTTGCGGCTCGCACTAGTGCAGAGTTATCTCAAAGAAAGGGGCCACGGTGTTTCTGTATCTCTATTATGTTGGTGCAGCTTCGGATCTTTTAAATATCTCGATATATCTCGAAAACTACGCTTCTGATCAAAAAATATCATAGAACATAAATTGTAGGAAACATAATTCTCTACAAAAAAGGTCTCTCAACATTTTGCCATAGCTCGTTTCGTTTCCGAGATATTTGCAGATATATCTCAAGGGAAGGGGCCTGACGGACATATTTCGAGATATTTCCTCTTCTTGTTGTTCTTCTTCTGCACAGCTAAACTGGAAGTGGCATTTCCAGCTCGCAATAGCGCAGAGTTATCTCAAAGAAAGGGGCCACGGTGTTTCTGTATCTCTATTATGTTGGTGCGGCTTCGGAACTTTTAAATATCTTGATATATCTCGAGAACTACGCATCTGATCAAAAAATATCATAGCACATAAAAAGTAGGAAACTTAATTCTCTACAAATAAGGTCTCTTAACATTTTGCCATAGCTCGCTTCGTTTCCGAGATATTTGCAGATTTATCTCAAGGGAAGGGGCCTGACTGACATATTTCGAGATATTTCTTCTTCTTGTTGTTCTTCTTCTGCACAGCTAAGCTGGAAGTGGCATTTGCAGCTCGCAGTAGTGCAGAGTTATCTCAAAGAAAGGGGCCACGGTGTGTCTGTATCTCTATTATGTTGGTGCGGCTTCGGAACTTTTAAATATCTTGATATATCTCGAGAACTACGCATCTGATCGAAAAATATCATAGAACATAAAAAGTAGGAAACTTAATTCTCTACAAAAGAGGTCTCTTAACATTTTGCCATAGCTCGCTTCGTTTCCGAGATATTTGCAGATTTATCTCAAGGGAAGGGGCCTGACGGACATATTTCGAGATATTTCTTCTTCTTGTTGTTCTTCTTCTGCACAGCTAAGCTGGAAGCGGCATTTGCGGCTCGCACTAGTGCAGAGTTATCTCAAAGAAAGGGGCCACGGTGTTTCTGTATCTCTATTATGTTGGTGCAGCTTCGGATCTTTTAAATATCTCGATATATCTCGAAAACTACGCTTCTGATCAAAAAATATCATAGAACATAAATTGTAGGAAACATAATTCTCTACAAAAAAGGTCTCTTAACATTTTGCCATAGCTCGTTTCGTTTCCGAGATATTTGCAGATATATCTCAAGGGAAGGGGCCTGACGGACGTATTTCGAGATATTTCCTCTTCTTGTTGTTCTTCTTCTGCACAGCTAAACTGGAAGTGGCATTTCCAGCTCGCAATAGCGCAGAGTTATCTCAAAGAAAGGGGCCACGGTGTTTCTGTATCTCTATTATGTTGGTGCGGCTTCGGAACTTTTAAATATCTCGATATATCTCGAAAACTACGCTTCTGATCAAAAAATATCATAGAACATAAATTGTAGGAAACATAATTCTCTACAAAAAAGGTCTCTTAACATTTTGCCATAGCTCGTTTCGTTTCCGAGATATTTGCAGATATATCTCAAGGGAAGGGGCCTGACGGACATATTTCGAGATATTTCCTCTTCTTGTTGTTCTTCTTCTGCACAGCTAAACTGGAAGTGGCATTTCCAGCTCGCAATAGCGCAGAGTTATCTCAAAGAAAGGGGCCACGGTGTTTCTGTATCTCTATTATGTTGGTGCGGCTTCGGAACTTTTAAATATCTTGATATATCTCGAGAACTACGCATCTGATCAAAAAATATCATAGCACATAAAAAGTAGGAAACTTAATTCTCTACAAATAAGGTCTCTTAACATTTTGCCATAGCTCGCTTCGTTTCCGAGATATTTGCAGATTTATCTCAAGGGAAGGGGCCTGACGGACATATTTCGAGATATTTCTTCTTCTTGTTGTTCTTCTTCTGCACAGCTAAGCTGGAAGTGGCATTTGCAGCCCGCAATAGTGCAGAGTTATCTCAAAGAAAGGGGCCACGGTGTTTCTGTATCTCTATTATGTTGGTGCGGCTTCGGAACTTTTAAATATCTTGATATATCTCGAGAACTACGCATCTGATCAAAAAATATCATAGAACATAAAAAGTAGGAATCCTAATTTTCTACAAAAAAGGTCTCTTAACATTTTGCCGTAGCTCGCTTCGTTTCCGAGATATTTGCAGATTTATCTCAAGGGAAGGGGCCTGACGGACATATTTCCAGATATTTCTTCTTCTTGTTGTTCTTCTTCTGCACAGCTAAGCTGGAAGTGGCATTTGCAGCTCGCAGTAGTGCAGAGTTATCTCAAAGAAAGGGGCCACGGTGTGTCTGTATCTCTATTATGTTGGTGCGGCTTCGGAACTTTTAAATATCTTGATATATCTCGAGAACTACGCATCTGATCGAAAAATATCATAGAACATAAAAAGTAGGAAACTTAATTCTCTACAAAAGAGGTCTCTTAACATTTTGCCATAGCTCGCTTCGTTTCCGAGATATTTGCAGATTTATCTCAAGGGAAGGGGCCTGACGGACATATTTCGAGATATTTCTTCTTTTTGTTGTTCTTCTTCTGCACATCTAAGCTGTAAGTGGCATTTGCAGCTCGCAATAGTGCAGAGTTATCTCAAAGAAAGGGGCCACGGTGTTTCTGTATCTCTATTATGTTGGTGCGGCTTCGGAACTTTTAAATATCTTGATATATCTCGAGAACTACGCATCCGATCAAAAAATATCATAGAACATAAAAAGTAGGAAACTTAATTCTCTACAAAAAAGGTCTCTTAACATTTTGCCATAGCTCGCTTCGTTTCCGAGATATTTGCAGATTTATCTCGAGGGAAGGGGCCTGACGGACATATTTCGAGATATTTCTTCTTCTTGTTGTTCTTCTTCTGCACAGCTAAGCTGGAAGCGGCATTTGCGGCTCGCACTAGTGCAGAGTTATCTCAAAGAAAGGGGCCACGGTGTTTCTGTATCTCTATTATGTTGGTGCAGCTTCGGATCTTTTAAATATCTCGATATATCTCGAAAACTACGCTTCTGATCAAAAAATATCATAGAACATAAATTGTAGGAAACATAATTCTCTACAAAAAAGGTCTCTTAACATTTTGCCATAGCTCGTTTCGTTTCCGAGATATTTGCAGATATATCTCAAGGGAAGGGGCCTGACGGACATATTTCGAGATATTTCCTCTTCTTGTTGTTCTTCTTCTGCACAGCTAAACTGGAAGTGGCATTTCCAGCTCGCAATAGCGCAGAGTTATCTCAAAGAAAGGGGCCACGGTGTTTCTGTATCTCTATTATGTTGGTGCGGCTTCGGAACTTTTAAATATCTCGATATATCTCGAAAACTACGCTTCTGATCAAAAAATATCATAGAACATAAATTGTAGGAAACATAATTCTCTACAAAAAAGGTCTCTTAACATTTTGCCATAGCTCGTTTCGTTTCCGAGATATTTGCAGATATATCTCAAGGGAAGGGGCCTGACGGACATATTTCGAGATATTTCCTCTTCTTGTTGTTCTTCTTCTGCACAGCTAAACTGGAAGTGGCATTTCCAGCTCGCAATAGCGCAGAGTTATCTCAAAGAAAGGGGCCACGGTGTTTCTGTATCTCTATTATGTTGGTGCGGCTTCGGAACTTTTAAATATCTTGATATATCTCGAGAACTACGCATCTGATCAAAAAATATCATAGCACATAAAAAGTAGGAAACTTAATTCTCTACAAATAAGGTCTCTTAACATTTTGCCATAGCTCGCTTCGTTTCCGAGATATTTGCAGATTTATCTCAAGGGAAGGGGCCTGACGGACATATTTCGAGATATTTCTTCTTCTTGTTGTTCTTCTTCTGCACAGCTAAGCTGGAAGTGGCATTTGCAGCCCGCAATAGTGCAGAGTTATCTCAAAGAAAGGGGCCACGGTGTTTCTGTATCTCTATTATGTTGGTGCGGCTTCGGAACTTTTAAATATCTTGATATATCTCGAGAACTACGCATCTGATCAAAAAATATCATAGAACATAAAAAGTAGGAATCCTAATTTTCTACAAAAAAGGTCTCTTAACATTTTGCCGTAGCTCGCTTCGTTTCCGAGATATTTGCAGATTTATCTCAAGGGAAGGGGCCTGACGGACATATTTCCAGATATTTCTTCTTCTTGTTGTTCTTCTTCTGCACAGCTAAGCTGGAAGTGGCATTTGCAGCTCGCAGTAGTGCAGAGTTATCTCAAAGAAAGGGGCCACGGTGTGTCTGTATCTCTATTATGTTGGTGCGGCTTCGGAACTTTTAAATATCTTGATATATCTCGAGAACTACGCATCTGATTGAAAAATATCATAGAACATAAAAAGTAGGAAACTTAATTCTCTACAAAAGAGGTCTCTTAACATTTTGCCATAGCTCGCTTCGTTTCCGAGATATTTGCAGATTTATCTCAAGGGAAGGGGCCTGACGGACATATTTCGAGATATTTCTTCTTTTTGTTGTTCTTCTTCTGCACATCTAAGCTGGAAGTGGCATTTGCAGCTCGCAATAGTGCAGAGTTATCTCAAAGAAAGGGGCCACGGTGTTTCTGTATCTCTATTATGTTGGTGCGGCTTCGGAACTTTTAAATATCTTGATATATCTCGAGAACTACGCATCCGATCAAAAAATATCATAGAACATAAAAAGTAGGAAACTTAATTCTCTACAAAAAAGGTCTCTTAACATTTTGCCATAGCTCGCTTCGTTTCCGAGATATTTGCAGATTTATCTCGAGGGAAGGGGCCTGACGGACATATTTCGAGATATTTCTTCTTCTTGTTGTTCTTCTTCTGCACAGCTAAGCTGGAAGCGGCATTTGCGGCTCGCACTAGTGCAGAGTTATCTCAAAGAAAGGGGCCACGGTGTTTCTGTATCTCTATTATGTTGGTGCAGCTTCGGATCTTTTAAATATCTCGATATATCTCGAAAACTACGCTTCTGATCAAAAAATATCATAGAACATAAATTGTAGGAAACATAATTCTCTACAAAAAAGGTCTCTTAACATTTTGCCATAGCTCGTTTCGTTTCCGAGATATTTGCAGATATATCTCAAGGGAAGGGGCCTGACGGACATATTTCGAGGTATTTCCTCTTCTTGTTGTTCTTCTTCTGCACAGCTAAACTGGAAGTGGCATTTCCAGCTCGCAATAGCGCAGAGTTATCTCAAAGAAAGGGGCCACGGTGTTTCTGTATCTCTATTATGTTGGTGCGGCTTCGGAACTTTTAAATATCTTGATATATCTCGAGAACTACGCATCTGATCAAAAAGTATCATAGAACATAAAAAGTAGGAAACTTAATTCTCTACAAATAAGGTCCATTAACATTTTGCCATAGCTCGCTTCGTTTCCGAGATATTTGCAGATTTATCTCAAGGGAAGGGGCCTGACGGACATATTTCGAGATATTTCTTCTTCTTGTTGTTCTTCTTCTGCACAGCTAAGCTGGAAGTGGCATTTGCAGCTCGCAATAGTGCAGAGTTATCTCAAAGAAAGGGGCCACGGTGTTTCTGTATCTCTATTATGTTGGTGCGGCTTCGGAACTTTTAAATATCTTGATATATCTCGAGAACAACGCATCTGATCAAAAAATATCATAGAACATAAAAAGTAGGAAACTTAATTCTCTACAAAAAAAGGTCTCTCAGCATTTTGCCATAGCTCGCTTCGTTTCCATGATACTTGCAGATTTATCTCAAGGGAAGGGGCCTGACGGACATATTTCGAGATATTTCTTCTTCTTGTTGTTCTTCTTCTGTACAGCTAAACTGGAAGTGGCATTTCCAGCTCGCAGTAGTGCCGAGTTATCTCAAAGAAAGGGGCCACGGTGTTTCTGTATCTCTATTATGTTGGTGCGGCTTCGGAACTTTTAAATATCTTGATATATCTCGAGAACTACGTATCTGATCAAAAAATATCATAGAACATAAAAAGTAGAAAACTTAATTCTCTACAAAAGAGGTCTCTCAACATTTTGCCATAGCTCGCTTCGTTTCCGAGATATATGCAGATTTATCTCAAGGGAAGGGGCCTGACGGACATATTTCGAGATATTTCTTCTTCTTGTTGTTCTTCTTCTGCACAGCTAAACTGGAAGTGGCATTTCCAGCTCGCAATAGTGCAGAGTTATCTGAAAGAAAGGGGCCACGGTGTTTCTGTATCTCTATTATGTTGGTGCGGCTTCGGAACTTTTAAATATCTTGATATATCTCGAAAACTACGCTTCTGATCAAAAAATATCATAGAACATAAATTGTAGGAAACATAATTCTCTACAAAAAAGGTCTCTTAACATTTTGCCATAGCTCGCTTCGCTTCCGAGATATATGCAGATTTATCTCAAGGGAAGGGGCCTGACGGACATATTTCGAGATATTTCTTCTTCTTGTTGTTCTTCTTCTGCACAGCTAAGCTGGAAGTGGCATTTGCAGCTCGCAATAGTGCAGAGTTATCTCAAAGAAAGGGGCCACGGTGTTTCTGTATCTCTATTATGTTGGTGCGGCTTCGGAACTTTTAAATATCTTGATATATCTCGAGAACTACGCATCTGATCAAATAATATCATAGAACATAAAAAGTAGGAAACTTAATTCTCCACAAATAAGGTCTCTTAACATTTTGCCATAGCTCGCTTCGTTTCCGAGATATTTGCAGATTTATCTCAAGGGAAGGGGCCTGACGGACATATTTCGAGATATTTCTTCTTCTTGTTGGTCTTCTTCTGCACAGCTAAGCTGGAAGGGGCATTTGCAGCACGCAATAGTGCAGAGTTATCTCAAAGAAAGGGGCCACGGTGTTTCTGTATCTCTATTATGTTGGTGCGGCTTCGGAACTTTAAAATATCTTTATATATCTCGAGAACTACGCATCTGATTAAAAAATATCATAGAACGTAAAAAGTAGGAAACTTAATTCTCTACAAATAAAGTCGCTTAACATTTTGCCATAGCTCGCTTCGTTTCCGAGATATTTGCAGATTTATCTCAAGGGAAGGGGCCTGACGGACATATTTCGAGATATTTCTTCTTCTTGTTGTTCTTCTTCTGCACAGCTAAGCTGGAAGTGGCATTTGCAGCTCGCAATAGTGCAGAGTTATCTCAATGAAAGGGGCCACGGTGTTTCTGTATCTCTATTATGTTGGTGCGGCTTCGGAACTTTAAAATATCTTTATATATCTCGAGAACTACGCATCTGATTAAAAAATATCATAGAACGTAAAAAGTAGGAAACTTAATTCTCTACAAATAAAGTCGCTTAACATTTTGCCATAGCTCGCTTCGTTTCCGAGATATTTGCAGATTTATCTCAAGGGAAGGGGCCTGACGGACATATTTCGAGATATTTCTTCTTCTTGTTGTTCTTCTTCTGCACAGCTAAGCTGGAAGTGGCATTTGCAGCTCGCAATAGTGCAGAGTTATCTCAAAGAAAGGGGCCACGGTGTTTCTGTATCTCTATTATGTTGGTGCGGCTTCGGAACTTTTAAATATCTTGATATATCTCGAGAACTACGCATCTGATCAAAAAATATCATAGAACATAAAAAGTAGGAAACTTAATTCTCTACAAAAAAGGTCTCTTAACATTTTGCCATAGCTCGCTTCGTTTCCAAGATACTTGCAGATTTATCTCAAGGGAAGGGGCCTGACGGACATATTTCGAGATATTTCTTCTTCTTGTTGTTCTTCTTCTGCACAGCTAAACTGGAAGTGGCATTTCCAGCTCGCAGTAGTGCAGAGTTATCTGAAAGAAAGGGGCCACGGTGTTTCTGTATCTCTATTATGTTGGTGCGGCTTCGGAACTTTTAAATATCTTGATATATCTCGAAAACTACGCTTCTGATCAAAAAATATCATAGAACATAAATTGTAGGAAACATAATTCTCTACAAAAAAGGTCTCTTAACATTTTGCCATAGCTCGCTTCGCTTCCGAGATATATGCAGATTTATCTCAAGGGAAGGGGCCTGACGGACATATTTCGAGATATTTCTTCTTCTTGTTGTTCTTCTTCTGCACAGCTAAGCTGGAAGTGGCATTTGCAGCTCGCAATAGTGCAGAGTTATCTCAAAGAAAGGGGCCACGGTGTTTCTGTATCTCTATTATGTTGGTGCGGCTTCGGAACTTTTAAATATCTTGATATATCTCGAGAACTACGCATCTGATCAAATAATATCATAGAACATAAAAAGTAGGAAACTTAATTCTCTACAAAAAAGGTCTCTTAACATTTTGCCATAGCTCGCTTCGTTTCCGAGATATTTGCAGATTTATCTCGAGGGAAGGGGCCTGACGGACATATTTCGAGATATTTCTTCTTCTTGTTGGTCTTCTTCTGCACAGCTAAGCTGGAAGTGGCATTTGCAGCTCGCAATAGTGCAGAGTTATCTCAAAGAAAGGGGCCACGGTGTTTCTGTATCTCTATTATGTTGGTGCGGCTTCGGAACTTTTAAATATCTTGATATATCTCGAGAACTACGCATCTGATCAAATAATATCATAGAACATAAAAAGTAGGAAACTTAATTCTCCACAAATAAGGTCTCTTAACATTTTGCCATAGCTCGCTTCGTTTCCGAGATATTTGCAGATTTATCTCAAGGGAAGGGGCCTGACGGACATATTTCGAGATATATCTTCTTCTTGTTGGTCTTCTTCTGCACAGCTAAGCTGGAAGTGGCATTTGCAGCTCGCAATAGTGCAGAGTTATCTCAAAGAAAGGGGCCACGGTGTTTCTGTATCTCTATTATGTTGGTGCGGCTTCGGAACTTTTAAATATCTTGATATATCTCGAGAGCTACGCATCCGATCAAAAAATATCATAGAACATAAAAAGTAGGAAACTTAATTCTCTACAAAAAAGGTCTCTTAACATTTTGCCATAGCTCGCTTCGTTTCCGAGATATTTGCAGATTTATCTCGAGGGAAGGGGCCTGACGGACATATTTTGAGATATTTCTTCTTCTTGTTGTTCTTCTTCTGCACAGCTAAGCTGGAAGTGGCATTTGCAGCTCGCAATAGTGCAGAGTTATCTCGAAGAAAGGGGCCACGGTGTTTCTGTATCTCTATTATGTTGGTGCGGCTTAGGAACTTTTAGATATCTTGATATATCTCGAGAACTACGCATCTGATCAAAAAATATCATAGAGCATAAAAAGTAGGAAACTTAATTCTCTACAAAAAAGGTCTCTTAACATTTTGCCATAGCTCGCTTCGTTTCCGAGATATTTGCAGATTTATCTCAAGGGAAGGGGCCTGACGGACATATTTCGAGATATTTCTTCTTCTTGTTGTTCTTCTTCTGCACAGCTAAGCTGGAAGTGGCATTTGCAGCTCGCAATAGTGCAGAGTTATCTCAAAGAAAGGGGCCACGGTGTTTCTGTATCTATATTATGTTGGTGCGGCTTCGGAACTTTAAAATATCTTTATATATCTCGAGAACTACGCATCTGATTAAAAAATATCATAGAACGTAAAAATTAGGAAACTTAATTCTCTACAAATAAAGTCGCTTAACATTTTGCCATAGCTCGCTTCGTTTCCGAGATATTTGCAGATTTATCTCAAGGGAAGGGGCCTGACGGACATATTTCGAGATATTTCTTCTTCTTGTTGTTCTTCTTCTGCACAGCTAAGCTGGAAGTGGCATTTGCAGCTCGCAATAGTGCAGAGTTATCTCAATGAAAGGGGCCACGGTGTTTCTGTATCTCTATTATGTTGGTGCGGCTTCGGAACTTTAAAATATCTTTATATATCTCGAGAACTACGCATCTGATTAAAAAATATCATAGAACGTAAAAAGTAGGAAACTTAATTCTCTACAAATAAAGTCGCTTAACATTTTGCCATAGCTCGCTTCGTTTCCGAGATATTTGCAGATTTATCTCAAGGGAAGGGGCCTGACGGACATATTTCGAGATATTTCTTCTTCTTGTTGTTCTTCTTCTGCACAGCTAAGCTGGACGTGGCATTTACAGCTCGCAATAGTGCAGAGTTATCTCAAAGAAAGGGGCCACGGTGTTTCTGTATCTCTATTATGTTGGTGCGGCTTCGGAACTTTTAAATATCTTGATATATCTCGAGAACTACGCATCTGATCAAAAAATATCATAGAACATAAAAAGTAGGAAACTTAATTTTCTACAAATAAGGTCTCTTAACCTTTTGCCATAGCTCGCTTCGTTTCCGAGATATTTGCAGATTTATCTCAAGGGAAGGGGCCTGACGGACATTTTTCGAGATATTTCTTCTTCTTGTTGTTCTTCTTCTGCACAGCTAAGCTGGAAGTGGCATTTGCAGCTCGCAATAGTGCAGAGTTATCTCGAAGAAAGGGGCCACGGTGTTTCTGTATCTCTATTATGTTGGTGCGGCTTCGGAACCTTAAAATATCTTTATATATCTCGAGAACTACGCATCTGATCAAAAAATATCATAGAACGTAAAAAGTAGGAAACTTAATTCTCTACAAATAAAGTCGCTTAACATTTTGCCATAGCTCGCTTCGTTTCCGAGATATTTGCAGATTTATCTCAAGGGAAGGGGCCTGACGGACATATTTCGAGATATTTCTTCTTCTTGTTGTTCTTCTTCTGCACAGCTAAGCTGGAAGTGGCATTTGCAGCTCGCAATGGTGCAGAGTTATCTCAAAGAAAGGGGCCACGGTGTTTCTGTATCTCTATTATGTTGGTGCGGCTTCGGAACTTTTAAATATCTTGATATATCTCGAGAACTACGCATCTGATCAAAAAATATCATAGAACATAAAAAGTAGGAAACTTCATTCTCTACCAAAAAGGTCTCTTAACATTTTGCCATAGCTCGCTTCGTTTCCGAGATATATGCAGATTTATCTCAAGGGAAGGGGCCTGACAGACATATTTCGGGATATTTCTTCTTCTTGTTGTTCTTCTTCTGCACAGCTAAACAGGAAGTGGCATTTCCAGCTCGCAATAGTGCAGAGTTATCTGAAAGAAAGGGACCACGGTGTTTCTGTATCTCTATTATGTCGGTGCGGCTTCGTAACTTTTAAATATCTTGATATATCTCGAGAACTACGCATCTGATCAAATAATATCATAGAACATAAAAAGTAGGAAACTTAATTCTCTACAAAAAAGGTCTCTTAACATTTTGCCATAGCTCGTTTCGTTTCCGAGATATTTGCAGATATATCTCAAGGGAAGGGGCCTGACGGACATATTTCGAGATATTTCCTCTTCTTGTTGTTCTTCTTCTGCACAGCTAAGCTGGAAGTGGCATTTGCAGCTCGCAATAGTGCAGAGTTATCTCAAAGAAAGGGGCCACGGTGTTTCTGTATCTCTATTATGTTGGTGCGGCTTCGGAACTTTTAAATATCTTGATATATCTCGAGAACTACGCATCTGATCAAATAATATCATAGAACATAAAAAGTAGGAAACTTAATTCTCTACAAAAAAGGTCTCTTAACATTTTGCCATAGCTCGCTTCGTTTCCGAGATATTTGCAGATTTATCTCGAGGGAAGGGGCCTGACGGACATATTTCGAGATATTTCTTCTTCTTGTTGGTCTTCTTCTGCACAGCTAAGCTGGAAGTGGCATTTGCAGCTCGCAATAGTGCAGAGTTATCTCAAAGAAAGGGGCCACGGTGTTTCTGTATCTCTATTATGTTGGTGCGGCTTCGGAACTTTTAAATATCTTGATATATCTCGAGAACTACGCATCTGATCAAATAATATCATAGAACATAAAAAGTAGGAAACTTAATTCTCCACAAATAAGGTCTCTTAACATTTTGCCATAGCTCGCTTCGTTTCCGAGATATTTGCAGATTTATCTCAAGGGAAGGGGCCTGACGGACATATTTCGAGATATATCTTCTTCTTGTTGGTCTTCTTCTGCACAGCTAAGCTGGAAGTGGCATTTGCAGCTCGCAATAGTGCAGAGTTATCTCAAAGAAAGGGGCCACGGTGTTTCTGTATCTCTATTATGTTGGTGCGGCTTCGGAACTTTTAAATATCTTGATATATCTCGAGAGCTACGCATCCGATCAAAAAATATCATAGAACATAAAAAGTAGGAAACTTAATTCTCTACAAAAAAGGTCTCTTAACATTTTGCCATAGCTCGCTTCGTTTCCGAGATATTTGCAGATTTATCTCGAGGGAAGGGGCCTGACGGACATATTTTGAGATATTTCTTCTTCTTGTTGTTCTTCTTCTGCACAGCTAAGCTGGAAGTGGCATTTGCAGCTCGCAATAGTGCAGAGTTATCTCGAAGAAAGGGGCCACGGTGTTTCTGTATCTCTATTATGTTGGTGCGGCTTAGGAACTTTTAGATATCTTGATATATCTCGAGAACTACGCATCTGATCAAAAAATATCATAGAGCATAAAAAGTAGGAAACTTAATTCTCTACAAAAAAGGTCTCTTAACATTTTGCCATAGCTCGCTTCGTTTCCGAGATATTTGCAGATTTATCTCAAGGGAAGGGGCCTGACGGACATATTTCGAGATATTTCTTCTTCTTGTTGTTCTTCTTCTGCACAGCTAAGCTGGAAGTGGCATTTGCAGCTCGCAATAGTGCAGAGTTATCTCAAAGAAAGGGGCCACGGTGTTTCTGTATCTATATTATGTTGGTGCGGCTTCGGAACTTTAAAATATCTTTATATATCTCGAGAACTACGCATCTGATTAAAAAATATCATAGAACGTAAAAATTAGGAAACTTAATTCTCTACAAATAAAGTCGCTTAACATTTTGCCATAGCTCGCTTCGTTTCCGAGATATTTGCAGATTTATCTCAAGGGAAGGGGCCTGACGGACATATTTCGAGATATTTCTTCTTCTTGTTGTTCTTCTTCTGCACAGCTAAGCTGGAAGTGGCATTTGCAGCTCGCAATAGTGCAGAGTTATCTCAATGAAAGGGGCCACGGTGTTTCTGTATCTCTATTATGTTGGTGCGGCTTCGGAACTTTAAAATATCTTTATATATCTCGAGAACTACGCATCTGATTAAAAAATATCATAGAACGTAAAAAGTAGGAAACTTAATTCTCTACAAATAAAGTCGCTTAACATTTTGCCATAGCTCGCTTCGTTTCCGAGATATTTGCAGATTTATCTCAAGGGAAGGGGCCTGACGGACATATTTCGAGATATTTCTTCTTCTTGTTGTTCTTCTTCTGCACAGCTAAGCTGGACGTGGCATTTACAGCTCGCAATAGTGCAGAGTTATCTCAAAGAAAGGGGCCACGGTGTTTCTGTATCTCTATTATGTTGGTGCGGCTTCGGAACTTTTAAATATCTTGATATATCTCGAGAACTACGCATCTGATCAAAAAATATCATAGAACATAAAAAGTAGGAAACTTAATTTTCTACAAATAAGGTCTCTTAACCTTTTGCCATAGCTCGCTTCGTTTCCGAGATATTTGCAGATTTATCTCAAGGGAAGGGGCCTGACGGACATTTTTCGAGATATTTCTTCTTCTTGTTGTTCTTCTTCTGCACAGCTAAGCTGGAAGTGGCATTTGCAGCTCGCAATAGTGCAGAGTTATCTCGAAGAAAGGGGCCACGGTGTTTCTGTATCTCTATTATGTTGGTGCGGCTTCGGAACTTTAAAATATCTTTATATATCTCGAGAACTACGCATCTGATCAAAAAATATCATAGAACGTAAAAAGTAGGAAACTTAATTCTCTACAAATAAAGTCGCTTAACATTTTGCCATAGCTCGCTTCGTTTCCGAGATATTTGCAGATTTATCTCAAGGGAAGGGGCCTGACGGACATATTTCGAGATATTTCTTCTTCTTGTTGTTCTTCTTCTGCACAGCTAAGCTGGAAGTGGCATTTGCAGCTCGCAATGGTGCAGAGTTATCTCAAAGAAAGGGGCCACGGTGTTTCTGTATCTCTATTATGTTGGTGCGGCTTCGGAACTTTTAAATATCTTGATATATCTCGAGAACTACGCATCTGATCAAAAAATATCATAGAACATAAAAAGTAGGAAACTTCATTCTCTACCAAAAAGGTCTCTTAACATTTTGCCATAGCTCGCTTCGTTTCCGAGATATATGCAGATATATCTCAAGGGAAGGGGCCTGACAGACATATTTCGGGATATTTCTTCTTCTTGTTGTTCTTCTTCTGCACAGCTAAACAGGAAGTGGCATTTCCAGCTCGCAATAGTGCAGAGTTATCTGAAAGAAAGGGACCACGGTGTTTCTGTATCTCTATTATGTCGGTGCGGCTTCGTAACTTTTAAATATCTTGATATATCTCGAGAACTACGCATCTGATCAAATAATATCATAGAACATAAAAAGTAGGAAACTTAATTCTCTACAAAAAAGGTCTCTTAACATTTTGCCATAGCTCGTTTCGTTTCCGAGATATTTGCAGATATATCTCAAGGGAAGGGGCCTGACGGACATATTTCGAGATATTTCCTCTTCTTGTTGTTCTTCTTCTGCACAGCTAAACTGGAAGTGGCATTTCCAGCTCGCAATGGCGCAGAGTTATCTCAAAGAAAGGGGCCACGGTGTTTCTGTATCTCTATTATGTTGGTGCGGCTTCGGAACTTTTAAATATCTTGATATATCTCGAGAACTACGCATCTGATCAAAAAATATCATAGAACATAAAAAGTAGGAAACTTAATTCTCTACAAATAAGGTCTCTTAACATTTTGCCATAGCTCGCTTCGTTTCCGAGATATTTGCAGATTTATCTCAAGGGAAGGGGCCTGACGGACATATTTCGAGATATTTCTTCTTCTTGTTGTTCTTCTTCTGCACAGCTAAGCTGGAAGTGGCATTTGCAGCTCGCAATAGTGCAGAGTTATCTCAAAGAAAGGGGCCACGGTGTTTCTGTATCTCTATTATGTTGGTGCGGCTTCGGAACTTTTAAATATCTTGATATATCTCGAGAACTACGCATCTGATCAAAAAATATCATAGAACATAAAAAGTAGGAAACTTCATTCTCTACCAAAAAGGTCTCTTAACATTTTGCCATAGCTCGCTTCGTTTCCGAGATATATGCAGATTTATCTCAAGGGAAGGGGCCTGACGGACATATTTCGGGATATTTCTTCTTCTTGTTGTTCTTCTTCTGCACAGCTAAACTGGAAGTGGTATTTCCAGCTCGCAATAGTGCAGAGTTATCTGAAAGAAAGAGGCCACGGTGTTTCTGTATCTCTATTATGTTGGTGCGGCTTCGGAACTTTTAAATATCTTGATATATCTCGAGAACTACGCATCTGATCAAAAAATATCATAGAACATAAAAAGTAGGAAACTTAATTCTCTACAAATAAGGTCTCTTAACATTTTGCCATAGCTCGTTTCGTTTCCGAGATATTTGCAGATTTATCTCAAGGGAAGGGGCCTGACGGACATTTTTCGAGATATTTCTTCTTCTTGTTGTTCTTCTTCTGCACAGCTAAGCTGGAAGTGGCATTTGCAGCTCGCAATAGTGCAGAGTTATTTCAAAGAAAGGGGCAACGGTGTTTCTGTATCTCTATTATGTTGGTGCGGCTTCGGAACTTTAAAATATCTTTATATATCTCGAGAACTACGCATCTGATTAAAAAATATCATAGAACGTAAAAATTAGGAAACTTAATTCTCTACAAATAAAGTCGCTTAACATTTTGCCATAGCTCGCTTCGTTTCCGAGATATTTGCAGATTTATCTCAAGGGAAGGGGCCTGACGGACATATTTCGAGATATTTCTTCTTCTTGTTGTTCTTCTTCTGCACAGCTAAGCTGGAAGTGGCATTTGCAGCTCGCAATAGTGCAGAGTTATCTCAATGAAAGGGGCCACGGTGTTTCTGTATCTCTATTATGTTGGTGCGGCTTCGGAACTTTAAAATATCTTTATATATCTCGAGAACTACGCATCTGATTAAAAAATATCATAGAACGTAAAAAGTAGGAAACTTAATTCTCTACAAATAAAGTCGCTTAACATTTTGCCATAGCTCGCTTCGTTTCCGAGATATTTGCAGATTTATCTCAAGGGAAGGGGCCTGACGGACATTTTTCGAGATATTTCTTCTTCTTGTTGTTCTTCTTCTGCACAGCTAAGCTGGAAGTGGCATTTGCAGCTCGCAATAGTGCAGAGTTATCTCAAAGAAAGGGGCAACGGTGTTTCTGTATCTCTATTATGTTGGTGCGGCTTCGGAACTTTAAAATATCTTTATATATCTCGAGAACTACGCATCTGATTAAAAAATATCATAGAACGTAAAAATTAGGAAACTTAATTCTCTACAAATAAAGTCGCTTAACATTTTGCCATAGCTCGCTTCGTTTCCGAGATATTTGCAGATTTATCTCAAGGGAAGGGGCCTGACGGACATATTTCGAGATATTTCTTCTTCTTGTTGTTCTTCTTCTGCACAGCTAAGCTGGAAGTGGCATTTGCAGCTCGCAATAGTGCAGAGTTATCTCAATGAAAGGGGCCACGGTGTTTCTGTATCTCTATTATGTTGGTGCGGCTTCGGAACTTTAAAATATCTTTATATATCTCGAGAACTACGCATCTGATTAAAAAATATCATAGAACGTAAAAAGTAGGAAACTTAATTCTCTACAAATAAAGTCGCTTAACATTTTGCCATAGCTCGCTTCGTTTCCGAGATATTTGCAGATTTATCTCAAGGGAAGGGGCCTGACGGACATATTTCGAGATATTTCTTCTTCTTGTTGTTCTTCTTCTGCACAGCTAAGCTGGAAGTGGCATTTGCAGCTCGCAATAGTGCAGAGTTATCTCAAAGAAAGGGGCCACGGTGTTTCTGTATCTCTATTATGTTGGTGCGGCTTCGGAACTTTTAAATATCTTGATATATCTCGAGAACTACGCATCTGATTAAAAAATATCATAGAACGTAAAAAGTAGGAAACTTAATTCTCTACAAATAAAGTCGCTTAACATTTTGCCATAGCTCGCTTCGTTTCCGAGATATTTGCAGATTTATCTCAAGGGAAGGGGCCTGACGGACATATTTCGAGATATTTCTTCTTCTTGTTGTTCTTCTTCTGCACAGCTAAGCTGGAAGTGGCATTTGCAGCTCGCAATAGTGCAGAGTTATCTCAAAGAAAGGGGCCACGGTGTTTCTGTATCTCTATTATGTTGGTGCGGCTTCGGAACTTTTAAATATCTTGATATATCTCGAGAACTACGCATCTGATCAAAAAATATCATAGAACATAAAAAGTAGGAAACTTAATTCTCTACAAAAAAGGTCTCTTAACATTTTGCCATAGCTCGCTTCGTTTCCAAGATACTTGCAGATTTATCTCAAGGGAAGGGGCCTGACGGACATATTTCGAGATATTTCTTCTTCTTGTTGTTCTTCTTCTGCACAGCTAAACTGGAAGTGGCATTTCCAGCTCGCAGTAGTGCAGAGTTATCTGAAAGAAAGGGGCCACGGTGTTTCTGTATCTCTATTATGTTGGTGCGGCTTCGGAACTTTTAAATATCTTGATATATCTCGAAAACTACGCTTCTGATCAAAAAATATCATAGAACATAAATTGTAGGAAACATAATTCTCTACAAAAAAGGTCTCTTAACATTTTGCCATAGCTCGCTTCGCTTCCGAGATATATGCAGATTTATCTCAAGGGAAGGGGCCTGACGGACATATTTCGAGATATTTCTTCTTCTTGTTGTTCTTCTTCTGCACAGCTAAGCTGGAAGTGGCATTTGCAGCTCGCAATAGTGCAGAGTTATCTCAAAGAAAGGGGCCACGGTGTTTCTGTATCTCTATTATGTTGGTGCGGCTTCGGAACTTTTAAATATCTTGATATATCTCGAGAACTACGCATCTGATCAAAAAATATCATAGAACATAAAAAGTAGGAAACTTCATTCTCTACCAAAAAGGTCTCTTAACATTTTGCCATAGCTCGCTTCGTTTCCGAGATATATGCAGATTTATCTCAAGGGAAGGGGCCTGACGGACATATTTCGGGATATTTCTTCTTCTTGTTGTTCTTCTTCTGCACAGCTAAACTGGAAGTGGTATTTCCAGCTCGCAATAGTGCAGAGTTATCTGAAAGAAAGAGGCCACGGTGTTTCTGTATCTCTATTATGTTGGTGCGGCTTCGGAACTTTTAAATATCTTGATATATCTCGAGAACTACGCATCTGATCAAAAAATATCATAGAACATAAAAAGTAGGAAACTTAATTCTCTACAAATAAGGTCTCTTAACATTTTGCCATAGCTCGTTTCGTTTCCGAGATATTTGCAGATTTATCTCAAGGGAAGGGGCCTGACGGACATTTTTCGAGATATTTCTTCTTCTTGTTGTTCTTCTTCTGCACAGCTAAGCTGGAAGTGGCATTTGCAGCTCGCAATAGTGCAGAGTTATCTCAAAGAAAGGGGCAACGGTGTTTCTGTATCTCTATTATGTTGGTGCGGCTTCGGAACTTTAAAATATCTTTATATATCTCGAGAACTACGCATCTGATTAAAAAATATCATAGAACGTAAAAATTAGGAAACTTAATTCTCTACAAATAAAGTCGCTTAACATTTTGCCATAGCTCGCTTCGTTTCCGAGATATTTGCAGATTTATCTCAAGGGAAGGGGCCTGACGGACATATTTCGAGATATTTCTTCTTCTTGTTGTTCTTCTTCTGCACAGCTAAGCTGGAAGTGGCATTTGCAGCTCGCAATAGTGCAGAGTTATCTCAATGAAAGGGGCCACGGTGTTTCTGTATCTCTATTATGTTGGTGCGGCTTCGGAACTTTAAAATATCTTTATATATCTCGAGAACTACGCATCTGATTAAAAAATATCATAGAACGTAAAAAGTAGGAAACTTAATTCTCTACAAATAAAGTCGCTTAACATTTTGCCATAGCTCGCTTCGTTTCCGAGATATTTGCAGATTTATCTCAAGGGAAGGGGCCTGACGGACATATTTCGAGATATTTCTTCTTCTTGTTGTTCTTCTTCTGCACAGCTAAGCTGGAAGTGGCATTTGCAGCTCGCAATAGTGCAGAGTTATCTCAAAGAAAGGGGCCACGGTGTTTCTGTATCTCTATTATGTTGGTGCGGCTTCGGAACTTTTAAATATCTTGATATATCTCGAGAACTACGCATCTGATTAAAAAATATCATAGAACGTAAAAAGTAGGAAACTTAATTCTCTACAAATAAAGTCGCTTAACATTTTGCCATAGCTCGCTTCGCTTCCGAGATATATGCAGATTTATCTCAAGGGAAGGGGCCTGACGGACATATTTCGAGATATTTCTTCTTCTTGTTGTTCTTCTTCTGCACAGCTAAGCTGGAAGTGGCATTTGCAGCTCGCAATAGTGCAGAGTTATCTCAAAGAAAGGGGCCACGGTGTTTCTGTATCTCTATTATGTTGGTGCGGCTTCGGAACTTTTAAATATCTTGATATATCTCGAGAACTACGCATCTGATCAAAAAATATCATAGAACATAAAAAGTAGGAAACTTAATTCTCTACAAAAAAGGTCTCTTAACATTTTGCCATAGCTCGCTTCGTTTCCAAGATACTTGCAGATTTATCTCAAGGGAAGGGGCCTGACGGACATATTTCGAGATATTTCTTCTTCTTGTTGTTCTTCTTCTGCACAGCTAAACTGGAAGTGACATTTCCAGCTCGCAGTAGTGCAGAGTTATCTGAAAGAAAGGGGCCACGGTGTTTCTGTATCTCTATTATGTTGGTGCGGCTTCGGAACTTTTAAATATCTTGATATATCTCGAAAACTACGCTTCTGATCAAAAAATATCATAGAACATAAATTGTAGGAAACATAATTCTCTACAAAAAAGGTCTCTTAACATTTTGCCATAGCTCGCTTCGCTTCCGAGATATATGCAGATTTATCTCAAGGGAAGGGGCCTGACGGACATATTTCGAGATATTTCTTCTTCTTGTTGTTCTTCTTCTGCACAGCTAAGCTGGAAGTGGCATTTGCAGCTCGCAATAGTGCAGAGTTATCTCAAAGAAAGGGGCCACGGTGTTTCTGTATCTCTATTATGTTGGTGCGGCTTCGGAACTTTTAAATATCTTGATATATCTCGAGAACTACGCATCTGATCAAATAATATCATAGAACATAAAAAGTAGGATACTTAATTCTCCACAAAAAAGGTCTGTAACATTTTGCCATAGCTCGCTTCGCTTCCGAGATATATGCAGATTTATCTCAAGGGAAGGGGCCTGACGGACATATTTCGAGATATTTCTTCTTCTTGTTGTTCTTCTTCTGCACAGCTAAGCTGGAAGTGGCATTTGCAGCTCGCAATAGTGCAGAGTTATCTCAAAGAAAGGGGCCACGGTGTTTCTGTATCTCTATTATGTTGGTGCGGCTTCGGAACTTTTAAATATCTTGATATATCTCGAGAACTACGCATCTGATCAAATAATATCATAGAACATAGAAAGTAGGAAACTTAATTCTCTACAAATAAAGTCGCTTAACATTTTGCCATAGCTCGCTTCGTTTCCGAGATATTTGCAGATTTATCTCAAGGGAAGGGGCCTGACGGACATATTTCGAGATATTTCTTCTTCTTGTTGTTCTTCTGCACAGCTAAGCTGGAAGTGGCATTTGCAGCTCGCAATGGTGCAGAGTTATCTCAAAGAAAGGGGCCACGGTGTTTCTGTATCTCTATTATGTTGGTGCGGCTTCGGAACTTTTAAATATCTTGATATATCTCGAGAGCTACGCATCCGATCAAAAAATATCATAGAACATAAAAAGTAGGAAACTTAATTCTCTACAAAAAAGGTCTCTTAACATTTTGCCATAGCTCGCTTCGTTTCCGAGATATTTGCAGATTTATCTCGAGGGAAGGGGCCTGACGGACATATTTCGAGATATTTCTTCTTCTTGTTGGTCTTCTTCTGCACAGCTAAGCTGGAAGTGGCATTTGCAGCTCGCAATAGTGCAGAGTTATCTCAAAGAAAGGGGCCACGGTGTTTCTGTATCTCTATTATGTTGGTGCGGCTTCGGAACTTTTAAATATCTTGATATATCTCGAGAACTACGCATCTGATCAAATAATATCATAGAACATAAAAAGTAGGAAACTTAATTCTCCACAAATAAGGTCTCTTAACATTTTGCCATAGCTCGCTTCGTTTCCGAGATATTTGCAGATTTATCTCAAGGGAAGGGGCCTGACGGACATATTTCGAGATATATCTTCTTCTTGTTGGTCTTCTTCTGCACAGCTAAGCTGGAAGTGGCATTTGCAGCTCGCAATAGTGCAGAGTTATCTCGAAGAAAGGGGCCACGGTGTTTCTGTATCTCTATTATGTTGGTGCGGCTTCGGAACTTTAAAATATCTTTATATATCGCGAGAACTACGCATCTGATCAAAAAATATCATAGAACGTAAAAAGTAGGAAACTTAATTCTCTACAGATAAAGTCGCTTAACATTTTGCCATAGCTCGCTTCGTTTCCGAGATATTTGCAGATTTATCTCAAGGGAAGGGGCCTGACGGACATATTTCGAGATATTTCTTCTTCTTGTTGTTCTTCTGCACAGCTAAGCTGGAAGTGGCATTTGCAGCTCGCAATGGTGCAGAGTTATCTCAAAGAAAGGGGCCACGGTGTTTCTGTATCTCTATTATGTTGGTGCGGCTTCGGAACTTTTAAATATCTTGATATATCTCGAGAACTACGCATCTGATCAAAAAATATCATAGAACATAAAAAGTAGGAAACTTCATTCTCTACCAAAAAGGTCTCTTAACATTTTGCCATAGCTCGCTTCGTTTCCGAGATATATGCAGATTTATCTCAAGGGAAGGGGCCTGACGGACATATTTCGGGATATTTCTTCTTCTTGTTGTTCTTCTTCTGCACAGCTAAACAGGAAGTGGCATTTCCAGCTCGCAATAGTGCAGAGTTATCTGAAAGAAAGGGACCACGGTGTTTCTGTATCTGTATTATGTCGGTGCGGCTTCGGAACTTTTAAATATCTTGATATATCTCGAGAACTACGCATCTGATCAAATAATATCATAGAACATAAAAAGTAGGAAACTTAATTCTCTACAAATAAGGTCTCTTAACATTTTGCCATAGCTCGCTTCGTTTCCGAGATATTTGCAGATTTATCTCAAGGGAAGGGGCTTGACGGACATATTTCGAGATATTTCTTCTTCTTGTTGTTCTTCTTCTGCACAGCTAAGCTGGAAGTGGCATTTGCAGCTCGCAATAGTGCAGAGTTATCTCAAAGAAAGGGGCCACGGTGTTTCTGTATCTCTATTATGTTGGTGCGGCTTCGGAACTTTTAAATATCTTGATATATCTCGAGAACTACGCATCTGATCAAAAAATATCATAGAACATAAAAAGTAGGAAACTTAATTCTCTACAAATAAGGTCTCTTAACATTTTGCCATAGCTCGCTTCGTTTCCGAGATATTTGCAGATTTATCTCAAGGGAAGGGGCCTGACGGACATATTTCGAGATATTTCTTCTTCTTCTTGGTCTTCTTCTGCACAGCTAAGCTGGAAGTGGCATTTGCAACTCGCAATGGTGCAGAGTTATCTCAAAGAAAGGGGCCACGGTGTTTCTGTATCTCTATTATGTTGGTGCGGCTTCGGAACTTTTAAATATCTTGATATATCTCGAGAACTACGCATCTGATCAAATAATATCATAGAACATAAAAAGTAGGAAACTTAATTCTCCACAAAAAAGGTCTCTTAACATTTTGCCGTAGCTCGCTTCGTTTCCGAGATATTTGCAGATTTATCTCAAGGGAAGGGGCCTGACGGACATATTTCCAGATATTTCTTCTTCTTGTTGTTCTTCTTCTGCACAGCTAAGCTGGAAGTGGCATTTGCAGCTCGCAATAGTGCAGAGTTATCTCAAAGAAAGGGGCCACGGTGTTTCTGTATCTCTATTATGTTGGTGCGGCTTCGGAACTTTTAAATATCTTGATATATCTCGAGAACTACGCATCCGATCAAAAAATATCATAGAACATAAAAAGTAGGAAACTTAATTCTCTACAAAAAAGGTCTCTTAACATTTTGCCATAGCTCGCTTTGTTTCCGAGATATTTGCAGATTTATCTCGAGGGAAGGGGCCTGACGGACATATTTCGAGATATTTCTTCTTCTTGTTGTTCTTCTTCTGCACAGCTAAGCTGGAAGCGGCATTTGCGGCTCGCACTAGTGCAGAGTTATCTCAAAGAAAGGGGCCACGGTGTTTCTGTATCTCTATTATGTTGGTGCAGCTTCGGATCTTTTAAATATCTCGATATATCTCGAAAACTACGCATCTGATCAAAAAATATCATAGAACATAAAAAGTAGGAAACTTAATTCTCTACAAAAAAGGTCTCTTAACATTTTGCCATAGCTCGCTTCGTTTCCGAGATATTTGAAGATTTATCTCAAGGGAAGGGGCCTGACGGACATATTTCGAGATATTTCTTCTTCTTGTTGTTCTTCTTCTGCACAGCTAAGCTGGAAGTGGCATTTGCAGCTCGCAATAGTGCAGAGTTATCTCAAAGAAAGGGGCCACGGTGTTTCTGTATCTCTATTATGTTGGTGCGGCTTCGGAACTTTTAAATATCTCGATATATCTCGAGAACTACGCATCTGATCGAAAAATATCATAGAACATAAAAAGTAGGAAACATAATTCTCTACAAAAGAGGTCTCTTAACATTTTGCCATAGCTCGCTTCGTTTCCGAGATATTTGCAGATTTATCTCAAGGGAAGGGGCCTGACGGACATATTTCGAGATATTTCTTCTTTTTGTTGTTCTTCTTCTGCACAGCTAAGCTGGAAGTGGCATTTGCAGCTCGCAATAGTGCAGAGTTATCTCAAAGAAAGGGGCCACGGTGTTTCTGTATCTCTATTATGTTGGTGCGGCTTCGGATCTTTTAAATATCTCGATATATCTCGAAAACTACGCTTCTGATTAAAAAATATCATAGAACATAAATTGTAGGAAACATAATTCTCTACAAAAAAGGTCTCTTAACATTTTGCCATAGCTCGTTTCGTTTCCGAGATATTTGCAGATATATCTCAAGGGAAGGGGCCTGACGGACATATTTCGAGATATTTCCTCTTCTTGTTGTTCTTCTTCTGCACAGCGAAACTGGAAGTGGCATTTCCAGCTCGCAATAGCGCAGAGTTATCTCAAAGAAAGGGGCCACGGTGTTTCTGTATCTCTATTATGTTGGTGCGTCTTCGGAACTTTTAAATATCTCGATATATCTCGAAAACTACGCTTCTGATCAAAAAATATCATAGAACATAAATTGTAGGAAACATAATTCTCTACAAAAAAGGTCTCTTAACATTTTGCCATAGCTCGTTTCGTTTCCGAGATATTTGCAGATATATCTCAAGGGAAGGGGCCTGACGGACATATTTCGAGATATTTCCTCTTCTTGTTGTTCTTCTTCCGCACAGCTAAACTGGAAGTGGCATTTCCAGCTCGCAATAGCGCAGAGTTATCTCAAAGAAAGGGGCCACGGTGTTTCTGTATCTCTATTTTGTTGGTGCGGCTTCGGAACTTTTAAATATCTTGATATATCTCGAGAACTACGCATCTGATCAAAAAATATCATAGAACATAAAAAGTAGGAAACTTAATACTCTACAAATAAGGTCTCTTAACATTTTGCCATAGCTCGCTTCGTTTCCGAGATATTTGCAGATTTATCTCAAGGGAAGGGGCCTGACGGACATTTTTCGAGATA
Organism: Osmia lignaria lignaria; assembly: GCF_051020975.1. Classification (NCBI taxonomy): domain Eukaryota; kingdom Metazoa; phylum Arthropoda; class Insecta; order Hymenoptera; family Megachilidae; genus Osmia; species Osmia lignaria. Next base: position 2,289,960 of record NW_027478169.1, on the reverse strand, counting down.
TTTCTTCTTCTTGTTGTTCTTCTTCTGCACAGCTAAGCTGGAAGTGGCATTTGCAGCTCGCAATAGTGCAGAGTTATCTCGAAGAAAGGGGCCACGGTGTTTCTGTATCTCTATTATGTTGGTGCGGCTTCGGAACTTTTAGATATCTTGATATATCTCGAGAACTACGCATCTGATCAAAAAATATCATAGAACATAAAAAGTAGGAAACTTAATTCTCTACAAAAAAGGTCTCTTAACATTTTGCCATAGCTCGCTTCGTTTCCGAGATATTTGAAGATTTATCTCAAGGGAAGGGGCCTGACGGACATATTTCGAGATATTTCTTCTTCTTGTTGTTCTTCTTCTGCACAGCTAAGCTGGAAGTGGCATTTGCAGCTCGCAATAGTGCAGAGTTATCTCAAAGAAAGGGGCCACGGTGTTTCTGTATCTCTATCATGTTGGTGCGGCTTCGGAACTTTTAAATATCTCGATATATCTCGAGAACTACGCATCTGATCGAAAAATATCATAGAACATAAAAAGTAGGAAACTTAATTCTCTACAAAAGAGGTCTCTTAACATTTTGCCATAGCTCGCTTCGTTTCCGAGATATTTGCAGATTTATCTCAAGGGAAGGGGCCTGACGGACATATTTCGAGATATTTCTTCTTTTTGTTGTTCTTCTTCTGCACAGCTAAGCTGGAAGTGGCATTTGCAGCTCGCAATAGTGCAGAGTTATCTCAAAGAAAGGGGCCACGGTGTTTCTGTATCTCTATTATGTTGGTGCGGCTTCGGATCTTTTAAATATCTCGATATATCTCGAAAACTACGCTTCTGATTAAAAAATATCATAGAACATAAATTGTAGGAAACATAATTCTCTACAAAAAAGGTCTCTTAACATTTTGCCATAGCTCGTTTCGTTTCCGAGATATTTGCAGATATATCTCAAGGGAAGGGGCCTGACGGACATATTTCGAGATATTTCCTCTTCTTGTTGTTCTTCTTCTGCACAGCGAAACTGGAAGTGGCATTTCCAGCACGCAATAGCGCAGAGTTATCTCAAAGAAAGGGGCCACGGTGTTTCTGTATCTCTATTATGTTGGTGCGTCTTCGGAACTTTTAAATATCTCGATATATCTCGAAAACTACGCTTCTGATCAAAAAATATCATAGAACATAAATTGTAGGAAACATAATTCTCTACAAAAAAGGTCTCTTAACATTTTGCCATAGCTCGTTTCGTTTCCGAGATATTTGCAGATATATCTCAAGGGAAGGGGCCTGACGGACATATTTCGAGATATTTCCTCTTCTTGTTGTTCTTCTTCTGCACAGCTAAACTGGAAGTGGCATTTCCAGCTCGCAATAGCGCAGAGTTATCTCAAAGAAAGGGGCCACGGTGTTTCTGTATCTCTATTATGTTGGTGCGGCTTCGGAACTTTTAAATATCTTGATATATCTCGAGAACTACGCATCTGATCAAAAAATATCATAGAACATAAAAAGTAGGAAACTTAATACTCTACAAATAAGGTCTCTTAACATTTTGCTATAGCTCGCTTCGTTTCCGAGATATTTGCAGATTTATCTCAAGGGAAGGGGCCTGACGGACATTTTTCGAGATATTTCTTCTTCTTGTTGTTCTTCTTCTGCACAGCTAAGCTGGAAGTGGCATTTGCAGCTCGCAATAGTGCAGAGTTATCTCGAAGAAAGGGGCCACGGTGTTTCTGTATCTCTATTATGTTGGTGCGGCTTCGGAACTTTTAGATATCTTGATATATCTCGAGAACTACGCATCTGATCAAAAAATATCATAGAACGTAAAAAGTAGGAAACTTAATTCTCTACAAAAAAGGTCTCTTAACATTTTGCCATAGCTCGCTTCGTTTCCGAGATATTTGAAGATTTATCTCAAGGGAAGGGGCCTGACGGACATATTTCGAGATATTTCTTCTTCTTGTTGTTCTTCTTCTGCACAGCTAAGCTGGAAGTGGCATTTGCAGCTCGCAATAGTGCAGAGTTATCTCAAAGAAAGGGGCCACGGTGTTTCTGTATCTCTATTATGTTGGTGCGGCTTCGGAACTTTTAAATATCTCGATATATCTCGAGAACTACGCATCTGATCGAAAAATATCATAGAACATAAAAAGTAGGAAACTTAATTCTCTACAAAAGAGGTCTCTTAACATTTTGCCATAGCTCGCTTCGTTTCCGAGATATTTGCAGATTTATCTCAAGGGAAGGGGCCTGACGGACATATTTCGAGATATTTCTTCTTTTTGTTGTTCTTCTTCTGCACAGCTAAGCTGGAAGTGGCATTTGCAGCTCGCAATAGTGCAGAGTTATCTCAAAGAAAGGGGCCACGGTGTTTCTGTATCTCTATTATGTTGGTGCGGCTTCGGATCTTTTAAATATCTCGATATATCTCGAAAACTACGCTTCTGATTAAAAAATATCATAGAACATAAATTGTAGGAAACATAATTCTCTACAAAAAAGGTCTCTTAACATTTTGCCATAGCTCGTTTCGTTTCCGAGATATTTGCAGATATATCTCAAGGGAAGGGGCCTGACGGACATATTTCGAGATATTTCCTCTTCTTGTTGTTCTTCTTCTGCACAGCTAAACTGGAAGTGGCATTTCCAGCTCGCAATAGCGCAGAGTTATCTCAAAGAAAGGGGCCACGGTGTTTCTGTATCTCTATTATGTTGGTGCGTCTTCGGAACTTTTAAATATCTCGATATATCTCGAAAACTACGCTTCTGATCAAAAAATATCATAGAACATAAATTGTAGGAAACATAATTCTCTACAAAAAACGTCTCTTAACATTTTGCCATAGCTCGCTTCGTTTCCGAGATATTTGCAGATTCAGCTCAAAGGAACTGGCCTGGCGGACATATTTCGAGATATTTTTTCTTCTTGTTGTTCTTCCTCTGCACAGCTAAGCTGGAAGTGGCATCTGCAGCTCGCAATAGTGCAGAGTTATCTCAAAGAAAGGGGCCACGGTGTTTCTGTATCTCTATTATGTTGAGGCGGCTTCGGAACTTTTAAATATCTCGATATATCTCGAAAACTACGCTTCTGATCAAAAAATATCATAGAACATAAATTGTAGGAAACATAATTCTCTACAAAAAAGGTCTCTTAACATTTTGCCATAGCTCGCTTCGTTTCCGAGATATTTGCAGATATATCTCAAGGGAAGGGGCCTGACGGACATATTTCGAGATATTTCTTCTTCTTGTTGTTCTTCTTCTGCACAGCTAAACTGGAAGTGGCATTTACAGCTCGCAATAGTGCAGAGTTATCTCAAAGAAAGGGGCCACGGTGTTTCTGTATCTCTATTATGTTGGTGCGGCTTCGGAACTTTTAAATATCTTGATATATCTCGAGAACTACGCGTCTGATCAAAAAATATCATAGAACATAAAAAGTAGGAAACTTAATTCTCTACAAAAACGGTCTCTTAACATTTTGCCATGGCTCGCTTCGTTTCCGAGATATTTGCAGATATATCTCAAGGGAAGGGGCCTGACGGACATATTTCGAGATATTTCTTCTTCTTGTTGCTCTTCTTCTGCACAGCTAAGCTGGAAGTGGCATTTGCGGCTCGCACTAGTGCACAGTTATCTCAAAGAAAGGGGCCACGGTGTTTCTGTATCTCTATTATGTTGGTGCGTCTTCGGAACTTTTAAATATCTTGATATATCTCGAGAACTACGCTTCTGATCAAAAAATATCATAGAACGTAAATTGTAGGAAACATTATTCTCTACAAAAAAGGTCTCTTAACATTTTGCCATAGCTCGCTTCGTTTCCGAGATATTTGCAGATTCATCTCAAGGGAAGGGGTCTGACGGACATATTTCGAGATATTTCTTCTTCTTGTTGTTCTTCTTCTGCACAGCTAAGCTCGAAGTGGCATTTGCAGCTCGCAATAGTGCAGAGTTATCTCAAAGAAAGAGGCCACGGTGTTTCTGTACCTCTATTATGTTGGTGCAGCTTCGGAACTTTTAAATATCTTGATATATCTCGAGAACTACGCATCTGATCAAAAAATATCATCGAACATAAAAAGTAGGAAACTTAATTCTCTACAAAAAAGGTCTCTTAACATTTTGCCATAGCTCCCTTCGTTTCCGAGATATTTGCAGATTTATCTCAAGGGAAGGGGCCTAACGGACATATTTCGAAATATTTCTTCATCTTGTTGTTCTTCTTCTGCACAGCTAAGCTGGAAGTGGCATTTGCAGCTCGCAATAGTGCAGAGTTATCTCAAAGAAAGGGGCCACGGTGTTTCTGTATCTCTATTATGTTGGTGCGGCTTCGGAACTTTTAAATATCTTGATATATCTCGAGAACTACGCATCTGATCAAAAAATATCATAGAACATAAAAAGTAGGAAACTTAATTCTCTACAAAAAAGGTCTCTTAACATTTTGCCATAGCTCGCTTCGTTTCCGAGATATTTGCAGATTTATCTCAAGGGAAGGGGCCTAACGGACATATTTCGAGATATTTTTGCTTCTTGTTGTTCTTCTTCTGCACAGCTAAACTGGAAGTGGCATTTGCGGCTCGCACTAGTGCAGAGTTATCTCAAAGAAAGGGGCCACGGTGTTTCTGTATCTCTATTATGTTGGTGCGGCTTCGGAACTTTTAAATATCTTGATATATCTCGAGAACTACGCGTCTGATCAAAAAATATCATAGAACATAAAAAGTAGGAAACTTAATTCTCTACAAAAATGGTCTCTTAACATTTTGCCATAGCTCGCTTCGTTTCCGAGATATTTGCAGATTTATCTCAAGGGAAGGGGCCTGACGGACATATTTCGAGATATTTCTTCTTCTTGTTGTTCTTCTTCTGCACAGCTAAGCTGGAAGTGGCATTTGCGGCTCGCACTAGTGCACAGTTATCTCAAAGAAAGGGGCCACGGTGTTTCTGGATCTTTATTATGTTGGTGCGGCTTCGGAACTTCTAAAACTCGATATATCTCGAAAACTACGCTTCTGATCAAAAAATATCATAGAACATAAATTGTAGGAAACATAATTCTCTACAAAAAAGGTCTCTTAACATTTTGCCATAGCTCGCTTCGTTTCCGAGATATTTGCATATTTATCTCAAGGGAAGGGGCCTGACGGACATATTTCGAGATATTTCTTCTTCTTGTTGTTCTTCTTCTGCACAGCTAAGCTGGAAGTGGCATTTGCAGCTCGCAATAGTGCAGAGTTATCTCAAAGAAAGGGGCCACGGTGTTTCTGTATCTCTATTATGTTGGTGCGGCTTCGGAACTTTTAAATATCTCGATATATCTCGAGAACTACGCATCTGATCGAAAAATATCATAGAACATAAAAAGTAGGAAACTTAATTCTCTACAAAAGAGGTCTCTTAACATTTTGCCATAGCTCGCTTCGTTTCCGAGATATTTGCAGATTTATCTCAAGGGAAGGGGCCTGACGGACATATTTCGAGATATTTCTTCTTTTTGTTGTTCTTCTTCTGCACAGCTAAGCTGGAAGTGGCATTTGCAGCTCGCAATAGTGCAGAGTTATCTCAAAGAAAGGGGCCACGGTGTTTCTGTATCTCTATTATGTTGGTGCGGCTTCGGATCTTTTAAATATCTCGATATATCTCGAAAACTACGCTTCTGATCAAAAAATATCATAGAACATAAATTGTAGGAAACATAATTCTCTACAAAAAAGGTCTCTTAACATTTTGCCATAGCTCGCTTCGTTTCCGAGATATTTGCAGATATATCTCAAGGGAAGGGGCCTGACGGACATATTTCGAGATATTTCTTCTTCTTGTTGTTCTTCTTCTGCACAGCTAAACTGGAAGTGGCATTTACAGCTCGCAATAGTGCAGAGTTATCTCAAAGAAAGGGGCCACGGTGTTTCTGTATCTCTATTATGTTGGTGCGGCTTCGGAACTTTTAAATATCTTGATATATCTCGAGAACTACGCGTCTGATCAAAAAATATCATAGAACATAAAAAGTAGGAAACTTAATTCTCTACAAAAACGGTCTCTTAACATTTTGCCATGGCTCGCTTCGTTTCCGAGATATTTGCAGATATATCTCAAGGGAAGGGGCCTGACGGACATATTTCGAGATATTTCTTCTTCTTGTTGCTCTTCTTCTGCACAGCTAAGCTGGAAGTGGCATTTGCGGCTCGCACTAGTGCACAGTTATCTCAAAGAAAGGGGCCACGGTGTTTCTGTATCTCTATTATGTTGGTGCGTCTTCGGAACTTTTAAATATCTTGATATATCTCGAGAGCTACGCTTCTGATCAAAAAATATCATAGAACGTAAATTGTAGGAAACATTATTCTCTACAAAAAAGGTCTCTTAACATTTTGCCATAGCTCGCTTCGTTTCCGAGATATTTGCAGATTCATCTCAAGGGAAGGGGTCTGACGGACATATTTCGAGATATTTCTTCTTCTTGTTGTTCTTCTTCTGCACAGCTAAGCTCGAAGTGGCATTTGCAGCTCGCAATAGTGCAGAGTTATCTCAAAGAAAGAGGCCACGGTGTTTCTGTACCTCTATTATGTTGGTGCAGCTTCGGAACTTTTAAATATCTTGATATATCTCGAGAACTACGCATCTGATCAAAAAATATCATCGAACATAAAAAGTAGGAAACTTAATTCTCTACAAAAAAGGTCTCTTAACATTTTGCCATAGCTCGCTTCGTTTCCGAGATATTTGCAGATTTATCTCAAGGGAAGGGTCCTGATGGACATATTTCGAGATATTTCTTCTTCTTGTTGTTCTTCTTCTGCACAGCTAAACTGGAAGTGGCATTTCCAGCTCGCAATCGTGCAGAGTTATCTCAAAGAAAGGGGCCACGGTGTTTCTGTATCTCTATTATGTTGGTGCGGCTTCGGAACTTTTAAATATCTTGATATATCTCGAGAACTACGCATCTGATCAAAAAATATCATAGAACATAAAAAGTAGGAAACTTAATTCTCTACAAAAAAGGTCTCTTAACATTTTGCCATAGCTCGCTTCGATTCCGAGATATTTGCAGATTTATCTCAAGGGAAGGGGCCTAACGGACATATTTCGAGATATTTCTTCTTCTTGTTGTTCTTCTTCTGCACAGCTAAGCTGGAAGTGGCATTTGCAGCTCGCAATAGTGCAGAGTTATCTCAAAGAAAGGGGCCACGGTGTTTCTGTATCTCTATTATGTTGGTGCGGCTTCGGAACTTTTAAATATCTTGATATATCTCGAGAACTACGCATCTGATCAAAAAATATCATAGAACGTAAAAGGTAGGAAACTTAATTCTCTACAAATAAGGTCTCTTAACATTTTGCCATAGCTCGCTTCGTTTCCGAGATATTTGCAGATTTATCTCAAGGGAAGGGGCCTAACGGACATATTTCGAGATATTTTTGCTTCTTGTTGTTCTTCTTCTGCACAGCTAAACTGGAAGTGGCATTTGCGGCTCGCACTAGTGCAGAGTTATCTCAAAGAAAGGGGCCACGGTGTTTCTGTATCTCTATTATGTTGGTGCGGCTTCGGAACTTTTAAATATCTTGATATATCTCGAGAACTACGCGTCTGATCAAAAAATATCATAGAACATAAAAAGTAGGAAACTTAATTCTCTACAAAAATGGTCTCTTAACATTTTGCCATAGCTCGCTTCGTTTCCGAGATATTTGCAGATTTATCTCAAGGGAAGGGGCCTGACGGACATATTTCGAGATATTTCTTCTTCTTGTTGTTCTTCTTCTGCACAGCTAAGCTGGAAGTGGCATTTGCGGCTCGCACTAGTGCACAGTTATCTCAAAGAAAGGGGCCACGGTGTTTCTGGATCTTTATTATGTTGGTGCGGCTTCGGAACTTTTAAATATCTCGATATATCTCGAAAACTACGCTTCTGATCAAAAAATATCATAGAACATAAATTGTAGGAAACATAATTCTCTACAATAAACGTCTCTCAACATTTTGCCATAGCTCGCTTCGTTTCCGAGATATTTGCAGATTCAGCTCAAAGGAACTGGCCTGACGGACATATTTCGAGATATTTCTTCTTCTTGTTGTTCTTCCTCTGCACAGCTAAGCTGGAAGTGGCATTTGCAGCTCGCAATAGTGCAGAGTTATCTCAAAGAAAGGGGCCACGGTGTTTCTGTATCTCTATTATGTTGGTGCGGCTTCGGAACTTTTAATTATCTTGATATATCTCCAGAACTACGCATCTGATCAAAAAATATCATAGAACATAAAAAGTAGGAAACTTAATTCTCTACAAAAAAGGTCTCTTAACATTTTGCCATAGCTCGCTTCGTTTCCGAGATATTTGCATATTTATCTCAAGGGAAGGGGCCTGACGGACATATTTCGAGATATTTCTTCTTCTTGTTGTTCTTCTTCTGCACAGCTAAGCTGGAAGTGGCATTTGCGGCTCGCACTAGTGCAGAGTTATCTCAAAGAAAGGGGCCACGGTGTTTCTGTATCTCTATTATGTTGGTGCGGCTTCGGAACTTTTAAATATCTCGATATATCTCGAAAACTACGCTTCTGATCAAAAAATATCATAGAACATAAATTGTAGGAAACATAATTCTCTACAAAAAAGGTCTCTTAACATTTTGCCATAGCTCGCTTCGTTTCCGAGATATTTGCAGATATATCTCAAGGGAAGGGGCCTGACGGACATATTTCGAGATATTTCTTCTTCTTGTTGTTCTTCTTCTGCACCGCTAAGCTGGAAGTGGCATTTGCAGCTCGCAATAGTGCAGAGTTATCTCAAAGAAAGGGGCCACGGTGTTTCTGTATCTCTATTATGTTGGTGCGGCTTCGGAACTTTTAAATATCTTGATATATCTCGAGAACTACGCATCTGATCAAAAAATATCATAGAACATAAAAAGTAGGAAACTTAATTCTCTACAAAAAAGGTCTCTTAACATTTTGCCATAGCTCGCTTCGTTTCCGAGATATTTGCAGATTTATCTCAAGGGAAGGGGCCTAACGGACATATTTCGAGATATTTCTTCTTCTTGTTGTTCTTCTTCTGCACAGCTAAGCTGGAAGTGGCATTTGCAGCTCGCAATAGTGCAGAGTTATCTCAAAGAAAGGGGCCACGGTGTTTCTGTATCTCTATTATGTTGGTGCGGCTTCGGAACTTTTAAATATCTTGATATATCTCGAGAACTACGCATCTGATCAAAAAATATCATAGAACGTAAAAGGTAGGAAACTTAATTCTCTACAAATAAGGTCTCGGAACATTTTGCCATAGCTCGCTTCGTTTCCGAGATATTTGCAGATTTATCTCAAGGGAAGGGGCCTAACGGACATATTTCGAGATATTTTTGCTTCTTGTTGTTCTTCTTCTGCACAGCTAAACTCGAAGTGGCATTTGCGGCTCGCACTAGTGCAGAGTTATCTCAAAGAAAGGGGCCACGGTGTTTCTGTATCTCTATTATGTTGGTGCGGCTTCGGAACTTTTAAATATCTTGATATATCTCGAGAACTACGCGTCTGATCAAAAAATATCATAGAACATAAAAAGTAGGAAACATAATTCTCTACAAAAGCGGTCTCTTAACATTTTGCCATAGCTCGCTTCGTTTCCGAGATATTTGCAGATTTATCTCAAGGGAAGGGGCCTGACGGACATATTTCGAGATATTTCTTCTTCTTGTTGTTCTTCTTCTGCACAGCTAAGCTGGAAGTGGCATTTGCGGCTCGCACTAGTGCACGGTTATCTCAAAGAAAGGGGCCACGGTGTTTCTGGATCTTTATTATGTTGGTGCGGCTTCGGAACTTTTAAATATCTCGATATATCTCGAAAACTACGCTTCTGATCAAAAAATATCATAGAACATAAATTGTAGGAAACATAATTCTCTACAATAAACGTCTCTTAACATTTTGCCATAGCTCGCTTCGTTTCCGAGATATTTGCAGATTCAGCTCAAAGGAACTGGCCTGACGGACATATTTCGAGATATTTCTTCTTCTTGTTGTTCTTCCTCTGCACAGCTAAGCTGGAAGTGGCATTTGCAGCTCGCAATAGTGCAGTGTTATCTCAAAGAAAGGGGCCACGGTGTTTCTGTATCTCTATTATGTTGGTGCGGCTTCGGAACTTTTAAATATCTTGATATATCTCGAGAACTACGCATCTGATCAAAAAATATCATAGAACATAAAAAGTAGGAAACTTAATTCTCTACAAAAAAGGTCTCTTAGCATTTTGCCATAGCTCGCTTCGTTTCCGAGATATTTGCATATTTATCTCAAGGGAAGGGGCCTGACGGACATATTTCGAGATATTCCTTCTTCTTGTTGTTCTTCTTCTGCACAGCTAAGCTGGAAGTGGCATTTGCGGCTCGCACTAGTGCAGAGTTATCTCAAAGAAAGGGGCCACGGTGTTTCTGTATCTCTATTATGTTGGTGCGGCTTCGGAACTTTTAAATATCTCGATATATCTCGAAAACTACGCTTCTGATCAAAAAATATCATAGAACATAAATTGTAGGAAACATAATTCTCTACAAAAAAGGTCTCTTAACATTTTGCCATAGCTCGCTTCGTTTCCGAGATATTTGCAGATATATCTCAAGGGAAGGGGCCTGACGGACATATTTCGAGATATTTCTTCTTCTTGTTGTTCTTCTTCTGCACCGCTAAGCTGGAAGTGGCATTTGCAGCTCGCAATAGTGCAGAGATATCTCAAAGAAAGGGGCCACGGTGTTTCTGTATCTCTATTATGTTGGTGCGGTTTCGGAACTTTTAAATATCTTGATATATCTCGAGAACTACGCATCTGATCAAAAAATATCATAGAACGTAAAAAGTAGGAAACTTAATTCTCTACAAATAAGGTCTCTTAACATTTTGCCATAGCTCTCTTCCTTTCCGAGATATTTGCAGATTTATCTCAAGGGAAGGGGCCTGACGGACATATTTCGAGATATTTCTTCTTCTTGTTGTTCTCCTTCTGCACAGCTAAGCTGGAAGTGGCATTTGCAGCTCGCAATAGTGCAGAGTTATCTCAAAGAAAGGGGCCACGGTGTTTCTGTATCTCTATTATGTTGGTGCGGCTTCGGAACTTTTAAATATCTTGATATATCTCGAGAACTACGCGTCTCATCAAAAAATATCATAGAACATAAAAAGTAGGAAACTTAATTCTCTACAAAAACGGTCTCTTAACATTTTGCCATAGCTCGCTTCGTTTCCGAGATATTTGCAGATTTATCTCAAGGGAAGGGGCCTGACGGACATATTTCGAGATATTTCTTCTTCTTGTTGTTCTTCTTCTGCACAGCTAAGCTGGAAGTGGCATTTGCAGCTCGCAATAGTGCAGAGTTATCTCAATGAAAGGGGCCACGGTGTTTCTGTATCTCTATTATGTTGGTGCGGCTTCGGAACTTTAAAATATCTTTATATATCTCGAGAACTACGCATCTGATTAAAAAATATCATAGAACGTAAAAAGTAGGAAACTTAATTCTCTACAAATAAAGTCGCTTAACATTTTGCCATAGCTCGCTTCGTTTCCGCGATATTTGCAGATTTATCTCAAGGGAAGGGGCCTGACGGACATATTTCGAGATATTTCTTCTTCTTGTTGTTCTTCTTCTGCACAGCTAAGCTGGAAGTGGCATTTGCAGCTCGCAATAGTGCAGAGTTATCTCAAAGAAAGGGGCCACGGTGTTTCTGTATCTCTATTATGTTGGTGCGGCTTCGGAACTTTTAAATATCTTGATATATCTCGAGAACTACGCATCTGATCAAAAAATATCATAGAACGTAAAAAGTAGGAAACTTAATTCTCTACAAAAAAGGTCTCTTAACATTTTGCCATAGCTCGCTTCGTTTCCAAGATACTTGCAGATTTATCTCAAGGGAAGGGGCCTGACGGACATATTTCGAGATATTTCTTCTTCTTGTTGTTCTTCTTCTGCACAGCTAAACTGGAAGTGGCATTTCCAGCTCGCAGTAGTGCAGAGTTATCTGAAAGAAAGGGGCCACGGTGTTTCTGTATCTCTATTATGTTGGTGCGGCTTCGGAACTTTTAAATATCTTGATATATCTCGAAAACTACGCTTCTGATCAAAAAATATCATAGAACATAAATTGTAGGAAACATAATTCTCTACAAAAAAGGTCTCTTAACATTTTGCCATAGCTCGCTTCGCTTCCGAGATATATGCAGATTTATCTCAAGGGAAGGGGCCTGACGGACATATTTCGAGATATTTCTTCTTCTTGTTGTTCTTCTTCTGCACAGCTAAGCTGGAAGTGGCATTTGCAGCTCGCAATAGTGCAGAGTTATCTCAAAGAAAGGGGCCACGGTGTTTCTGTATCTCTATTATGTTGGTGCGGCTTCGGAACTTTTAAATATCTTGATATATCTCGAGAGCTACGCATCCGATCAAAAAATATCATAGAACATAAAAAGTAGGAAACTTAATTCTCTACAAAAAAGGTCTCTTAACATTTTGCCATAGCTCGCTTCGTTTCCGAGATATTTGCAGATTTATCTCGAGGGAAGGGGCCTGACGGACATATTTCGAGATATTTCTTCTTCTTGTTGGTCTTCTTCTGCACAGCTAAGCTGGAAGTGGCATTTGCAGCTCGCAATAGTGCAGAGTTATCTCAAAGAAAGGGGCCACGGTGTTTCTGTATCTCTATTATGTTGGTGCGGCTTCGGAACTTTTAAATATCTTGATATATCTCGAGAACTACGCATCTGATCAAATAATATCATAGAACATAAAAAGTAGGAAACTTAATTCTCCACAAATAAGGTCTCTTAACATTTTGCCATAGCTCGCTTCGTTTCCGAGATATTTGCAGATTTATCTCAAGGGAAGGGGTCTGACGGACATATTTCGAGATATATCTTCTTCTTGTTGGTCTTCTTCTGCACAGCTAAGCTGGAAGTGGCATTTGCAGCTCGCAATAGTGCAGAGTTATCTCAAAGAAAGGGGCCACGGTGTTTCTGTATCTCTATTATGTTGGTGCGGCTTCGGAACTTTTAAATATCTTGATATATCTCGAAACTACGCTTCTGATCAAAAAATATCATAGAACATAAATTGTAGGAAACATAATTCTCTACAAAAAAGGTCTCTTAACATTTTGCCATAGCTCGCTTCGCTTCCGAGATATATGCAGATTTATCTCAAGGGAAGGGGCCTGACGGACATATTTCGAGATATTTCTTCTTCTTGTTGTTCTTCTTCTGCACAGCTAAGCTGGAAGTGGCATTTGCAGCTCGCAATAGTGCAGAGTTATCTCAAAGAAAGGGGCCACGGTGTTTCTGTATCTCTATTATGTTGGTGCGGCTTCGGAACTTTTAAATATCTTGATATATCTCGAGAACTACGCATCTGATCAAATAATATCATAGAACATAAAAAGTAGGAAACTTAATTCTCCACAAAAAAGGTCTCTAACATTTTGCCATAGCTCGCTTCGCTTCCGAGATATATGCAGATTTATCTCAAGGGAAGGGGCCTGACGGACATATTTCGAGATATTTCTTCTTCTTGTTGTTCTTCTTCTGCACAGCTAAGCTGGAAGTGGCATTTGCAGCTCGCAATAGTGCAGAGTTATCTCAAAGAAAGGGGCCACGGTGTTTCTGTATCTCTATTATGTTGGTGCGGCTTCGGAACTTTTAAATATCTTGATATATCTCGAGAACTACGCATCTGATCAAATAATATCATAGAGCATAAAAAGTAGGAAACTTAATTCTCCACAAATAAGGTCTCTTAACATTTTGCCATAGCTCGCTTCGTTTCCGAGATATTTGCAGATTTATCTCAAGGGAAGGGTCCTGACGGACATATTTCGAGATATTTCTTCTTCTTGTTGGTCTTCTTCTGCACAGCTAAGCTGGAAGTGGCATTTGCAGCTCGCAATAGTGCAGAGTTATCTCAAAGAAAGGGGCCACGGTGTTTCTGTATCTCTATTATGTTGGTGCGGCTTCGGAACTTTTAAATATCTTGATATATCTCGAGAGCTACGCATCCGATCAAAAAATATCATAGAACATAAAAAGTAGGAAACTTAATTCTCTACAAAAAAGGTCTCTTAACATTTTGCCATAGCTCGCTTCGTTTCCGAGATATTTGCAGATTTATCTCGAGGGAAGGGGCCTGACGGACATATTTCGAGATATTTCTTCTTCTTGTTGGTCTTCTTCTGCACAGCTAAGCTGGAAGTGGCATTTGCAGCTCGCAATAGTGCAGAGTTATCTCAAAGAAAGGGGCCACGGTGTTTCTGTATCTCTATTATGTTGGTGCGGCTTCGGAACTTTTAAATACCTTGATATATCTCGAGAACTACGCATCTGATCAAATAATATCATAGAACATAAAAAGTAGGAAACTTAATTCTCCACAAATAAGGTCTCTTAACATTTTGCCATAGCTCGCTTCGTTTCCGAGATATTTGCAGATTTATCTCAAGGGAAGGGGCCTGACGGACATTTTTCGAGATATTTCTTCTTCTTGTTGTTCTTCTTCTGCACAGCTAAGCTGGAAGTGGCATTTGCAGCTCGCAATAGTGCAGAGTTATCTCGAAGAAAGGGGCCACGGTGTTTCTGTATCTCTATTATGTTGGTGCGGCTTCGGAACTTTAAAATATCTTTATATATCTCGAGAACTACGCATCTGATCAAAAAATATCATAGAACGTAAAAAGTAGGAAACTTAATTCTCTACAAATAAAGTCGCTTAACATTTTGCCATAGCTCGCTTCGTTTCCGAGATATTTGCAGATTTATCTCAAGGGAAGGGGCCTGACGGACATATTTCGAGATATTTCTTCTTCTTGTTGTTCTTCTTCGGCACAGCTAAGCTGGAAGCGGCATTTGCGGCTCGCACTAGTGCAGAGTTATCTCAAAGAAAGGGGCCACGGTGTTTCTGTATCTCTATTATGTTGGTGCAGCTTCGGATCTTTTAAATATCTCGATATATCTCGAAAACTACGCTTCTGATCAAAAAATATCATAGAACATAAATTGTAGGAAACATAATTCTCTACAAAAAAGGTCTCTTAACATTTTGCCATAGCTCGTTTCGATTCCGAGATATTTGCAGATATATCTCAAGGGAAGGGGCCTGACGGACATATTTCGAGATATTTCCTCTTCTTGTTGTTCTTCTTCTGCACAGCTAAACTGGAAGTGGCATTTCCAGCTCGCAATAGCGCAGAGTTATCTCAAAGAAAGGGGCCACGGTGTTTCTGTATCTCTATTATGTTGGTGCGGCTTCGGAACTTTTAAATATCTTGATATATCTCGAGAACTACGCATCTGATCAAAAAATATCATAGAATATAAAAAGTAGGAAACTTAATTCTCTACAAATAAGGTCTCTTAACATTTTGCCATAGCTCGCTTCGTTTCCGAGATATTTGCAGATTTATCTCAAGGGAAGGGGCCTGACGGACATTTTTCGAGATATTTCTTCTTCTTGTTGTTCTTCTTCTGCACAGCTAAGCTGGAAGTGGCATTTGCAGCTCGCAATAGTGCAGAGTTATCTCGAAGAAAGGGGCCACGGTGTTTCTGTATCTCTATTATGTTGGTGCGGCTTAGGAACTTTTAGATATCTTGATATATCTCGAGAACTACGCATCTGATCAAAAAATATCGTAGAACATAAAAAGTAGGAAACTTAATTCTCTACAAAAAAGGTCTCTTAACATTTTGCCATAGCTCGCTTCGTTTCCGAGATATTCGCAGATTTATCTCAAGGGAAGGGGCCTGACGGACATTTTTCGAGATATTTCTTCTTCTTGTTGTTCTTCTTCTGCACAGCTAAGCTGGAAGTGGCATTTGCAGCTCGCAATAGTGCAGAGTTATCTCAATGAAAGGGGCCACGGTGTTTCTGTATCTCTATTATGTTGGTGCGGCTTCGGAACTTTAAAATATCTTTATATATCTCGAGAACTACGCATCTGATTAAAAAATATCATAGAACGTAAAAAGTAGGAAACTTAATTCTCTACAAATAAAGTCGCTTAACATTTTGCCATAGCTCGCTTCGTTTCCGAGATATTTGCAGATTTATCTCAAGGGAAGGGGCCTGACGGACATATTTCGAGATATTTCTTCTTCTTGTTGTTCTTCTTCTGCACAGCTAAGCTGGAAGTGGCATTTGCAGCTCGCAATAGTGCAGAGTTATCTCAAAGAAAGGGGCCACGGTGTTTCTGTATCTCTATTATGTTGGTGCGGCTTCGGAACTTTTAAATATCTTGATATATCTCGAGAACTACGCATCTGATCAAAAAATATCATACAACATAAAAAGTAGGAAACTTAATTCTCTACAAAAAAGGTCTCTTAACATTTTGCCATAGCTCGCTTCGTTTCCAAGATACTTGCAGATTTATCTCAAGGGAAGGGGCCTGACGGACATATTTCGAGATATTTCTTCTTCTTGTTGTTCTTCTTCTGCACAGCTAAACTGGAAGTGGCATTTCCAGCTCGCAGTAGTGCAGAGTTATCTGAAAGAAAGGGGCCACGGTGTTTCTGTATCTCTATTATGTTGGTGCGGCTTCGGAACTTTTAAATATCTTGATATATCTCGAAAACTACGCTTCTGATCAAAAAATATCATAGAACATAAATTGTAGGAAACATAATTCTCTACAAAAAAGGTCTCTTAACATTTTGCCATAGCTCGCTTCGCTTCCGAGATATATGCAGATTTATCTCAAGGGAAGGGGCCTGACGGACATATTTCGAGATATTTCTTCTTCTTGTTGTTCTTCTTCTGCACAGCTAAGCTGGAAGTGGCATTTGCAGCTCGCAATAGTGCAGAGTTATCTCAAAGAAAGGGGCCACGGTGTTTCTGTATCTCTATTATCTTGGTGCGGCTTCGGAACTTTTAAATATCTTGATATATCTCGAGAACTACGCATCTGATCAAAAAATATCATAGAACATAAAAAGTAGGAAACTTAATTCTCTACAAATAAGGTCTCTTAACATTTTGCCATAGCTCGCTTCGTTTCCGAGATATTTGCAGATTTATCTCAAGGGAAGGGCCCTGACGGACATTTTTCGAGATATTTCTTCTTCTTGTTGTTCTTCTTCTGCACAGCTAAGCTGGAAGTGGCATTTGCAGCTCGCAATAGTGCAGAGTTATCTCGAAGGAAGGGGCCACGGTGTTTCTGTATCTCTATTATGTTGGTGCGGCTTAGGAACTTTTAGATATCTTGATATATCTCGAGAACTACGCATCTGATCAAAAAATATCATAGAACATAAAAAGTAGGAAACTTAATTCTCTACAAAAAAGGTCTCTTAACATTTTGCCATAACTCGCTTCGTTTCCGAGATATTTGCAGATTTATCTCAAGGGAAGGGGCCTGACGGACATATTTCGAGATATTTCTTCTTCTTGTTGTTCTTCTTCTGCACAGCTAAGCTGGAAGTGGCATTTGCAGCTCGCAATAGTGCAGAGTTACCTCAAAGAAAGGGGCCACGGTGTTTCTGTATCTCTATTATGTTGGTGCGGCTTCGGAACTTTTAAATATCTTGATATATCTCGAGAACTACGCATCTGATCAAAAAATATCATAGAACATAAAAAGTAGGAAACTTCATTCTCTACCAAAAAGGTCTCTTAACATTTTGCCATAGCTCGCTTCGTTTCCGAGATATATGCAGATTTATCTCAAGGGAAGGGGCCTGACGGACATATTTCGGGATATTTCTTCTTCTTGTTGTTCTTCTTCTGCACAGCTAAACTGGAAGTGGCATTTCCAGCTCGCAATAGTGCAGAGTTATCTGAAAGAAAGGGGCCACGGTGTTTCTGTATCTCTATTATGTTGGTGCGGCTTCGGAACTTTTAAATATCTTGATATATCTCGAGAACTACGCATCTGATCAAATAATATCATAGAACATAAAAAGTAGGAAACTTAATTCTCTACAAATAAGGTCTCTTAACATTTTGCCATAGCTCGCTTCGTTTCCGAGATATTTGCAGATTTATCTCAAGGGAAGGGGCCTGACGGACATATTTCGAGATATTTCTTCTTCTTGTTGTTCTTCTTCTGCACAGCTAAGCTGGAAGTGGCATTTGCAGCTCGCAATAGTGCAGAGTTATCTCAAAGAAAGGGGCCACGGTGTTTCTGTATCTCTATTATGTTGGTGCGGCTTCGGATCTTTTAAATATCTCGATATATCTCGAAAACTACGCTTCTGATTAAAAAATATCATAGAACATAAATTGTAGGAAACATAATTCTCTACAAAAAAGGTCTCTTAATATTTTGCCATAGCTCGTTTCGTTTCCGAGATATTTGCAGATATATCTCAAGGGAAGGGGCCTGACGGACATATTTCGAGATATTTCCTCTTCTTGTTGTTCTTCTTCTGCACAACGAAACTGGAAGTGGCATTTCCAGCTCGCAATAGCGCAGAGTTATCTCAAAGAAAGGGGCCACGGTGTTTCTGTATCTCTATTATGTTGGTGCGTCTTCGGAACTTTTAAATATCTCGATATATCTCGAAAACTACGCTTCTGATCAAAAAATATCATAGAACATAAATTGTAGGAAACATAATTCTCTACAAAAAAGGTCTCTTAACATTTTGCCATAGCTCGTTTCGTTTCCGAGATATTTGCAGATATATCTCAAGGGAAGGGGCCTGACGGACATATTTCGAGATATTTCCTCTTCTTGTTGTTCTTCTTCTGCACAGCTAAACTGGAAGTGGCATTTCCAGCTCGCAATAGCGCAGAGTTATCTCAAAGAAAGGGGCCACGGTGTTTCTGTATCTCTATTATGTTGGTGCGGCTTCGGAACTTTTAAATATCTTGATATATCTCGAGAACTACGCATCTGATCAAAAAATATCATAGAACATAAAAAGTAGGAAACTTAATTCTCTACAAATAAGGTCTCTTAACATTTTGCCATAGCTCGCTTCGTTTCCGAGATATTTGCAGATTTATCTCAAGGGAAGGGGCCTGACGGACATTTTTCGAGATATTTCTTCTTCTTGTTGTTCTTCTTCTGCACAGCTAAGCTGGAAGTGGCATTTGCAGCTCGCAATAGTGCAGAGTTATCTCGAAGGAAGGGGCCACGGTGTTTCTGTATCTCTATTATGTTGGTGCGGCTTAGGAACTTTTAGATATCTTGATATATCTCGAGAACTACGCATCTGATCAAAAAATATCATAGAACATAAAAAGTAGGAAACTTAATTCTCTACAAAAAAGGTCTCTTAACATTTTGCCATAGCTCGCTTCGTTTCCGAGATATTTGCAGATTTATCTCAAGGGAAGGGGCCTGACGGACATATTTCGAGATATTTCTTCTTCTTGTTGTTCTTCTTCTGCACAGCTAAGCTGGAAGTGGCATTTGCAGCTCGCAATAGTGCAGAGTTATCTCAAAGAAAGGGGCCACGGTGTTTCTGTATCTCTATTATGTTGGTGCGGCTTCGGAACTTTTAAATATCTTGATATATCTCGAGAACTACGCATCTGATCAAAAAATATCATAGAACATAAAAAGTAGGAAACTTCATTCTCTACCAAAAAGGTCTCTTAACATTTTGCCATAGCTCGCTTCGTTTCCGAGATATATGCAGATTTATCTCAAGGGAAGGGGCCTGACGGACATATTTCGGGATATTTCTTCTTCTTGTTGTTCTTCTTCTGCACAGCTAAACTGGAAGTGGCATTTCCAGCTCGCAATAGTGCAGAGTTATCTGAAAGAAAGGGGCCACGGTGTTTCTGTATCTCTATTATGTTGGTGCGGCTTCGGAACTTTTAAATATCTTGATATATCTCGAGAACTACGCATCTGATCAAATAATATCATAGAACATAAAAAGTAGGAAACTTAATTCTCTACAAATAAGGTCTCTTAACATTTTGCCATAGCTCGCTTCGTTTCCGAGATATTTGCAGATTTATCTCAAGGGAAGGGGCCTGACGGACATATTTCGAGATATTTCTTCTTCTTCTTGGTCTTCTTCTGGACAGCTAAGCTGGAAGTGGCATTTGCAACTCGCAATGGTGCAGAGTTATCTCAAAGAAAGGGGCCACGGTGTTTCTGTATCTCTATTATGTTGGTGCGGCTTCGGATCTTTTAAATATCTCGATATATCTCGAAAACTACGCTTCTGATCAAAAAATATCATAGAACCTAAATTGTGGGAAATATAATTCTCTACAAAAAAGGTCTCTTAACATTTTGCCATAGCTCGTTTCGTTTCCGAGATATTTGCAGATATATCTCAAGGGAAGGGGCCTGACGGACATATTTCGAGATATTTCCTCTTCTTGTTGTTCTTCTTCTGCACAGCTAAACTGGAAGTGGCATTTCCAGCTCGCAATAGCGCAGAGTTATCTCAAAGAAAGGGGCCACGGTGTTTCTGTATCTCTATTATGTTGGTGCGGCTTCGGAACTTTTAAATATCTTGATATATCTCGAGAACTACGCATCTGATCAAAAGATATCATAGAACATAAAAAGTAGGAAACTTAATACTCTACAAATAAGGTCTCTTAACATTTTGCCATAGCTCGCTTCGTTTCCGAGATATTTGCAGATTTATCTCAAGGGAAGGGGCCTGACGGACATTTTTCGAGATATTTCTTCTTCTTGTTGTTCTTCTTCTGCACAGCTAAGCTGGAAGTGGCATTTGCAGCTCGCAATAGTGCAGAGTTATCTCAAAGAAAGGGGCCACGGTGTTTCTGTATCTCTATTATGTTGGTGCGGCTTCGGATCTTTTAAATATCTCGATATATCTCGAAAACTACGCTTCTGATTAAAAAATATCATAGAACATAAATTGTAGGAAACATAATTCTCTACAAAAAAGGTCTCTTAATATTTTGCCATAGCTCGTTTCGTTTCCGAGATATTTGCAGATATATCTCAAGGGAAGGGGCCTGACGGACATATTTCGAGATATTTCCTCTTCTTGTTGTTCTTCTTCTGCACAGCGAAACTGGAAGTGGCATTTCCAGCTCGCAATAGCGCAGAGTTATCTCAAAGAAAGGGGCCACGGTGTTTCTGTATCTCTATTATGTTGGTGCGTCTTCGGAACTTTTAAATATCTCGATATATCTCGAAAACTACGCTTCTGATCAAAAAATATCATAGAACATAAATTGTAGGAAACATAATTCTCTACAAAAAAGGTCTCTTAACATTTTGCCATAGCTCGTTTCGTTTCCGAGATATTTGCAGATATATCTCAAGGGAAGGGGCCTGACGGACATATTTCGAGATATTTCCTCTTCTTGTTGTTCTTCTTCTGCACAGCTAAACTGGAAGTGGCATTTCCAGCTCGCAATAGCGCAGAGTTATCTCAAAGAAAGGGGCCACGGTGTTTCTGTATCTCTATTATGTTGGTGCGGCTTCGGAACTTTTAAATATCTTGATATATCTCGAGAACTACGCATCTGATCGAAAAATATCATAGAACATAAAAAGTGGGAAACTTAATTCTCTACAAAAGAGGTCTCTTAACATTTTGCCATAGCTCGCTTCGTTTCCGAGATATTTGCAGATTTATCTCAAGGGAAGGGGCCTGACGGACATATTTCGAGATATTTCTTCTTTTTGTTGTTCTTCTTCTGCACAGCTAAGCTGGAAGTGGCATTTGCAGCTCGCAATAGTGCAGAGTTATCTCAAAGAAAGGGGCCACGGTGTTTCTGTATCTCTATTATGTTGGTGCGGCTTCGGATCTTTTAAATATCTCGATATATCTCGAAAACTACGCTTCTGATTAAAAAATATCATAGAACATAAATTGTAGGAAACATAATTCTCTACAAAAAAGGTCTCTTAACATTTTGCCATAGCTCGTTTCGTTTCCGAGATATTTGCAGATATATCTCAAGGGAAGGGGCCTGACGGACATATTTCGAGATATTTCCTCTTCTTGTTGTTCTTCTTCTGCACAGCGAAACTGGAAGTGGCATTTCCAGCTCGCAATAGCGCAGAGTTATCTCAAAGAAAGGGGCCACGGTGTTTCTGTATCTCTATTATGTTGGTGCGTCTTCGGAACTTTTAAATATCTCGATATATCTCGAAAACTGCGCTTCTGATCAAAAAATATCATAGAACATAAATTGTAGGAAACATAATTATCTACAAAAAAGGTCTCTTAACATTTTGCCATAGCTCGTTTCGTTTCCGAGATATTTGCAGATATATCTCAAGGGAAGGGGCCTGACGGACATATTTCGAGATATTTCCTCTTCTTGTTGTTCTTCTTCTGCACAGCTAAACTGGAAGTGGCATTTCCAGCTCGCAATAGCGCAGAGTTATCTCAAAGAAAGGGGCCACGGTGTTTCTGTATCTCTATTATGTTGGTGCGGCTTCGGAACTTTTAAATATCTTGATATATCTCGAGAACTACGCATCTGATCAAAAAATATCATAGAACATAAAAAGTAGGAAACTTAATTCTCTACAAAAAAGGTCTCTTAACATTTTGCCATAGCTCGCTTCGTTTCCGAGATATTTGCAGATTTATCTCAAGGGAAGGGTCCTGATGGACATATTTCGAGATATTTCTTCTTCTTGTTGTTCTTCTTCTGCACAGCTAAACTGGAAGTGGCATTTCCAGCTCGCAATCGTGCAGAGTTATCTCAAAGAAAGGGGCCACGGTGTTTCTGTATCTCTATTATGTTGGTGCGGCTTCGGAACTTTTAAATATCTCGATATATCTCGAAAACTACGCTTCTGATCAAAAAATATTATAGAACATAAATTGTAGGAAACATAATTCTCTACAAAAAACGTCTCTTAACATTTTGCCATAGCTCGCTTCGTTTCCGAGATATTTGCAGATTCAGCTCAAAGGAACTGGCCTGACGGACATATTTCGAGATACTTCTTCTTCTTGTTGTTCTTCTTCTGCACAGCTAAGCTGGAAGTGGCATTTGCGGCTCGCACTAGTGCAGAGTTATCTCAAAGAAAGGGGCCACGGTGTTTCTGTATCTCTATTATGTTGGTGCGGCTTCGGAACTTTTAAATATCTCGATATATCTCGAAAACTACGCTTCTGATCAAAAAATATCATAGAACATAAATTGTAGGAAACATAATTCTCTACAAAAAAGGTCTCTTAACATTTTGCCATAGCTCACTTCGTTTCCGAGATATTTGCAGATATATCTCAAGGGAAGGGGCCTGACGGACATATTTCGAGATATTTCTTCTTCTTGTTGTTCTTCTACTGCACAGCTAAGCTGGAAGTGGCATTTACAGCTCGCAATAGTGCAGAGTTATCTCAAAGAAAGGGGCCACGGTGTTTCTGTATCTCTATTATGTTGGTGCAGCTTCGGAACTTTTAAATATCTTGATATATCTCGAGAACTACGCATCTGATCAAAAAATATCATCGAACATAAAAAGTAGGAAACTTAATTCTCTACAAAAAAGGTCTCTTAACATTTTGCCATAGCTCGCTTCGTTTCCGAGATATTTGCAGATTTATCTCAAGGGAAGGGTCCTGATGGACATACTTCGAGATATTTCTTCTTCTTGTTGTTCTTCTTCTGCACAGCTAAACTGGAAGTGGCATTTCCAGCTCGCAATCGTGCAGAGTTATCTCAAAGAAAGGGGCCACGGTGTTTCTGTATCTCTATTATGTTGGTGCGGCTTCGGAACTTTTAAATATCTCGATATATCTCGAAAACTACGCTTCTGATCAAAAAATATCATAGAACATAAATTGTAGGAAACATAATTCTCTACAAAAAACGTCTCTTAACATTTTGCCATAGCTCGCTTCGTTTCCGAGATATTTGCAGATTCAGCTCAAAGGAACTGGCCTGACGGACATATTTCGAGATACTTCTTCTTCTTGTTGTTCTTCTTCTGCACAGCTAAGCTGGAAGTGGCATTTGCGGCTCGCGCTAGTGCAGAGTTATCTCAAAGAAAGGGGCCACGGTGTTTCTGTATCTCTATTATGTTGGTGCGGCTTCGGAACTTTTAAATATCTCGATATATCTCGAAAACTACGCTTCTGATCAAAAAATATCATAGAACATAAATTGTAGGAAACATAATTCTCTACAAAAAAGGTCTCTTAACATTTTGCCATAGCTCACTTCGTTTCCGAGATATTTGCAGATATATCTCAAGGGAAGGGGCCTGACGGACATATTTCGAGATATTTCCTCTTCTTGTTGTTCTTCTTCTGCACAGCTAAACTGGAAGTGGCATTTCCAGCTCGCAATAGCGCAGAGTTATCTCAAAGAAAGGGGCCACGGTGTTTCTGTATCTCTATTATGTTGGTGCGTCTTCGGAACTTTTAAATATCTCGATATATCTCGAAAACTACGCTTCTGATCAAAAAATATCATAGAACATAAATTGTAGGAAACATAATTCTCTACAAAAAAGGTCTCTTAACATTTTGCCATAGCTCGTTTCGTTTCCGAGATATTTGCAGATATATCTCAAGGGAAGGGGCCTGACGGACATATTTCGAGATATTTCCTCTTCTTGTTGTTCTTCTTCTGCACAGCTAAACTGGAAGTGGCATTTCCAGCTCGCAATAGCGCAGAGTTATCTCAAAGAAAGGGGCCACGGTGTTTCTGTATCTCTATTATGTTGGTGCGGCTTCGGAACTTTTAAATATCTTGATATATCTCGAGAACTACGCATCTGATCGAAAAATATCATAGAACATAAAAAGTAGGAAACTTAATTCTCTACAAAAGAGGTCTCTTAACATTTTGCCATAGCTCGCTTCGTTTCCGAGATATTTGCAGATTTATCTCAAGGGAAGGGGCCTGACGGACATATTTCGAGATATTTCTTCTTTTTGTTGTTCTTCTTCTGCACAGCTAAGCTGGAAGTGGCATTTGCAGCTCGCAATAGTGCAGAGTTATCTCAAAGAAAGGGGCCACGGTGTTTCTGTATCTCTATTATGTTGGTGCGGCTTCGGATCTTTTAAATATCTCGATATATCTCGAAAACTACGCTTCTGATTAAAAAATATCATAGAACATAAATTGTAGGAAACATAATTCTCTACAAAAAAGGTCTCTTAACATTTTGCCATAGCTCGTTTCGTTTCCGAGATATTTGCAGATATATCTCAAGGGAAGGGGCCTGACGGACATATTTCGAGATATTTCCTCTTCTTGTTGTTCTTCTTCTGCACAGCGAAACTGGAAGTGGCATTTCCAGCTCGCAATAGCGCAGAGTTATCTCAAAGAAAGGGGCCACGGTGTTTCTGTATCTCTATTATGTTGGTGCGGCTTCGGAACTTTTAAATATCTCGATATATCTCGAAAACTACGCTTCTGATCAAAAAATATTATAGAACATAAATTGTAGGAAACATAATTCTCTACAAAAAACGTCTCTTAACATTTTGCCATAGCTCGCTTCGTTTCCGAGATATTTGCAGATTCAGCTCAAAGGAACTGGCCTGACGGACATATTTCGAGATACTTCTTCTTCTTGTTGTTCTTCTTCTGCACAGCTAAGCTGGAAGTGGCATTTGCGGCTCGCACTAGTGCAGAGTTATCTCAAAGAAAGGGGCCACGGTGTTTCTGTATCTCTATTATGTTGGTGCGGCTTCGGAACTTTTAAATATCTCGATATATCTCGAAAACTACGCTTCTGATCAAAAAATATCATAGAACATAAATTGTAGGAAACATAATTCTCTACAAAAAAGGTCTCTTAACATTTTGCCATAGCTCACTTCGTTTCCGAGATATTTGCAGATATATCTCAAGGGAAGGGGCCTGACGGACATATTTCGAGATATTTCTTCTTCTTGTTGTTCTTCTACTGCACAGCTAAGCTGGAAGTGGCATTTACAGCTCGCAATAGTGCAGAGTTATCTCAAAGAAAGGGGCCACGGTGTTTCTGTATCTCTATTATGTTGGTGCAGCTTCGGAACTTTTAAATATCTTGATATATCTCGAGAACTACGCATCTGATCAAAAAATATCATCGAACATAAAAAGTAGGAAACTTAATTCTCTACAAAAAACGTCTCTTAACATTTTGCCATAGCTCGCTTCGTTTCCGAGATATTTGCAGATTCAGCTCAAAGGAACTGGCCTGACGGACATATTTCGAGATACTTCTTCTTCTTGTTGTTCTTCTTCTGCACAGCTAAGCTGGAAGTGGCATTTGCGGCTCGCGCTAGTGCAGAGTTGTCTCAAAGAAAGGGGCCACGGTGTTTCTGTATCTCTATTATGTTGGTGCGGCTTCGGAACTTTTAAATATCTCGATATATCTCGAAAACTACGCTTCTGATCAAAAAATATCATAGAACATAAATTGTAGGAAACATAATTCTCTACAAAAAAGGTCTCTTAACATTTTGCCATAGCTCACTTCGTTTCCGAGATATTTGCAGATATATCTCAAGGGAAGGGGCCTGACGGACATATTTCGAGATATTTCTTCTTCTTGTTGTTCTTCTTCTGCACAGCTAAGCTGGAAGTGGCATTTACAGCTCGCAATAGTGCAGAGTTATCTCAAAGAAAGGGGCCACGGTGTTTCTGTATCTCTATTATGTTGGTGCGGCTTCGGAACTTTTAAATATCTTGATATATCTCGAGAACTACGCATCTGATCAAAAAATATCATAGAACATCAAAAGTAGGAAACTTAATTCTCTACAAAAAAGGTCTCTTAACATTTTGCCATAGCTCTCTTCGTTTCCGAGATATTTGCAGATTTATCTCAAGGGAAGGGGCCTGACGGACATATTTCGAGATATTTCTTCTTCTTGTTGTTCTTCTTCTGCACAGCTAAACTGGAAGTGGCATTTCCAGCTCGCAATAGTGCAGAGTTATCTCAAAGAGAGGGGCCACGATGTTTCTGTATCTCTATTATGTTGGTGCGGCTTCGGAACTTTTAAATATCTTGATATATCTCGAGAACTACGCATCTGATCAAAAAATATCATAGAAGATAAAAAGTAGGAAACTTAATTCTCTACACAAAAGGTCTCTTGACATTTTGCCATAGCTCGCTTCGTTTCCGAGATATGTGCAGATTTATCTCAAGGGAAGGGGCCTGACGGACATATTTCGAGATATTTCTTCTTCTTGTTGTTCTTCTTCTGCACAGCTAAGCTGGAAGTGGCATTTGCGGCTCGCACTAGTGCAGAGTTATCTCAAAGAAAGGGGCCACGGTGTTTCTGTATCTCTATTATATTGGTGCGGCTTCGGAACTTTTAAATATCTCGATATATCTCGAAAACTACGCTTCTGATCAAAAAATATCATAGAACATAAATTGTAGGAAACATAATTCTCTACAAAAAAGGTCTCTTAACATTTTGCCATAGCTCGCTTCGTTTCCGAGATATTTGCAGATTCAACTCAAAGGAACTGGCCTGACGGACATATTTCGAGATATTTCTTCTTCTTGTTGTTCTTCCTCTGCACAGCTAAGCTGGAAGTGGCATTTGCAGCTCGCAATAGTGCAGTTATCTCGAAGAAAGGGGCCACGGTGTTTCTGTATCTCTATTATGTTGGTGCGGCTTCGGAACTTTAAAATATCTTTATATATCTCGAGAACTACGCATCTGATCAAAAAATATCATAGAACATAAAAAGTAGGAAACTTAATTCTCTACAAAAAAGGTCTCTTAACATTTTGCCATAGCTCGCTTCGTTTCCGAGATATTTGCATATTTATCTCAAGGGAAGGGGCCTGACGGACATATTTCGAGATATTTCTTCTTCTTGTTGTTCTTCTTCTGCACAGCTAAGCTGGAAGTGGCATTTGCGGCTCGCACTAGTGCAGAGTTATCTCAAAGAAAGGGGCCACGGTGTTTCTGTATCTCTATTATGTTGGTGCGGCTTCGGAACTTTTAAATATCTTGATATATCTCGAGAACTACGCTTCTGATCAAAAAATATCATAGAACGTAAATTGTAGGAAACATTATTCTCTACAAAAAAGGTCTCTTAACATTTTGCCATAGCTCGCTTCGTTTCCGAGATATTTGCAGATTTATCTCAAGGGAAGTGGCCTGACGGACATATTTCGAGATATTTCTTCTTCTTGTTGTTCTTCTTCTGCACAGCTAAGCTGGAAGTGGCATTTGCAGCTCGCAATAGTGCAGAGTTATCCCAAAGAAAGGGGCCACGGTGTTTCTGTATCTCTATTATGTTGGTGCGGCTTCGGAACTTTTAAATATCTTGATATATCTCGAGAACTACGCATCTGATCAAAAAATATCATAGAAGATAAAAAGTAGGAAACTTAATTCTCTACACAAAAGGTCTCTTGACATTTTGCCATAGCTCGCTTCGTTTCCGAGATATTTGCAGATTTATCTCAAGGGAAGGGGCCTAACGGACATATTTCGAGATATTTCTTCTTCTTGTTGTTCTTCTTTTGCACAGCTAAACTGGAAGTGGCATTTCCAGCTCGCAATAGTGCAGAGTTATCTCAAAGAAAGGGGCCACGGTGTTCCTGTATCTCTATTATGTTGGTGCGGCTTCGGAACTTTTAAATATCTCGATATATCTCGAAAACTACGCTTCTGATCAAAAAATATCATAGAACGTAAATTGTAGGAAACATTATTCTCTACAAAAAAGGTCTCTTAACATTTTGCCATAGCTCGCTTCCTTTCCGAGATATTTGCAGATTCATCTCAAGGGAAGGGGTCTGACGGACATATTTCGAGATATTTCTTCTTCTTGTTGTTCTTCCTCTGCACAGCTAAGCTGGAAGTGGCATTTGCAGCTCGCAATAGTGCAGAGTTATCCCAAAGAAAGGGGCCACGGTGTTTCTGTATCTCTATTATGTTTGTGCGGCTTCGGAACTTTTAAATATCTCGATATATCTCGAGAACTACGCATCTAATCAAAAAATATCATAGAACATAAAAAGTAGGAAACTTAATTCGCTACAAAAAAGGTCTCTTAACATTTTGCCATACCTCGCTTCGTTTCCGAGATATTTGCATATTTATCTCAAGGGAAGGGGACTGACGGACATATTTCGAGATATTTCTTCTTCTTGTTGTTCTTCTTCTGCACAGCTAAGCTGGAAGTGGCATTTGCGGCTCGCACTAGTGCAGAGTTATCTCAAAGAAAGGGGCCACGGTGTTTCTGTATCTCTATTATGTTGGTGCGGCTTCGGAACTTTTAAATATCTCGATATATATCGAAAACTACGCTTCTGATCAAAAAATATCATAGAACCTAAATTGTAGGAAACATAATTCTCTACAAAAAAGGTCTCTTAAGATTTTGCCATAGCTCGCTTCGTTTCCGAGATATTTGCAGATATATCTCAAGGGAAGGGGCCTGACGGACATATTTCGAGATATTTCTTCTTCTTGTTGTTCTTCTTCTGCACAGCTAAGCTGGAAGTGGCATTTGCAGCTCGCAATAGTGCAGAGTTATCTCAAAGACAGGGGCCACGGTGTTTCTGTATCTCTATTATGTTGGTGCGGCTTCGGAACTTTTAAATATCTCGATATATCTCGAAAACTACGCTTCTGATCAAAAAATATCATAGAACGTAAATTGTAGGAAACATTATTCCCTACAAAAAAGGTCTCTTAACATTTTGCCATAGCTCGCTTCGTTTCCGAGATATTTGCAGATTTATCTCAAGGGAAGGGTCCTGATGGACATATTTCGAGATATTTCTTCTTCTTGTTGTTCTTCTTCTGCACAGCTAAACTGGAAGTGGCATTTCCAGCTCGCAATCGTGCAGAGTTATCTCAAAGAAAGGGGCCACGGTGTTTCTGTATCTCTATTATGTTGGTGCGGCTTCGGAACTTTTAAATATCTTGATATATCTCGAGAATTATGCCTCTGATCGAAAAATATCATAGAACATAAAAAGTAGGAAACTTAATTCTCTACAAAAACGGTCTCTAAACATTTTGCCATAGCCCGCTTCGTTTCCGAGATATTTGCACATATATCTCAAGGGAAGGGGCCTGACGGACATATTTCGAGATATTTCTTCTTCTTGTTGTTCTTCTTCTGCACAGCTAAGCTGGAAGTGGCATTTGCGGCTCGCACTAGTGCACAGTTATCTCAAAGAAAGGGGCCACGGTGTTTCTGTATCTCTATTATGTTGGTGCGTCTTCGGAACTTTTAAATATCTCGATATATCTCGAAAACTACGCTTCTGATCAAAAAATATCATAGAACATAAATTGTAGGAAACATAATTCTCTACAAAAAATGTCTCTTAACATTTTGCCATAGCTCGCTTCGTTTCCGAGATATTTGCAGATTCAGCTCAAAGGAACTGGCCTGACGGACATATTTCGAGATATTTCTTCTTCTTGTTGTTCTTCTTCTGCACAGCTAAGCTGGAAGTGGCATTTGCAGCACGCAATAGTGCAGAGTTATCTCAAAGAAAGGGGCCACGGTGTTTCTGTATCTCTATTATGTTGGTGCGGCTTCGGAACTTTTAAATATCTTGATATATCTCGAGAACTACGCATCTGATCAAAAAATATCATAGAACGTAAAAGGTAGGAAACTTAATTCTCTACAAATAAGGTCTCTTAACATTTTGCCATAGCTCGCTTCGTTTCCGAGATATTTGCAGATTTATCTCAAGGGAAGGGGCCTAACGGACATATTTCGAGATATTTTTGTTTCTTGTTGTTCTTCTTCTGCACAGCTAAACTGGAAGTGGCATTTGCGGCTCGCACTAGTGCAGAGTTATCTCAAAGAAAGGGGCCACGGTGTTTCTGTATCTCTATTATGTTGGTGCGGCTTCGGAACTTTTAAATATCTTGATATATCTCGAGAACTACGCGTCTGATCAAAAAATATCATAGAACATAAAAAGTAGGAAACTTAATTCTCTACAAAAACGGTCTCTTAACATTTTGCCATAGCTCGCTTCGTTTCCGAGATATTTGCAGATTTATCTCAAGGGAAGGGGCCTGACGGACATATTTCGAGATATTTCTTCTTCTTGTTGTTCTTCTTCTGCACAGCTAAGCTGGAAGTGGCATTTGCGGCTCGCACTAGTGCAGAGATATCTCAAAGAAAGGGGCCACGGTGTTTCTGTATCTCTATTATGTTGGTGCGGTTTCGGAACTTTTAAATATCTTGATATATCTCGAGAACTACGCTTCTGATCAAAAAATATCATAGAACATAAATTGTAGGAAACATAATTCTCTACAAAAAACGTCTCTTAACATTTTGCCATAGCTCGCTTCGTTTCCGAGATATTTGCAGATTCAGCTCAAAGGAACTGGCCTGACGGACATATTTCGAGATATTTCTTCTTCTTGTTGTTCTTCCTCTGCACAGCTAAGCTGGAAGTGGCATTTGCAGCTCGCAATAGTGCAGAGTTATCTCAAAGAAAGGGGCCACGGTCTTTCTGTATCTCTATTATGTTGGTGCGGCTTCGGAACTTTTAAATATCTTGATATATCTCGAGAACTACGCATCTGATCAAAAAATATCATAGAACATAAAAAGTAGGAAACTTAATTCTCTACAAAAAAGGTCTCTTAACATTTTGCCATAGCTCGCTTCGTTTCCGAGATATTTGCATATTTATCTCAAGGGAAGGGGCCTGACGGACATATTTCGAGATATTTCTTCTTCTTGTTGTTCTTCTTCTGCACAGCTAAGCTGGAAGTGGCATTTGCGGCTCGCACTAGTGCAGAGTTATCTCAAAGAAAGGGGCCACGGTGTTTCTGTATCTTTATTATGTTGGTGCGGCTTCGGAACTTTTAAATATCTCGATATATCTCGAAAACTACGCTTCTGATCAAAAAATATCATAGAACGTAAATTGTAGGAAACATAATTCTCTACAAAAAACGTCTCTTAACATTTTGCCATAGCTCGCTTCGTTTCCGAGATATTTGCAGATTCAGCTCAAAGGAACTGGCCTGACGGACATATTTCGAGATATTTCTTCTTCTTGTTGTTCTTCCTCTGCACAGCTAAGCTGGAAGTGGCATTAGCAGCTCGCAATAGTGCAGAGTTATCTCAAAGAAAGGGGCCACGGTGTTTCTGTATCTCTATTATGTTGGTGCGGCTTCGGAACTTTTAAATATCTTGATATATCTCGAGAACTACGCATCTGATCAAAAAATATCATAGAACATAAAAAGTAGGAAACTTAATTCTCTACAAAAAAGGTCTCTTAACATTTTGCCATAGCTCTCTTCGTTTCCGAGATATTTGCAGATTTATCTCAAGGGAAGGGGCCTAACGGACATATTTCGAAATATTTCTTCATCTTGTTGTTCTTCTTCTGCACAGCTAAGCTGGAAGTGGCATTTGCAGCTCGCAATAGTGCAGAGTTATCTCAAAGAAAGGGGCCACGGTGTTTCTGTATCTCTATTATGTTGGTGCGGCTTCGGAACTTTTAAATATCTTGATATATCTCGAGAACTACGCATCTGATCAAAAAATATCATAGAACATAAAAAGTAGGAAACTTAATTCTCTACAAAAAAGGTCTCTTAACATTTTGCCATAGCTCGCTTCGTTTCCGAGATATTTGCAGATTTATCTCAAGGGAAGGGGCCTAACGGACATATTTCGAGATATTTCTTCTTCTTGTTGTTCTTCTTCTGCACAGCTAAGCTGGAAGTGGCATTTGCAGCTCGCAATAGTGCAGAGTTATCTCAAAGAAAGGGGCCACGGTGTTTCTGTATCTCTATTATGTTGGTGCGGCTTCGGAACTTTTAAATATCTTGATATATCTCGAGAACTACGCATCTGATCAAAAAATATCATAGAACATAAAAAGTAGGAAACTTAATTCTCTACAAAAAAGGTCTCTTAACATTTTGCCATAGCTCGCTTCGTTTCCGAGATATTTGCAGATTTATCTCAAGGGAAGGGGCCTAACGGACATATTTCGAGATATTTCTTCTTCTTGTTGTTCTTCTTCTGCACAGCTAAGCTGGAAGTGGCATTTGCAGCTCGCAATAGTGCAGAGTTATCTCAAAGAAAGGGGCCACGGTGTTTCTGTATCTCTATTATGTTGGTGCGGCTTCGGAACTTTTAAATATCTTGATATATCTCGAGAACTACGCATCTGATCAAAAAATATCATAGAACGTAAAAGGTAGGAAACTTAATTCTCTACAAATAATGTCTCTTAACATTTTGCCATAGCTCGTTTCGTTTCCGAGATATTTGCAGATATATCTCAAGGGAAGGGGCCTAACGGACATATTTCGAGATATTTTTGCTTCTTGTTGTTCTTCTTCTGCACAGCTAAACTGGAAGTGGCATTTGCGGCTCGCACTAGTGCAGAGTTATCTCAAAGAAAGGGGCCACGGTGTTTCTGTATCTCTATTATGTTGGTGCGGCTTCGGAACTTTTAAATATCTTGATATATCTCGAGAACTACGCGTCTGATCAAAAAATATCATAGAACATAAAAAGTAGGAAACTTAATTCTCTACAAAAACGGTCTCTTAACATTTTGCCATAGCTCGCTTCGTTTCCGAGATATTTGCAGATTTATCTCAAGGGAAGGGGCCTGACGGACATATTTCGAGATATTTCTTCTTCTTGTTGTCCTTCTTCTGCACAGCTAAGCTGGAAGTGGCATTTGCGGCTCGCACTAGTGCACTGTTATCTCAAAGAAAGGGGCCACGGTGTTTCTGGATCTTTATTATGTTGGTGCGGCTTCGGAACTTTTAAATATCTTGATATATCTCGAGAACTACGCATCTGATCAAAAAATATCATAGAACATAAAAAGTAGGAAACTTAATTCTCTACAAAAAAGGTCTCTTAACATTTTGCCATAGCTCGCTTCGTTTCCGAGATATTTGCAGATTTATCTCAAGGGAAGGGGCCTAACGGACATATTTCGAGATATTTCTTCTTCTTGTTGTTCTTCTTCTGCACAGCTAAGCTGGAAGTGGCATTTGCAGCTCGTAATAGTGCAGAGTTATCTCAAAGAAAGGGGCCACGGTGTTTCTGTATCTCTATTATGTTGGTGCGGCTTCGGAACTTTTAAATATCTTGATATGTCTCGAGAACTACGCTTCTGATCAAAAAATATCATAGAACATAAATTGTAGGAAACATAATTCTCTACAAAAAAGGTCTCTTAACATTTTGCCATAGCTCGCTTCGTTTCCGAGATATTTGCAGATATATCTCAAGGGAAGGGGCCTGACGGACATATTTCGAGATATTTCTTCTTCTTGTTGTTCTTCTTCTGCACAGCTAAGCTGGAAGTGGCATTTGCGGCTCGCACTAGTGCAGAGATATCTCAAAGAAAGGGGCCACGGTGTTTCTGTATCTCTATTATGTTGGTGCGGTTTCGGAACTTTTAAATATCTTGATATATCTCGAGAACTACGCTTCTGATCAAAAAATATCATAGAACATAAATTGTAGGAAACATAATTCTCTACAAAAAACGTCTCTTAACATTTTGCCATAGCTCGCTTCGTTTCCGAGATATTTGCAGATTCAGCTCAAAGGAACTGGCCTGACGGACATATTTCGAGATATTTCTTCTTCTTGTTGTTCTTCCTCTGCACAGCTAAGCTGGAAGTGGCATTTGCAGCTCGCAATAGTGCAGAGTTATCTCAAAGAAAGGGGCCACGGTCTTTCTGTATCTCTATTATGTTGGTGCGGCTTCGGAACTTTTAAATATCTTGATATATCTCGAGAACTACGCATCTGATCAAAAAATATCATAGAACATAAAAAGTAGGAAACTTAATTCTCTACAAAAAGGTCTGTTAACATTTTGCCATAGCTCGCTTCGTTTCCGAGATATTTGCATATTTATCTCAAGGGAAGGGGCCTGACGGACATATTTCGAGATATTTCTTCTTCTTGTTGTTCTTCTTCTGCACAGCTAAGCTGGAAGTGGCATTTGCGGCTCGCACTAGTGCAGAGTTATCTCAAAGAAAGGGGCCACGGTGTTTCTGTATCTTTATTATGTTGGTGCGGCTTCGGAACTTTTAAATATCTCGATATATCTCGAAAACTACGCTTCTGATCAAAAAATATCATAGAACATAAATTGTAGGAAGCATAATTCTCTACAAAAAACGTCTCTTAACATTTTGCCATAGCTCGCTTCGTTTCCGAGATATTTGCAGATTCAGCTCAAAGGAACTGGCCTGACGGACATATTTCGAGATATTTCTTCTTCTTGTTGTTCTTCCTCTGCACAGCTAAGCTGGAAGTGGCATTAGCAGCTCGCAATAGTGCAGAGTTATCTCAAAGAAAGGGGCCACGGTGTTTCTGTATCTCTATTATGTTGGTGCGGCTTCGGAACTTTTAAATATCTTGATATATCTCGAGAACTACGCATCTGATCAAAAAATATCATAGAACATAAAAAGTAGGAAACTTAATTCTCTACAAAAAAGGTCTCTTAACATTTTGCCATAGCTCTCTTCGTTTCCGAGATATTTGCAGATTTATCACAAGGGAAGGGGCCTAACGGACATATTTCGAAATATTTCTTCATCTTGTTGTTCTTCTTCTGCACAGCTAAGCTGGAAGTGGCATTTGCAGCTCGCAATAGTGCAGAGTTATCTCAAAGAAAGGGGCCACGGTGTTTCTGTATCTCTATTATGTTGGTGCGGCTTCGGAACTTTTAAATATCTTGATATATCTCGA
Organism: Osmia lignaria lignaria; assembly: GCF_051020975.1. Classification (NCBI taxonomy): domain Eukaryota; kingdom Metazoa; phylum Arthropoda; class Insecta; order Hymenoptera; family Megachilidae; genus Osmia; species Osmia lignaria. The sequence continues at coordinate 2,254,386 of NW_027478169.1, read as the reverse complement.
GAACTACGCATCTGATCAAAAAATATCATAGAACATAAAAAGTAGGAAACTTAATTCTCTACAAAAAAGGTCTCTTAACATTTTGCCATAGCTCGCTTCGTTTCCGAGATATTTGCAGATTTATCTCAAGGGAAGGGGCCTAACGTACATATTTCGAGATATTTTTGCTTCTTGTTGTTCTTCTTCTGCACAGCTAAACTGGAAGTGGCATTTGCGGCTCGCACTAGTGCAGAGTTATCTCAAAGAAAGGGGCCACGGTGTTTCTGTATCTCTATTATGTTGGTGCGGCTTCGGAACTTTTAAATATCTTGATATATCTCGAGAACTACGCGTCTGATCAAAAAATATCATAGAACATAAAAAGTAGGAAACTTAATTCTCTACAAAAACGGTCTCTTAACATTTTGCCATAGCTCGCTTCGTTTCCGAGATATTTGCAGATTTATCTCAAGGGAAGGGGCCTGACGGACATATTTCGAGATATTTCTTCTTCTTGTTGTTCTTCTTCTGCACAGCTAAGCTGGAAGTGGCATTTGCGGCTCGCACTAGTGCACAGTTATCTCAAAGAAAGGGGCCACGGTGTTTCTGGATCTTTATTATGTTGGTGCGGCTTCGGAACTTTTAAATATCTCGATATATCTCGAAAACTACGCTTCTGATCAAAAAATATCATAGAACATAAATTGTAGGAAACATAATTCTCTACAATAAACGTCTCTTAACATTTTGCCATAGCTCGCTTCGTTTCCGAGATATTTGCAGATTCAGCTCAAAGGAACTGGCCTGACGGACATATTTCGAGATATTTCTTCTTCTTGTTGTTCTTCCTCTGCACAGCTAAGCTGGAAGTGGCATTTGCAGCTCGCAATAGTGCAGAGTTATCTCAAAGAAAGGGGCCACGGTGTTTCTGTATCTCTATTATGTTGGTGCGGCTTCGGAACTTTTAAATATCTTGATATATCTCGAGAACTACGCATCTGATCAAAAAATATCATAGAACATAAAAAGTAGGAAACTTAATTCTCTACAAAAAAGGTCTCTTAACATTTTGCCATAGCTCGCTTCGTTTCCGAGATATTTGCATATTTATCTCAAGGGAAGGGGCCTGACGGACATATTTCGAGATATTCCTTCTTCTTGTTGTTCTTCTTCTGCACAGCTAAGCTGGAAGTGGCATTTGCGGCTCGCACTAGTGCAGAGTTATCTCAAAGAAAGGGGCCACGGTGTTTCTGTATCTTTATTATGTTGGTGCGGCTTCGGAACTTTTAAATATCTCGATATATCTCGAAAACTACGCTTCTGATCAAAAAATATCATAGAACATAAATTGTAGGAAACATAATTCTCTACAAAAAACGTCTCTTAACATTTTGCCATAGCTCGCTTCGTTTCCGAGATATTTGCAGATTCAGCTCAAAGGAACTGGCCTGACGGACATATTTCGAGATATTTCTTCTTCTTGTTGTTCTTCCTCTGCACAGCTAAGCTGGAAGTGGCATTAGCAGCTCGCAATAGTGCAGAGTTATCTCAAAGAAAGGGGCCACGGTGTTTCTGTATCTCTATTATGTTGGTGCGGCTTCGGAACTTTTAAATATCTTGATATATCTCGAGAACTACGCATCTGATCAAAAAATATCATAGAACATAAAAAGTAGGAAACTTAATTCTCTACAAAAAAGGTCTCTTAACATTTTGCCATAGCTCGCTTCGTTTCCGAGATATTTGCAGATTTATCTCAAGGGAAGGGGCCTGACGGACATATTTCGAGATATTTCTTCTTCTTGTTGTTCTTCTTCTGCACAGCTAAGCTGGAAGTGGCATTTGCGACTCGCACTAGTGCAGAGTTATCTCAAAGAAAGGGGCCACGGTGTTTCTGTATCTCTATTATGTTGGTGCGGCTGCGGAACTTTTAAATATCTTAATATATCTCGAGAACTACGCATCTGATCAAAAAATATCATAGAACATAAAAAGTAGGAAACTTAATTCTCTACAAAAAAGGTCTCTTAACATTTTGCCATAGCTCGCTTCGTTTCCGAGATATTTGCAGATTTATCTCAAGGGAAGGGGCCTAACGGACATATTTCGAGATATTTCTTCTTCTTGTTGTTCTTCTTCTGCACAGCTAAGCTGGAAGTGGCATTTGCAGCTCGCAATAGTGCAGAGTTATCTCAAAGAAAGGGGCCACGGTGTTTCTGTATCTCTATTATGTTGGTGCGGCTTCGGAACTTTTAAATATCTTGATATATCTCGAGAACTACGCATCTGATCAAAAAATATCATAGAACGTAAAAGGTAGGAAACTTAATTCTGTACAAATAAGGTCTCTTAACATTTTGCCATAGCTCGCTTCGTTTCCGAGATATTTGCAGATTTATCTCAAGGGAAGGGGCCTAACGGACATATTTCGAGATATTTTTGCTTCTTGTTGTTCTTCTTCTGCACAGCTAAACTGGAAGTGGCATTTGCGGCTCGCACTAGTGCAGAGTTATCTCAAAGAAAGGGGCCACGGTGTTTCTGTATCTCTATTATGTTGGTGCGGCTTCGGAACTTTTAAATATCTTGATATATCTCGAGAACTACGCGTCTGATCAAAAAATATCATAGAACATAAAAAGTAGGAAACTTAATTCTCTACAAAAACGGTCTCTTAACATTTTGCCATAGCTCGCTTCGTTTCCGAGATATTTGCAGATTTATCTCAAGGGAAGGGGCCTGACGGACATATTTCGAGATATTTCTTCTTCTTGTTGTTCTTCTTCTGCACAGCTAAGCTGGAAGTGGCATTTGCGGCTCGCACTAGTGCAGAGATATCTCAAAGAAAGGGGCCACGGTGTTTCTGTATCTCTATTATGTTGGTGCGGTTTCGGAACTTTTAAATATCTTGATATATCTCGAGAACTACGCTTCTGATCAAAAAATATCATAGAACATAAATTGTAGGAAACATAATTCTCTACAAAAAACGTCTCTTAACATTTTGCCATAGCTCGCTTCGTTTCCGAGATATTTGCAGATTCAGCTCAAAGGAACTGGCCTGACGGACATATTTCGAGATATTTCTTCTTCTTGTTGTTCTTCCTCTGCACAGCTAAGCTGGAAGTGGCATTTGCAGCTCGCAATAGTGCAGAGTTATCTCAAAGAAAGGGGCCACGGTCTTTCTGTATCTCTATTATGTTGGTGCGGCTTCGGAACTTTTAAATATCTTGATATATCTCGAGAACTACGCATCTGATCAAAAAATATCATAGAACATAAAAAGTAGGAAACTTAATTCTCTACAAAAAAGGTCTCTTAACATTTTGCCATAGCTCGCTTCGTTTCCGAGATATTTGCAGATTTATCTCAAGGGAAGGGGCCTAACGGACATATTTCGAGATATTTCTTCTTCTTGTTGTTCTTCTTCTGCACAGCTAAGCTGGAAGTGGCATTTGCAGCTCGCAATAGTGCAGAGTTATCTCAAAGAAAGGGGCCACGGTGTTTCTGTATCTCTATTATGTTGGTGCGGCTTCGGAACTTTTAAATATCTTGATATATCTCGAGAACTACGCATCTGATCAAAAAATATCATAGAACGTAAAAGGTAGGAAACTTAATTCTCTACAAATAATGTCTCTTAAGATTTTGCCATAGCTCGTTTCGTTTCCGAGATATTTGCAGATTTATCTCAAGGGAAGGGGCCTAACGGACATATTTCGAGATATTTTTGCTTCTTGTTGTTCTTCTTCTGCACAGCTAAACTGGAAGTGGCATTTGCGGCTCGCACTAGTGCAGAGTTATCTCAAAGAAAGGGGCCACGGTGTTTCTGTATCTCTATTATGTTGGTGCGGCTTCGGAACTTTTAAATATCTTGATATATCTCGAGAACTACGCGTCTGATCAAAAAATATCATAGAACATAAAAAGTAGGAAACTTAATTCTCTACAAAAACGGTCTCTTAACATTTTGCCATAGCTCGCTTCGTTTCCGAGATATTTGCAGATTTATCTCAAGGGAAGGGGCCTGACGGACATATTTCGAGATATTTCTTCTTCTTGTTGTTCTTCTTCTGCACAGCTAAGCTGGAAGTGGCATTTGCGGCTCGCACTAGTGCAGAGATATCTCAAAGAAAGGGGCCACGGTGTTTCTGTATCTCTATTATGTTGGTGCGGTTTCGGAACTTTTAAATATCTTGATATATCTCGAGAACTACGCTTCTGATCAAAAAATATCATAGAACATAAATTGTAGGAAACATAATTCTCTACAAAAAACGTCTCTTAACATTTTGCCATAGCTCGCTTCGTTTCCGAGATATTTGCAGATTCAGCTCAAAGGAACTGGCCTGACGGACATATTTCGAGATATTTCTTCTTCTTGTTGTTCTTCCTCTGCACAGCTAAGCTGGAAGTGGCATTTGCAGCTCGCAATAGTGCAGAGTTATCTCAAAGAAAGGGGCCACGGTCTTTCTGTATCTCTATTATGTTGGTGCGGCTTCGGAACTTTTAAATATCTTGATATATCTCGAGAACTACGCATCTGATCAAAAAATATCATAGAACATAAAAAGTAGGAAACTTAATTCTCTACAAAAAAGGTCTCTTAACATTTTGCCATAGCTCGCTTCGTTTCCGAGATATTTGCAGATTTATCTCAAGGGAAGGGGCCTAACGGACATATTTCGAGATATTTCTTCTTCTTGTTGTTCTTCTTCTGCACAGCTAAGCTGGAAGTGGCATTTGCAGCTCGCAATAGTGCAGAGTTATCTCAAAGAAAGGGGCCACGGTGTTTCTGTATCTCTATTATGTTGGTGCGGCTTCGGAACTTTTAAATATCTTGATATATCTCGAGAACTACGCATCTGATCAAAAAATATCATAGAACGTAAAAGGTAGGAAACTTAATTCTCTACAAATAATGTCTCTTAACATTTTGCCATAGCTCGTTTCGTTTCCGAGATATTTGCAGATTTATCTCAAGGGAAGGGGCCTAACGGACATATTTCGAGATATTTTTGCTTCTTGTTGTTCTTCTTCTGCACAGCTAAACTGGAAGTGGCATTTGCGGCTCGCACTAGTGCAGAGTTATCTCAAAGAAAGGGGCCACGGTGTTTCTGTATCTCTATTATGTTGGTGCGGCTTCGGAACTTTTAAATATCTTGATATATCTCGAGAACTACGCGTCTGATCAAAAAATATCATAGAACATAAAAAGTAGGAAACTTAATTCTCTACAAAAACGGTCTCTTAACATTTTGCCATAGCTCGCTTCGTTTCCGAGATATTTGCAGATTTATCTCAAGGGAAGGGGCCTGACGGACATATTTCGAGATATTTCTTCTTCTTGTTGTTCTTCTTCTGCACAGCTAAGCTGGAAGTGGCATTTGCGGCTCGCACTAGTGCAGAGATATCTCAAAGAAAGGGGCCACGGTGTTTCTGTATCTCTATTATGTTGGTGCGGTTTCGGAACTTTTAAATATCTTGATATATCTCGAGAACTACGCTTCTGATCAAAAAATATCATAGAACATAAATTGTAGGAAACATAATTCTCTACAAAAAACGTCTCTTAACATTTTGCCATAGCTCGCTTCGTTTCCGAGATATTTGCAGATTCAGCTCAAAGGAACTGGCCTGACGGACATATTTCGAGATATTTCTTCTTCTTGTTGTTCTTCCTCTGCACAGCTAAGCTGGAAGTGGCATTTGCAGCTCGCAATAGTGCAGAGTTATCTCAAAGAAAGGGGCCACGGTCTTTCTGTATCTCTATTATGTTGGTGCGGCTTCGGAACTTTTAAATATCTTGATATATCTCGAGAACTACGCATCTGATCAAAAAATATCATAGAACATAAAAAGTAGGAAACTTAATTCTCTACAAAAAAGGTCTCTTAACATTTTGCCATAGCTCGCTTCGTTTCCGAGATATTTGCAGATTTATCTCAAGGGAAGGGGCCTAACGGACATATTTCGAGATATTTCTTCTTCTTGTTGTTCTTCTTCTGCACAGCTAAGCTGGAAGTGGCATTTGCAGCTCGCAATAGTGCAGAGTTATCTCAAAGAAAGGGGCCACGGTGTTTCTGTATCTCTATTATGTTGGTGCGGCTTCGGAACTTTTAAATATCTTGATATATCTCGAGAACTACGCATCTGATCAAAAAATATCATAGAACGTAAAAGGTAGGAAACTTAATTCTCTACAAATAATGTCTCTTAACATTTTGCCATAGCTCGTTTCGTTTCCGAGATATTTGCAGATTTATCTCAAGGGAAGGGGCCTAACGGACATATTTCGAGATATTTTTGCTTCTTGTTGTTCTTCTTCTGCACAGCTAAACTGGAAGTGGCATTTGCGGCTCGCACTAGTGCAGAGTTATCTCAAAGAAAGGGGCCACGGTGTTTCTGTATCTCTATTATGTTGGTGCGGCTTCGGAACTTTTAAATATCTTGATATATCTCGAGAACTACGCGTCTGATCAAAAAATATCATAGAACATAAAAAGTAGGAAACTTAATTCTCTACAAAAACGGTCTCTTAACATTTTGCCATAGCTCGCTTCGTTTCCGAGATATTTGCAGATTTATCTCAAGGGAAGGGGCCTGACGGACATATTTCGAGATATTTCTTCTTCTTGTTGTTCTTCTTCTGCACAGCTAAGCTGGAAGTGGCATTTGCGGCTCGCACTAGTGCACAGTTATCTCAAAGAAAGGGGCCACGGTGTTTCTGGATCTTTATTATGTTGGTGCGGCTTCGGAACTTTTAAATATCTCGATATATCTCGAAAACTACGCTTCTGATCAAAAAATATCATAGAACATAAATTGTAGGAAACATAATTCTCTACAATAAACGTCTCTTAACATTTTGCCATAGCTCGCTTCGTTTCCGAGATATTTGCAGATTCAGCTCAAAGGAACTGGCCTGACGGACATATTTCGAGATATTTCTTCTTCTTGTTGTTCTTCCTCTGCACAGCTAAGCTGGAAGTGGCATTTGCAGCTCGCAATAGTGCAGAGTTATCTCAAAGAAAGGGGCCACGGTGTTTCTGTATCTCTATTATGTTGGTGCGGCTTCGGAACTTTTAAATATCTTGACATATCTCGAGAACTACGCATCTGATCAAAAAATATCATAGAACATAAAAAGTAGGAAACTTAATTCTCTACAAAAACGGTCTCTTAACATTTTGCCATAGCTCGCTTCGTTTCCGAGATATTTGCAGATTTATCTCAAGGGAAGGGGCCTGACGGACATATTTCGAGATATTTCTTCTTCTTGTTGTTCTTCTTCTGCACAGCTAAGCTGGAAGTGGCATTTGCGGCTCGCACTAGTGCACAGTTATCTCAAAGAAAGGGGCCACGGTGTTTCTGGATCTTTATTATGTTGGTGCGGCTTCGGAACTTTTAAATATCTCGATATATCTCGAAAACTACGCTTCTGATCAAAAAATATCATAGAACATAAATTGTAGGAAACATAATTCTCTACAATAAACGTCTCTTAACATTTTGCCATAGCTCGCTTCGTTTCCGAGATATTTGCAGATTTATCTCAAGGGAAGGGGCCTAACGGACATATTTCGAGATATTTCTTCTTCTTGTTGTTCTTCTTCTGCACAGCTAAGCTGGAAGTGGCATTTGCAGCTCGCAATAGTGCAGAGTTATCTCAAAGAAAGGGGCCACGGTGTTTCTGTATCTCTATTATGTTGGTGCGGCTTCGGAACTTTTAAATATCTTGATATATCTCGAGAACTACGCATCTGATCAAAAAATATCATAGAACGTAAAAGGTAGGAAACTTAATTCTCTACAAATAAGGTCTCTTAACATTTTGCCATAGCTCGCTTCGTTTCCGAGATATTTGCAGATTTATCTCAAGTGAAGGGGCCTAACGGACATATTTCGAGATATTTTTGCTTCTTGTTGTTCTTCTTCTGCACAGCTAAACTGGAAGTGGCATTTGCGGCTCGCACTAGTGCAGAGTTATCTCAAAGAAAGGGGCCACGGTGTTTCTGTATCTCTATTATGTTGGTGCGGCTTCGGAACTTTTAAATATCTTGATATATCTCGAGAACTACGCGTCTGATCAAAAAATATCATAGAACATAAAAAGTAGGAAACTTAATTCTCTACAAAAACGGTCTCTTAACATTTTGCCATAGCTCGCTTCGTTTCCGAGATATTTGCAGATTTATCTCAAGGGAAGGGGCCTGACGGACATATTTCGAGATATTTCTTCTTCTTGTTGTTCTTCTTCTGCACAGCTAAGCTGGAAGTGGCATTTGCGGCTCGCACTAGTGCAGAGATATTTCAAAGAAAGGGGCCACGGTGTTTCTGTATCTCTATTATGTTGGTGCGGCTTCGGAACTTTTAAATATCTTGATATATCTCGAGAACTACGCATCTGATCAAAAAATATCATAGAACATAAAAAGTAGGAAACTTAATTCTCTACAAAAAAGGTCTCTTAACATTTTGCCATAGCTCGCTTCGTTTCCGAGATATTTGCATATTTATCTCAAGGGAAGGGGCCTGACGGACATATTTCGAGATATTTCTTCTTCTTGTTGTTCTTCTTCTGCACAGCTAAGCTGGAAGTGGCATTTGCGGCTCGCACTAGTGCAGAGTTATCTCAAAGAAAGGGGCCACGGTGTTTCTGTATCTTTATTATGTTGGTGCGGCTTCGGAACTTTTAAATATCTCGATATATCTCGAAAACTACGCTTCTGATCAAAAAATATCATAGAACATAAATTGTAGGAAACATAATTCTCTACAAAAAACGTCTCTTAACATTTTGCCATAGCTCGCTTCGTTTCCGAGATATTTGCAGATTCAGCTCAAAGGAACTGGCCTGACGGACATATTTCGAGATATTTCTTCTTCTTGTTGTTCTTCCTCTGCACAGCTAAGCTGGAAGTGGCATTAGCAGCTCGCAATAGTGCAGAGTTATCTCAAAGAAAGGGGCCACGGTGTTTCTGTATCTCTATTATGTTGGTGCGGCTTCGGAACTTTTAAATATCTTGATATATCTCGAGAACTACGCATCTGATCAAAAAATATCATAGAACATAAAAAGTAGGAAACTTAATTCTCTACAAAAAAGGTCTCTTAACATTTTGCCATAGCTCTCTTCGTTTCCGAGATATTTGCAGATTTATCTCAAGGGAAGGGGCCTAACGGACATATTTCGAAATATTTCTTCATCTTGTTGTTCTTCTTCTGCACAGCTAAGCTGGAAGTGGCATTTGCAGCTCGCAATAGTGCAGAGTTATCTCAAAGAAAGGGGCCACGGTGTTTCTGTATCTCTATTATGTTGGTGCGGCTTCGGAACTTTTAAATATCTTGATATATCTCGAGAACTACGCATCTGATCAAAAAATATCATAGAACATAAAAAGTAGGAAACTTAATTCTCTACAAAAAAGGTCTCTTAACATTTTGCCATAGCTCGCTTCGTTTCCGAGATATTTGCAGATTTATCTCAAGGGAAGGGGCCTAACGGACATATTTCGAGATATTTCTTCTTCTTGTTGTTCTTCTTCTGCACAGCTAAGCTGGAAGTGGCATTTGCAGCTCGCAATAGTGCAGAGTTATCTCAAAGAAAGGGGCCACGGTGTTTCTGTATCTCTATTATGTTGGTGCGGCTTCGGAACTTTTAAATATCTTGATATATCTCGAGAACTACGCATCTGATCAAAAAATATCATAGAACGTAAAAGGTAGGAAACTTAATTCTCTACAAATAATGTCTCTTAACATTTTGCCATAGCTCGTTTCGTTTCCGAGATATTTGCAGATTTATCTCAAGGGAAGGGGCCTAACGGACATATTTCGAGATATTTTTGCTTCTTGTTGTTCTTCTTCTGCACAGCTAAACTGGAAGTGGCATTTGCGGCTCGCACTAGTGCAGAGTTATCTCAAAGAAAGGGGCCACGGTGTTTCTGTATCTCTATTATGTTGGTGCGGCTTCGGAACTTTTAAATATCTTGATATATCTCGAGAACTACGCGTCTGATCAAAAAATATCATAGAACATAAAAAGTAGGAAACTTAATTCTCTACAAAAACGGTCTCTTAACATTTTGCCATAGCTCGCTTCGTTTCCGAGATATTTGCAGATTTATCTCAAGGGAAGGGGCCTGACGGACATATTTCGAGATATTTCTTCTTCTTGTTGTTCTTCTTCTGCACAGCTAAGCTGGAAGTGGCATTTGCGGCTCGCACTAGTGCACAGTTATCTCAAAGAAAGGGGCCACGGTGTTTCTGGATCTTTATTATGTTGGTGCGGCTTCGGAACTTTTAAATATCTCGATATATCTCGAAAACTACGCTTCTGATCAAAAAATATCATAGAACATAAATTGTAGGAAACATAATTCTCTACAATAAACGTCTCTTAACATTTTGCCATAGCTCGCTTCGTTTCCGAGATATTTGCAGATTCAGCTCAAAGGAACTGGCCTGACGGACATATTTCGAGATATTTCTTCTTCTTGTTGTTCTTCCTCTGCACAGCTAAGCTGGAAGTGGCATTTGCAGCTCGCAATAGTGCAGAGTTATCTCAAAGAAAGGGGCCACGGTGTTTCTGTATCTCTATTATGTTGGTGCGGCTTCGGAACTTTTAAATATCTTGATATATCTCGAGAACTACGCATCTGATCAAAAAATATCATAGAACATAAAAAGTAGGAAACTTAATTCTCTACAAAAAAGGTCTCTTAACATTTTGCCATAGCTCGCTTCGTTTCCGAGATATTTGCAGATTTATCTCAAGGGAAGGGGCCTAACGGACATATTTCGAGATATTTCTTCTTCTTGTTGTTCTTCTTCTGCACAGCTAAGCTGGAAGTGGCATTTGCAGCTCGCAATAGTGCAGAGTTATCTCAAAGAAAGGGGCCACGGTGTTTCTGTATCTCTATTATGTTGGTGCGGCTTCGGAACTTTTAAATATCTTGATATATCTCGAGAACTACGCTTCTGATCAAAAAATATCATAGAACATAAATTGTAGGAAACATAATTCTCTACAAAAAAGGTCTCTTAACATTTTGCCATAGCTCGCTTCGTTTCCGAGATATTTGCAGATATATCTCAAGGGAAGGGGCCTGACGGACATATTTCGAGATATTTCTTCTTCTTGTTGTTCTTCTTCTGCACAGCTAAGCTGGAAGTGGCATTTGCGGCTCGCACTAGTGCAGAGATATCTCAAAGAAAGGGGCCACGGTGTTTCTGTATCTCTATTATGTTGTTGCGGTTTCGGAACTTTTAAATATCTTGATATATCTCGAGAACTACGCTTCTGATCAAAAAATATCATAGAACATAAATTGTAGGAAACATAATTCTCTACAAAAAACGTCTCTTAACATTTTGCCATAGCTCGCTTCGTTTCCGAGATATTTGCAGATTCAGCTCAAAGGAACTGGCCTGACGGACATATTTCGAGATATTTCTTCTTCTTGTTGTTCTTCCTCTGCACAGCTAAGCTGGAAGTGGCATTTGCAGCTCGCAATAGTGCAGAGTTATCTCAAAGAAAGGGGCCACGGTCTTTCTGTATCTCTATTATGTTGGTGCGGCTTCGGAACTTTTAAATATCTTGATATATCTCGAGAACTACGCATCTGATCAAAAAATATCATAGAACATAAAAAGTAGGAAACTTAATTCTCTACAAAAAAGGTCTCTTAACATTTTGCCATAGCTCGCTTCGTTTCCGAGATATTTGCATATTTATCTCAAGGGAAGGGGCCTGACGGACATATTTCGAGATATTTCTTCTTCTTGTTGTTCTTCTTCTGCACAGCTAAGCTGGAAGTGGCATTTGCGGCTCGCACTAGTGCAGAGTTATCTCAAAGAAAGGGGCCACGGTGTTTCTGTATCTTTATTATGTTGGTGCGGCTTCGGAACTTTTAAATATCTCGATATATCTCGAAAACTACGCTTCTGATCAAAAAATATCATAGAACATAAATTGTAGGAAACATAATTCTCTACAAAAAACGTCTCTTAACATTTTGCCATAGCTCGCTTCGTTTCCGAGATATTTGCAGATTCAGCTCAAAGGAACTGGCCTGACGGACATATTTCGAGATATTTCTTCTTCTTGTTGTTCTTCCTCTGCACAGCTAAGCTGGAAGTGGCATTAGCAGCTCGCAATAGTGCAGAGTTATCTCAAAGAAAGGGGCCACGGTGTTTCTGTATCTCTATTATGTTGGTGCGGCTTCGGAACTTTTAAATATCTTGATATATCTCGAGAACTACGCATCTGATCAAAAAATATCATAGAACATAAAAAGTAGGAAACTTAATTCTCTACAAAAAAGGTCTCTTAACATTTTGCCATAGCTCTCTTCGTTTCCGAGATATTTGCAGATTTATCTCAAGGGAAGGGGCCTAACGGACATATTTCGAAATATTTCTTCATCTTGTTGTTCTTCTTCTGCACAGCTAAGCTGGAAGTGGCATTTGCAGCTCGCAATAGTGCAGAGTTATCTCAAAGAAAGGGGCCACGGTGTTTCTGTATCTCTATTATGTTGGTGCGGCTTCGGAACTTTTAAATATCTTGATATATCTCGAGAACTACGCATCTGATCAAAAAATATCATAGAACATAAAAAGTAGGAAACTTAATTCTCTACAAAAAAGGTCTCTTAACATTTTGCCATAGCTCGCTTCGTTTCCGAGATATTTGCAGATTTATCTCAAGGGAAGGGGCCTAACGGACATATTTCGAGATATTTCTTCTTCTTGTTGTTCTTCTTCTGCACAGCTAAGCTGGAAGTGGCATTTGCAGCTCGCAATAGTGCAGAGTTATCTCAAAGAAAGGGGCCACGGTGTTTCTGTATCTCTATTATGTTGGTGCGGCTTCGGAACTTTTAAATATCTTGATATATCTCGAGAACTACGCATCTGATCAAAAAATATCATAGAACGTAAAAGGTAGGAAACTTAATTCTCTACAAATAATGTCTCTTAAGATTTTGCCATAGCTCGTTTCGTTTCCGAGATATTTGCAGATTTATCTCAAGGGAAGGGGCCTAACGGACATATTTCGAGATATTTTTGCTTCTTGTTGTTCTTCTTCTGCACAGCTAAACTGGAAGTGGCATTTGCGGCTCGCACTAGTGCAGAGTTATCTCAAAGAAAGGGGCCACGGTGTTTCTGTATCTCTATTATGTTGGTGCGGCTTCGGAACTTTTAAATATCTTGATATATCTCGAGAACTACGCGTCTGATCAAAAAATATCATAGAACATAAAAAGTAGGAAACTTAATTCTCTACAAAAACGGTCTCTTAACATTTTGCCATAGCTCGCTTCGTTTCCGAGATATTTGCAGATTTATCTCAAGGGAAGGGGCCTGACGGACATATTTCGAGATATTTCTTCTTCTTGTTGTTCTTCTTCTGCACAGCTAAGCTGGAAGTGGCATTTGCGGCTCGCACTAGTGCACAGTTATCTCAAAGAAAGGGGCCACGGTGTTTCTGGATCTTTATTATGTTGGTGCGGCTTCGGAACTTTTAAATATCTCGATATATCTCGAAAACTACGCTTCTGATCAAAAAATATCATAGAACATAAATTGTAGGAAACATAATTCTCTACAATAAACGTCTCTTAACATTTTGCCATAGCTCGCTTCGTTTCCGAGATATTTGCAGATTCAGCTCAAAGGAACTGGCCTGACGGACATATTTCGAGATATTTCTTCTTCTTGTTGTTCTTCCTCTGCACAGCTAAGCTGGAAGTGGCATTTGCAGCTCGCAATAGTGCAGAGTTATCTCAAAGAAAGGGGCCACGGTGTTTCTGTATCTCTATTATGTTGGTGCGGCTTCGGAACTTTTAAATATCTTGATATATCTCGAGAACTACGCATCTGATCAAAAAATATCATAGAACATAAAAAGTAGGAAACTTAATTCTCTACAAAAAAGGTCTCTTAACATTTTGCCATAGCTCGCTTCGTTTCCGAGATATTTGCATATTTATCTCAAGGGAAGGGGCCTGACGGACATATTTCGAGATATTCCTTCTTCTTGTTGTTCTTCTTCTGCACAGCTAAGCTGGAAGTGGCATTTGCGGCTCGCACTAGTGCAGAGTTATCTCAAAGAAAGGGGCCACGGTGTTTCTGTATCTCTATTATGTTGGTGCGGCTTCGGAACTTTTAAATATCTCGATATATCTCGAAAACTACGCTTCTGATCAAAAAATATCATAGAACATAAATTGTAGGAAACATAATTCTCTACAAAAAAGGTCTCTTAACATTTTGCCATAGCTCGCTTCGTTTCCGAGATATTTGCAGATATATCTCAAGGGAAGGGGCCTGACGGACATATTTCGAGATATTTCTTCTTCTTGTTGTTCTTCTTCTGCACCGCTAAGCTGGAAGTGGCATTTGCGGCTCGCACTAGTGCACAGTTATCTCAAAGAAAGGGGCCACGGTGTTTCTGTATCTTTATTATGTTGGTGCGGCTTCGGAACTTTTAAATATCTCGATATATCTCGAAAACTACGCTTCTGATCAAAAAATATCATAGAAGATAAATTGTAGGAAACATAATTCTCTACAAAAAACGTCTCTTAACATTTTGCCATTGCTCGCTTCGTTTCCGAGATATTTGCAGATTCAGCTCAAAGGAACTGGCCTGACGGACATATTTCGAGATATTTCTTCTTCTTGTTGTTCTTCCTCTGCACAGCTAAGCTGGAAGTGGCATTTGCAGCTCGCAATAGTGCAGAGTTATCTCAAAGAAAGGGGCCACGGTCTTTCTGTATCTCTATTATGTTGGTGCGGCTTCGGAACTTTTAAATATCTTGATATATCTCGAGAACTACGCATCTGATCAAAAAATATCATAGAACATAAAAAGTAGGAAACTTAATTCTCTACAAAAAAGGTCTCTTAACATTTTGCCATAGCTCGCTTCGTTTCCGAGATATTTGCATATTTATCTCAAGGGAAGGGGCCTGACGGACATATTTCGAGATATTTCTTCTTCTTGTTGTTCTTCTTCTGCACAGCTAAGCTGGAAGTGGCATTTGCGGCTCGCACTAGTGCAGAGTTATCTCAAAGAAAGGGGCCACGGTGTTTCTGTATCTTTATTATGTTGGTGCGGCTTCGGAACTTTTAAATATCTCGATATATCTCGAAAACTACGCTTCTGATCAAAAAATATCATAGAACATAAAAAGTAGGAAACTTAATTCTCTACAAAAAAGGTCTCTTAACATTTTGCCATAGCTCTCTTCGTTTCCGAGATATTTGCAGATTTATCTCAAGGGAAGGGGCCTAACGGACATATTTCGAAATATTTCTTCATCTTGTTGTTCTTCTTCTGCACAGCTAAGCTGGAAGTGGCATTTGCAGCTCGCAATAGTGCAGAGTTATCTCAAAGAAAGGGGCCACGGTGTTTCTGTATCTCTATTATGTTGGTGCGGCTTCGGAACTTTTAAATATCTTGATATATCTCGAGAACTACGCATCTGATCAAAAAATATCATAGAACATAAAAAGTAGGAAACTTAATTCTCTACAAAAAAGGTCTCTTAACATTTTGCCATAGCTCGCTTCGTTTCCGAGATATTTGCAGATTTATCTCAAGGGAAGGGGCCTAACGGACATATTTCGAGATATTTCTTCTTCTTGTTGTTCTTCTTCTGCACAGCTAAGCTGGAAGTGGCATTTGCAGCTCGCAATAGTGCAGAGTTATCTCAAAGAAAGGGGCCACGGTGTTTCTGTATCTCTATTATGTTGGTGCGGCTTCGGAACTTTTAAATATCTCGATATATCTCGAAAACTACGCTTCTGATCAAAAAATATCATAGAACATAAATTGTAGGAAACATAATTCTCTACAATAAACGTCTCTTAACATTTTGCCATAGCTCGCTTCGTTTCCGAGATATTTGCAGATTCAGCTCAAAGGAACTGGCCTGACGGACATATTTCGAGATATTTCTTCTTCTTGTTGTTCTTCCTCTGCACAGCTAAGCTGGAAGTGGCATTTGCAGCTCGCAATAGTGCAGAGTTATCTCAAAGAAAGGGGCCACGGTGTTTCTGTATCTCTATTATGTTGGTGCGGCTTCGGAACTTTTAAATATCTTGATATATCTCGAGAGCTGCGCATCCGATCAAAAAATATCATAGAACATAAAAAGTAGGAAACTTCATTCTCTACCAAAAAGGTCTCTTAACATTTTGCCATAGCTCGCTTCGTTTCCGAGATATATGCAGATTTATCTCAAGGGAAGGGGCCTGACGGACATATTTCGGGATATTTCTTCTTCTTGTTGTTCTTCTTCTGCACAGCTAAACAGGAAGTGGCATTTCCAGCTCGCAATAGTGCAGAGTTATCTGAAAGAAAGGGACCACGGTGTTTCTGTATCTCTATTATGTCGGTGCGGCTTCGGAACTTTTAAATATCTTGATATATCTCGAGAACTACGCATCTGATCAAATAATATCATAGAACATAAAAAGTAGGAAACTTAATTCTCTACAAAAAAGGTCTCTTAACATTTTGCCATAGCTCGCTTCGTTTCCGAGATATTTGCATATTTATCTCAAGGGAAGGGGCCTGACGGACATATTTCGAGATATTTCTTCTTCTTGTTGTTCTTCTTCTGCACAGCTAAGCTGGAAGTGGCATTTGCGGCTCGCACTAGTGCAGAGTTATCTCAAAGAAAGGGGCCACGGTGTTTCTGTATCTTTATTATGTTGGTGCGGCTTCGGAACTTTTAAATATCTCGATATATCTCGAAAACTACGCTTCTGATCAAAAAATATCATAGAACATAAATTGTAGGAAACATAATTCTCTACAAAAAACGTCTCTTAACATTTTGCCATAGCTCGCTTCGTTTCCGAGATATTTGCAGATTCAGCTCAAAGGAACTGGCCTGACGGACATATTTCGAGATATTTCTTCTTCTTGTTGTTCTTCCTCTGCACAGCTAAGCTGGAAGTGGCATTAGCAGCTCGCAATAGTGCAGAGTTATCTCAAAGAAAGGGGCCACGGTGTTTCTGTATCTCTATTATGTTGGTGCGGCTTCGGAACTTTTAAATATCTTGATATATCTCGAGAACTACGCATCTGATCAAAAAATATCATAGAACATAAAAAGTAGGAAACTTAATTCTCTACAAAAAAGGTCTCTTAACATTTTGCCATAGCTCTCTTCGTTTCCGAGATATTTGCAGATTTATCTCAAGGGAAGGGGCCTAACGGACATATTTCGAAATATTTCTTCATCTTGTTGTTCTTCTTCTGCACAGCTAAGCTGGAAGTGGCATTTGCAGCTCGCAATAGTGCAGAGTTATCTCAAAGAAAGGGGCCACGGTGTTTCTGTATCTCTATTATGTTGGTGCGGCTTCGGAACTTTTAAATATCTTGATATATCTCGAGAACTACGCATCTGATCAAAAAATATCATAGAACATAAAAAGTAGGAAACTTAATTCTCTACAAAAAAGGTCTCTTAACATTTTGCCATAGCTCGCTTCGTTTCCGAGATATTTGCAGATTTATCTCAAGGGAAGGGGCCTAACGGACATATTTCGAGATATTTCTTCTTCTTGTTGTTCTTCTTCTGCACAGCTAAGCTGGAAGTGGCATTTGCAGCTCGCAATAGTGCAGAGTTATCTCAAAGAAAGGGGCCACGGTGTTTCTGTATCTCTATTATGTTGGTGCGGCTTCGGAACTTTTAAATATCTCGATATATCTCGAAAACTACGCTTCTGATCAAAAAATATCATAGAACATAAATTGTAGGAAACATAATTCTCTACAATAAACGTCTCTTAACATTTTGCCATAGCTCGCTTCGTTTCCGAGATATTTGCAGATTCAGCTCAAAGGAACTGGCCTGACGGACATATTTCGAGATATTTCTTCTTCTTGTTGTTCTTCCTCTGCACAGCTAAGCTGGAAGTGGCATTTGCAGCTCGCAATAGTGCAGAGTTATCTCAAAGAAAGGGGCCACGGTGTTTCTGTATCTCTATTATGTTGGTGCGGCTTCGGAACTTTTAAATATCTTGATATATCTCGAGAGCTGCGCATCCGATCAAAAAATATCATAGAACATAAAAAGTAGGAAACTTCATTCTCTACCAAAAAGGTCTCTTAACATTTTGCCATAGCTCGCTTCGTTTCCGAGATATATGCAGATTTATCTCAAGGGAAGGGGCCTGACGGACATATTTCGGGATATTTCTTCTTCTTGTTGTTCTTCTTCTGCACAGCTAAACAGGAAGTGGCATTTCCAGCTCGCAATAGTGCAGAGTTATCTGAAAGAAAGGGACCACGGTGTTTCTGTATCTCTATTATGTCGGTGCGGCTTCGGAACTTTTAAATATCTTGATATATCTCGAGAACTACGCATCTGATCAAATAATATCATAGAACATAAAAAGTAGGAAACTTAATTCTCTACAAATAAGGTCTCTTAACATTTTGCCATGGCTCGCTTCGTTTCCGAGATATTTGCAGATTTATCTCAAGGGAAGGGGCCTGACGGACATATTTCGAGATATTTCTTCTTCTTGTTGTTCTTCTTCTGCACAGCTAAGCTGGAAGTGGCATTTGCGGCTCGCACTAGTGCAGAGTTATCTCAAAGAAAGGGGCCACGGTGTTTCTGTATCTTTATTATGTTGGTGCGGCTTCGGAACTTTTAAATATCTCGATATATCTCGAAAACTACGCTTCTGATCAAAAAATATCATAGAACATAAATTGTAGGAAACATAATTCTCTACAAAAAACGTCTCTTAACATTTTGCCATAGCTCGCTTCGTTTCCGAGATATTTGCAGATTCAGCTCAAAGGAACTGGCCTGACGGACATATTTCGAGATATTTCTTCTTCTTGTTGTTCTTCCTCTGCACAGCTAAGCTGGAAGTGGCATTAGCAGCTCGCAATAGTGCAGAGTTATCTCAAAGAAAGGGGCCACGGTGTTTCTGTATCTCTATTATGTTGGTGCGGCTTCGGAACTTTTAAATATCTTGATATATCTCGAGAACTACGCATCTGATCAAAAAATATCATAGAACATAAAAAGTAGGAAACTTAATTCTCTACAAAAAAGGTCTCTTAACATTTTGCCATAGCTCTCTTCGTTTCCGAGATATTTGCAGATTTATCTCAAGGGAAGGGGCCTAACGGACATATTTCGAAATATTTCTTCATCTTGTTGTTCTTCTTCTGCACAGCTAAGCTGGAAGTGGCATTTGCAGCTCGCAATAGTGCAGAGTTATCTCAAAGAAAGGGGCCACGGTGTTTCTGTATCTCTATTATGTTGGTGCGGCTTCGGAACTTTTAAATATCTTGATATATCTCGAGAACTACGCATCTGATCAAAAAATATCATAGAACATAAAAAGTAGGAAACTTAATTCTCTACAAAAAAGGTCTCTTAACATTTTGCCATAGCTCGCTTCGTTTCCGAGATATTTGCAGATTTATCTCAAGGGAAGGGGCCTAACGGACATATTTCGAGATATTTCTTCTTCTTGTTGTTCTTCTTCTGCACAGCTAAGCTGGAAGTGGCATTTGCAGCTCGCAATAGTGCAGAGTTATCTCAAAGAAAGGGGCCACGGTGTTTCTGTATCTCTATTATGTTGGTGCGGCTTCGGAACTTTTAAATATCTCGATATATCTCGAAAACTACGCTTCTGATCAAAAAATATCATAGAACATAAATTGTAGGAAACATAATTCTCTACAAAAAACGTCTCTTAACATTTTGCCATAGCTCGCTTCGTTTCCGAGATATTTGCAGATTCAGCTCAAAGGAACTGGCCTGACGGACATATTTCGAGATATTTCTTCTTCTTGTTGTTCTTCCTCTGCACAGCTAAGCTGGAAGTGGCATTTGCAGCTCGCAATAGTGCAGAGTTATCTCAAAGAAAGGGGCCACGGTGTTTCTGTATCTCTATTATGTTGGTGCGGCTTCGGAACTTTTAAATATCTTGATATATCTCGAGAACTACGCATCTGATCAAAAAATATCATAGAACATAAAAAGTAGGAAACTTCATTCTCTACAAAAAAGGTCTCTTAACATTTTGCCATAGCTCGCTTCGTTTCCGAGATATTTGCAGATTTATCTCAAGGGAAGGGGCCTAACGGACATATTTCGAGATATTTCTTCTTCTTGTTGTTCTTCTTCTGCACAGCTAAGCTGGAAGTGGCATTTGCAGCTCGCAATAGTGCAGAGTTATCTCAAAGAAAGGGGCCACGGTGTTTCTGTATCTCTATTATGTTGGTGCGGCTTCGGAACTTTTAAATATCTTGATATATCTCGAGAACTACGCATCTGATCAAAAAATATCATAGAACGTAAAAGGTAGGAAACTTAATTCTCTACAAATAAGGTCTCTTAACATTTTGCCATAGCTCGCTTCGTTTCCGAGATATTTGCAGATTTATCTCAACGGAAGGGGCCTAACGGACATATTTCGAGATATTTTTGCTTCTTGTTGTTCTTCTTCTGCACAGTTAAACTGGAAGTGGCATTTGCGGCTCGCACTAGTGCAGAGTTATCTCAAAGAAAGGGGCCACGGTGTTTCTGTATCTCTATTATGTTGGTGCGGCTTCGGAACTTTTAAATATCTTGATATATCTCGAGAACTACGCGTCTGATCAAAAAATATCATAGAACATAAAAAGTAGGAAACTTAATTCTCTACAAAAACGGTCTCTTAACATTTTGCCATAGCTCGCTTCGTTTCCGAGATATTTGCAGATTTATCTCAAGGGAAGGGGCCTGACGGACATATTTCGAGATATTTCTTCTTCTTGTTGTTCTTCTTCTGCACAGCTAAGCTGGAAGTGGCATTTGCGGCTCGCACTAGTGCAGAGATATCTCAAAGAAAGGGGCCACGGTGTTTCTGTATCTCTATTATGTTGGTGCGGTTTCGGAACTTTTAAATATCTTGATATATCTCGAGAACTACGCTTCTGATCAAAAAATATCATAGAACATAAATTGTAGGAAACATAATTCTCTACAAAAAACGTCTCTTAACATTTTGCCATAGCTCGCTTCGTTTCCGAGATATTTGCAGATTCAGCTCAAAGGAACTGGCCTGACGGACATATTTCGAGATATTTCTTCTTCTTGTTGTTCTTCCTCTGCACAGCTAAGCTGGAAGTGGCATTTGCAGCTCGCAATAGTGCAGAGTTATCTCAAAGAAAGGGGCCACGGTCTTTCTGTATCTCTATTATGTTGGTGCGGCTTCGGAACTTTTAAATATCTTGATATATCTCGAGAACTACGCATCTGATCAAAAAATATCATAGAACATAAAAAGTAGGAAACTTAATTCTCTACAAAAAAGGTCTCTTAACATTTTGCCATAGCTCGCTTCGTTTCCGAGATATTTGCATATTTATCTCAAGGGAAGGGGCCTGACGGACATATTTCGAGATATTTCTTCTTCTTGTTGTTCTTCTTCTGCACAGCTAAGCTGGAAGTGGCATTTGCGGCTCGCACTAGTGCAGAGTTATCTCAAAGAAAGGGGCCACGGTGTTTCTGTATCTTTATTATGTTGGTGCGGCTTCGGAACTTTTAAATATCTCGATATATCTCGAAAACTACGCTTCTGATCAAAAAATATCATAGAACATAAATTGTAGGAAACATAATTCTCTACAAAAAACGTCTCTTAACATTTTGCCATAGCTCGCTTCGTTTCCGAGATATTTGCAGATTCAGCTCAAAGGAACTGGCCTGACGGACATATTTCGAGATATTTCTTCTTCTTGTTGTTCTTCCTCTGCACAGCTAAGCTGGAAGTGGCATTAGCAGCTCGCAATAGTGCAGAGTTATCTCAAAGAAAGGGGCCACGGTGTTTCTGTATCTCTATTATGTTGGTGCGGCTTCGGAACTTTTAAATATCTTGATATATCTCGAGAACTATGCATCTGATCAAAAAATATCATAGAACATAAAAAGTAGGAAACTTAATTCTCTACAAAAAAGGTCTCTTAACATTTTGCCATAGCTCTCTTCGTTTCCGAGATATTTGCAGATTTATCTCAAGGGAAGGGGCCTAACGGACATATTTCGAGATATTTCTTCTTCTTGTTGTTCTTCTTCTGCACAGCTAAGCTGGAAGTGGCATTTGCAGCTCGCAATAGTGCAGAGTTATCTCAAAGAAAGGGGCCACGGTGTTTCTGTATCTCTATTATGTTGGTGCGGCTTCGGAACTTTTAAATATCTTGATATATCTCGAGAACTACGCATCTGATCAAAAAATATCATAGAACGTAAAAGGTAGGAAACTTAATTCTCTACAAATAATGTCTCTTAACATTTTGCCATAGCTCGCTTCGTTTCCGAGATATTTGCAGATTTATCTCAAGGGAAGGGGCCTAACGGACATATTTCGAGATATTTTTGCTTCTTGTTGTTCTTCTTCTGCACAGCTAAACTGGAAGTGGCATTTGCAGCTCGCAATAGTGCAGAGTTATCTCAAAGAAAGGGGCCACGGTGTTTCTGTATCTCTATTATGTTGGTGCGGCTTCGGAACTTTTAAATATCTTGATATATCTCGAGAACTACGCATCTGATCAAAAAATATCATAGAACATAAAAAGTAGGAAACTTAATTCTCTACAAAAAAGGTCTCTTAACATTTTGCCATAGCTCGCTTCGTTTCCGAGATATTTGCAGATTTATCTCAAGGGAAGGGGCCTAACGGACATATTTCGAGATATTTCTTCTTCTTGTTGTTCTTCTTCTGCACAGCTAAGCTGGAAGTGGCATTTGCAGCTCGCAATAGTGCAGAGTTATCTCAAAGAAAGGGGCCACGGTGTTTCTGTATCTCTATTATGTTGGTGCGGCTTCGGAACTTTTAAATATCTTGATATATCTCGAGAACTACGCGTCTGATCAAAAAATATCATAGAACATAAAAAGTAGGAAACTTAATTCTCTACAAAAACGGTCTCTTAACATTTTGCCATAGCTCGCTTCCTTTCCGAGATATTTGCAGATTTATCTCAAGGGAAGGGGCCTGACGGACATATTTCGAGATATTTCTTCTTCTTGTTGTTCTTCTTCTGCACAGCTAAGCTGGAAGTGGCATTTGCGGCTCGCACTAGTGCACAGTTATCTCAAAGAAAGGGGCCACGGTGTTTCTGGATCTTTATTATGTTGGTGCGGCTTCGGAACTTTTAAATATCTCGATATATCTCGAAAACTACGCTTCTGATCAAAAAATATCATAGAACA
Organism: Osmia lignaria lignaria; assembly: GCF_051020975.1. NCBI lineage: Eukaryota > Metazoa > Arthropoda > Insecta > Hymenoptera > Megachilidae > Osmia > Osmia lignaria. The sequence continues at coordinate 2,231,167 of NW_027478169.1, read as the reverse complement.
TAAATTGTAGGAAACATAATTCTCTACAATAAACGTCTCTTAACATTTTGCCATAGCTCGCTTCGTTTCCGAGATATTTGCAGATTCAGCTCAAAGGAACTGGCCTGACGGACATATTTCGAGATATTTCTTCTTCTTGTTGTTCGTCCTCTGCACAGCTAAGCTGGAAGTGGCATTTGCAGCTCGCAATAGTGCAGAGTTATCTCAAAGAAAGGGGCCACGGTGTTTCTGTATCTCTATTATGTTGGTGCGGCTTCGGAACTTTTAAATATCTTGATATATCTCGAGAACTACGCATCTGATCAAAAAATATCATAGAACATAAAAAGTAGGAAACTTAATTCTCTACAAAAACGGTCTCTTAACATTTTGCCATAGCTCGCTTCGTTTCCGAGATATTTGCAGATTTATCTCAAGGGAAGGGGCCTGACGGACATATTTCGAGATATTTCCTCTTCTTGTTGTTCTTCTTCTGCACAGCTAAGCTGGAAGTGGCATTTGCGGCTCGCACTAGTGCACAGTTATCTCAAAGAAAGGGGCCACGGTGTTTCTGTATCTTTATTATGTTGGTGCGGCTTCGGAACTTTTAAATATCTCGATATATCTCGAAAACTACGCTTCTGATCAAAAAATATCATAGAACATAAATTGTAGGAAACATAATTCTCTACAAAAAACGTCTCTTAACATTTTGCCATAGCTCGCTTCGTTTCCGAGATATTTGCAGATTCAGCTCAAAGGAACTGGCCTGACGGACATATTTCGAGATATTTCTTCTTCTTGTTGTTCTTCCTCTGCACAGCTAAGCTGGAAGTGGCATTTGCAGCTCGCAATAGTGCAGAGTTATCTCAAAGAAAGGGGCCACGGTCTTTCTGTATCTCTATTATGTTGGTGCGGCTTCGGAACTTTTAAATATCTTGATATATCTCGAGAACTACGCATCTGATCAAAAAATATCATAGAACATAAAAAGTAGGAAACTTAATTCTCTACAAAAAAGGTCTCTTAACATTTTGCCATAGCTCGCTTCGTTTCCGAGATATTTGCATATTTATCTCAAGGAAAGGGGCCTGACGGACATATTTCGAGATATTTCTTCTTCTTGTTGTTCTTCTTCTGCACAGCTAAGCTGGAAGTGGCATTTGCGGCTCGCACTAGTGCAGAGTTATCTCAAAGAAAGGGGCCACGGTGTTTCTGTATCTCTATTATGTTGGTGCGGCTTCGGAACTTTTAAATATCTCGATATATCTCGAAAACTACGCTTCTGATCAAAAAATATCATAGAACATAAATTGTAGGAAACATAATTCTCTACAAAAAAGGTCTCTTAACATTTTGCCATAGCTCGCTTCGTTTCCGAGATATTTGCAGATATATCTCAAGGGAAGGGGCCTGACGGACATATTTCGAGATATTTCTTCTTCTTGTTGTTCTTCTTCTGCACCGCTAAGCTGGAAGTGGCATTTGCAGCTCGCAATAGTGCAGAGATATCTCAAAGAAAGGGGCCACGGTGTTTCTGTATCTCTATTATGTTGGTGCGGCTTCGGAACTTTTAAATATCTTGATATATCTCGAGAACTACGGGTCTGATCAAAAAATATCATAGAACATAAAAAGTAGGAAACATAATTCTCCACAAAAAAGGTCTTTTAACATTTTGCCATAGCTCGCTTCGTTTCCGAGATATTTGCAGATTTATCTCAAGGGAAGGGGCCTGACGGACATATTTCGAGATATTTCCTCTTCTTGTTGTTCTTCTTCTGCACAGCTAAGCTGGAAGTGGCATTTGCGGCTCGCACTAGTGCACAGTTATCTCAAAGAAAGGGGCCACGGTGTTTCTGTATCTTTATTATGTTGGTGCGGCTTCGGAACTTTTAAATATCTCGATATATCTCGAAAACTACGCTTCTGATCAAAAAATATCATAGAACATAAATTGTAGGAAACATAAGTCTCTACAAAAAACGTCTCTTAACATTTTGCCATAGCTCGCTTCGTTTCCGAGATATTTGCAGATTCAGCTCAAAGGAACTGGCCTGACGGACATATTTCGAGATATTTCTTCTTCTTGTTGTTCTTCCTCTGCACAGCTAAGCTGGAAGTGGCATTTGCAGCTCGCAATAGTGCAGAGTTATCTCAAAGAAAGGGGCCACGGTGTTTCTGTATCTCTATTATGTTGGTGCGGCTTCGGAACTTTTAAATATCTTGATATATCTCGAGAACTACGCATCTGATCAAAAAATATCATAGAACATAAAAAATAGGAAACTTAATTCTCTACAAAAAAGGTCTCTTAACATTTTGCCATAGCTCGCTTCGTTTCCGAGATATTTGCATATTTATCTCAAGGGAAGGGGCCTGACGGACATATTTCGAGATATTTCTTCTTCTTGTTGTTCTTCTTCTGCACAGCTAAGCTGGAAGTGGCATTTGCGGCTCGCACTAGTGCAGAGTTATCTCAAAGAAAGGGGCCACGGTGTTTCTGTATCTCTATTATGTTGGTGCAGCTTCGGAACTTTTAAATATCTCGATATATCTCGAAAACTACGCTTCTGATCAAAAAATATCATAGAACATAAATTGTAGGAAACATAATTCTCGACAAAAAAGGTCTCTTAACATTTTGCCATAGCTCGCTTCGTTTCCGAGATATTTGCAGATATATCTCAAGGGAAGGGGCCTGACGGACATATTTCGAGATATTTCTTCTTCTTGTTGTTCTTCTTCTGCACAGCTAAGCTGGAAGTGGCATTTGCGGCTCGCACTAGTGCAGAGTTATCTCAAAGAAAGGGGCCACGATGTTTCTGTATCTCTATTATGTTGGTGCGGCTTCGGAACTTTTAAATATCTTGATATATCTCGAGAACTACGCCTCTGATCGAAAAATATCATAGAACATAAAAAGTAGGAAACTTAATTCTCTACAAAAAAGGTCTCTTAACATTTTGCCATAGCTCGCTTCGTTTCCGAGATATTTGCAGATTTATCTCAAGGGAAGGGGCCTAACGGACATATTTCGAGATATTTCTTCTTTTTGTTGTTCTTCTTCTGCACAGCTAAGCTGGAAGTGGCATTTGCAGCGCGCAATAGTGCAGAGTTATCTCAAAGAAAGGGGCCACGGTGTTTCTGTATCTCTATTATGTTGGTGCGGCTTCGGAACTTTTAAATATCTTGATATATCTCGAGAACTACGCATCTGATCAAAAAATATCATACTACATAAAAAGTAGGAAACTTAATTCTCTACAAGAAAGGTCTCTAAACATTTTGCCATAGCTCGCTTCGTTTCCGAGATATTTGCAGATTTATCTCAAGGGAAGGGGCGTGACGGACATATTTCGAGATATTTCTTCTTCTTGTTGTTCTTCTTCTGCACAGCTAAGCTGGAAGTGGCATTTGCGGCTCGCACTAGTGCAGAGTTATCTCAAAGAAAGGGGCCACGGTGTTTCTGTATCTCTATCATGTTGGTGCGGCTTCGGAACTTTTAAATATCTCGATATATCTCGAAAACTACGCTTCTGATCAAAAAATATCATAGAACATAAATTGTAGGAAAGATAATTCTCTACAAAAAACGTCTCTTAACATTTTGCCATAGCTCGCTTCGTTTCCGAGATATTTGCAGATTCAGCTCAAAGGAACTGGCTTGACGGACATATTTCGAGATATTTCTTCTTCTTGTTGTTCTTCTTCTGCACAGCTAAGCTGGAAGTGGCATTTGCAGCTCGCAATAGTGCAGAGTTATCCCAAAGAAAGGGGCCACGGTGTTTCTGTATCTCTATTATGTTGGTGCGGCTTCGGAACTTTTAAATATCTCGATATATCTCGAAAACTACGCTTCTGATCAAAAAATATCATAGAACATAAATTGTAGGAAACATAATTCTTTACAAAAAAGGTCTCTTAACATTTTGCCATAGCTCGCTTCGTTTCCGAGATATTTGCAGATTTATCTCAAGGGAAGGGTCCTGATGGACATATTTCGAGATATTTCTTCTTCTTGTTGTTCTTCTTCTGCACAGCTAAACTGGAAGTGGCATTTCCAGCTCGCAATCGTGCAGAGTTATCTCAAAGAAAGGGGCCATGGTGTTTCTGTATCTCTATTATGTTGGTGCGGCTTCGGAACTTTTAAATATCTCGATATATCTCGAGAACTACGCCTCTGATCGAAAAATATTATAGAACATAAAAAGTAGGAAACTTAATTCTCTACAAAAAAGGTCTCTTAACATTTTGCCATAGCTCGCTTCGTTTCCGAGATATTTGCAGATTTATCTCAAGGGAAGGGGCCTGACGGACATATTTCGAGATATTTCTTCTTTTTGTTGTTCTTCTTCTGCACAGCTAAGCTGGAAGTGGCATTTGCAGCGCGCAATAGTGCAGAGTTATCTCAAAGAAAGGGGCCACGGTGTTTCTGTATCTCTATTATGTTGGTGCGGCTTCGGAACTTTTAAATATCTTGATATATCTCGAGAACTACGCATCTGATCAAAAAATATCATACTACATAAAAAGTAGGAAACTTAATTCTCTACAAGAAAGGTCTCTAAACATTTTGCCATAGCTCGCTTCGTTTCCGAGATATTTGCAGATTTATCTCAAGGGAAGGGGCGTGACGGACATATTTCGAGATATTTCTTCTTCTTGTTGTTCTTCTTCTGCACAGCTAAGCTGGAAGTGGCATTTGCGGCTCGCACTAGTGCAGAGTTATCTCAAAGAAAGGGGCCACGGTGTTTCTGTATCTCTATCATGTTGGTGCGGCTTCGGAACTTTTAAATATCTCGATATATCTCGAAAACTACGCTTCTGATCAAAAAATATCATAGAACATAAATTGTAGGAAAGATAATTCTCTACAAAAAACGTCTCTTAACATTTTGCCATAGCTCGCTTCGTTTCCGAGATATTTGCAGATTCAGCTCAAAGGAACTGGCCTGACGGACATATTTCGAGATATTTCTTCTTCTTGTTGTTCTTCTTCTGCACAGCTAAGCTGGAAGTGGCATTTGCAGCTCGCAATAGTGCAGAGTTATCCCAAAGAAAGGGGCCACGGTGTTTCTGTATCTCTATTATGTTGGTGCGGCTTCGGAACTTTTAAATATCTCGATATATCTCGAAAACTACGCTTCTGATCAAAAAATATCATAGAACATAAATTGTAGCAAACATAATTCTTTACAAAAAAGGTCTCTTAACATTTTGCCATAGCTCGCTTCGTTTCCGAGATATTTGCAGATTTATCTCAAGGGAAGGGTCCTGATGGACATATTTCGAGATATTTCTTCTTCTTGTTGTTCTTCTTCTGCACAGCTAAACTGGAAGTGGCATTTCCAGCTCGCAATCGTGCAGAGTTATCTCAAAGAAAGGGGCCATGGTGTTTCTGTATCTCTATTATGTTGGTGCGGCTTCGGAACTTTTAAATATCTTGATATATCTCGAGAACTACGCATCTGATCAAAAAATATCATACTACATAAAAAGTAGGAAACTTAATTCTCTACAAGAAAGGTCTCTAAACATTTTGCCATAGCTCGCTTCGTTTCCGAGATATTTGCAGATTTATCTCAAGGGAAGGGGCGTGACGGACATATTTCGAGATATTTCTTCTTCTTGTTGTTCTTCTTCTGCACAGCTAAGCTGGAAGTGGCATTTGCGGCTCGCACTAGTGCAGAGTTATCTCAAAGAAAGGGGCCACGGTGTTTCTGTATCTCTATCATGTTGGTGCGGCTTCGGAACTTTTAAATATCTCGATATATCTCGAAAACTACGCTTCTGATCAAAAAATATCATAGAACATAAATTGTAGGAAACATAATTCTCTACAAAAAAGGTCTCTTAACATTTTGCCATAGCTCGCTTCGTTTCCGAGATATTTGCAGATATATCTCAAGGGAAGGGGCCTGACGGACATATTTCGAGATATTTCTTCTTCTTGTTGTTCTTCTTCTGCACAGCTAAGCTGGAAGTGGCATTTGCGGCTCGCACTAGTGCAGAGTTATCTCAAAGAAAGGGGCCACGGTGTTTCTGTATCTCTATTATGTTGGTGCGGCTTCGGAACTTTTAAATATCTTGATATATCTCGAGAACTACGCGTCTGATCAAAAAATATCATACAACATAAAAAGTAGGAAACTTAATTCTCTACAACAACGGTCTCTTAACATTTTGCCACAGCTCGCTTCGTTTCCGAGATATTTGCATATTTATCTCAAGGGAAGGGGCCTGACGGACATATTTCGAGATATTTCTTCTTCTTGTTGTTCTTCTTCTGCACAGCTAAGCTGGAAGTGGCATTTGCGGCTCGCAATCGTGCAGAGTTATCTCAAAGAAAGGGGCCATGGTGTTTCTGTATCTCTATTATGTTGGTGCGGCTTCGGAACTTTTAAATATCTTGATATATCTCGAGAACTACGCATCTGATCAAAAAATATCATACTACATAAAAAGTAGGAAACTTAATTCTCTACAAGAAAGGTCTCTAAACATTTTGCCATAGCTCGCTTCGTTTCCGAGATATTTGCAGATTTATCTCAAGGGAAGGGGCGTGACGGACATATTTCGAGATATTTCTTCTTCTTGTTGTTCTTCTTCTGCACAGCTAAGCTGGAAGTGGCATTTGCGGCTCGCACTAGTGCAGAGTTATCTCAAAGAAAGGGGCCACGGTGTTTCTGTATCTCTATCATGTTGGTGCGGCTTCGGAACTTTTAAATATCTCGATATATCTCGAAAACTACGCTTCTGATCAAAAAATATCATAGAACATAAATTGTAGGAAAGATAATTCTCTACAAAAAACGTCTCTTAACATTTTGCCATAGCTCGCTTCGTTTCCGAGATATTTGCAGATTCAGCTCAAAGGAACTGGCCTGACGGACATATTTCGAGATATTTCTTCTTCTTGTTGTTCTTCTTCTGCACAGCTAAGCTGGAAGTGGCATTTGCAGCTCGCAATAGTGCAGAGTTATCCCAAAGAAAGGGGCCACGGTGTTTCTGTATCTCTATTATGTTGGTGCGGCTTCGGAACTTTTAAATATCTCGATATATCTCGAAAACTACGCTTCTGATCAAAAAATATCATAGAACATAAATTGTAGCAAACATAATTCTTTACAAAAAAGGTCTCTTAACATTTTGCCATAGCTCGCTTCGTTTCCGAGATATTTGCAGATTTATCTCAAGGGAAGGGTCCTGATGGACATATTTCGAGATATTTCTTCTTCTTGTTGTTCTTCTTCTGCACAGCTAAACTGGAAGTGGCATTTCCAGCTCGCAATCGTGCAGAGTTATCTCAAAGAAAGGGGCCATGGTGTTTCTGTATCTCTATTATGTTGGTGCGGCTTCGGAACTTTTAAATATCTTGATATATCTCGAGAACTACGCCTCTGATCGAAAAATATCATAGAACATAAAAAGTAGAAAACTTAATTCTCTACAAAAAAGGTCTCTTAACATTTTGCCATAGCTCGCTTCGTTTCCGAGATATTTGCAGATTTATCTCAAGGGAAGGGGCCTGACGGACATATTTCGAGATATTTCTTCTTTTTGTTGTTCTTCTTCTGCACAGCTAAGCTGGAAGTGGCATTTGCAGCGCGCAATAGTGCAGAGTTATCTCAAAGAAAGGGGCCACGGTGTTTCTGTATCTCTATTATGTTGGTGCGGCTTCGGAACTTTTAAATATCTTGATATATCTCGAGAACTACGCATCTGATCAAAAAATATCATACTACATAAAAAGTAGGAAACTTAATTCTCTACAAGGAAGGTCTCTAAACATTTTGCCATAGCTCGCTTCGTTTCCGAGATATTTGCAGATTTATCTCAAGGGAAGGGGCGTGACGGACATATTTCGAGATATTTCTTCTTCTTGTTGTTCTTCTTCTGCACAGCTAAGCTGGAAGTGGCATTTGCGGCTCGCACTAGTGCAGAGTTATCTCAAAGAAAGGGGCCACGGTGTTTCTGTATCTCTATCATGTTGGTGCGGCTTCGGAACTTTTAAATATCTCGATATATCTCGAAAACTACGCTTCTGATCAAAAAATATCATAGAACATAAATTGTAGGAAACATAATTCTCTACAAAAAACGTCTCTTAACATTTTGCCATAGCTCGCTTCGTTTCCGAGATATTTGCAGATTCAGCTCAAAGGAACTGGCCTGACGGACATATTTCGAGACATTTCTTCTTCTTGTTGTTCTTCTTCTGCACAGCTAAGCTGGAAGTGGCATTTACAGCTCGCAACAGTGCAGTGTTATCTCAAAGAAAGGGGCCACGGTGTTTCTGTATCTCTATTATGTTGGTGCGGCTTCGGAACTTTTAAATATCTTGATATATCTCGAGAACTACGCATCTGATCAAAAAATATCATAGAACATGAAAAGTAGGAAACTTAATTCTCTACAAAACAGGTCTCTTAACATTTTGCCATAGCTCTCTTCGTTTCCGAGATATTTGCAGATTTATCTCAAGGGAAGGGGCCTGGCGGACATATTTCGAGATATTTCTTCTTCTTGTTGTTCTTCTTCTGCACAGCTAAGCTGGAAGTGGCATTTGCAGCTCGCAATAGTTCAGAGTTATCTCAAAGAAAGGGGCCACGGTGTTTCTGTATCTCTATTATGTTGGTGCGGCTTCGGAACTTTTAAATATCTTGATATATCTCGAGAACTACGCTTCTGATCAAAAAATATCATAGAACATGAAAAGTAGGAAACTTAATTCTCTACAAAAAAGGTCTCTTAACATTTTGCCATAGCTCTCTTCGTTTCCGAGATATTTGCAGATTTATCTCAAGGGAAGGGGCCTGACGGACATATTTCGAGATATTTCTTCTTCTTGTTGTTCTTCTTCTGCACAGCTAAGCTGGAAGTGGCATTTGCGGCTCGCACTAGTGCAGAGTTATCTCAACGAAAGGGGCCACGGTGTTTCTGTATCTCTATTATGTTGGTGCGGCTTCGGAACTTTTAAATATCTTGATATATCTCGAGAACTACGCGTCTGATCAAAAAATATCATAGAACATAAAAAGTAGGAAACTTAATTCTCTACAAAAACGGTCTCTTAACATTTTGCCATAGCTCGCTTCGTTTCCGAGATATTTGCAGATATATTTCAAGGGAAGGGGCCTGACGGGCATATTTCGAGATATTTCTTCTTCTTGTTGTTCTTCTTCTGCACAGCTAAGCTGGAAGTGGCATTTGCGGCTCGCACTAGTGCACAGTTATTTCAAAGAAAGGGGCCACGGTGTTTCTGTATCTCTATTATGTTGGTGCGTCTTCGGAACTTTTAAATATCTCGATATATCTCGAAAACTACGCTTCTGATCAAAAAATATCATAGAACATAAATTGTAGGAAACATAATTCTCTACAAAAAACGTCTCTTAACATTTTGCCATAGCTCGCTTCGTTTCCGAGATATTTGCAGATTCAGCTCAAAGGAACTGGCCTGACGGACATATTTCGAGATATTTCTTCTTCTTGTTGTTCTTCTTCTGCACAGCTAAGCTGGAAGTGGCATTTGCAGCTCGCAATAGTGCAGAGTTATCTCAAAGAAAGGGGCCACGGTGTTTCTGTATCTCTATTATGTTGGTGCGGCTTCGGAACTTTTAAATATCTCGATATATCTCGAAAACTACGCTTCTGATCAAAAAATATCATAGAACATAAATTGTAGGAAACATAATTCTCTACAAAAAAGGTCTCTTAACATTTTGCCATAGCTCGCTTCGTTTCCGAGATATTTGCAGATATATCTCAAGGGAAGGGGCCTGACGGACATATTTCGAGATATTTCTTCTTCTTGTTGTTCTTCTTCTGCACAGCTAAGCTGGAAGTGGCATTTGCAGCGCGCAATAGTGCAGAGTTATCTCAAAGAAAGGGGCCACGGTGTTTCTTTATCTCTATTATGTTGGTGCGGCTTCGGAACTTTTAAATATCTTGATATATCTCGAGAATTACGCATCTGATCAAAAAATATCATGGAACATAAAAGGTAGGAACCTTAATTCTCTACAAAAAAGGTCTCTTAACATTTTGCCATAGCTCGCTTCGTTTCCGAAATATTTGCATATTTATCTCAAGGGAAGGGGCCTGACGGACATATTTCGAGATATTTCTTCTTCTTGTTGTTCTTCTTCTGCACAGCTAAGCTGGAAGTGGCATTTGCGGCTCGCACTAGTGCAGAGTTATCTCAAAGAAAGGGGCCACGGTGTTTCTGTATCTCTATTATGTTGGTGCGGCTTCGGAACTTTCAAATATCTCGATATATCTCGAAAACTACGCTTCTGATCAAAAAATATCATAGAACATAAAAAGTAGGAAACTTAATTCTCTACAAAAAAGGTCTCTTAACATTTTGCCATAGCTCGCTTCGTTTCCGAGATATTTGCAGATTCATCTCAAGGGAAGGGGTCTGACGGACATATTTCGAGATATTTCTTCTTCTTGTTGTTCTTCTTCTGCACAGCTAAGCTCGAAGTGGCATTTGCAGCTCGCAATAGTGCAGTGTTATCTCAAAGAAGGAGGCCACGGTGTTTCTGTACCTCTATTATGTTGGTGCAGCTTCGGAACTTTTAAATATCTTGATATATCTCGAGAACTACGCATCTGATCAAAAAATATCATCGAACATAAATTGTAGGAAACATAATTCTCTACAAAAAAGGTCTCTTAACATTTTGCCATAGCTCGCTTCGTTTCCGAGATATTTGCATATTTATCTCAAGGGAAGGGGCCTGACGGACATATTTCGAGATATTTCTTCTTCTTGTTGTTCTTCTTCTGCACAGCTAAGCTGGAAGTGGCATTTCCAGCTCGCAATCGTGCAGAGTTATCTCAAAGAAAGGGGCCATGGTGTTTCTGTATCTCTATTATGTTGGTGCGGCTTCGGAACTTTTAAATATCTTGATATATCTCGAGAACTACGCCTCTGATCGAAAAATATCATAGAACATAAAAAGTAGGAAACTTAACTCTCTACAAAAAAGGTCTCTTAACATTTTGCCATAGCTCGCTTCGTTTCCGAGATATTTGCAGATTTATCTCAAGGGAAGGGGCCTGACGGACATATTTCGAGATATTTCTTCTTTTTGTTGTTCTTCTTCTGCACAGCTAAGCTGGAAGTGGCATTTGCAGCGCGCAATAGTGCAGAGTTATCTCAAAGAAAGGGGCCACGGTGTTTCTGTATCTCTATTATGTTGGTGCGGCTTCGGAACTTTTAAATATTTTGATATATCTCGAGAACTACGCATCTGATCAAAAAATATCATACTACATAAAAAGTAGGAAACTTAATTCTCTACAAGAAAGGTCTCTAAACATTTTGCCATAGCTCGCTTCGTTTCCGAGATATTTGCAGATTTATCTCAAGGGAAGGGGCGTGACGGACATATTTCGAGATATTTCTTCTTCTTGTTGTTCTTCTTCTGCACAGCTAAGCTGGAAGTGGCACTTGCGGCTCGCACTAGTGCAGAGTTATCTCAAAGAAAGGGGCCACGGTGTTTCTGTATCTCTATCATGTTGGTGCGGCTTCGGAACTTTTAAATATCTCGATATATCTCGAAAACTACGCTTCTGATCAAAAAATATCATAGAACATAAATTGTAGGAAACATAATTCTCTACAAAAAACGTCTCTTAACATTTTGCCATAGCTCGCTTCGTTTCCGAGATATTTGCAGATTTATCTCAAGGGAAGGGGCCTGACGGACATATTTCGAGATATTTCTTCTTCTTGTTGTTCTTCTTCTGCACAGCTAAGCTGGAAGTGGCATTTGCAGCTCGCAATAGTGCAGAGTTATCTCAAAGAAAGGGGCCACGGTGTTTCTGTATCTCTATTATGTTGGTGCGGCATCGGAACTTTTAAATATCTTGATATATCTCGAGAACTACGCGTCTGATCAAAAAATATCATAGAACATAAAAAGTAGCAAACTTAATTCTCTACAACAACGGTCTCTCAACATTTTGCCATAGCTCGCTTCGTTTCCGAGATATTTGCATATTTATCTCAAGGGAAGGGGCCTGACGGACATATTTCGAGATATTTCTTCTTCTTGTTGTTCTTCTTCTGCACAGCTAAGCTGGAAGTGGCATTTGCGGCTCGCACTAGTGCAGAGTTATCTCAAAGAAAGGGGCCACGGTGTTTCTGTATCTCTATTATGTTGGTGCGGCTTCGGAACTTTTAAATATCTTGATATATCTCGAGAACTACGCTTCTGATCAAAAAATATCATAGAACGTAAATTGTAGGAAACATTATTCTCTACAAGAAAGGTCTCTAAACATTTTGCCATAGCTCGCTTCGTTTCCGAGATATTTGCAGATTTATCTCAAGGGAAGGGGCGTGACGGACATATTTCGAGATATTTCTTCTTCTTGTTGTTCTTCTTCTGCACAGCTAAGCTGGAAGTGGCATTTGCGGCTCGCACTAGTGCAGAGTTATCTCAAAGAAAGGGGCCACGGTGTTTCTGTATCTCTATCATGTTGGTGCGGCTTCGGAACTTTTAAATATCTCGATATATCTCGAAAACTACGCTTCTGATCAAAAAATATCATAGAACATAAATTGTAGGAAACATAATTCTCTACAAAAAACGTCTCTTAACATTTTGCCATAGCTCGCTTCGTTTCCGAGATATTTGCAGGTTTATCTCAAGGGAAGGGGCCTGACGGACATATTTCGAGATATTTCTTCTTCTTGTTGTTCTTCTTCTGCACAGCTAAGCTGGAAGTGGCATTTGCAGCTCGCAATAGTGCAGAGTTATCTCAAAGAAAGGGGCCACGGTGTTTCTGTATCTCTATTATGTTGGTGCGGCATCGGAACTTTTAAATATCTTGATATATCTCGAGAACTACGCGTCTGATCAAAAAATATCATAGAACATAAAAAGTAGGAAACTTAATCCTCTACAAGAAAGGTATCTAAACATTTTGCCATAGCTCGCTTCGTTTCCGAGATATTTGCAGATTTATCTCAAGGGAAGGGGCCTGACGGACATATTTCGAGACATTTCTTCTTTTTGTTGTTCTTCTTCTGTACAGCTAAGCTGGAAGTGGCATTTGCAGCGCGCAATAGTGCAGAGTTATCTCAAAGAAAGGGGCCACGGTGTTTCTGTATCTCTATTATGTTGGTGCGGCTTCGGAACTTTTAAATATCTTGATATATCTCGAGAACTACGCATCTGATCAAAAAATATCATACTACATAAAAAGTAGGAAACTTAATTCTCTACAAGAAACGTCTCTAAACATTTTGCCATAGCTCGCTTCGTTTCCGAGATATTTGCAGATTTATCTCAAGGGAAGGGGCGTGACGGACATATTTCGAGATATTTCTTCTTCTTGTTGTTCTTCTTCTGCACAGCTAAGCTGGAAGTGGCATTTGCGGCTCGCACTAGTGCAGAGTTATCTCAAAGAAAGGGGCCACGGTGTTTCTGTATCTCTATCATGTTGGTGCGGCTTCGGAACTTTTAAATATCTCGATATATCTCGAAAACTACGCTTCTGATCAAAAAATATCATAGAACATAAATTGTAGGAAACATAATTCTCTACAAAAAACGTCTCTTAACATTTTGCCATAGCTCGCTTCGTTTCCGAGATATTTGCAGATTCAGCTCAAAGGAACTGGCCTGACGGACATATTTCGAGATAGTTCTTCTTCTTGTTGTTCTTCTTCTGCACAGCTAAGCTGGAAGTGGCATTTACAGCTCGCAACAGTGCAGAGTTATCTCAAAGAAAGGGGCCACGGTGTTTCTGTATCTCTATTATGTTGGTGCGGCTTCGGAACTTTTAAATATCTTGATATATCTCGAGAACTACGCATCTGATCAAAAAATATCATACTACATAAAAAGTAGGAAACTTAATTCTCTACAAGAAAGGTCTCTAAAGATTTTGCCATAGCTCGCTTCGTTTCCGAGATATTTGCAGATTCAGCTCAAAGGAACTGGCCTGACGGACATATTTCGAGATGTTTCTTCTTCTTGTTGTTCTTCTTCTGCACAGCTAAGCTGGAAGTGGCATTTGCAGCTCGCAATAGTGCAGAGTTATCTCAAAGAAAGAGGCCACGGTGTTTCTGTACCTCTATTATGTTGGTGCAGCTTCGGAACATTTAAATATCTTGATATATCTCGAGAACTACGCCTCTGATCGAAAAATATCATAGAACATAAAAAGTAGGAAACTTAATTCTCTACAAAAAAGGTCTCTTAATATTTTGCCATAGCTCGCTTGGTTTCCGAGATATTTGCAGATTTATCTCAAGGGAAGGGGCCTGACGGACATATTTCGAGATATTTCTTCTTCTTGTTGTTCTTCTTCTGCACAGCTAAACTGGAAGTGGCATTTCCAGCTCGCAATCGTGCAGAGTTATCTCAAAGAAAGGGGCCATGGTGTTTCTGTATCTCTATTATGTTGGTGCGGCTTCGGAACTTTTAAATATCTTGATATATCTCGAGAACTACGCCTCTGATCGAAAAATATCATAGAACATAAAAAGTAGGAAACTTAATTCTCTACAAAAAAGGTCTCTTAACATTTTGCCATAGCTCGCTTCGTTTCCGAGATATTTGCAGATTTATCTCAAGGGAAGGGGCCTGACGGACATATTTCGAGATGTTTCTTCTTCTTGTTGTTCTTCTTCTGCACAGCTAAGCTGGAAGTGGCATTTGCAGCTCGCAATAGTGCAGAGTTATCTCAAAGAAAGAGGCCACGGTGTTTCTGTACCTCTATTATGTTGGTGCAGCTTCGGAACTTTTAAATATCTTGATATATCTCGAGAACTACGCATCTGATCAAAAAATATCATCGAACATAAAAAGTAGGAAACTTAATTCTCTACAAAAAAGGTCTCTTAACATTTTGCCATAGCTCTCTTCGTTTCCGAGATATTTGCAGATTTATCTCAAGGGAAGGGGCCTGGCGGACATATTTCGAGATATTTCTTCTTCTTGTTGTTCTTCTTCTGCACAGCTAAGCTGGAAGTGGCATTTGCAGCTCGCAATAGTTCAGAGTTATCTCAAAGAAAGGGGCCACGGTGTTTCTGTATCTCTATTATGTTGGTGCAGCTTCGGAACTTTTAAATATCTTGATATATCTCGAGAACTACGCAACTGATCAAAAAATATCATCGAACATAAAAAGTAGGAAACTTAATTCTCTACAAAAAAGGTCTCTTAACATTTTGCCATACCTCGCTTCGTTTCCGAGATATTTGCAGATTTATCTCAAGGGAAGGGGCCTAACGGACATATTTCGAGATATTTCTTCTTCTTGTTGTTCTTCCTCTGCACAGCTAAGCTGGAAGTGGCATTTGCAGCTCGCAATAGTGCAGAGTTATCGCAAAGAAAGGGGCCACGGTGTTTCTGTATCTCTATTATGTTGGTGCGGCTTCGGAACTTTTAAATATCTTGATATATCTCGAGAACTACGCGTCTGATCAAAAAATATTATAGAACATAAATTGTAGGAAACATAATTCTCTACAAAAACGGTCTCTTAACATTTTGCCATAGCTCGCTTCGTTTCCGAGATATTTGCAGATATATCTCAAGGGAAGGGGCCTGACGGACATATTTCGAGATATTTCTTCTTCTTGTTGTTCTTCTTCTGCACAGCTAAGCTGGAAGTGGCATTTGCGGATCGCACTAGTGCACAGTTATCTCAAAGAAAGGGGCCACGGTGTTTCTGTATCTCTATTATGTTGGTGCGGCTTCGGAACTTTTACATAATTCGATATATCTCGAAAACTACGCTTCTGATCAAAAAATATCATAGAACATAAATTGTAGGAAACATAATTCTCTACAAAAAAGGTCTCTTAACATTTCGCCATAGCTCGCTTCGTTTCCGAGATATTTGCAGATGTATCTCAAGGGAAGGGGCCTGTCGGACATATTTCGAGATATTTCTTCTTCTTGTTGTTCTTCTTCTGCACAGCTAAGCTGGAAGTGGCATTTGCGGCTCGCACTAGTGCAGAGTTATCTCAAAGAAAGGGGCCACGGTGTTTCTGTATCTCTATTATGTTGGTGCGGCTTCGGAACTTTTAAATATCTTGATATATCTCGAGAACTACGCATCTGATCAAAAAATATCATACTACATAAAAAGTAGGAAACTTAATTCTCTACAAGAAAGGTCTCTGAACATTTTGCCATAGCTCGCTTCGTTTCCGAGATATTTGCAGATTTATCTCAAGGGAAGGGGCGTGACGGACATATTTCGAGATATTTCTTCTTCTTGTTGTTCTTCCTCTGCACAGCTAAGCTGGAAGTGGCATTTGCAGCTCGCAATAGTGCAGAGTTATCTCAAAGAAAGGGGCCACGGTGTTTCTGTATCTCTATTATGTTGGTGCGGCTTCGGAACTTTTAAATATCTTGATATATCTCGAGAACTACGCATCTGATCAAAAAATATCATAGAACATAAAAAGTAGGAAACTTAATTCTCTACAAAAAAGGTCTCTTAACATTTTGCCATAGCTCGCTTCGTTTCCGAGATATTTGCATATTTATTTCAAGGGAAGGGGCCTGACGGACATATTTCGAGATATTTCTTCTTCTTGTTGTTCTTCTTCTGCACAGCTAAGCTGGAAGTGGCATTTGCGGCTCGCACTAGTGCAGAGTTATCTCAAAGAAAGGGGCCACGGTGTTTCTGTATCTCTATTATGTTGGTGCGGCTTCGGAACTTTTAAATATCTCGATATATCTCGAAAACTACGCTTCTGATCAAAAAATATCAAAGAACATAAAAAGTAGGAAACTTAATTCTCTACAAAAAACGTCTCTTAACATTTTGCCATAGCTCGCTTCGTTTCCGAGATATTTGCAGATTTATCTCAAAGGAACTGGCCTGACGGACATATTTCGAGATATTTCTTCTTCTTGTTGTTCTTCCTCTGCACAGCTAAGCTGGAAGTGGCATTTGCAGCTCGCAATAGTGCAGAGTTATCTCAAAGAAAGGGGCCACGGTGTTTCTGTATCTCTATTATGTTGGTGCGGCTTCGGAACTTTTAAATATCTTGATATATCTCGAGAACTACGCATCTGATCAAAAAATATCATAGAACATAAAAAGTAGGAAACTTAATTCTCTACAAAAAAGGTCTCTAAACATTTTGCCATAGCTCGCTTCGTTTCCGAGATATTTGCAGATTCAGCTCAAAGGAACTGGCCTGACGGACATATTTCGAGATATTTCTTCTTCTTGTTGTTCTTCCTCTGCACAGCTAAGCTGGAAGTGGCATTTGCAGCTCGCAATAGTGCAGAGTTATCTCAAAGAAAGGGGCCACGGTGTTTCTGTATCTCTATTATGTTGGTGCGGCTTCGGAACTTTTAAATATCTTGATATATCTCGAGAACTACGCATCTGATCAAAAAATATCATAGAACATAAAAAGTAGGAAACTTAATTCTCTACAAAAAAGGTCTCTTAACATTTTGCCATAGCTCGCTTCGTTTCCGAGATATTTGCAGATTTATCTCAAGGGAAGGGGCCTGACGGACATATTTCGAGATATTTCTTCTTCTTGTTGTTCTTCTTCTGCACAGCTAAGCTGGAAGTGGCATTTGCGGCTCGCACTAGTGCAGAGTTATCTCAACGAAAGGGGCCACGGTGTTTCTGTATCTCTATTATGTTGGTGCGGCTTCGGAACTTTTAAATATCTCGATATATCTCGAAAACTACGCTTCTGATCAAAAAATATCATAGAACATAAAAAGTAGGAAACTTAATTCTCTACAAAAAAGGTCTCTTAACATTTTGCCATAGCTCGCTTCGTTTCCGAGATATTTGCAGATTTATCTCAAGGGAAGGGGCCTAACGGACATATTTCGAGATATTTCTTCTTCTTGTTGTTCTTCTTCTGCACAGCTAAACTGGAAGTGGCATTTCCAACTCGCAATAGTGCAGAGTTATCTCAAAGAAAGGGGCCACGGTGTTTCTGTATCTCTATTATGTTGGTGCGGCTTCGGAACTTTTAAATATCTTGATATATCTCGAGAACTACGCATCTGATCAAAAAATATCATAGAACATAAAAAGTAGGAAACTTAATTCTCTACAAAAAAGGTCTCTTAACATTTTGCCATAGCTCGCTTCGTTTCCGAGATATTTGCAGATTTATCTCAAGGGAAGGGGCCTGACGGACATATTTCGAGATATTTCTTCTTCTTGTTGTTCTTCTTCTGCACAGCTGAGCTGGAAGTGGCATTTGCAGGTCGCAATAGTGCAGAGTTATCTCAAAGAAAGGGGCCACGGTGTTTCTGTATCTCTATTATGTTGGTGCGGCTTCGGAACTTTTAAATATCTCGATATATCTCGAAAACTACGCTTCTGATCAAAAAATATCATACAACGTAAATCGTAGGAAATATTATTCTCTACAAAAAAGGTCTCTTAACATTTTGCCATAGCTCGCTTCGTTTCCGAGATATTTGCAGATTTATCTCAAGGGAAGGGTCCTGATGGACATATTTCGAGATATTTCTTCTTCTTGTTGTTCTTCTTCTGCACAGCTAAGCTGGAAGTGGCATTTGCAGCTCGCAATAGTGCAGAGTTATCTCAAAGAGAGGGGCCACGGTGTTTCTGTATCTCTATTATGTTTGGTGCGGCTTCGGACCTTTTAAGTATCTTGATCTATCTCGAGAACTACGCTTCTGATCAAAAAATATCATAGAACATAAATTGTAGGAAACATAATTCTCTACAAAAAACGTCTCTTAACATTTTGCCATAGCTCGCTTCGTTTCCGAGATATTTGCAGATACAGCTCAAAGGAACTGGCCTGACGGACATATTTCGAGATATTTCTTCTTCTTGTTGTTCTTCCTCTGCGCAGCTAAGCTGGAAGTGGCATTTGCAGCTCGCAATAGTGCAGAGTTATCTCAAAGAAAGGGGCCACGGTGTTTCTGTATCTCTATTATGTTGGTGCGGCTTCGGAACTTTTAAATATCTTGATATATCTCGAGAACTACGCATCTGATCAAAAAATATCATAGAACATAAAAAGTAGGGAACTTAATTCTCTACAAAAAAGGTCTCTTAACATTTTGCCATAGCTCGCTTCGTTTCCGAGATATTTGCAGATTTATCTCAAGGGAAGGGTCCTGATGGACATATTTCGAGATATTTCTTCTTCTTGTTGTTCTTCTTCTGCACAGCTAAGCTGGAAGTGGCATTTGCAGCTCGCAATAGTGCAGAGTTATCTCAAAGAGAGGGGCCACGGTGTTTCTGTATCTCTATTATGTTTGGTGCGGCTTCGGACCTTTTAAGTATCTTGATCTATCTCGAGAACTACGCTTCTGATCAAAAAATATCATAGAACATAAATTGTAGGAAATATAATTCTCTACAAAAAACGTCTCTTAACATTTTGCCATAGCTCGCTTCGTTTCCGAGATATTTGCAGATTTATCTCAAAGGAACTGGCCTGACGGACATATTTCGAGATATTTCTTCTTCTTGTTGTTCTTCCTCTGCACAGCTAAGCTGGAAGTGGCATTTGCAGCTCGCAATAGTGCAGAGTTATCTCAAAGAAAGGGGCCACGGTGTTTCTGTATCTCTATTATGTTGGTGCGGCTTCAGAACTTTTAAATATCTTGATATATCTCGAGAACTACGCATCTGATCAAAAAATATCATAGAACATAAAAAGTAGGAAACTTAATTCTCTACAAAAAAGGTCTCTAAACATTTTGCCATAGCTCGCTTCGTTTCCGAGATATTTGCAGATTCAGCTCAAAGGAACTGGCCTGACGGACATATTTCGAGATATTTCTTCTTCTTGTTGTTCTTCCTCTGCACAGCTAAGCTGGAAGTGGCATTTGCAGCTCGCAATAGTGCAGAGTTATCTCAAAGAAAGGAGCCACGGTGTTTCTGTATCTCTATTATGTTGGTGCGGCTTCGGAACTTTTAAATATCTTGATATATCTCGAGAACTACGCATCTGATCAAAAAATATCATAGAAGATAAAAAGTAGGAAACTTAATTCTATACAAAAAAGGTCTCTTAACATTTTGCCATAGCTCGCTTCGTTTCCGAGATATTTGCATATTTATCTCAAGGGAAGGGGCCTGACGGACATATTTCGAGATATTTCTTCTTCTTGTTGTTCTTCTTCTGCACAGCTAAGCTGGAAGTGGCATTTGCGGCTCGCACTAGTGCAGAGTTATCTCAAAGAAAGGGGCCACGGTGTTTCTGTATCTTTATTATGTTGGTGCGGCTTCGGAACTTTTAAATATCTCGATATATCTCGAAAACTACGCTTCTGATCAAAAAATATCATAGAACATAAAAAGTAGGAAACTTAATGCTCTACAAAAAAGGTCTCTTAACATTTTGCCATAGCTCGCTTCGTTTCCGAGATATTTGCAGATTTATCTCAAGGGAAGGGGCCTAACGGACATATTTCGAGATATTTCTTCTTCTTGTTGTTCTTCTTCTGCACAGCTAAACTGGAAGTGGCATTTCCAGCTCGCAATAGTGCAGAGTTATCTCAAAGAAAGGGGCCACGGTGTTTCTGTATCTCTATTATGTTGGTGCGGCTTCGGAACTTTTAAATATCTTGATATATCTCGAGAACTACGCATCTGATCAAAAAATATCATAGAACATAAAAAGTAGGAAACTTAATTCTCTACAAAAAAGGTCTGTTAACATTTTGCCATAGCTCGCTTCGTTTCCGAGATATTTGCAGATTTATCTCAAGTGAAGGGGCCTGACGGACATATTTCGAGATATTTCTTCTTCTTGTTGTTCTTCTTCTGCACAGCTGAGCTGGAAGTGGCATTTGCAGGTCGCAATAGTGCAGAGATATCTCAAAGAAAGGGGCCACGGTGTTTCTGTATCTCTATTATGTTGGTGCGGCTTCGGAACTTTTAAATATCTCGATATATCTCGAAAACTACGCTTCTGATCAAAAAATATCATAGAACGTAAATCGTAGGAAATATTATTCTCTACAAAAAAGGTCTCTTAATATTTTGCCATAGCTCGCTTCGTTTCCGAGATATTTGCAGATTTATCTCAAGGGAAGGGTCCTGATGGACATATTTCGAGATATTTCTTCTTCTTGTTGTTCTTCTTCTGCACAGCTAAGCTGGAAGTGGCATTTGCAGCTCGCAATAGTGCAGAGTTATCTCAAAGAGAGGGGCCACGGTGTTTCTGTATCTCTATTATGTTTGGTGCGGCTTCGGACCTTTTAAGTATCTTGATCTATCTCGAGAACTACGCTTCTGATCAAAAAATATCATAGAACATAAATTGTAGGAAATATAATTCTCTACAAAAAACGTCTCTTAACATTTTGCCATAGCTCGCTTCGTTTCCGAGATATTTGCAGATTTATCTCAAAGGAACTGGCCTGACGGACATATTTCGAGATATTTCTTCTTCTTGTTGTTCTTCCTCTGCACAGCTAAGCTGGAAGTGGCATTTGCAGCTCGCAATAGTGCAGAGTTATCTCAAAGAAAGGGGCCACGGTGTTTCTGTATCTCTATTATGTTGGTGCGGCTTCGGAACTTTTAAATATCTTGATATATCTCGAGAACTACGCATCTGATCAAAAAATATCATAGAACATAAAAAGTAGGAAACTTAATTCTCTA
This sequence comes from Osmia lignaria lignaria, assembly GCF_051020975.1. Taxonomy (NCBI): domain Eukaryota; kingdom Metazoa; phylum Arthropoda; class Insecta; order Hymenoptera; family Megachilidae; genus Osmia; species Osmia lignaria. The sequence continues at coordinate 2,209,564 of NW_027478169.1, read as the reverse complement.
CAAAAAAGGTCTCTTAACATTTTGCCATAGCTCGCTTCGTTTCCGAGATATTTGCAGATTTATCTCAAGGGAAGGGGCCTAACGGACATATTTCGAGATATTTCTTCTTCTTGTTGTTCTTCTTCTGCACAGCTAAACTGGAAGTGGCATTTCCAGCTCGCAATAGTGCAGAGCTATCTCAAAGAAAGGGGCCACGGTGTTTCTGTATCTCTATTATGTTGGTGCGGCTTCGGAACTTTTAAATATCTTGATATATCTCGAGAACTACGCGTCTGATCAAAAAATATCATAGAACATAAAAAGTAGGAAACTTAATTCTCTACAAAAACGGTCTCTTAACATTTTGCCATAGCTCGCTTCGTTTCCGAGATATTTGCAGATATATCTCAAGGGAAGGGGCCTGACGGACATATTTCGAGATATTTCTTCTTCTTGTTGTTCTTCTTCTGCACAGCTAAGCTGGAAGTGGCATTTGCGGCTCGCACTAGTGCACAGTTATCTCAAAGAAAGGGGCCACGGTGTTTCTGTATCTCTATTATGTTGGTGCGTCTTCGGAACTTTTAAATATCTCGATATATCTCGAAAACTACGCTTCTGATCAAAAAATATCATAGAACATAAATTGTAGGAAACATAATTCTCTACAAAAAACGTCTCTTAACATTTTGCCATAGCTCGCTTCGTTTCCGACATATTTGCAGATACAGCTCAAAGGAACTGGCCTGACGGACATATTTCGAGATATTTCTTCTTCTTGTTGTTCTTCCTCTGCGCAGCTAAGCTGGAAGTGGCATTTGCAGCTCGCAATAGTGCAGAGTTATCTCAAAGAAAGGAGCCACGGTGTTTCTGTATCTCTATTATGTTGGTGCGGCTTCGGAACTTTTAAATATCTTGATATATCTCGAGAACTACGCATCTGATCAAAAAATATCATAGAAGATAAAAAGTAGGAAACTTAATTCTATACAAAAAAGGTCTCTTAACATTTTGCCATAGCTCGCTTCGTTTCCGAGATATTTGCATATTTATCTCAAGGGAAGGGGCCTGACGGACATATTTCGAGATATTTCTTCTTCTTGTTGTTCTTCCTCTGCACAGCTAAGCTGGAAGTGGCATTTGCAGCTCGCAATAGTGCAGAGTTATCTCAAAGAAAGGGGCCACGGTGTTTCTGTATCTCTATTATGTTGGTGCGGCTTCGGAACTTTTAAATATCTTGATATATCTCGAGAACTACGCATCTGATCAAAAAATATCATAGAACATAAAAAGTAGGAAACTTAATTCTCTACAAAAAAGGTCTCTTAACATTTTGCCATAGCTCGCTTCGTTTCCGAGATATTTGCAGATTTATCTCAAGGGAAGGGGCCTGACGGACATATTTCGCGATATTTCTTCTTCTTGTTGTTCTTCTTCTGCACAGCTGAGCTGGAAGTGGCATTTGCAGGTCGCAATAGTGCAGAGTTATCTCAAAGAAAGGGGCCACGGTGTTTCTGTATCTCTATTATGTTGGTGCGGCTTCGGAACTTTTAAATATCTCGATATATCTCGAAAACTACGCTTCTGATCAAAAAATATCATAGAACGTAAATCGTAGGAAATATTATTCTCTACAAAAAAGGTCTCTCAACATTTTGCCATAGCTCGCTTCGTTTCCGAGATATTTGCAGATTCATCTCAAGGGAAGGGGTCTGACGGACATATTTCGAGATATTTCTTCTTCTTGTTGTTCTTCCTCTGCACAGCTAAGCTGGAAGTGGCATTTGCAGCTCGCAATAGTGCAGAGTTATCTCAAAGAAAGGGGCCACGGTGTTTCTGTATCTCTATTATGTTGGTGCGGCTTCGGAACTTTTAAATATCTTGATATATCTCGAGAACTACGCATCTGATCAAGAAATATCATAGAACATAAAAAGTAGGAAACTTAATTCTGTACAAAAAAGGTCTCTTAACATTTTGCCATAGCTCGCTTCGTTTCCGAGATATTTGCAGATTTATCTCAAGGGAAGGGGCCTGACGGACATATTTCGAGATATTTCTTCTTCTTGTTGTTCTTCTTCTGCACAGCTAAGCTGGAAGTGGCATTTGCGGCTCGCACTAGTGCAGAGTGATCTCAACGAAAGGGGCCACGGTGTTTCTGTATCTCTATTATGTTGGTGCGGCTTCGGAACTTTTAAATATCTCGATATATCTCGAAAACTACGCTTCTGATCAAAAAATATCATAGAAGATAAAAAGTGGGAAACTTAATTCTCTACAAAAAAGGTCTCTTAACATTTTGCCATAGCTCGCTTCGTTTCCGAGATATTTGCAGATTTATCTCAAGGGAAGGGGCCTAACGGACATATTTCGAGATATTTCTTCTTCTTGTTGTTCTTCTTCTGCACAGCTAAACTGGAAGTGGCATTTCCAGCTCGCAATAGTGCAGAGTTATCTCAAAGAGAGGGGCCACGGTGTTTCTGTATCTCTATTATGTTGGTGCGGCTTCGGAACTTTTAAATATCTTGATATATCTCGAGAACTACGAATCTGATCAGAAAATATCATAGAAGATAAAAAGTAGGAAACTTAATTCTCTACAAAAAAGGTCTCTTAACATTTTGCCATAGCTCGCTTCGTTTCCGAGATATTTGCAGATATATCTCAAGGGAAGGGGCCTGACGGACATATTTCGAGATATTTCTTCTTCTTGTTGTTCTTCTTCTGCACAGCTAAGCTGGAAGTGGCATTTACAGCTCGGAATAGTGCAGAGTTATCTCAAAGAAAGGGGCCACGGTGTTTCTGTACCTCTATTATGTTGGTGCGGCTTCGGAACTTTTAAATATCTTGATATATCTCGAGAACTACGCATCTGATCAAAAAATATCATAGAACATAAAAAGTAGGAAACTTAATTCTCTACAAAAAAGGTCTCTTAACGTTTTGCAATAGCTCGCTTCGTTTCCGAGATATTTGCAGATTTATCTCAAGGGAAGGGTCATGACGGACATATTTCGAGATATTTCTTCTTCTTGTTGTTCTTCTTCCGCACAGCTAAACTGGAAGTGGCATTTCCAGCTCGCAATAGTGCAGAGTTATCCCAAAGAAAGGGGCCACGGTGTTTCTGTATCTCTATTATGTTGGTGCGGCTTCGGCACTTTTAAATATCTCGATATATCTCGAAAACTACGCTTCTGATCAAAAAATATCATAGAACATAAATTGTAGGAAACATAATTCTCTACAAAAAAGGTCTCTTAACATTTTGCCATCGCTCGCTTCGTTTCCGAGATATTTGCAGATTTATCTCAAGGGAAGGGTCCTGATGGACATATTTCGAGATATTTCTTCTTCTTGTTGTTCTTCTTCTGCACAGCTAAACTGGAAGTGGCATTTCCAGCTCGCAATCGTGCAGAGTTATCTCAAAGAAAGGGGCCACGGTGTTTCTGTATCTCTATTATGTTGGTGCGGCTTCGGAACTTTTAAATATCTTGATATATCTCGAGAACTACGCCTCTGATCGAAAAATATCATAGAACATAAAAAGTAGGAAACTTAATTCTCTACAAAAAAGGTCTCTTAACATTTTGCCATAGCTCGCTTCGTTTCCGAGATATTTGCAGATTTATCTCAAGGGACGGGGCCTGACGGACATATTTCGAGATATTTCTTCTTCTTGTTGTTCTTCTTCTGCACAGCTAAGCTGGAAGTGGCATTTGCAGCTCGCAATAGTGCAGAGTTATCGCAAAGAAAGGGGCTACGGTGTTTCTGTATCTCTATTATGTTGGTGCGGCTTCGGAACTTTTAAATATCTTGATATATCTCGAGAACTACGCCTCTGATCGAAAAATATCATAGAACATAAAAAGTAGGAAACTCAATTCTCTACAAAAAAGGTCTCTTAACATTTTGCCATAGCTCGCTTCGTTTCCGACATATTTGCAGATTTATCTCAAGGGAAGGGGCCTGACGGACATATTTCGAGATATTTCTTCTTCTTGTTGTTCTTCTTCTGCACAGCTAAGCTGGAAGTGGCATTTGCAGCTCGCAATAGTGCAGAGTTATCGCAAAGAAAGGGGCTACGGTGTTTCTGTATCTCTATTATGTTGGTGCGGCTTCGGAACTTTTAAATATCTTGATATATCTCGAGAACTACGCATCTGATCAAAAAATATCATAGAACATAAAAAGTAGGAAACTTAATTCTCTACAAAAAAGGTCTCTTAACGTTTTGCAATAGCTCGCTTCATTTCCGAGATATTTGCAGATTTATCTCAAGGGAAGGGTCCTGACGGACATATTTCGAGATATTTCTTCTTCTTGTTGTTCTTCTTCTGCACAGCTAAGCTGGAAGTGGCATTTGCAGCTCGCAATAGTGCAGAGTTATCTCAAAGAAAGGGGCCACGGTGTTTCTGTACCTCTATTATGTTGGTGCAGCTTCGGAGCTTTTAAATATCTTGATATATCTCGAGAACTACGCATCTGATCAAAAAATATCATAGAACATAAAAAGTAGGAAACTTAATTCTCTACAAAAAAGGTCTCTTAACATTTTGCCATAGCTCGCTTCGTTTCCGAGATATTTGCAGATTTATCTCAAGGGAAGGGGCCTGACGGACATATTTCGAGATATTTCTTCTTCTTGTTGTTCTTCTTCTGCACAGCTAAGCTGGAAGTGGCATTTGCAGCGCGCAATAGTGCAGAGTTATCTCAAAGAAAGGGGCCACGGTGTTTCTGTATCTCTATTATGTTGGTGCGGCTTCGGAACTTTTAAATATCTTGATATATCTCGAGAACTACGCATCTGTTCAAAAAATATCATAGAACATAAAAAGTAGGAATCCTAATTTTCTACAAAAAAGGTCTCTTAACATTTTGCCGTAGCTCGCTTCGTTTCCGAGATATTTGCAGATTTATCTCAAGGGAAGGGGCCTGACGGACATATTTCCAGATATTTCTTCTTCTTGTTGTTCTTCTTCTGCACAGCTAAGCTGGAAGTGGCATTTGCAGCTCGCAATAGTGCAGAGTTATCTCAAAGAAAGGGGCCACGGTGTTTCTGTATCTCTATTATGTTGGTGCGGCTTCGGAACTTTCAAATATCTTGATATATCTCGAGAACTACGCATCTGATCAAAAAATATCATAGAACATAAAAAGTAGGAAACCTAATTTTCTACAAAAAAGGTCTCTTAACATTTTGCCGTAGCTCGCTTCGTTTCCGAGATATTTGTAGATTTATCTCAAGGGAAGGGGCCTGACGGACATATTTCGAAATATTTCTTATTCTTGTTGTTCTTCTTCTGCACAGCTAAGCTGGAAGTGGCATTTGCAGCTCGCAATAGTGCAGAGTTATCTCAAAGAAAGGGGCCACTGTGTTTCTGTACCTCTATTATGTTGGTGCAGCTTCGGAGCTTTTAAATATCTTGATATATCTCGAGAACTACGCATCTGATCAAAAAATATCATAGAACATAAAAAGTAGGAAACTTAATTCTCTACAAAAAAGGTCTCTTAACATTTTGCCATAGCTCGCTTCGTTTCCGAGATATTTGCAGATTTATCTCAAGGGAAGGGGCCTGACGGACATATTTCGAGATATTTCTTCTTCTTGTTGTTCTTCTTCTGCACAGCTAAGCTGGAAGTGGCATTTGCAGCTCGCAATAGTGCAGAGTTATCGCAAAGAAAGGGGCCACGGTGTTTCTGTATCTCTATTATGTTGGTGCGGCTTCGGAACTTTTAAATATCTTGATATATCTCGAGAACTACGCATCTGATCAAAAAATATCATAGAACATAAAAAGTAGGAAACTTAATTCTCTACAAAAAAGGTCTCTTAACATTTTGCCATAGCTCGCTTCGTTTCCGAGATATTTGCAGATTTATCTCAAGGGAAGGGGCCTGACGGACATATTTCAAGATATTTCTTCTTCTTGTTGTTCTTCTTCTGCACAGCTAAGCTGGAAGTGGCATTTGCAGCTCGCAATAGTGCAGAGTTATCGCAAAGAAAGGGGCCACGGTGTTTCTGTATCTCTATTATGTTGGTGCGGCTTCGGAACTTTTAAATATCTTGATATATCTCGAGAACTACGCATCTGATCAAAAAATATCATAGAACATAAAAAGTAGGAAACCTAATTTTCTACAAAAAAGGTCTCTTAACATTTTGCAGTAGCTCGCTTCGTTTCCGAGATATTTGCAGATATATCTCAAGGGAAGGGGCCTGACGGACATATTTCGAGATATATCTTCTTCTTGTTGTTCTTCTTCTGCACAGCTAAACTGGAAGTGGCATTTCCAGCTCGCAATAGTGCAGAGTTATCTCAAAGAAAGGGGCCACGGTGTTTCTGTACCTCTATTATGTTGGTGCAGCTTCGGAGCTTTTAAATATCTTGATATATCTCGAGAACTACGCATCTGATCAAAAAATATCATAGAACATAAAAAGTAGGAAACTTAATTCTCTACAAAAAAGGTCTCTTAACATTTTGCCATAGCTCGCTTCGTTTCCGAGATATTTGCAGATTTATCTCAAGGGAAGGGGCCTGACGGACATATTTCGAGATATTTCTTCTTCTTGTTGTTCTTCTTCTGCACAGCTAAGCTGGAAGTGGCATTTGCAGCGCGCAATAGTGCAGAGTTATCTCAAAGAAAGGGGCCACGGTGTTTCTGTATCTCTATTATGTTGGTGCGGCTTCGGAACTTTTAAATATCTTGATATATCTCGAGAACTACGCATCTGTTCAAAAAATATCATAGAACATAAAAAGTAGGAATCCTAATTTTCTACAAAAAAGGTCTCTTAACATTTTGCCGTAGCTCGCTTCGTTTGCGAGATATTTGCAGATTTATCTCAAGGGAAGGGGCCTGACGGACATATTTCCAGATATTTCTTCTTCTTGTTGTTCTTCTTCTGCACAGCTAAGCTGGAAGTGGCATTTGCAGCTCGCAATAGTGCAGAGTTATCTCAAAGAAAGGGGCCACGGTGTTTCTGTACCTCTATTATGTTGGTGCAGCTTCGGAGCTTTTAAATATCTTGATATATCTCGAGAACTACGCATCTGATCAAAAAATATCATAGAACATAAAAAGTAGGAAACTTAATTCTCTACAAAAAAGGTCTCTTAACATTTTGCCAGAGCTCGCTTCGTTTCCGAGATATTTGCAGATTTATCTCAAGGGAAGGGGCCTAACGGACATATTTCGAGATATTTCTTCTTCTTGTTGTTCTTCTTCTGCACAGCTAAACTGGAAGTGGCATTTCCAGCTCGCAATAGTGCAGAGTTATCTCAAAGAAAGGGGCCACGGTGTTTCTGTATCTCTATTATGTTGGTGCGGCTTCGGAACTTTTAAATATCTTGATATATCTCGAGAACTACGCATCTGATCAAAAAATATCATAGAACATAAAAAGTAGGAAACTTAATTCTCTACAAAAAAGGTCTCTTAACATTTTGCCATAGCTCGCTTCGTTTCCGAGATATTTGCAGATTTATCTCAAGGGAAGGGGCCTGACGGACATATTTCGCGATATTTCTTCTTCTTGTTGTTCTTCTTCTGCACAGCTGAGCTGGAAGTGGCATTTGCAGCTCGCAATAGTGCAGAGTTATCTCAAAGAAAGGGGCCACGGTGTTTCTGTACCTCTATTATGTTGGTGCAGCTTCGGAGCTTTTAAATATCTTGATATATCTCGAGAACTACGCATCTGATCAAAAAATATCATAGAACATAAAAAGTAGGAAACTTAATTCTCTACAAAAAAGGTCTCTCAACATTTTGCCATAGCTCGCTTCGTTTCCGAGATATTTGCAGATTTATCTCAAGGGAAGGGGCCTGACGGACATATTTCGAGATATTTCTTCTTCTTGTTGTTCTTCTTCTGCACAGCTAAGCTGGAAGTGGCATTTGCAGCTCGCAATAGTGCAGAGTTATCGCAAAGAAAGGGGCCACGGTGTTTCTGTATCTCTATTATGTTGGTGCGGCTTCGGAACTTTTAAATATCTTGATATATCTCGAGAACTACGCATCTGATCAAAAAATATCATAGAACATAAAAAGTAGGAAACTTAATTCTCTACAAAAAGGGTCTCTTAACATTTTCCCATAACTGGCATCGTTTCCGAGATATTTGCAGATTTAGCCCAAGGGAAGGGGCCTGACGGACATATTCCGAGATATTTCTTCTTCTTGTTGTTCCTCTTCTGCACAGCTAAGCTGGAAGTGGCATTTGCAGCTCGCAATAGTGCAGAGTTATCTCAAAGAAAGGGGCCACGGTGTTTCTGTATCTCTATTATGTTGGTGCGGCTTCGGAACGTTTAAATATCTTGATATATCTCGAGAACTACGCATCTGATCAAAAAATATCATAGAACATAAAAAGTAGGAAACCTAATTTTCTACAAAAAAGGTCTCTTAACATTTTGCCGTAGCTCGCTTCGTTTCCGAGATATTTGCAGATTTATCTCAAGGGAAGGGGCCTGACGGACATATTTCGAAATATTTCTTATTCTTGTTGTTCTTCTTCTGCACAGCTAAGCTGGAAGTGGCATTTGCAGCGCGCAATAGTGCAGAGTTATCTCAAAGAAAGGGGCCACGGTGTTTCTGTATCTCTATTATGTTGGTGCGGCTTCGGAACTTTCAAATATCTTGATATATCTCGAGAACTACGCATCTGATCAAAAAATATCATAGAACATAAAAAGTAGGAAACCTAATTTCCTACAAAAAAGGTCTCTTAACATTTTGCCGTAGCTCGCTTCGTTTCCGAGATATTTGCAGATTTATCTCAAGGGAAGGGGCCTGACGGACATATTTCGAAATATTTCTTATTCTTGTTGTTCTTCTTCTGCACAGCTAAGCTGGAAGTGGCATTTGCAGCTCGCAATAGTGCAGAGTTATCTCAAAGAAAGGGGCCACTGTGTTTCTGTACCTCTATTATGTTGGTGCAGCTTCGGAGCTTTTAAATATCTTGATATATCTCGAGAACTACGCATCTGATCAAAAAATATCATAGAACATAAAAAGTAGGAAACTTAATTCTCTACAAAAAAGGTCTCTCAACATTTTGCCATAGCTCGCTTCGTTTCCGAGATATTTGCAGATTTATCTCAAGGGAAGGGGCCTGACGGACATATTTCGAGATATTTCTTCTTCTTGTTGTTCTTCTTCTGCACAGCTAAGCTGGAAGTGGCATTTGCAGCTCGCAATAGTGCAGAGTTATCGCAAAGAAAGGGGCCACGGTGTTTCTGTACCTCTATTATGTTGGTGCAGCTTCGGAGCTTTTAAATATCTTGATATATCTCGAGAACTACGCATCTGATCAAAAAATATCATAGAACATAAAAAGTAGGAAACTTAATTCTCTACAAAAAAGGTCTCTTAACATTTTGCCATAGCTCGCTTCGTTTCCGAGATATTTGCAGATTTATCTCAAGGGAAGGGGCCTGACGGACATATTTCGAGATATTTCTTCTTCTTGTTGTTCTTCTTCTGCACAGCTAAGCTGGAAGTGGCATTTGCAGCGCGCAATAGTGCAGAGTTATCTCAAAGAAAGGGGCCACGGTGTTTCTGTATCTCTATTATGTTGGTGCGGCTTCGGAACTTTTAAATATCTTGATATATCTCGAGAACTACGCATCTGTTCAAAAAATATCATAGAACATAAAAAGTAGGAATCCTAATTTTCTACAAAAAAGGTCTCTTAACATTTTGCCGTAGCTCGCTTCGTTTCCGAGATATTTGCAGATTTATCTCAAGGGAAGGGGCCTGACGGACATATTTCCAGATATTTCTTCTTCTTGTTGTTCTTCTTCTGCACAGCTAAGCTGGAAGTGGCATTTGCAGCTCGCAATAGTGCAGAGTTATCTCAAAGAAAGGGGCCACGGTGATTCTGTATCTCTATTATGTTGGTGCGGCTTCGGAACTTTTAAATATCTTGATATATCTCGAGAACTACGCATCTGATCAAGAAATATCATAAAACATAAAAAGTAGAAAACTTAATTCTCTACAAAAAAGGTCTCTTAACATTTTCCCATAGCTGGCATCGTTTCCGATATATTTGCAGATTTAGCTCAAGGGAAGGGGCCTGACGGACATATTCCGAGATATTTCTTCTTCTTGTTGTTCCTCTTCTGCACAGCTAAGCTGGAAGTGGCATTTGCAGCTCGCAATAGTGCAGAGTTATCTCAAAGAAAGGGGCCACGGTGTTTCTGTATCTCTATTATGTTGGTGCGGCTTCGGAACGTTTAAATATCTTGATATATCTCGAGAACTACGCATCTGATCAAAAAATATCATAGAACATAAAAAGTAGGAAACCTAATTTTCTACAAAAAAGGTCTCTTAACATTTTGCCGTAGCTCGCTTCGTTTCCGAGATATTTGCAGATTTATCTCAAGGGAAGGGGCCTGACGGACATATTTCGAAATATTTCTTATTCTTGTTGTTCTTCTTCTGCACAGCTAAGCTGGAAGTGGCATTTGCAGCTCGCAATAGTGCAGAGTTATCTCAAAGAAAGGGGCCACGGTGTTTCTGTACCTCTATTATGTTGGTGCAGCTTCGGAGCTTTTAAATATCTTGATATATCTCGAGAACTACGCATCTGATCAAAAAATATCATAGATCATAAAAAGTAGGAAACTTAATTCTCTACAAAAAAGGTCTCTTAACATTTTGCCATAGCTCGCTTCGCTTCCGAGATATTTGCAGATTTATCTCAAGGGAAGGGGCCTGACGGACATATTTCGAGATATTTCTTCTTCTTGTTGTTCTTCTTCTGCACAGCTAAGCTGGAAGTGGCATTTGCAGCGCGCAATAGTGCAGAGTTATCTCAAAGAAAGGGGCCACGGTGTTTCTGTATCTCTATTATGTTGGTGCGGCTTCGGAACTTTTAAATATCTTGATATATCTCGAGAACTACGCATCTGTTCAAAAAATATCATAGAACATAAAAAGTAGGAATCCTAATTTTCTACAAAAAAGGTCTCTTAACATTTTGCCGTAGCTCGCTTCGTTTCCGAGATATTTGCAGATTTATCTCAAGGGAAGGGGCCTGACGGACATATTTCCAGATATTTCTTCTTCTTGTTGCTCTTCTTCTGCACAGCTAAGCTGGAAGTGGCATTTGCAGCTCGCAATAGTGCAGAGTTATCTCAAAGAAAGGGGCCACGGTGTTTCTGTATCTCTATTATGTTGGTGCGGCTTCGGAACTTTCAAATATCTTGATATATCTCGAGAACTACGCATCTGATCAAAAAATATCATAGAACATAAAAAGTAGGAAACCTAATTTCCTACAAAAAAGGTCTCTTAACATTTTGCCGTAGCTCGCTTCGTTTCCGAGATATTTGCAGATTTATCTCAAGGGAAGGGGCCTGACGGACATATTTCGAAATATTTCTTATTCTTGTTGTTCTTCTTCTGCACAGCTAAGCTGGAAGTGGCATTTGCAGCTCGCAATAGTGCAGAGTTATCTCAAAGAAAGGGGCCACTGTGTTTCTGTACCTCTATTATGTTGGTGCAGCTTCGGAGCTTTTAAATATCTTGATATATCTCGAGAACTACGCATCTGATCAAAAAATATCATAGAACATAAAAAGTAGGAAACTTAATTCTCTACAAAAAAGGTCTCTCAACATTTTGCCATAGCTCGCTTCGTTTCCGAGATATTTGCAGATTTATCTCAAGGGAAGGGGCCTGACGGACATATTTCGAGATATTTCTTCTTCTTGTTGTTCTTCTTCTGCACAGCTAAGCTGGAAGTCGCATTTGCTGCGCGCAACAGTGCAGAGTTATCTCAAAGAAAGGGGCCACGGTGATTCTGTATCTCTATTATGTTGGTGCGGCTTCGGAACTTTTAAATATCTTGATATATCTCGAGAACTACGCATCTGATCAAGAAATATCATAAAACATAAAAAGTAGAAAACTTAATTCTCTACAAAAAAGGTCTCTTAACATTTTCCCATAGCTGGCATCGTTTCCGATATATTTGCAGATTTAGCTCAAGGGAAGGGGCCTGACGGACATATTCCGAGATATTTCTTCTTCTTGTTGTTCCTCTTCTGCACAGCTAAGCTGGAAGTGGCATTTGCAGCTCGCAATAGTGCAGAGTTATCTCAAAGAAAGGGGCCACGGTGTTTCTGTATCTCTATTATGTTGGTGCGGCTTCGGAACGTTTAAATATCTTGATATATCTCGAGAACTACGCATCTGATCAAAAAATATCATAGAACATAAAAAGTAGGAAACCTAATTTTCTACAAAAAAGGTCTCTTAACATTTTGCAGTAGCTCGCTTCGTTTCCGAGATATTTGCAGATTTATCTCAAGGGAAGGGGCCTGACGGACATATTTCGAGATATATCTTCTTCTTGTTGTTCTTCTTCTGCACAGCTAAACTGGAAGTGGCATTTCCAGCTCGCAATCGTGCAGAGTTATCGCAAAGAAAGGGGCCACGGTGTTTCTGTATCTCTATTATGTTGGTGCGGCTTCGGAACTTTTAAATATCTTGATATATCTCGAGAACTACGCATCTGTTCAAAAAATATCATAGAACATAAAAAGTAGGAATCCTAATTTTCTACAGAAAAGGTCTCTTAACATTTTGCCGTAGCTCGCTTCGTTTCCGAGATATTTGCAGATTTATCTCAAGGGAAGGGGCCTGACGGACATATTTCCAGATATTTCTTCTTCTTGTTGTTCTTCTTCTGCACAGCTAAGCTGGAAGTGGCATTTGCAGCTCGCAATAGTGCAGAGTTATCTCAAAGAAAGGGGCCACGGTGTTTCTGTATCTCTATTATGTTGGTGCGGCTTCGGAACTTTCAAATATCTTGATATATCTCGAGAACTACGCATCTGATCAAAAAATATCATAGAACATAAAAAGTAGGAAACCTAATTTCCTACAAAAAAGGTCTCTTAACATTTTGCCGTAGCTCGCTTCGTTTCCGAGATATTTGCAGATTTATCTCAAGGGAAGGGGCCTGACGGACATATTTCGAAATATTTCTTATTCTTGTTGTTCTTCTTCTGCACAGCTAAGCTGGAAGTGGCATTTGCAGCTCGCAATAGTGCAGAGTTATCTCAAAGAAAGGGGCCACTGTGTTTCTGTACCTCTATTATGTTGGTGCAGCTTCGGAGCTTTTAAATATCTTGATATATCTCGAGAACTACGCATCTGATCAAAAAATATCATAGAACATAAAAAGTAGGAAACTTAATTCTCTACAAAAAAGGTCTCTTAACATTTTGCCATAGCTCGCTTCGTTTCCGAGATATTTGCAGATTTATCTCAAGGGAAGGGGCCTGACGGACATATTTCGAGATATTTCTTCTTCTTGTTGTTCTTCTTCTGCACAGCTAAGCTGGAAGTGGCATTTGCAGCTCGCAATAGTGCAGAGTTATCTCAAAGAAAGGGGCCACGGTGTTTCTGTACCTCTATTATGTTGGTGCAGCTTCGGAGCTTTTAAATATCTTGATATATCTCGAGAACTACGCATCTGATCAAAAAATATCATAGATCATAAAAAGTAGGAAACTTAATTCTCTACAAAAAAGGTCTCTTAACATTTTGCCATAGCTCGCTTCGCTTCCGAGATATTTGCAGATTTATCTCAAGGGAAGGGGCCTGACGGACATATTTCGAGATATTTCTTCTTCTTGTTGTTCTTCTTCTGCACAGCTAAGCTGGAAGTGGCATTTGCAGCGCGCAATAGTGCAGAGTTATCTCAAAGAAAGGGGCCACGGTGTTTCTGTATCTCTATTATGTTGGTGCGGCTTCGGAACTTTTAAATATCTTGATATATCTCGAGAACTACGCATCTGTTCAAAAAATATCATAGAACATAAAAAGTAGGAATCCTAATTTTCTACAAAAAAGGTCTCTTAACATTTTGCCGTAGCTCGCTTCGTTTCCGAGATATTTGCAGATTTATCTCAAGGGAAGGGGCCTGACGGACATATTTCCAGATATTTCTTCTTCTTGTTGCTCTTCTTCTGCACAGCTAAGCTGGAAGTGGCATTTGCAGCTCGCAATAGTGCAGAGTTATCTCAAAGAAAGGGGCCACGGTGTTTCTGTATCTCTATTATGTTGGTGCGGCTTCGGAACTTTCAAATATCTTGATATATCTCGAGAACTACGCATCTGATCAAAAAATATCATAGAACATAAAAAGTAGGAAACCTAATTTCCTACAAAAAAGGTCTCTTAACATTTTGCCGTAGCTCGCTTCGTTTCCGAGATATTTGCAGATTTATCTCAAGGGAAGGGGCCTGACGGACATATTTCGAAATATTTCTTATTCTTGTTGTTCTTCTTCTGCACAGCTAAGCTGGAAGTGGCATTTGCAGCTCGCAATAGTGCAGAGTTATCTCAAAGAAAGGGGCCACTGTGTTTCTGTACCTCTATTATGTTGGTGCAGCTTCGGAGCTTTTAAATATCTTGATATATCTCGAGAACTACGCATCTGATCAAAAAATATCATAGAACATAAAAAGTAGGAAACTTAATTCTCTACAAAAAAGGTCTCTCAACATTTTGCCATAGCTCGCTTCGTTTCCGAGATATTTGCAGATTTATCTCAAGGGAAGGGGCCTGACGGACATATTTCGAGATATTTCTTCTTCTTGTTGTTCTTCTTCTGCACAGCTAAGCTGGAAGTCGCATTTGCTGCGCGCAACAGTGCAGAGTTATCTCAAAGAAAGGGGCCACGGTGATTCTGTATCTCTATTATGTTGGTGCGGCTTCGGAACTTTTAAATATCTTGATATATCTCGAGAACTACGCATCTGATCAAGAAATATCATAAAACATAAAAAGTAGAAAACTTAATTCTCTACAAAAAAGGTCTCTTAACATTTTCCCATAGCTGGCATCGTTTCCGATATATTTGCAGATTTAGCTCAAGGGAAGGGGCCTGACGGACATATTCCGAGATATTTCTTCTTCTTGTTGTTCCTCTTCTGCACAGCTAAGCTGGAAGTGGCATTTGCAGCTCGCAATAGTGCAGAGTTATCTCAAAGAAAGGGGCCACGGTGTTTCTGTATCTCTATTATGTTGGTGCGGCTTCGGAACGTTTAAATATCTTGATATATCTCGAGAACTACGCATCTGATCAAAAAATATCATAGAACATAAAAAGTAGGAAACCTAATTTTCTACAAAAAAGGTCTCTTAACATTTTGCAGTAGCTCGCTTCGTTTCCGAGATATTTGCAGATTTATCTCAAGGGAAGGGGCCTGACGGACATATTTCGAGATATATCTTCTTCTTGTTGTTCTTCTTCTGCACAGCTAAACTGGAAGTGGCATTTCCAGCTCGCAATCGTGCAGAGTTATCGCAAAGAAAGGGGCCACGGTGTTTCTGTATCTCTATTATGTTGGTGCGGCTTCGGAACTTTTAAATATCTTGATATATCTCGAGAACTACGCATCTGTTCAAAAAATATCATAGAACATAAAAAGTAGGAATCCTAATTTTCTACAGAAAAGGTCTCTTAACATTTTGCCGTAGCTCGCTTCGTTTCCGAGATATTTGCAGATTTATCTCAAGGGAAGGGGCCTGACGGACATATTTCCAGATATTTCTTCTTCTTGTTGTTCTTCTTCTGCACAGCTAAGCTGGAAGTGGCATTTGCAGCTCGCAATAGTGCAGAGTTATCTCAAAGAAAGGGGCCACGGTGTTTCTGTATCTCTATTATGTTGGTGCGGCTTCGGAACTTTCAAATATCTTGATATATCTCGAGAACTACGCATCTGATCAAAAAATATCATAGAACATAAAAAGTAGGAAACCTAATTTCCTACAAAAAAGGTCTCTTAACATTTTGCCGTAGCTCGCTTCGTTTCCGAGATATTTGCAGATTTATCTCAAGGGAAGGGGCCTGACGGACATATTTCGAAATATTTCTTATTCTTGTTGTTCTTCTTCTGCACAGCTAAGCTGGAAGTGGCATTTGCAGCTCGCAATAGTGCAGAGTTATCTCAAAGAAAGGGGCCACTGTGTTTCTGTACCTCTATTATGTTGGTGCAGCTTCGGAGCTTTTAAATATCTTGATATATCTCGAGAACTACGCATCTGATCAAAAAATATCATAGAACATAAAAAGTAGGAAACTTAATTCTCTACAAAAAAGGTCTCTTAACATTTTGCCATAGCTCGCTTCGTTTCCGAGTTATTTGCAGATTTATCTCAAGGGAAGGGGCCTGACGGACATATTTCGAGATATTTCTTCTTCTTGTTGTTCTTCTTCTGCACAGCTAAGCTGGAAGTGGCATTTGCTGCGCGCAACAGTGCAGAGTTATCTCAAAGAAAGGGGCCACGGTGTTTCTGTATCTCTATTATGTTGGTGCGGCTTCGGAACGTTTAAATATCTTGATATATCTCGAGAACTACGCATCTGATCAAAAAATATCATAGAACATAAAAAGTAGGAAACCTAATTTTCTACAAAAAAGGTCTCTTAACATTTTGCAGTAGCTCGCTTCGTTTCCGAGATATTTGCAGATTTATCTCAAGGGAAGGGGCCTGACGGACATATTTCGAGATATATCTTCTTCTTGTTGTTCTTCTTCTGCACAGCTAAACTGGAAGTGGCATTTCCAGCTCGCAATCGTGCAGAGTTATCGCAAAGAAAGGGGCCACGGTGTTTCTGTATCTCTATTATGTTGGTGCGGCTTCGGAACTTTTAAATATCTTGATATATCTCGAGAACTACGCATCTGATCAAAAAATATCAAAGAACATAAAAAGTAGGAAACCTAATTTTCTACAAAAAAGGTCTCTTAACATTTTGCCGTAGCTCGCTTCGTTTCCGAGATATTTGCAGATTTATCTCAAGGGAAGGGGCCTGACGGACATATTTCGAAATATTTCTTATTCTTGTTGTTCTTCTTCTGCACAGCTAAGCTGGAAGTGGCATTTGCAGCTCGCAATAGTGCAGAGTTATCTCAAAGAAAGGGGCCACGGTGTTTCTGTACCTCTATTATGTTGGTGCAGCTTCGGAGCTTTTAAATATCTTGATATATCTCGAGAACTACGCATCTGATCAAAAAATATCATAGAACATAAAAAGTAGGAAACTTAATTCTCTACAAGAAAGGTCTCTTAACATTTTGCCATAGCTCGCTTCGCTTCCGAGATATTTGCAGATTTATCTCAAGGGAAGGGGCCTGACGGACATATTTCGAGATATTTCTTCTTCTTGTTGTTCTTCTTCTGCACAGCTAAGCTGGAAGTGGCATTTGCAGCGCGCAATAGTGCAGAGTTATCTCAAAGAAAGGGGCCACTGTGTTTCTGTACCTCTATTATGTTGGTGCAGCTTCGGAGCTTTTAAATATCTTGATATATCTCGAGAACTACGCATCTGATCAAAAAATATCATAGAACATAAAAAGTAGGAAACTTAATTCTCTACAAGAAAGGTCTCTCAACATTTTGCCATAGCTCGCTTCGTTTCCGAGATATTTGCAGATTTATCTCAAGGGAAGGGGCCTGACGGACATATTTCGAGATATTTCTTCTTCTTGTTGTTCTTCTTCTGCACAGCTAAGCTGGAAGTCGCATTTGCTGCGCGCAACAGTGCAGAGTTATCTCAAAGAAAGGGGCCACGGTGATTCTGTATCTCTATTATGTTGGTGCGGCTTCGGAACTTTTAAATATCTTGATATATCTCGAGAACTACGCATCTGATCAAGAAATATCATAAAACATAAAAAGTAGAAAACTTAATTCTCTACAAAAAAGGTCTCTTAACATTTTCCCATAGCTGGCATCGTTTCCGATATATTTGCAGATTTAGCTCAAGGGAAGGGGCCTGACGGACATATTCCGAGATATTTCTTCTTCTTGTTGTTCCTCTTCTGCACAGCTAAGCTGGAAGTGGCATTTGCAGCTCGCAATAGTGCAGAGTTATCTCAAAGAAAGGGGCCACGGTGTTTCTGTATCTCTATTATGTTGGTGCGGCTTCGGAACGTTTAAATATCTTGATATATCTCGAGAACTACGCATCTGATCAAAAAATATCATAGAACATAAAAAGTAGGAAACCTAATTTTCTACAAAAAAGGTCTCTTAACATTTTGCAGTAGCTCGCTTCGTTTCCGAGATATTTGCAGATTTATCTCAAGGGAAGGGGCCTGACGGACATATTTCGAGATATATCTTCTTCTTGTTGTTCTTCTTCTGCACAGCTAAACTGGAAGTGGCATTTCCAGCTCGCAATCGTGCAGAGTTATCGCAAAGAAAGGGGCCACGGTGTTTCTGTATCTCTATTATGTTGGTGCGGCTTCGGAACTTTTAAATATCTTGATATATCTCGAGAACTACGCATCTGTTCAAAAAATATCATAGAACATAAAAAGTAGGAATCCTAATTTTCTACAGAAAAGGTCTCTTAACATTTTGCCGTAGCTCGCTTCGTTTCCGAGATATTTGCAGATTTATCTCAAGGGAAGGGGCCTGACGGACATATTTCCAGATATTTCTTCTTCTTGTTGTTCTTCTTCTGCACAGCTAAGCTGGAAGTGGCATTTGCAGCTCGCAATAGTGCAGAGTTATCTCAAAGAAAGGGGCCACGGTGTTTCTGTATCTCTATTATGTTGGTGCGGCTTCGGAACTTTCAAATATCTTGATATATCTCGAGAACTACGCATCTGATCAAAAAATATCATAGAACATAAAAAGTAGGAAACCTAATTTCCTACAAAAAAGGTCTCTTAACATTTTGCCGTAGCTCGCTTCGTTTCCGAGATATTTGCAGATTTATCTCAAGGGAAGGGGCCTGACGGACATATTTCGAAATATTTCTTATTCTTGTTGTTCTTCTTCTGCACAGCTAAGCTGGAAGTGGCATTTGCAGCTCGCAATAGTGCAGAGTTATCTCAAAGAAAGGGGCCACTGTGTTTCTGTACCTCTATTATGTTGGTGCAGCTTCGGAGCTTTTAAATATCTTGATATATCTCGAGAACTACGCATCTGATCAAAAAATATCATAGAACATAAAAAGTAGGAAACTTAATTCTCTACAAAAAAGGTCTCTTAACATTTTGCCATAGCTCGCTTCGTTTCCGAGATATTTGCAGATTTATCTCAAGGGAAGGGGCCTGACGGACATATTTCGAGATATTTCTTCTTCTTGTTGTTCTTCTTCTGCACAGCTAAGCTGGAAGTGGCATTTGCTGCGCGCAACAGTGCAGAGTTATCTCAAAGAAAGGGGCCACGGTGTTTCTGTATCTCTATTATGTTGGTGCGGCTTCGGAACGTTTAAATATCTTGATATATCTCGAGAACTACGCATCTGATCAAAAAATATCATAGAACATAAAAAGTAGGAAACCTAATTTTCTACAAAAAAGGTCTCTTAACATTTTGCAGTAGCTCGCTTCGTTTCCGAGATATTTGCAGATTTATCTCAAGGGAAGGGGCCTGACGGACATATTTCGAGATATATCTTCTTCTTGTTGTTCTTCTTCTGCACAGCTAAACTGGAAGTGGCATTTCCAGCTCGCAATCGTGCAGAGTTATCGCAAAGAAAGGGGCCACGGTGTTTCTGTATCTCTATTATGTTGGTGCGGCTTCGGAACTTTTAAATATCTTGATATATCTCGAGAACTACGCATCTGATCAAAAAATATCAAAGAACATAAAAAGTAGGAAACCTAATTTTCTACAAAAAAGGTCTCTTAACATTTTGCCGTAGCTCGCTTCGTTTCCGAGATATTTGCAGATTTATCTCAAGGGAAGGGGCCTGACGGACATATTTCGAAATATTTCTTATTCTTGTTGTTCTTCTTCTGCACAGCTAAGCTGGAAGTGGCATTTGCAGCTCGCAATAGTGCAGAGTTATCTCAAAGAAAGGGGCCACGGTGTTTCTGTACCTCTATTATGTTGGTGCAGCTTCGGAGCTTTTAAATATCTTGATATATCTCGAGAACTACGCATCTGATCAAAAAATATCATAGAACATAAAAAGTAGGAAACTTAATTCTCTACAAGAAAGGTCTCTTAACATTTTGCCATAGCTCGCTTCGCTTCCGAGATATTTGCAGATTTATCTCAAGGGAAGGGGCCTGACGGACATATTTCGAGATATTTCTTCTTCTTGTTGTTCTTCTTCTGCACAGCTAAGCTGGAAGTGGCATTTGCAGCGCGCAATAGTGCAGAGTTATCTCAAAGAAAGGGGCCACGGTGTTTCTGTATCTCTATTATGTTGGTGCGGCTTCGGAACTTTTAAATATCTTGATATATCTCGAGAACTACGCATCTGTTCAAAAAATATCATAGAACATAAAAAGTAGGAATCCTAATTTTCTACAAAAAAGGTCTCTTAACATTTTGCCGTAGCTCGCTTCGTTTCCGAGATATTTGCAGATTTATCTCAAGGGAAGGGGCCTGACGGACATATTTCCAGATATTTCTTCTTCTTGTTGTTCTTCTTCTGCACAGCTAAGCTGGAAGTGGCATTTGCAGCTCGCAATAGTGCAGAGTTATCTCAAAGAAAGGGGCCACGGTGTTTCTGTATCTCTGTTATGTTGGTGCGGCTTCGGAACTTTCAAATATCTTGATATATCTCGAGAACTACGCATCTGATCAAAAAATATCATAGAACATAAAAAGTAGGAAACCTAATTTCCTACAAAAAAGGTCTCTTAACATTTTGCCGTAGCTCGCTTCGTTTCCGAGATATTTGCAGATTTATCTCAAGGGAAGGGGCCTGACGGACATATTTCGAAATATTTCTTCTTCTTGTTGTTCTTCTTCTGCACAGCTAAGCTGGAAGTGGCATTTGCTGCGCGCAACAGTGCAGAGTTATCTCAAAGAAAGGGGCCACGGTGATTCTGTATCTCTATTATGTTGGTGCGGCTTCGGAACTTTTAAATATCTTGATATATCTCGAGAACTACGCATCTGATCAAGAAATATCATAAAACATAAAAAGTAGAAAACTTAATTCTCTACAAAAAAGGTCTCTTAACATTTTCCCATAGCTGGCATCGTTTCCGATATATTTGCAGATTTAGCTCAAGGGAAGGGGCCTGACGGACATATTCCGAGATATTTCTTCTTCTTGTTGTTCCTCTTCTGCACAGCTAAGCTGGAAGTGGCATTTGCAGGTCGCAATAGTGCAGAGTTATCGCAAAGAAAGGGGCCACGGTGTTCCTGTATCTCTATTATGTTGGTGCGGCTTCGGAACTTTTAAATATCTTGATATATCTCGAGAACTACGCATCTGATCAAAAAATATCATAGAACATAAAAAGTAGGAAACTTAATTCTCTACAAAAAGGGTCTCTTAACATTTTCCCATAACTGGCATCGTTTCCGAGATATTTGCAGATTTAGCTCAAGGGAAGGGGCCTGACGGACATATTCCGAGATATTTCTTCTTCTTGTTGTTCCTCTTCTGCACAGCTAAGCTGGAAGTGGCATTTGCAGCTCGCAATAGTGCAGAGTTATCTCAAAGAAAGGGGCCACGCTGTTTCTGTATCTCTATTATGTTGGTGCGGCTTCGGAACGTTTAAATATCTTGATATATCTCGAGAACTACGCATCTGATCAAAAAATATCATAGAACATAAAAAGTAGGAAACCTAATTTTCTACAAAAAAGGTCTCTTAACATTTTGCAGTAGCTCGCTTCGTTTCCGAGATATTTGCAGATTTATCTCAAGGGAAGGGGCCTGACGGACATATTTCGAAATATTTCTTATTCTTGTTGTTCTTCTTCTGCACAGCTAAGCTGGAAGTGGCATTTGCAGCTCGCAATAGTGCAGAGTTATCTCAAAGAAAGGGGCCACGGTGTTTCTGTACCTCTATTATGTTGGTGCAGCTTCGGAGCTTTTAAATATCTCGATATATCTCGAGAACTACGCATCTGATCAAAAAATATCATAGAACATAAAAAGTAGGAAACATAATTCTCTACAAAAAAGGTCTCTTAACATTTTGCCATAGCTCGCTTCGTTTCCGAGATATTTGCAGATTTATCTCAAGGGAAGGGGCCTGACGGACATATTTCGAGATATTCCTTCTTCTTGTTGTTCTTCTTCTGCACAGCTAAGCTGGAAGTGGCATTTGCAGCTCGCAATAGTGCAGAGTTACCTCAAAGAAAGGGGCCACGGTGTTTCTGTATCTCTATTATGTTGGTGCCGCTTCGGAACTTTTAAATATCAGGATATATCTCGAGAGCTACGCATCTGATCAAAAAATATCATAGTACATAAAAAGTAGGAAACTTAATTCTCTACAAAAATGGTCTCTTAACATTTTGCCGTAGCTCGCTTCGTTTCCGAGATATTTGCAGATTTATCTCAAGGGAAGGGGCCTGACGGACATATTTCCAGATATTTCTTCTTCTTGTTGTTCTTCTTCTGCACAGCTAAGCTGGAAGTGGCATTTGCAGCTCGCAATAGTGCAGAGTTATCTCAAAGAAAGGGGCCACGGTGTTTCTGTACCTCTATTATGTTGGTGCAGCTTCGGAGCTTTTAAATATCTTGATATATCTCGAGAACTACGCATCTGATCAAAAAATATCATAGAACATAAAAAGTAGGAAACTTAATTCTCTACAAAAAAGGTCTCTCAACATTTTGCCATAGCTCGCTTCGTTTCCGAGATATTTGCAGATTTATCTCAAGGGAAGGGGCCTGACGGACATATTTCGAGATATTTCTTCTTCTTGTTGTTCTTCTTCTGCACAGCTAAGCTGGAAGTGGCATTTGCAGCTCGCAATAGTGCAGAGTTATCGCAAAGATAGGGGCCACGGTGTTTCTGTATCTCTATTATGTTGGTGCAGCTTCGGAGCTTTTAAATATCTTGATATATCTCGAGAACTACGCATCTGATCAAAAAATATCATAGAACATAAAAAGTAGGAAACTTAATTCTCTACAAAAAAGGTCTCTTAACATTTTGCCATAGCTCGCTTCGTTTCCGAGATATTTGCAGATTTATCTCAAGGGAAGGGGCCTGACGGACATATTTCGAGATATTTCTTCTTCTTGTTGTTCTTCTTCTGCACAGCTAAGCTGGAAGTGGCATTTGCTGCGCGCAACAGTGCAGAGTTATCTCAAAGAAAGGGGCCACGGTGATTCTGTATCTCTATTATGTTGGTGCGGCTTCGGAACTTTTAAATATCTTGATATATCTCGAGAACTACGCATCTGATCAAGAAATATCATAAAACATAAAAAGTAGAAAACTTAATTCTCTACAAAAAAGGTCTCTTAACATTTTCCCATAGCTGGCATCGTTTCCGATATATTTGCAGATTTAGCTCAAGGGAAGGGGCCTGACGGACATATTCCGAGATATTTCTTCTTCTTGTTGTTCCTCTTCTGCACAGCTAAGCTGGAAGCGGCATTTGCGGCTCGCACTAGTGCAGAGTTATCTCAAAGAAAGGGGCCACGGTGTTTCTGTATCTCTATTATGTTGGTGCGGCTTCGGAACTTTTAAATATCTTGATATATCTCGAAAACTACGCTTCTGATCAAAAAATATCATAGAACATAAATTGTAGGAAACATAATTCTCTACAAAAAAGGTCTCTTAACATTTTGCCATAGCTCGCTTCGTTTCCGAGATATTTGCAGATTTATCTCAAGGGAAGGGTCCTGATGGACATATTTCGAGATATTTCTTCTTCTTGTTGTTCTTCTTCTGCACAGCTAAACTGGAAGTGGCATTTCCAGCTCGCAATCGTGCAGAGTTATCTCAAAGAAAGGGGCCACGGTGTTTCTGTATCTCTATTATGTTGGTGCGGCTTCGGAACTTTTAAATATCTTGATATATCTCGAGAACTACGCATCCGATCAAAAAATATCATAGAACATGAAAAGTAGGAAACTTAATTCTCTACAAAAAAGGTCTCTTAACATTTTGCCATAGCTCTCTTCGTTTCCGAGATATTTGCAGATATATCTCAAGGGAAGGGGCCTGACGGACATATTTCGAGATATTTCTTCTGCTTGTTGTTCTTCTTCTGCACAGCTAAGCTGGAAGTGGCATTTGCGGCTCGCACTAGTGCAGAGTTATCTCAAAGAAAGGGGCCACGGTGTTTCTGTATCTCTATTATGTTGGTGCGTCTTCGGAACTTTTAAATATCTCGATATATCTCGAAAACTACGCTTCTGATCAAAAAATATCATAGAACATAAATTGTAGGAAACATAATTCTCTACAAAAAACGTCTCTTAACATTTTGCCATAGCTCGTTTCGTTTCCGAGATATTTGCAGATTCAGCTCAAAGGAACGGGCCTGACGGACATATTTCGAGATATTTCTTCTTCTTGTTGTTCTTCCTCTGCACAGCTAAGCTGGAAGTGGCATTTGCAGCTCGCAATAGTGCAGAGTTATCTCAAAGAAAGGGGCCACGGTGTTTCTGTATCTCTATTATGTTGGTGCGGCTTCGGAACTTTTAAATATCTTGATATATCTCGAGAACTACTTGTCTGATCAAAAAATATCATAGAACGTAAAAAGTAGGAAACATAATTCTGTACAAAAAAGGTCTCTTAACATTTTGCCATAGCTCGCTTCGTTTCCGAGATATTTGCAGATTTATCTCAAGGGAAGGGGCCTGACGGACATATTTCGAGATATTTCTTCTTCTTGTTGTTCTTCTTCTGCACAGCTAAGCTGGAAGTGGCATTTACAGCTCGCAATAGTGCAGAGTTATCTCAAAGAAAGGGGCCACGGTGTTTCTGTATCTCTATTATGTTGGTGCGGCTTCGGAACTTTTAAATATCTTGATATATCTCGAGAACTACGCGTCTGATCAAAAAATATCATAGAACATAAAAAGTAGGAAACATAATTCTGTACAAAAAAGGTCTCTTAACATTTTGCCATAGCTCGCTTCGTTTCCGAGATATTTGCAGATTCAGCTCAAAGGAACTGGCCTGACGGACATATTTCAAGATATTTCTTCTTCTTGTTGTTCTTCCTCTGCACAGCTAAGCTGGAAGTGACATTTGCAGCTCGCAATAGTGCAGAGTTATCTCAAAGAAAGGGGCCACGGTGTTTCTGTATCTCTATTATGTTGGTGGGGCTTCGGAACTTTTAAATATCTTGATATATCTCGAGAACTACGCATCTGATCAAAAAATATCATAGAACATAAAAAGTAGGAAACTTAATTCTCTACAAAAAAGGTCGCTTAACATTTTGCCATAGCTCGGTTCGTTTCCGAGATATTTGCATATTTATCTCAAGGGAAGGGGCCTGACGGACATATTTCGAGATATTTCTTCTTCTTGTTGTTCTTCTTCTGCACAGCTAAGCTGGAAGTGGCATTTGCGGCTCGCACTAGTGCAGAGTTATCTCAAAGAAAGGGGCCACGGTGTTTCTGTATCTCTATTATGTTGGTGCGGCTACGGAACTTTTAAATATCTCGATATATCTCGAAAACTACGCTTCTGATCAAAAAATATCATAGAACATAAATTGTAGGAAACATAATTCTCTACAAAAAAGGTCTCTCAACATTTTGCCATAGCTCGCTTCGTTTCCGAGATATTTGCAGATATATCTCAAGGGCAGGGGCCTGACGGACATATTTCGAGATATTTCTTCTTCTTGTTGTTCTTCTTCTGCACAGCTAAGCTGGAAGTGGCATTTGCAGCTCGCAATAGTGCAGAGATATCTCAAAGAAAGGGGCCACGGTGTTTCTGTATCTCTATTATGTTGGTGCGGCTTCGGAACTTTTAAATATCTGAATATATATCTAGAAAACTACGCATCTGATCAAAAAATATCATAGAACATGAAAAGTAGGAAACTTAATTCTCTACAAAAAAGGTCGCTTAACATTTTGCCATAGCTCGCTTCGTTTCCGAGATATTTGCATATTTATCTCAAGGGAAGGGGCCTGACGGACATATTTCGAGATATTTCTTCTTCTTGTTGTTCTTCTTCTGCACAGCTAAGCTGGAAGTGGCATTTGCCGCTCGCACTAGTGCAGAGTTATCTCAAAGAAAGAGGCCACGGTGTTTCTGTACCTCTATTATGTTGGTGCAGCTTCGGAACTTTTAAATATCTTGATATATCTCGAGAACTACGCATCTGATCAAAAAATATCATCGAACATAAAAAGTAGGAAACTTAATTCTCTACAAAAAAGGTCTCTTAACATTTTGCCATAGCTCGCTTCGTTTCCGAGATATTTGCAGATTTATCTCAAGGGAAGTGGCCTGACGGACATATTTCGAGATATTTCTTCTTCTTGTTGTTCTTCTTCTGCACAGCTAAGCTGGAAGTGGCGTTTGCAGCTCGCAAGAGTGCAGAGTTATCTCAAAGAAAGGGGCCACGGTGTTTCTGTATCTCTATTATGTTGGTGCGGCTTCGGAACTTTTACATATCTCGATATATCTCGAAAACTACGCTTCTGATCAAAAAATATCATAGAACATAAATTGTAGGAAACATAATTCTCTACAAAAAAGGTCTCTTAACATTTTGCCATAGCTCGCTTCGTTTCCGAGATATTTGCAGATTTATCTCAAGGGAAGGGTCCTGATGGACATATTTCGAGATATTTCTTCTTCTTGTTGTTCTTTTTCTGCACAGCTAAACTGGAAGTGGCATTTCCAGCTCGCAATCGTGCAGAGTTATCTCAAGGAAAGGGGCCACGGTGTTTCTGTATCTCTATTATGTTGGTGCGGCTTCGGAACTTTTAAATATCTTGATATATCTCGATAACCCCGCCTCTGATCGAAAAATATCATAGAACATAAAAAGTAGGAAACTTAATTCTCTACAAACAAAGTCTCTTAACATTTTGCCATAGCACGCTTCGTTTCCGAGATATTTGCAGATTTATCTCAAGGGAAGGGGCCTGACGGACATATTTCGAGATATTTCTTCTTCTTGTTGTTCTTCTTCTGCACAGCTAAGCTGGAAGTGGCATTTGCGGCTCGCACTAGTGCAGAGTTATCTCAAAGAAAGGAGCCACGGTGTTTCTGTATCTCTATTATGTTGGTGCGGCTTCGGAACTTTTAAATATCTCGATATATCTCGAAAACTACGCTTCTGATCAAAAAATATCATACAACATAAATTGTAGGAAACATAATTCTCTACAAGAAACGTCTCTTAGCATTTTGCCATAGCTCGCTTCGTTTCCGAGATATTTGCAGATTCAGCTCAAAGGAACGGGCCTGACGGACATATTTCGCGATACTTCTTCTTCTTGTTGTTCTTCCTCTGCACAGCTAAGCTGGAAGTGGCATTTTCAGCTCGCAATAGTGCAGAGTTATCTCAAAGAAAGGGGCCACGGTGTTTCTGTATCTCTATTATGTTGGTGCGGCTTCGGAACTTTTAAATATCTTGATATATCTCGAGAACTACGCGTCTGATCAAAAAATATCATAGAACGTAAAAAGTAGGAAACATAATTCCGTACAACAAAGGTCTCTTAACATTTTGCCATAGCTCGCTTCATTTCCGAGATATTTGCAGATTTATCTCAAGGGAAGGTGCCTGACGGACATATTTCGAGATATTTCTTCTTCTTGTTGTTCTTCTTCTGCACAGCTAAGCTGGAAGTGGCATTTACAGCTCGCAATAGTGCAGAGTTATCTCAAAGAAAGGGGCCACGGTGTTTCTGTATCTCTATTATGTTGGTGCGTCTTCGGAAATTTTAAATATCTCGATATATCTCGAAAACTACGCTTCTGATCAAAAAATATCATAGAACATAAATTGTAGGAAACATAATTCTCTACAAAAAACATCTCTTAACATTTTGCCATAGCTCGTTTCGTTTCCGAGATATTTGCAGATTCAGCTCAAAGGAACTGGCCCGACGGACATATTTCGAGATATTTCTTCTTCTTGTTGTTCTTCCTCTGCACAGCTAAGCTGGAAGTGGCATTTGCAGCTCGCAATAGTGCAGAGTTATCTCAAAGAAAGGGGCCACGGTGTTTCTGTATCTCTATTATGTTGGTGCGGCTTCGGAACTTTTAAATATCTTGATATATCTCGAGAACTACGCATCTGATCAAAAAATATCATAGAACATAAAAAGTAGGAAACTTAATTCTCTACAAAAAAGGTCTCTTAACATTTTGCCATAGCTCGCTTCGTTTCCGAGATATTTGCATATTTATCTCAAGGGAAGGGGCCTGACGGACATATTTCGAGATATTTCTTCTTCTTGTTGTTCTTCTTCTGCACAGGTAAGCTCGAAGTGGCATTTGCAGCTCGCAATAGTGCAGAGTTATCTCAAAGAAAGAGGCCACGGTGTTTCTGTACCTCTATTATGTTGGTGCAGCTTCGGAACTTTTAAATATCTTGATATATCTCGAGAACTACGCATCTGATCAAAAAATATCATCGAACATAAAAAGTAGGAAACTTAATTCTCTACAAAAAAGGTCTCTTAACATTTTGCCATAGCTCGCTTCGTTTCCGAGATATTTGCAGATTTATCTCAAGGGAAGTGGACTGACGGACATATTTCGAGATATTTCTTCTTCTTGTTGTTCTTCTTCTGCACAGCTAAGCTGGAAGTGGCATTTGCAGCTCGCAAGAGTGCAGAGTTATCCCAAAGAAAGGGGCCACGGTGTTTCTGTATCTCTATTATGTTGGTGCGGCTTCGGAACTTTTAAATATCTTGATATATCTCGATAACCCCGCCTCTGATCGAAAAATATCATAGAACATAAAAAGTAGGAAACTTAATTCTCTACAAAAAAAGTCTCTTAACATTTTGCCATAGCACGCTTCGTTTCCGAGATATTTGCAGATTTATCTCAAGGGAAGGGGCCTGACGGACATATTTCGAGATATTTCTTCTTCTTGTTGTTCTTCTTCTGCACAGCTAAGCTGGAAGTGGCATTTGCGGCTCGCACTAGTGCAGAGTTATCTCAAAGAAGGGAGCCACGGTGTTTCTGTATCTCTATTATGTTGGTGCGGCTTCGGAACTTTTAAATATCTCGATATATCTCGAAAACTACGCTTCTGATCAAAAAATATCATAGAACATAAATTGTAGGAAACATAATTCTCTACAAGAAACGTCTCTCAGCATTTTGCCATAGCTCGCTTCGTTTCCGAGATATTTGCAGATTCAGCTCAAAGGAACGGGCCTGACGGACATATTTCGAGATACTTCTTCTTGTTGTTCTTCTTCTGCACAGCTAAGCTGGAAGTGGCATTTACAGCTCGCAATAGTGCAGAGTTATCTCAAAGAAAGGGGCCACGGTGTTTCTGTATCTCTATTATGTTGGTGCGGCTTCGGAACTTTTAAATATCTTGATATATCTCGAGAACTACGCATCTGATCAAAAAATATCATCGAACATAAAAAGTAGGAAACTTAATTCTCTACAAAAAAGGTCTCTTAACATTTTGCCATAGCTCGCTTCGTTTCCGAGATATTTGCAGATTTATCTCAAGGGAAGTGGCCTGACGGACATATTTCGAGATATTTCTTCTTCTTGTTGTTCTTCTTCTGCACAGCTAAGCTGGAAGTGGCGTTTGCAGCTCGCAAGAGTGCAGAGTTATCTCAAAGAAAGGGGCCACGGTGTTTCTGTATCTCTATTATGTTGGTGCGGCTTCGGAACTTTTACATATCTCGATATATCTCGAAAACTACGCTTCTGATCAAAAAATATCATAGAACATAAATTGTAGGAAACATAATTCTCTACAAAAAAGGTCTCTTAACATTTTGCCATAGCTCGCTTCGTTTCCGAGATATTTGCAGATTTATCTCAAGGGAAGGGTCCTGATGGACATATTTCGAGATATTTCTTCTTCTTGTTGTTCTTTTTCTGCACAGCTAAACTGGAAGTGGCATTTCCAGCTCGCAATCGTGCAGAGTTATCTCAAGGAAAGGGGCCACGGTGTTTCTGTATCTCTATTATGTTGGTGCGGCTTCGGAACTTTTAAATATCTTGATATATCTCGATAACCCCGCCTCTGATCGAAAAATATCATAGAACATAAAAAGTAGGAAACTTAATTCTCTACAAACAAAGTCTCTTAACATTTTGCCATAGCACGCTTCGTTTCCGAGATATTTGCAGATTTATCTCAAGGGAAGGGGCCTGACGGACATATTTCGAGATATTTCTTCTTCTTGTTGTTCTTCTTCTGCACAGCTAAGCTGGAAGTGGCATTTGCGGCTCGCACTAGTGCAGAGTTATCTCAAAGAAAGGAGCCACGGTGTTTCTGTATCTCTATTATGTTGGTGCGGCTTCGGAACTTTTAAATATCTCGATATATCTCGAAAACTACGCTTCTGATCAAAAAATATCATACAACATAAATTGTAGGAAACATAATTCTCTACAAGAAACGTCTCTTAGCATTTTGCCATAGCTCGCTTCGTTTCCGAGATATTTGCAGATTCAGCTCAAAGGAACGGGCCTGACGGACATATTTCGCGATACTTCTTCTTCTTGTTGTTCTTCCTCTGCACAGCTAAGCTGGAAGTGGCATTTTCAGCTCGCAATAGTGCAGAGTTATCTCAAAGAAAGGGGCCACGGTGTTTCTGTATCTCTATTATGTTGGTGCGGCTTCGGAACTTTTAAATATCTTGATATATCTCGAGAACTACGCGTCTGATCAAAAAATATCATAGAACGTAAAAAGTAGGAAACATAATTCCGTACAAAAAAGGTCTCTTAACATTTTGCCATAGCTCGCTTCATTTCCGAGATATTTGCAGATTTATCTCAAGGGAAGGTGCCTGACGGACATATTTCGAGATATTTCTTCTTCTTGTTGTTCTTCTTCTGCACAGCTAAGCTGGAAGTGGCATTTACAGCTCGCAATAGTGCAGAGTTATCTCAAAGAAAGGGGCCACGGTGTTTCTGTATCTCTATTATGTTGGTGCGTCTTCGGAAATTTTAAATATCTCGATATATCTCGAAAACTACGCTTCTGATCAAGAAATATCATAGAACATAAATTGTAGGAAACATAATTCTCTACAAAAAACATCTCTTAACATTTTGCCATAGCTCGTTTCGTTTCCGAGATATTTGCAGATTCAGCTCAAAGGAACTGGCCCGACGGACATATTTCGAGATATTTCTTCTTCTTGTTGTTCTTCCTCTGCACAGCTAAGCTGGAAGTGGCATTTGCAGCTCGCAATAGTGCAGAGTTATCTCAAAGAAAGGGGCCACGGTGTTTCTGTATCTCTATTATGTTGGTGCGGCTTCGGAACTTTTAAATATCTTGATATATCGCGAGAACTACGCATCTGATCAAAAAATATCATAGAACATAAAAAGTAGGAAACTTAATTCTCTACAAAAAAGGTCTCTTAACATTTTGCCATAGCTCGCTTCGTTTCCGAGATATTTGCATATTTATCTCAAGGGAAGGGGCCTGACGGACATATTTCGAGATATTTCTTCTTCTTGTTGTTCTTCTTCTGCACAGGTAAGCTCGAAGTGGCATTTGCAGCTCGCAATAGTGCAGAGTTATCTCAAAGAAAGAGGCCACGGTGTTTCTGTACCTCTATTATGTTGGTGCAGCTTCGGAACTTTTAAATATCTTGATATATCTCGAGAACTACGCATCTGATCAAAAAATATCATCGAACATAAAAAGTAGGAAACTTAATTCTCTACAAAAAAGGTCTCTTAACATTTTGCCATAGCTCGCTTCGTTTCCGAGATATTTGCAGATTTATCTCAAGGGAAGTGGCCTGACGGACATATTTCGAGATATTTCTTCTTCTTGTTGTTCTTCTTCTGCACAGCTAAGCTGGAAGTGGCATTTGCAACTCGCAAGAGTGCAGAGTTATCCCAAAGAAAGGGGCCACGGTGTTTCTGTATCTCTATTATGTTGGTGCGGCTTCGGAACTTTTAAATATCTTGATATATCTCGATAACCCCGCCTCTGATCGAAAAATATCATAGAACATAAAAAGTAGGAAACTTAATTCTCTACAGAAAAGGTCTCTTAACATTTTGCCATAGCTCTCTTCGTTTCCGAGATATTTGCAGATTTATCTCAAGGGAAGGGGCCTAACGGACATATTTCGAGATATTTCTTCTTCTTGTTGTTCTTCTTCTGCACAGCTAAACTGGAAGTGGCATTTCCAGCTCGCAATAGTGCAGAGTTATCTCAAAGAGAGGGGCCACGGTGTTTCTGTATCTCTATTATGTTGGTGCGGCTTCGGAACTTTTAAATATCTCGATATATCTCGAGAACTACGCATCTGATCAAAAAATATCATAGAAGATAAAAAGTAGGAAACTTAATTCTCTACAAAAAAGGTCTCTTAACATTTTGCCATAGCTCGCTTCGTTTCCGAGATATTTGCAGATTCAGCTCAAAGGAACTGGCCTGACGGACATATTTCGAGATATTTCTTCTTCTTGTTGTTCCTCCTCTGCACAGCTAAGCTGGAAGTGGCATTTGCGGCTCGCACTAGTGCAGAGTTATCTCAAAGAAATGGGCCACGGTGTTTCTGTATCTCTATTATGTTGGTGCGGCTTCGGAACTTTTAAATATCTTGATATATCTCGAGAACTACGCATCTGATCAAAAAATATCATAGAAGATAAAAAGTAGGAAACTTAATTCTCTACAAAAAAGGTCTCTTAACATTTTGCCATAGCTCGCTTCGTTTCCGAGATATTTGCAGATTTATCTCAAGGGAAGGGGCCTGTCGGACAGATTTCGAGATATTTCTTCTTCTTGTTGTTCTTCTTCTGCACAGCTAAGCTGGAAGTGGCATTTACAGCTCACAATAGTGCAGAGTTATCTCAAAGAAAGGGGCCACGGTGTTTCTGTATCTCTATTATGTTGGTGCGGCTTCGGAACTTTTAAATATCTTGACATATCTCGAGAACTACGCATCTGATCAAAAAATATTATAGAACATAAAAAGTAGGAAACTTAATTCTCTACAAAAAAGGTCTCTTAACATTTTGCCATAGCTCGCTTCGTTTCCGAGATATTTGCAGATTTATCTCAAGGGAAGGGGCCTGACGGACATATTTCGAGATATTTCTTCTTCTTGTTGTTCTTCTTCTGCACAGCTAAGCTGGAAGTGGCATTTGCGGCTCGCACTAAACGCAGAGTTATCTCAAAGAAAGGGGCCACGGTGTTTCTGTATCTCTATTATGTTGGTGCGGCTTCGGAACTTTTAAATATCTCGATATATCTCGAAAACTACGCTTCTGATCAAAAAATATCATAGAACATAAATTGTAGGAAACATAATTCTCTACAAAAAAGGTCTCTTAACATTTTGCCATAGCTCGCTTCGTTTCCGAGATATTTGCAGATACATCTCAAGGGAAGGGGCCTAACGGACATATTTCGAGATATTTCTTCTTCTTGTTGTTCTTCTTCTGCACAGCTAAACTGGAAGTGGCATTTCCAGCTCGCAATAGTGCAGAGTTATCTCAAAGAGAGGGGCCACGGTGTTTCTGTATCTCTATTATGTTGGTGCGGCTTCGGAACTTTTAAATATCTCGATATATCTCGAGAACTACGCATCTGATCAAAAAATATCATAGAAGATAAAAAGTAGGAAACTTAATTCTCTACAAAAAAGGTCTCTTAACATTTTGCCATAGCTCGCTTCGTTTCCGAGATATTTGCAGATTCAGCTCAAAGGAACTGGCCTGACGGACATATTTCGAGATATTTCTTCTTCTTGTTGTTCCTCCTCTGCACAGCTAAGCTGGAAGTGGCATTTGCGGCTCGCACTAGTGCAGAGTTATCTCAAAGAAATGGGCCACGGTGTTTCTGTATCTCTATTATGTTGGTGCGGCTTCGGAACTTTTAAATATCTTGATATATCTCGAGAACTACGCATCTGATCAAAAAATATCATAGAAGATAAAAAGTAGGAAACTTAATTCTCTACAAAAAAGGTCTCTTAACATTTTGCCATAGCTCGCTTCGTTTCCGAGATATTTGCAGATTTATCTCAAGGGAAGGGGCCTGTCGGACAGATTTCGAGATATTTCTTCTTCTTGTTGTTCTTCTTCTGCACAGCTAAGCTGGAAGTGGCATTTACAGCTCACAATAGTGCAGAGTTATCTCAAAGAAAGGGGCCACGGTGTTTCTGTATCTCTATTATGTTGGTGCGGCTTCGGAACTTTTAAATATCTTGACATATCTCGAGAACTACGCATCTGATCAAAAAATATTATAGAACATAAAAAGTAGGAAACTTAATTCTCTACAAAAAAGGTCTCTTAACATTTTGCCATAGCTCGCTTCGTTTCCGAGATATTTGCAGATTTATCTCAAGGGAAGGGGCCTGACGGACATATTTCGAGATATTTCTTCTTCTTGTTGTTCTTCTTCTGCACAGCTAAGCTGGAAGTGGCATTTGCGGCTCGCACTAAACGCAGAGTTATCTCAAAGAAAGGGGCCACGGTGTTTCTGTATCTCTATTATGTTGGTGCGGCTTCGGAACTTTTAAATATCTCGATATATCTCGAAAACTACGCTTCTGATCAAAAAATATCATAGAACATAAATTGTAGGAAACATAATTCTCTACAAAAAAGGTCTCTTAACATTTTGCCATAGCTCGCTTCGTTTCCGAGATATTTGCAGATACATCTCAAGGGAAGGGGCCTGACGGACATATTTCGAGATATTTCTTCTTCTTGTTGTTCTTCTTCTGCACAGCTAAGCTGGAAGTGGCATTTGCGGCTCGCACTAGTGCAGAGTTATCTCAAAGAAAGGGGCCACGGTGTTTCTGTATCTCTATTATGTTGGTGCGGCTTCGGAACTTTTAAATATCTTGATATATCTCGAGAACTACGCATCTGATCAAAAAATATCATAGAAGATAAAAAGTAGGAAACTTAATTCTCTACAAAAAAGGTCTCTTAACATTTTGCCATAGCTCGCTTCGTTTCCGAGATATTTGCAGATTTATCTCAAGGGAAGGGGCCTGGCGGACATATTTCGAGATATTTCTTCTTCTTGTTGTTCTTCTTCTGCACAGCTAAACTGGAAGTGGCATTTCCAGCTCGCAATAGTGCAGAGTTATCTCAAAGAAAGGGGCCATGGTGTTTCTGTATCTCTATTATGTTGGTGCGGCTTCGGAACTTTTAAATATCTCGATATATCTCGAAAACTACGCTTCTGATCAAAAAATATCATAGAACATAAATTGTAGGAAGCATAATTCTCTACAAAAAAGGTCTCTTAACATTTTGCCATAGCTCGCTTCGTTTCCGAGATATTTGCAGATACATCTCAAGGGAAGGGGCCTGACGGACATATTTCGAGATATTTCTTCTTCTTGTTGTTCTTCTTCTGCACAGCTAAGCTGGAAGTGGCATTTGCAGCTCGGAATAGTGCAGAGTTATCTCAAAGAAAGGGGCCACGGTGTTTCTGTATCTCTATTATGTTCGTGCGGCTTCGGAACTTTTAAATATCTTGATATATCTCGGGAACTACGCATCTGATCAAAAAATATCATAGAACATAAAAAGTAGGAAACTTAATTCTCTACAAAAAAGGTGTCTTAACATTTTGCCATAGCTCTCTTCGTTTCCGAGATATTTGCAGATTTATCTCAAGGGAAGCGGCCTGACGGACATATTTCGAGATATTTCTTCTTCTTGTTGTTCTTCTTCTGCACAGCTAAGCTGGAAGTGGCATTTGCGGCTCGCACTAGTGCAGAGTTATCTCAAAGAAAGGGGCCACGGTGTTTCTGTATCTCTATTATGTTGGTGGGGCTTCGGAACTTTTAAATATCTTGATATATCTCGAGAACTACGCATCTGATCAAAAAATATTATAGAACATAAAAAGTAGGAAACTTAATTCTCTACAAAACAGGTCTCTTAACATTTTGCCATAGCTCGCTTCGTTTCCGAGATATTTGCAGATACATCTCAAGGGAAGGGGCCTGACGGACATATTTCGAGATATTTCTTCTTCTTGTTGTTCTTCTTCTGCACAGCTAAGCTGGAAGTGGCATTTGCAGCTCGGAATAGTGCAGAGTTATCTCAAAGAAAGGGGCCACGGTGTTTCTGTATCTCTATTATGTTGGTGCGGATTCGGAACTTTTAAATATCTTGATATATCTCGAGAACTACGCTTCTGATCAAAAAATATCATAGAACATAAAAAGTAGCAAACTTAATTCTCCACAAAAAAGGTCTCTTAACATTTTGCCATAGCTCGCTTCGTTTCCGAGATATTTGCACATTTATCTCAAGGGAAGGGGCCTAACGGACATATTTCGAGATATTTCTTCTTCTTGTTGTTCTTCTTCTGCACAGCTAAGCTGGAAGTGGCATTTGCGGCTCGCACTAGTGCAGAGTTATCTCAAAGAAAGGGGCCACGGTGTTTCTGTATCTCTATTATGTTGGTGCGGCTTCGGAACTTTTAAATATCTTGATATATCTCGAGAACTACGCTTCTGATCAAAAAATATCATAGAACATAAATTGTAGGAAACATAATTCTCTACAAAAAAGGTCTCTTAACATTTTGCCATAGCTCGCTTCGTTTCCGAGATGTTTGCAGATTTATCTCAAGGGAAGGGGCCTGACGGACATATTCCGCGATATTTCTTCTTCTTGTTGTTCTTCTTCTGCACAGCTAAGCTGGAAGTGGCATTTACAGCTCGCAATAGTGCAGAGTTATCTCAAAGAAAGGGGCCACGGTGTTTCTGTATCTCTATTATGTTGGTGCGGCTTCGGAACTTTTAAATATCTTGATATATCTCGAGAACTACGCATCTGATCAAAAAATATTATAGAACATAAAAAGTAGGAAACATAATTCTCTACAAAAAACGTCTCTTAACATTTTGCCATAGCTCGCTTCGTTTCCGAGATATTTGCAGATTTATCTCAAGGGAAGGGGCCTGACGGACATACTTCGAGATATTGCTTCTTCTTGTTGTTCTTCTTCTGCAGAGCTATGCTGGAAGTGGCATTTGCAGCTCGCAATAGTGCAGAGTTATCTCAATGAAAGCGGCCACGGTGTTTCTGTATCTCTATTATGTTGGTGCGGCTTCGGAACTTTTAAATATCTTGATATATCTCGAGAACTACGCATCTGATCAAAAAATATTATAGAACATAAAAAGTAGGAAACATAATTCTCTACAAAAAAGGTCTCTTAACATTTTGCCATAGCTCGCTTCGTTTCCGAGATATTTGCAGATTTATCTCAAGGGAAGGGGCCTGACGGACATATTTCGAGATATTTCTTCTTCCTGTTGTTCTTCTTCTGCACAGCTAAGCTGGAAGTGGCATTTGCAGCTCGCAATAGTGCAGAGTTATCTCAAAGAAAGGGGCCACGGTGTTTCTGTATCTCTATGATGTTGGTGCGGCTTCGGAACTTTTAAATATCTCGATATATCTCGAAAACTACGCTTCTGATCAAAAAATATTATAGAACATAAAAAGTAGGAAACTTAATTCTCTACAAAAAAGGTCTCTTAACATTTTGCCATAGCTCGCTTCGTTTCCGAGATATTTGCAGATTTATCTCAAGGGAAGGGGCCTGACGGACATATTTCGAGATATTTCTTCTTCTTGTTGTTCTTCTTCTGCACAGCTAAACTGGAAGTGGCATTTCCAGCTCGCAATAGTGCAGAGTTATCTCAAAGAAAGGGGCCATGGTGTTTCTGTATCTCTATTATGTTGGTGCGGCTTCGGAACTTTTAAATATCTCGATATATCTCGAAAACTACGCTTCTGATCAAAAAATATCATAGAACATAAATTGTAGGAAGCATAATTCTCTACAAAAAAGGTCTCTTAACATTTTGCCATAGCTCGCTTCGTTTCCGAGATATTTGCAGATACATCTCAAGGGAAGGGGCCTGACGGACATATTTCGAGATATTTCTTCTTCTTGTTGTTCTTCTTCTGCACAGCTAAGCTGGAAGTGGCATTTGCAGCTCGGAATAGTGCAGAGTTATCTCAAAGAAAGGGGCCACGGTGTTTCTGTATCTCTATTATGTTGGTGCGGCTTCGGAACTTTTAAATATCTTGATATATCTCGGGAACTACGCTTCTGATCAAAAAATATCATCGAACATAAAAAGTAGGAAACTTAATTCTCTACAAAAAAGGTGTCTTAACATTTTGCCATAGCTCTCTTCGTTTCCGAGATATTTGCAGATTTATCTCAAGGGAAGCGGCCTGACGGACATATTTCGAGATATTTCTTCTTCTTGTTGTTCTTCTTCTGCACAGCTAAGCTGGAAGTGGCATTTGCGGCTCGCACTAGTGCAGAGTTATCTCAAAGAAAGGGGCCACGGTGTTTCTGTATCTCTATTATGTTGGTGGGGCTTCGGAACTTTTAAATATCTTGATATATCTCGAGAACTACGTATCTGATCAAAAAATATTATAGAACATAAAAAGTAGGAAACTTAATTCTCTACAAAACAGGTCTCTTAACATTTTGCCATAGCTCGCTTCGTTTCCGAGATATTTGCAGATACATCTCAAGGGAAGGGGCCTGACGGACATATTTCGAGATATTTCTTCTTCTTGTTGTTCTTCTTCTGCACAGCTAAGCTGGAAGTGGCATTTGCAGCTCGGAATAGTGCAGAGTTATCTCAAAGAAAGGGGCCACGGTGTTTCTGTATCTCTATTATGTTGGTGCGGATTCGGAACTTTTAAATATCTTGATATATCTCGAGAACTACGCTTCTGATCAAAAAATATCATAGAACATAAATTGTAGGAAACATAATTCTCTACAAAAAAGGTCTCTCAACATTTTGCCATAGCTCGCTTCGTTTCCGAGATGTTTGCAGATTTATCTCAAGGGAAGGGGCCTGACGGACATATTTCGCGATATTTCTTCTTCTTGTTGTTCTTCCTCTGCACAGCTAAGCTGGAAGTGGCATTTACAGCTCGCAATAGTGCAGAGTTATCTCAAAGAAAGGGGCCACGGTGTTTCTGTATCTCTATTATGTTGGTGCGGCTTCGGAACTTTTAAATATCTCGATATATCTCGAAAACTACGCTTCTGATCAAAAAATATCATAGAACATAAATTGTAGGAAACATAATTCTCTACAAAAAACGTCTCTTAACATTTTGCCATAGCTCGCTTCGTTTCCGAGATATTTGCAGATACATCTCAAGGGAAGGGGCCTGACGGACATATTTCGAGATATTTCTTCTTCCTGTTGTTCTTCTTCTGCACAGCTAAGCTGGAAGTGGCATTTGCAGCTCGCAATAGTGCAGAGCTATCTCAAAGAAAGGGGCCACGGTGTTTCTGTATCTCTATTATGTTTGTGCGGCTTCGGAACTTTTAAATATCTTGATATATCTCGAGAACTACGCTTCTGATCAAAAAATATCATAGAACATAAATTGTAGGAAACATAATTCTCTACAAAAAAGGTCTCTTAAGATTTTGCCATAGCTCGTTTCGTTTCCGAGATATTTGCAGATATATCTCAAGGGAAGGGGCCTGACGGACATATTTCGAGATATTTCTTCTTCTTGTTGTTCTTCTTCTGCACAGCTAAACTGGAAGTGGCATTTCCAGCTCGCAATAGTGCAGAGTTATCGCAAAGAAAGGGGCCACGGTGTTTCTGTATCTCTATTATATTGGTGCGGCTTCGGAACTTTTAAATATCTTGATATATCTCGGGAACTACGCATCTGATCAAAAAATATCATAGAACATAAAAAGTAGGAAACTTAATTCTCTACAAATAAGGTCTCTTAACATTTTGCCATAGCTCGCTTCGTTTCCGAGATATTTGCAGATTTATCTCAAGGGAAGGGGCCTGACGGACATATTTCGAGATATTTCTTCTTCTTGTTGTTCTTCTTCTGCACTGCTAAGCTGGAAGTGGCATTTGCAGCTCGCAATAGTGCAGAGCTATCTCAAAGAAAGGGGCCACGGTGTTTCTGTATCTCTATGATGTTGGTGCGGCTTCGGAACTTTTAAATATCTCGATATATCTCGAAAACTACGCTTCTGATCAAAAAATATCATAGAACATAAATTGTAGGAAACATAATTCTCTACAAAAAACGTCTCTTAACATTTTGCCATAGCTCGCTTCGTTTCCGAGATATTTGCAGATTTATCTCAAGGGAAGGGGCCTGACGGACATACTTCGAGATATTGCTTCTTCTTGTTGTTCTTCTTCTGCAGAGCTATGCTGGAAGTGGCATTTGCAGCTCGCAATAGTGCAGAGTTATCTCAATGAAAGCGGCCACGGTGTTTCTGTATCTCTATTATGTTGGTGCGGCTTCGGAACTTTTAAATATCTTGATATATCTCGAGAACTACGCATCTGATCAAAAAATATCATAGAACATAAAAAGTAGCAAACTTAATTCTCCACAAAAAAGGTCTCTTAACATTTTGCCATAGCTCGCTTCGTTTCCGAGACATTTGCACATTTATCTCAAGGGAAGGGGCCTAACGGACATATTTCGAGATATTTCTTCTTCTTGTTGTTCTTCTTCTGCACAGCTAAGCTGGAAGTGGCATTTGCGGCTCGCACTAGTGCAGAGTTATCTCAAAGAAAGGGGCCACGGTGTTTCTGTATCTCTATTATGTTGGTGCAGCTTCGGAACTTTTAAGTATCTTGATATATCTCGAGAACTACGCATCTGATCAAAAAATACCATGGCCCATAAAAAGTAGGAAACATAATTCTCTACAAAAAAGGTCTCTTAACATTTTGCCATAGCTCGCTTCGTTTCCGAGATATTTGCAGATACATCTCAAGGGAAGGGGCCTGACGGACATATTTCGAGATATTTCTTCTTCCTGATGTTCTTCTTCTGCACAGCTAAGCTGGAAGTGGCATTTGCAGCTCGCAATAGTGCAGAGCTATCTCAAAGAAAGGGGCCACGGTGTTTCTGTATCTCTATTATGTTTGTGCGGCTTCGGAACTTTTAAATATCTTGATATATCTCGAGAACTACGCTTCTGATCAAAAAATATCATAGAACATAAATTGTAGGAAACATAATTCTCTACAAAAAAGGTCTCTTAAGATTTTGCCATAGCTCGTTTCGTTTCCGAGATATTTGCAGATATATCTCAAGGGAAGGGGCCTGACGGACATATTTCGAGATATTTCTTCTTCTTGTTGTTCTTCTTCTGCACAGCTAAACTGGAAGTGGCGTTTCCAGCTCGCAATAGTGCAGAGTTATCGCAAAGAAAGGGGCCACGGTGTTTCTGTATCTCTATTATATTGGTGCGGCTTCGGAACTTTTAAATATCTTGATATATCTCGGGAACTACGCATCTGATCAAAAAATATCATAGAACATAAAAAGTAGGAAACTTAATTCTCTACAAATAAGGTCTCTTAACATTTTGCCATAGCTCGCTTCGTTTCCGAGATATTTGCAGCTTTATCTCAAGGGAAGGGGCCTGACGGACATATTTCGAGATATTTCTTCTTCTTGTTGTTCTTCTTCTGCACTGCTAAGCTGGAAGTGGCATTTGCAGCTCGCAATAGTGCAGAGCTATCTCAAAGAAAGGGGCCACGGTGTTTCTGTATCTCTATTATGTTGGTGCGGCTTCGGAACTTTTAAATATCTCGATATATCTCGAAAACTACGCTTCTGATCAAAAAAGATCATAGAACATGAATTGTAGGAAACATAATTCTCTACAAAAAAGGTCCCTTAACGTTTTGCCATAGCTCGCTTCGTTTCCGAGATATTTGCAGATTTATCTCAAGGGAAGGGTCCTGACGGACATATTTCGAGATATTTCTTCTTCTTGTTGTTCTTCTTCTGCACAGCTAAGCTGGAAGTGGCATTTGCAGCTCGCAATAGTGCAGAGTTATCTCAAAGAATGGGGCCACGGTGTTTCTGTATCTCTATTATGTTGGTGCGGCTTCGGAACTTTTAAATATCTT
This sequence comes from Osmia lignaria lignaria, assembly GCF_051020975.1. Taxonomy (NCBI): domain Eukaryota; kingdom Metazoa; phylum Arthropoda; class Insecta; order Hymenoptera; family Megachilidae; genus Osmia; species Osmia lignaria. The sequence continues at coordinate 2,167,776 of NW_027478169.1, read as the reverse complement.
GATATATCTCGAGAACTACGCTTCTGATCAAAAAATATCATAGAACATGAATTGTAGGAAACATAATTCTCTACAAAAAAGGTCTCTTAACATTTTGCCATAGCTCGCTTCGTTTCCGAGATATTTGCAGATTCAGCTCAAAGGAACTGGCCTGACGGACATATTTCGAGATATTTCTTCTTCTTGTTGTTCTTCCTCTGCACAGCTAAGCTGGAAGTGGCATTTGCAGCTCGCAATAGTGCAGAGTTATCTCAAAGAATGGGGCCACGGTGTTTCTGTATCTCTATTATGTTGGTGCGGCTTCGGAACTTTTAAATATCTTGATATATCTCGAGAACTACGCTTCTGATCAAAAAATATCATAGAACATAAATTGTAGGAAACATAATTCTCTACAAAAAAGGTCTCTTAAGATTTTGCCATAGCTCGTTTCGTTTCCGAGATATTTGCAGATATATCTCAAGGGAAGGCGCCTGACGGACATATTTCGAGATATTTCTTCTTCTTGTTGTTCTTCCTCTGCACAGCTAAGCTGGAAGTGGCATTTGCAGCTCACAATAGTGCAGAGTTATCTCAAAGAAAGGGGCCACGGTGTTTCTGTATCTCTATTATGTTGGTGCAGCTTCGGAACTTTTAAATATCTTGATATATCTCGAGAACTACGCATCTGATCAAAAAATATCATAGAACATAAAAAGTAGAAAACTTAATTCTCTACAAAAAAGGTCTCTCAACATTTTGCCATAGCTCGCTTCGTTTCCGAGATATATGCAGATTTATCTCAAGGGAAGGGGCCTGACGGACATATTTCGAGATATTTCTTCTTCTTGTTGTTCTTCTTCCGCACAGCTAAACTGGAAGTGGCATTTCCAGCTCGCAATAGTGCAGAGTTATCTGAAAGAAAGGGGCCACGGTGTTTCTGTATCTCTATTATGTTGGTGCGGCTTCGGAACTTTTAAATATCTTGATATATCTCGAGAACTACGCTTCTGATCAAAAAATATCATAGAACATAAATTGTAGGAAACATAATTCTCTACAAAAAACGTCTCTTAACATTTTGCCATAGCTCGCTTCGTTTCCGAGATATTTGCAGATTCAGCTCAAAGGAACTGGCCTGACGGACATATTTCGAGATATTTCTTCTTCTTGTTGTTCTTCCTCTGCACAGCTAAGCTGGAAGTGGCATTTGCAGCTCGCAATAGTGCAGAGTTATCTCAAAGAAAGGGGCCACGGTGTTTCTGTATCTCTATTATGTTGGTGCAGCTTCGGAACTTTTAAATATCTTGATATATCTCGAGAACTACGCATCTGATCAAAAAATATCATAGAACATAAAAAGTAGAAAACTTAATTCTCTACAAAAAAGGTCTCTCAACATTTTGCCATAGCTCGCTTCGTTTCCGAGATATATGCAGATTTATCTCAAGGGAAGGGGCCTGACGGACATATTTCGAGATATTTCTTCTTCTTGTTGTTCTTCTTCTGCACAGCTAAACTGGAAGTGGCATTTCCAGCTCGCAATAGTGCAGAGTTATCTGAAAGAAAGGGGCCACGGTGTTTCTGTATCTCTATTATGTTGGTGCGGCTTCGGAACTTTTAAATATCTTGATATATCTCGAGAACTACGCTTCTGATCAAAAAATATCATAGAACATAAATTGTAGGAAACATAATTCTCTACAAAAAAGGTCTCTTAAGATTTTGCCATAGCTCGTTTCGTTTCCGAGATATTTGCAGATATATCTCAAGGGAAGGGGCCTAACGGACATATTTCGAGATATTTCTTCTTCTTGTTGTTCTTCTTCTGCACAGCTAAACTGGAAGTGACATTTCCAGCTCGCAATAGTGCAGAGTTATCTCAAAGAAAGGGGCCACGGTGTTTCTGTATCTCTATTATGTTGGTGCGGCTTCGGAACTTTTAAATATCTTGATATATCTCGAGAACTACGCATCTGATCAAAAAATATCATAGAACATAAAAAGTAGGTAACTTAATTCTCTACAAAAAAGGTCTCTTAACGTTTTGCCATAGCTCGCTTCGTTTCCGAGATATGTGCAGATTTATCTCAAGGGAAGGGGCCTGACGGACATATTTCGAGATATTTCTTCTTCTTGTTGTTCTTCTTCTGCACAGCTAAGCTGGAAGGGGCATTTGCAGCTCGCAATAGTGCAGAGTTATCTCAAAGAAAGGGGCCACGGTGTTTCTGTATCTCTATTATGTTGGTGCGGCTTCGGAGCTTTTAAATATCTCGATATATCTCGAAAACTACGCTTCTGATCAAAAAATATCATAGAACATAAATTGTAGGAAACATAATTCTCTACAAAAAAGGTCTCTTAACATTTTGCCATAGCTCGCTTCGTTTCCGAGATATATGCAGATTTATCTCAAGGGAAGGGGCCTGACGGACATATTTCGAGATATTTCTTCTTCTTGTTGTTCTTCTTCTGCACAGCTAAGCTGGAAGTGGCATTTGAAGCTCGCAATAGTGCAGAGTTATCTCAAAGAAAGGGGCCACGGTGTTTCAGTATCTCTATTATGTTGGTGCGGCTTCGGAACTTTTAAATATCTTGATATATCTCGAGAACTACGCATCTGATCAAAAAATATCATAGAACATAAAAAATAGGTAACTTAATTCTCTACAAAAAAGGTCTCTTAACATTTTGCCATAGCTCGCTTCGTTTCCGAGATATGTGCAGATTTATCTCAAGGGAAGGGGCCTGACGGACATATTTCGAGATATTTCTTCTTCTTGTTGTTCTTCTTCTGCACAGCTAAGCTGGAAGTGGCATTTGCAGCTCGCAATAGTGCAGAGTTACCTCAAAGAAAGGGGCCACGGTGTTTCTGTATCTCTATTATGTTGGTGCGGCTTCGGAGCTTTTAAATATCTCGATATATCTCGAGAACTACGCTTCTGATCAAAAAATATCATAGAACATAAATTGTAGGAAACATAATTCTCTACAAAAAAGGTCTCTTAAGATTTTGCCATAGCTCGTTTCGTTTCCGAGATATTTGCAGATATATCTCAAGGGAAGGGGCCTAACGGACATATTTCGAGATATTTCTTCTTCTTGTTGTTCTTCCTCTGCACAGCTAAGCTGGAAGTGGCATTTGCAGCTCGCAATAGTGCAGAGTTATCTCAAAGAATGGGGCCACGGTGTTTCTGTATCTCTATTATGTTGGTGCGGCTTCGGAACTTTTAAATATCTTGATATATCTCGATAACTACGCTTCTGATCAAAAAATATCATAGAACATAAAAAGTAGAAAACTTAATTCTCTACAAAAAAGGTCTCTCAACATTTTGCCATAGCTCACTTCGTTTCCGAGATATATGCAGATTTATCTCAAGGGAAGGGGCCTGACGGACATATTTCGAGATATTTCTTCTTCTTGTTGTTCTTCTTCTGCACAGCTAAGCTGGAAGTGGCATTTGCAGCTCGCAATAGTGCAGAGTTATCTCAAAGAAAGGGGCCACGGTGTTTCTGTATCTCTATTATGTTGGTGCGGCTTCGGAGCTTTTAAATATCTCGATATATCTCGAAAACTACGCTTCTGATCAAAAAATATCATAGAACATAAATTGTAGGAAACATAATTCTCTACAAAAAAGGTCTCTCAACATTTTGCCATAGCTCGCTTCGTTTCCGAGATATATGCAGATTTATCTCAAGGGAAGGGGCCTGACGGACATATTTCGAGATATTTCTTCTTCTTGTTGTTCTTCTTCTGCACAGCTAAGCTGGAAGTGGCATTTGCAGCTCGCAATAGTGCAGAGTTATCTCAAAGAAAGGGGCCACGGTGTTTCTGTATCTCTATTATGTTGTTGCGGCTTCGGAACTTTTAAATATCTTGATATATCTCGAGAACTACGCATCTGATCAAAAAATATCATAGAAGATAAAAAGTAGGTAACTTAATTCTCTACAAAAAAGGTCTCTTAACATTTTGCCATAGCTCGCTTCGTTTCCGAGATATGTGCAGATTTATCTCAAGGGAAGGGGCCTGACGGACATATTTCGAGATATTTCTTCTTCTTGTTGTTCTTCTTCTGCACAGCTAAGCTGGAAGTGGCATTTGCAGCTCGCAATAGTGCAGAGTTATCTCAAAGAAAGGGGCCACGGTGTTTCTGTATCTCTATTATGTTGGTGCGGCTTCGGAGCTTTTAAATATCTCGATATATCTCGAAAACTACGCTTCTGATCAAAAAATATCATAGAACATAAATTGTAGGAAACATAATTCTCTACAAAAAAGGTCTCTTAACATTTTGCCATAGCTCGCTTCGTTTCCGAGATATATGCAGATTTATCTCAAGGCAAGGGGCCTGACGGACATATTTCGAGATATTTCTTCTTCTGGTTGTTCTTCTTCTGCACAGCTAAGCTGGAAGTGGCATTTGCAGCTCGCAATAGTGCAGAGTTATCTCAAAGAAAGGGGCCACGGTGTTTCTGTATCTCTATTATGTTGGTGCGGCTTCGGAACTTTTAAATATCTTGATATATCTCGAGAACTACGCATCTGATCAAATAATATCATAGAACATAAATTGTAGGAAACATAATTCTCTACAAAAAAGGTCTCTTAACATTTTGCCATAGCTCGCTTCGTTTCCGAGATATATGCAGATTTATCTCAAGGGAAGGGGCCTGACGGACATATTTCGAGATATTTCTTCTTCTTGTTGTTCTTCTTCTGCACAGTTAAACTGGAAGTGGCATTTCCAGCTCGCAATAGTGCAGAGTTATCTGAAAGAAAGGGGCCACGGTGTTTCTGTATCTCTATTATGTTGGTGCGGCTTCGGAACTTTTAAATATCTCGATATATCTCGAGAACTACGCTTCTGATCAAAAAATATCATAGAACATAAATTGTAGGAAACATAATTCTCCACAAAAAAGGTCTCTTAAGATTTTGCCATAGCTCGTTTCGTTTCCGAGATATTTGCAGATATATCTCAAGGGAAGGGGCCTAACGGACATATTTCGAGATATTTCTTCTTCTTGTTGTTCTTCCTCTGCACAGCTAAGCTGGAAGTGGCATTTGCAGCTCGCAAGAGTGCAGAGTTATCTCAAAGAATGGGGCCACGGTGTTTCTGTATCTCTATTATGTTGGTGCGGCTTCGGAACTTTTAAATATCTTGATATATCTCGATAACTACGCTTCTGATCAAAAAATATCATAGAACGTAAAAAGTAGAAAACTTAATTCTCTACAAAAAAGGTCTCTCAACATTTTGCCATAGCTCGCTTCGTTTCCGAGATATATGCAGATTTATCTCAAGGGAAGGGGCCTGACGGACATATTTCGAGATATTTCTTCTTCTTGTTGTTCTTCTTCTGCACAGCTAAGCTGGAAGTGGCATTTGCAGCTCGCAATAGTGCAGAGTTATCTCAAAGAAAGGGGCCACGGTGTTTCTGTATCTCTATTATGTTGGTGCGGCTTCGGAGCTTTTAAATATCTCGATATATCTCGAAAACTACGCTTCTGATCAAAAAATATCATAGAACATAAATTGTAGGAAACATAATTCTCTACAAAAAAGGTCTCTTAACATTTTGCCATAGCTCGCTTCGTTTCCGAGATATATGCAGATTTATCTCAAGGGAAGGGGCCTGACGGACATATTTCGAGATATTTCTTCTTCTTGTTGTTCTTCTTCTGCACAGCTAAGCTGGAAGTGGCATTTGCAGCTCGCAATAGTGCAGAGTTATCTCAAAGAAAGGGGCCACGGTGTTTCTGTATCTCTATTATGTTGTTGCGGCTTCGGAACTTTTAAATATCTTGATATATCTCGAGAACTACGCATCTGATCAAAAAATATCATAGAACATAAAAAGTAGGTAACTTAATTCTCTACAAAAAAGGTCTCTTAACATTTTGCCATAGCTCGCTTCGTTTCCGAGATATGTGCAGATTTATCTCAAGGGAAGGGGCCTGACGGACATATTTCGAGATATTTCTTCTTCTTGTTGTTCTTCTTCTGCACAGCTAAGCTGGAAGTGGCATTTGCAGCTCGCAATAGTGCAGAGTTATCTCAAAGAAAGGGGCCACGATGTTTCTGTATCGCTATTATGTTGGTGCGGCTTCGGAGCTTTTAAATATCTCGATATATCTCGAAAACTACGCTTCTGATCAAAAAATATCATAGAACATAAATTGTAGGAAACATAATTCTCTACAAAAAAGGTCTCTTAACATTTTGCCATAGCTCGCTTCGTTTCCGAGATATATGCAGATTTATCTCAAGGGAAGGGGCCTGACGGACATATTTCGAGATATTTCTTCTTCTTGTTGTTCTTCTTCTGCACAGCTAAGCTGGAAGTGGCATTTGCAGCTCGCAATAGTGCAGAGTTATCTCAAAGAAAGGGGCCACGGTGTTTCTGTATCTCTATTATGTTGGTGCGGCTTCGGAACTTTTAAATATCTTGATATATCTCGAGAACTACGCATCTGATCAAATAATATCATAGAACATAAATTGTAGGAAACATAATTCTCTACAAAAAAGGTCTCTTAACATTTTGCCATAGCTCGCTTCGTTTCCGAGATATATGCAGATTTATCTCAAGGGAAGGGGCCTGACGGACATATTTCGAGATATTTCTTCTTCTTGTTGTTCTTCTTCTGCACAGCTAAACTGGAAGTGGCATTTCCAGCTCGCAATAGTGCAGAGTTATCTGAAAGAAAGGGGCCACGGTGTTTCTGTATCTCTATTATGTTGGTGCGGTTTCGGAACTTTTAAATATCTTGATATATCTCGAGAACTACGCATCTGATCAAAAAATATCATAGAACATAAAAAGTAGGTAACTTAATTCTCTACAAAAAAGGTCTCTTAACATTTTGCCATAGCTCGCTTCGTTTCCGAGATATGTGCAGATTTATCTCAAGGGAAGGGGCCTGACGGACATATTTCGAGATATTTCTTCTCCTTGTTGTTCTTCTTCTGCACAGCTAAGCTGGAAGTGGCATTTGCAGCTCGCAATAGTGCAGAGTTACCTCAAAGAAAGGGGCCACGGTGTTTCTGTATCTCTATTATGTTGGTGCGGCTTCGGAACTTTTAAATATCTCGATATATCTCGAGAACTACGCTTCTGATCAAAAAATATCATAGAACATAAATTGTAGGAAACATAATTCTCCACAAAAAAGGTCTCTTAAGATTTTGCCATAGCTCGTTTCGTTTCCGAGATATTTGCAGATATATCTCAAGGGAAGGGGCCTAACGGACATATTTCGAGATATTTCTTCTTCTTGTTGTTCTTCCTCTGCACAGCTAAGCTGGAAGTGGCATTTGCAGCTCGCAATAGTGCAGAGTTATCTCAAAGAAAGGGGCCACGGTGTTTCTGTATCTCTATTATGTTGGTGCGGCTTCGGAGCTTTTAAATATCTCGATATATCTCGAAAACTACGCTTCTGATCAAAAAATATCATAGAACATAAATTGTAGGAAACATAATTCTCTACAAAAAAGGTCTCTTAACATTTTGCCATAGCTCGCTTCGTTTCCGAGATATATGCAGATTTATCTCAAGGGAAGGGGCCTGACGGACATATTTCGAGATATTTCTTCTTCTTGTTGTTCTTCTTCTGCACAGCTAAGCTGGAAGTGGCATTTGCAGCTCGCAATAGTGCAGAGTTATCTCAAAGAAAGGGGCCACGGTGTTTCTGTATCTCTATTATGTTGGTGCGGCTTCGGAACTTTTAAATATCTTGATATATCTCGACAACTACGCATCTGATCAAATAATATCATAGAACATAAATTGTAGGAAACATAATTCTCTACAAAAAAGGTCTCTTAACATTTTGCCATAGCTCGCTTCGTTTCCGAGATATGTGCAGATTTATCTCAAGGGAAGGGGCCTGACGGACATATTTCGAGATATTTCTTCTCCTTGTTGTTCTTCTTCTGCACAGCTAAGCTGGAAGTGGCATTTGCAGCTCGCAATAGTGCAGAGTTACCTCAAAGAAAGGGGCCACGGTGTTTCTGTATCTCTATTATGTTGGTGCGGCTTCGGAACTTTTAAATATCTCGATATATCTCGAGAACTACGCTTCTGATCAAAAAATATCATAGAACATAAATTGTAGGAAACATAATTCTCCACAAAAAAGGTCTCTTAAGATTTTGCCATAGCTCGTTTCGTTTCCGAGATATTTGCAGATATATCTCAAGGGAAGGGGCCTAACGGACATATTTCGAGATATTTCTTCTTCTTGTTGTTCTTCCTCTGCACAGCTAAGCTGGAAGTGGCATTTGCAGCTCGCAATAGTGCAGAGTTATCTCAAAGAAAGGGGCCACGGTGTTTCTGTATCTCTATTATGTTGGTGCGGCTTCGGAGCTTTTAAATATCTCGATATATCTCGAAAACTACGCTTCTGATCAAAAAATATCATAGAACATAAATTGTAGGAAACATAATTCTCTACAAAAAAGGTCTCTTAACATTTTGCCATAGCTCGCTTCGTTTCCGAGATATATGCAGATTTATCTCAAGGGAAGGGGCCTGACGGACATATTTCGAGATATTTCTTCTTCTTGTTGTTCTTCTTCTGCACAGCTAAGCTGGAAGTGGCATTTGCAGCTCGCAATAGTGCAGAGTTATCTCAAAGAAAGGGGCCACGGTGTTTCTGTATCTCTATTATGTTGGTGCGGCTTCGGAACTTTTAAATATCTTGATATATCTCGAGAACTACGCATCTGATCAAATAATATCATAGAACATAAATTGTAGGAAACATAATTCTCTACAAAAAAGGTCTCTTAACATTTTGCCATAGCTCGCTTCGTTTCCGAGATATATGCAGATTTATCTCAAGGGAAGGGGCCTGACGGACATATTTCGAGATATTTCTTCTTCTTGTTGTTCTTCTTCTGCACAGCTAAACTGGAAGTGGCATTTCCAGCTCGCAATAGTGCAGAGTTATCTGAAAGAAAGGGGCCACGGTGTTTCTGTATCTCTATTATGTTGGTGCGGTTTCGGAACTTTTAAATATCTTGATATATCTCGAGAACTACGCTTCTGATCAAAAAATATCATAGAACATAAATTGTAGGAAACATAATTCTCTACAAAAAAGGTCTCTTAAGGTTTTGCAATAGCTCGTTTCGTTTCCGAGATATTTGCAGATATATCTCAAGGGAAGGGGCCTGACGGACATATTTCGAGATATTTCTTCTTCTTGTTGTTCTTCTTCTGCACAGCTAAACTGGAAGTGGCATTTGCAGCTCGCAATAGTGCAGAGTTATCTCAAAGAAAGGGGCCACGGTGTTTCTGTATCTCTATTATGTTTGTGCGGCTTCGGAACTTTTAAATATCTTGATATATCTCGAGAACTACGCATCTGATCAAAAAATATCATAGAACATAAAAAGTAGGTAACTTAATTCTCTACAAAAAAGGTCTCTTAACATTTTGCCATAGCTCGCTTCGTTTCCGAGATATGTGCAGATTTATCTCAAGGGAAGGGGCCTGACGGACATATTTCGAGATATTTCTTCTTCTTGTTGGTCTTCTTCTGCACAGCTAAGCTGGAAGTGGCATTTGCAGCTAGCAATAGTGCAGAGTTATCTCAAAGAAAGGGGCCACGGTGTTTCTGTATCTCTATTATGTTGGTGCGGCTTCGGAACTTTTAAATATCTCGATATATCTCGAAAACTACGCTTCTGATCAAAAAATATCATAGAACATAAATTGTAGGAAACATAATTCTCTACAAAAAAGGTCTCTTAAGATTTTGCCATAGCTCGTTTCGTTTCCGAAATATTTGCAGATATATCTCAAGGGAAGGGGCCTGACGGACATATTTCGAGATATTTCTTCTTCTTGTTGTTCTTCTTCTGCACAGCTAAACTGGAAGTGGCATTTCCAGCTCGCAATAGTGCAGAGTTATCTCAAAGAAAGGGGCCACGGTGTTTCTGTATCTCTATTATGTTGGTGCGGCTTCGGAACTTTTAAATATCTTGATATATCTCGAGAACTACGCATCTGATCAAAAAATATCATGGAACACAAAAAGTAGAAACCCTAATTCTCTACAAAAAAGGTCTCTTAACATTTTGCCATAGCTCGCTTCGTTTCCGAGATATTTGCAGATCTATCTCAAGGGAAGGGGCCTGACGGACATATTTCGAAATATTTCTTATTCTTGTTGTTCTTCTTCTGCACAGCTAAGCTGGAAGTGGCATTTGCAGCTCGCAATAGTGCAGAGTTATCTCAAAGAAAGGGGCCACGGTGTTTCTGAATCTCTATTATGTTGGTGCGGCTTCGGAACTTTTAAATATCTTGATATATCTCGAGAACTACGCATCTGATCAAAAAATATCATACAACATAAAAAGTAGGAAACTTAATTCTCTACAAAAAAGGTCTCTTAACATTTTGCCATAGCTCGCTTCGTTTCCGAGATATTTGCAGATTTATCTCAAGGGAAGGGGCCTGACGGACATATTTCGAGATATTTCTTCTTCTTGTTGTTCTTCTTCTGCACAGCTAAGCTGGAAGTGGCACTTGCAGCTCGCAATAGTGCAGAGTTATCTCAAAGAAAGGGGCCACGGTGTTTCTGTATCTCTATTATGTTGGTGCGGCTTCGGAACTTTTAAATATCTTGATATATCTCGAGAACTACGCATCTGATCAAAAAATATCATAGAACATAAAAAGTAGCAAACTTAATTCTCTACAAAAAAGGTCTCTTAACATTTTGCCATAGCTCGCTTCGTTTCCGAGATATATGCAGATTTATCTCAAGGGAAGGGGCCTAACGGACATATTTCGAGATATTTCTTCTTCTTGTTGTTCTTCTTCTGCACAGCGAAGCTGGAAGTGGCATTTGCAGCTCGCAATAGTGCAGAGTTATCTCAAAGAAAGGGGCCACGGTGTTTCTGTATCTCTATTATGTTGGTGCGGCTTCGGAACTTTTAAATATCTTGATATATCTCGAGAACTACGCATCTGATCAAAAAATATCATAGAAGATAAATAGTAGGAAACTTAATTCTCTACAAAAAAGGTCTCCCAACATTTTGCCATAGCTCGCTTCGTTTCCGAGATATTTGCACATTTATCTCAAGGGAAGGGGCCCGACGGACATATTTCGAGATATTTCTTCTTCTTGTTGTTCTTCTTCTGCACAGCTAAGCTGGAAGTGGCATTTGCAGCTCGCAATAGTGCAGAGTTATCTCAAAGAGAGGGGCCACGGTGTTTCTGTATCTCTATTATGTTGGTGCAGCTTCGGAACTTTTAAATATCTTGATATATCTCGAGAACTACGCATCTGATCAAAAAATATCATGGAACATAAAAAGTAGAAAAATTAATTCTCTACAAAAAAGGTCTCTTAACATTTTGCCATAGCTCGCTTCGTTTCCGAGATATTTGCAGATTTATCTCAAGGGAAGGGGCCTGACGGACATATTTCGAGATATTTCTTCTTCTTGTTGTTCTTCTTCTGCACAGCGAAGCTGGAAGTGGCATTTGCAGCTCGCAAGAGTGCAGAGTTATTTCAAAGAAAGGGGCCACGGTGTTTCTGTATCTCTATTATGTTGGTGCGGCTTCGGAACTTTTAAATATCTTGATATATCTTGAGAACTACGCATCTGATCAAAAGATATCATAGAACATAAATAGTAGGAAACTTAATTCTTTACAAAAAAGGTCTCTCAACATTTTGCCATAGCTCGCTTCGTTTCCGAGATATTTGCACATTTATCTCAAGGGAAGGGGCCTAACGACATATTTCGAGATATTTCTTCTTCTTGTTGTTCTTCTTCTGCACAGCTAAGCTGGAAGTGGCACTTGCGGCTCGCACTAGTGCAGAGTTATCTCAACGAAAGGGGCCACGGTGTTTCTGTATCTCTATTATGTTGGTGCAGCTTCGGAACTTTTAAATATCTTGATATATCTCGAGAACTACGCATCTGATCAAAAAATATCATGGAACACAAAAAGTGGAAGCCCTAATTCTCTACAAAAGAGGTCTCTTAACATTTTGCCATAGCTCGCTTCGTTTCCGAGATATTTGCAGATCTATCTCAAGGGAAGGGGCCTGACGGACATATTTCGAAATATTTCTTATTCTTGTTGTTCTTCTTCTGCACAGCTAAGCTGGAAGCGGCATTTGCAACTCGCAATAGTGCAGAGTTATCTCAAAGAAAGGGGCCACGGTGTTTCTGAATCTCTATTATGTTGGTGCGGCTTCGGAACTTTTAAATATCTTGATATATCTCGAGAACTACGCATCTGATCAAAAAATATCATACAACATAAAAAGTAGGAAACTTAATTCTCTACAAAAAAGGTCTCTTAACATTTTGCCATAGCTCGCTTCGTTTCCGAGATATTTGCAGATTTATCTCAAGGGAAGGGGCCTGACGGACATATTTCGAGATATTTCTTCTTCTTGTTGTTCTTCTTCTGCACAGCTAAGCTGGAAGTGGCACTTGCAGCTCGCAATAGTGCAGAGTTATCTCAAAGAAAGGGGCCACGGTGTTTCTGTATCTCTATTATGTTGGTGCGGCTTCGGAACTTTTAAATATCTTGATATATCTCGAGATCTACGCAACTGATCAAAAAATATCATACTACATAAAAAGTAGGAAACTTAATTCTCTACAAGAAAGGTCTCTAAACATTTTGCCATAGCTCGCTTCGTTTCCGAGATATTTGCAGATTTATCTCAAGGGAAGGGGCCTGACGGACATATTTCGAGATATTTCTTCTTCTTGTTGTTCTTCTTCTGCACAGCTAAGCTGGAAGTGGCATTTGCGGCTCGCAATAGTGCAGAGTTATCTCAAAGAGAGGGGCCACGGTGTTTCTGTATCTCTATTATGTTGGTGCGGCTTCGGAACTTTTAAATATCTTGATATATCTCGAGAACTACGCATCTGATAAAAAAATATCATACTACATAAAAAGTAGGAAACTTAATTCTCTACAAGAAAGGTCTCTAAACATTTTGCCATAGCTCGCTTCGTTTCCGAGATATTTGCAGATTTATCTCAAGGGAAGGGGCCTGACGGACATATTTCTAGATATTTCTTCTTCTTGTTGTTCTTCTTCTGCACAGCTAAGCTGGAAGTGACATTTGCAGCTCGCAATAGTGCAGAGTTATCTCAAAGAGAGGGGCCACGGTGTTTCTGTATCTCTATTATGTTGGTGCGGCTTCGGAACTTTTAAATATCTTGATATATCTCGAGAACTACGCATCTGATCAAAAAATACCATACAACATCAAAAGTAGGAAACTTAATTCTCTACAAAAAAGGTCTCTTAACATTTTGCCATAGCTCTCTTCGTTTCCGAGATATTTGCAGATTTATCTCAAGGGAAGGGGCCTGACGGACATATTTCGAGATATTTCTTCTTCTTGTTGTTCTTCTTCTGCACAGCTAAGCTGGAAGTGGCATTTGCAGCTCGCAATAGTGCAGAGTTATCTCAAAGAAAGGGGCCACGGTGTTTCTGTATCTCTATTATGTTGGTGCGGCTTCGGAACTTTTAAATATCTTGATATATCTCGAGAACTACGCATCTGATCAAAAAATATCATAGAACATAAAAAGTAGGAAACTTAATTCTCTACAAAAAAGGTCTCTTAACATTTTGCCATAGCTCGCTTCGTTTCCGAGATATTTGCAGATTTATCTCAAGGGAAGGGGCCTAACGGACATATTTCGAGATATTTCTTCTTCTTGTTGTTCTTCTTCTGCACAGCTAAACTGGAAGTGGCATTTCCAGCTCGCAATAGTGCAGAGTTATCTCAAAGAAAGGGGCCACGGTGTTTCTGTATCTCTATTATGTTGGTGCGGCTTCGGAACTTTTAAATATCTCGATATATCTCGAGAACTACGCATCTGAGCAAAAAATATCATAGAACATAAAAAGTAGGAAACTTAATTCTCTACAAATAAGGTCTCTTAACATTTTGCCATAGCTCGCTTCGTTTCCGAGATATTTGCAGATTTATCTCAAGGGATGGGGCCTGACGGACATATTTCGAGATATTTCTTCTTCTTGTTGTTCTTCTTCTGCACAGCTAAGCTGGAAGTGGCATTTGCAGCTCGCAATAGTGCAGAGTTATCTCAAAGAAAGGGGCCACGGTGTTTCTGTATCTCTATTATGTTGGTGCGGCTTCGGAACTTTGAAATATCTCGATATATCTCGAAAACTACGCTTCTGATCAAAAAATATCATAGAAGGTAAATTGTAGGAAACATAATTCTCTACAAAAAAGGTCTCTTAACATTTTGCCATAGCTCGCTTCGTTTCCGAGATATTTGCAGATCTATCTCATGGGAAGGGGCCTGACGGACATATTTCGAAATATTTCTTATTCTTGTTGTTCTTCTTCTGCACAGCTAAGCTGGAAGTGGCATTTGCAACTCGCAATAGTGCAGAGTTATCTCAAAGAAAGGGGCCACGGTGTTTCTGAATCTCTATTATGTTGGTGCGGCTTCGGAACTTTTAAATATCTTGATATATCTCGAGAACTACGCATCTGATCAAAAAATATCATACAACATAAAAAGTAGGAAACTTAATTCTCTACAAAAAAGGTCTCTTAACATTTTGCCATAGCTCGCTTCGTTTCCGAGATATTTGCAGATTTATCTCAAGGGAAGGGGCCTGACGGACATATTTCGAGATATTTCTTCTTCTTGTTGTTCTTCTTCTGCACAGCTAAGCTGGAAGTGGCACTTGCAGCTCGCAATAGTGCAGAGTTATCTCAAAGAAAGGGGCCACGGTGTTTCTGAATCTCTATTATGTTGGTGCGGCTTCGGAACTTTTAAATATCTTGATATATCTCGAGAACTACGCATCTGATCAAAAAATATCATACAAGATAAAAAGTAGGAAACTTAATTCTCTACAAAAAAGGTCTCTTAACATTTTGCCATAGCTCGCTTCGTTTCCGAGATATTTGCAGATTTATCTCAAGGGAAGGGGCCTGACGGACATATTTCGAGATATTTCTTCTTCTTGTTGTTCTTCTTCTGCACAGCTAAGCTGGAAGTGGCACTTGCAGCTCGCAATAGTGCAGAGTTATCTCAAAGAAAGGGGCCACGGTGTTTCTGTATCTCTATTATGTTGGTGCGGCTTCGGAACTTTTAAATATCTCGATATATCACGAAAACTACGCATCTGATCAAAAAATATCATAGAAGGTAAATTGTAGGAAACATAATTCTCTACAAAAAAGGTCTCTTAACATTTTGCCATAGCTCGCTTCGTTTCCGAGATATTTGCAGATCTATCTCAAGGGAAGGGGCCTGACGGACATATTTCGAAATATTTCTTATTCTTGTTGTTCTTCTTCTGCACAGCTAAGCTGGAAGCGGCATTTGCAACTCGCAATAGTGCAGAGTTATCTCAAAGAAAGGGGCCACGGTGTTTCTGAATCTCTATTATGTTGGTGCGGCTTCGGAACTTTTAAATATCTTGATATATCTCGAGAACTACGCATCTGATCAAAAAATATCATACAACATAAAAAGTAGGAAACTTAATTCTCTACAAAAAAGGTCTCTTAACATTTTGCCATAGCTCGCTTCGTTTCCGAGATATTTGCAGATTTATCTCAAGGGAAGGGGCCTGACGGACATATTTCGAGATATTTCTTCTTCTTGTTGTTCTTCTTCTGCACAGCTAAGCTGGAAGTGGCACTTGCAGCTCGCAATAGTGCAGAGTTATCTCAAAGAAAGGGGCCACGGTGTTTCTGTATCTCTATTATGTTGGTGCGGCTTCGGAACTTTTAAATATCTTGATATATCTCGAGAACTACGCATCTGATCAAAAAATATCATGGAACATAAAAAGTAGAAAACTTAATTCTCTACAAAAAAGGTCTCTAAACATTTTGCCATAGCTCGCTTCGTTTCCGAGATATTTGCAGATTTATCTCAAGGGAAGGGGCCTGACGGACATATTTCGAGATATTTCTTCTTCTTGTTGTTCTTCTTCTGCACAGCTAAGCTGGAAGTGGCATTTGCGGCTCGCACTAGTGCAGAGTTATCTCAAAGAAAGGGGCCACGGTGTTTCTGTATCTCTATTATGTTGGTGCGGCTTCGGAACTTTTAAATATCTTGATATATCTCGAGATCTACGCAACTGATCAAAAAATATCATACTACATAAAAAGTAGGAAACTCAATTCTCTACAAGAAAGGTCTCTAACCATTTTGCCATAGCTCGCTTCGTTTCCGAGATATTTGCAGATTTATCTCAAGGGAAGGGGCCTGACGGACATATTTCGAGATATTTCTTCTTCTTGTTGTTCTTCTTCTGCACAGCTAAGCTGGAAGTGGCATTTGCGGCTCGCAATAGTGCAGAGTTATCTCAAAGAGAGGGGCCACGGTGTTTCTGTATCTCTATTATGTTGGTGCGGCTTCGGAACTTTTAAATATCTTGATATATCTCGAGAACTACGCATCTGATAAAAAAATATCATACTACATAAAAAGTAGGAAACTTAATTCTCTACAAGAAAGGTCTCTAAACATTTTGCCATAGCTCGCTTCGTTTCCGAGATATTTGCAGATTTATCTCAAGGGAAGGGGCCTGACGGACATATTTCTAGATATTTCTTCTTCTTGTTGTTCTTCTTCTGCACAGCTAAGCTGGAAGTGACATTTGCAGCTCGCAATAGTGCAGAGTTATCTCAAAGAGAGGGGCCACGGTGTTTCTGTATCTCTATTATGTTGGTGCGGCTTCGGAACTTTTAAATATCTTGATATATCTCGAGAACTACGCATCTGATCAAAAAATACCATACAACATAAAAAGTAGGAAACTTAATTCTCTATAAAAAAGGTCTCTTAACATTTTGCCATAGCTCTCTTCGTTTCCGAGATATTTGCAGATTTATCTCAAGGGAAGGGGCCTGACGGACATATTTCGAGATATTTCTTCTTCTTGTTGTTCTTCTTCTGCACAGCTAAGCTGGAAGTGGCATTTGCAGCTCGCAATAGTGCAGAGTTATCTCAAAGAAAGGGGCCACGGTGTTTCTGTATCTCTATTATGTTGGTGCGGCTTCGGAACTTTTAAATATCTTGATATATCTCGAGAACTACGCATCTGATCAAAAAATATCATAGAACATAAAAAGTAGGAAACTTAATTCTCTACAAAAAAGGTCTCTTAACATTTTGCCATAGCTCGCTTCGTTTCCGAGATATTTGCAGATATATCTCAAGGGAAGGGGCCTGACGGACATATTTCGTGATATTTCTTCTTCTTGTTGTTCTTCTTCTGCACAGCTAAGCTGGAAGTGGCATTTGCAGCTCGCAATAGTGCAGAGTTATCTCTAAGAAAGGGGCCACGGTGTTTCTGTATCTCTATTATGTTGGTGCGGCTTCGGAACTTTTAAATATCTCGATATATCTCGAAAACTACGCTTCTGATCAAAAAATATCATAGAACATAAATTGTAGGAAACATAATTCTCTACAAAAAACGTCTCTTAACATTTTGCCATAGCTCGCTTCGTTTCCGAGATATTTGCAGATTCAGCTCAAAGGAACGGGCCTGACGGACATATTTCGAGATACATCTTCTTCTTGTTGTTCTTCTTCTGCACAGCTAAGCTGGAAGTGGCATTTGCAGCGCGCAATAGTGCAGAGTTATCTCAAAGAAAGGGGCCACGGTGTTTCTGTATCTCTATTATGTTGGTGCGGCTTCGGAACTTTTAAATATCTTGATATATCTCGAGAACTACGCATCTGATCAAAAAATATCATAGAAGATAAAAAGTAGGAAACTTAATTCTCTACAAAAAAGGTCTCTTAACATTTCGCCATAGCTCGCTTCGTTTCCGAGATATTTGCAGATTTATCTCAAGGGAAGGGGCCTGTCGGACATATTTCGAGATATTTCTTATCCTTGTTGTTCTTCTTCTGCACAGCAAAGCTGGAAGTGGCATTTGCGGCTCGCACTAGTGCAGAGTTATCTCAAAGAAAGGGGCCACGGTGTTTCTGTATCTCTATTATGTTGGTGCGGCTTCGGAACTTTTAAATATCTCGATATATCTCGAAAACTACGCTTCTGATCAAAAAATATCATAGAACATAAATTGTAGGAAACATGATTCTCTACAAAAAAGGTCTCTTAACATTTTGCCATAGCTCGCTTCGTTTCCGAGATATTTGCAGATATATCTCAAGGGAAGGGGCCTGACGGACATATTTCGTGATATTTCTTCTTCTTGTTGTTCTTCTTCTGCACAGCTAAGCTGGAAGTGGCATTTGCAGCTCGCAATAGTGCAGAGTTATCTCAAAGAAAGGGGCCACGGTGTTTCTGTATCTCTATTATGTTGGTGCGGCTTCGGAACTTTTAAATATCTCGATATATCTCGAAAACTACGCTTCTGATCAAAAAATATCATACAACGTAAATTGTAGGAAACATTATTCTCTACAAAAAAGGTCTCTTAACATTTTGCCATAGCTCGCTTCGTTTCCGAGATATTTGCAGATTCAGCTCAAAGGAACGGGCCTGACGGACATATTTCGAGATACATCTTCTTCTTGTTGTTCTTCTTCTGCACAGCTGAGCTGGAAGTGGCATTTGCAGGTCGCAATAGTGCAGAGTTATCTCAAAGAAAGGGGCCACGGTGTTTCTGTATCTCTATTATGTTGGTGCGGCTTCGGAACTTTTAAATATCTCGATATATCTCGAAAACTACGCTTCTGATCAAAAAATATCATAGAACGTAAATTGTAGGAAACATTATTCTCTACAAAAAAGGTCTCTTAACATTTTGCCATAGCTCGCTTCGTTTCCGAGATATTTGCAGATTTATCTCAAGGGAAGGGTCCTGATGGACATATTTCGAGATATTTCTTCTTCTTGTTGTTCTTCTTCTGCACAGCTAAACTGGAAGTGGCATTTCCAGCTCGCAATCGTGCAGAGTTATCTCAAAGAAAGGGGCCACGGTGTTTCTGTATCTCTATTATGTTGGTGCGGCTTCGGAGCTTTTAAATATCTTGATATATCTCGAGAACTACGCCTCTGATCGAAAAATATCATAGAACATAAAAAGTAGGAAACTTAATTCTCTACAAAAAAGGTCTCTTAACATTTTGCCATAGCTCGCTTCGTTTCCGAGATATTTATAGATTTATCTCAAGGGAAGGGGCCTGACGGACATATTTCGAGATATTTCTTCTTCTTGTTGTTCTTCTTCTGCACAGCTAAGCTGGAAGTGGCATTTGCAGCGCGCAATCGTGCAGAGTTATCTCAAAGAAAGGGGCCACGGTGTTTCTGTATCTCTATTATGTTGGTGCGGCTTCGGAACTTTTAAGTATCTTGATATATCTCGAGAACTACGCATCTGATCAAAAAATATCATAGAAGATAAAAAGTAGGAAACTTAATTCTCTACAAAAAAGGTCTCTTAACATTTCGCCATAGCTCGCTTCGTTTCCGAGATATTTGCAGATTTATCTCAAGGGAAGGGGCCTGTCGGATATATTTCGAGATATTTCTTCTTCTTGTTGTTCTTCTTCTGCACAGCTAAGCTGGAAGTGGCATTTGCGGCTCGCACTAGTGCAGAGTTATCTCAAAGAAAGGGGCCACGGTGTTTCTGTATCTCTATTATGTTGGTGCGGCTTCGGAACTTTTAAATATCTCGATATATCTCGAAAACTACGCTTCTGATCAAAAAATATCATAGAACATAAATTGTAGGAAACATAATTCTCTACAAAAAACGTCTCTTAACATTTTGCCATAGCTCGCTTCGTTTCCGAGATATTTGCAGATTCAGCTCAAAGGAACGGGCCTGACGGACATATTTCGAGATACTTCTTCTTCTTGTTGTTCTTCCTCTGCACAGCTAAGCTGGAAGTGGCATTTGCAGCTCGCAATAGTGCAGAGTTATCTCAAAGAAAGGGGCCACGGTGTTTCTGTATCTCTATTATGTTGGTGCGGCTTCGGAACTTTTAAATATCTTGATATATCTCGAGAACTACGCATCTGATCAAAAAATATCATAGAACATAAAAAGTAGGAAACTTAATTCTCTACAAAAAAGGTCTCTTAACATTTTGCCATAGCTCGCTTCGTTTCCGAGATATTTGCAGATTTATCTCAAGGGAAGGGGCCTGACGGACATATTTCGAGATATTTCTTCTTCTTGTTGTTCTTCTTCTGCACAGCTGAGCTGGAAGTGGCATTTGCAGGTCGCAATAGTGCAGAGTTATCTCAAAGAAAGGGGCCACGGTGTTTCTGTATCTCTATTATGTTGGTGCGGCTTTGGAACTTTTAAATATCTCGATATATCTCGAAAACTACGCTTCTGATCAAAAAATGTCATAGTACGTAAATTGTAGGAAACATTATTCTCTACAAAAAAGGTCTCTTAACATTTTGCCATAGCTCGCTTCGTTTCCGAGATATTTGCAGATTTATCTCAAGGGAAGGGGCCTGACGGACATATTTCGAGATATTTCTTCTTCTTGTTGTTCTTCTTCTGCACAGCTAAGCTGGAAGTGGCATTTGCGGCTCGCACTAGTGCAGAGTTATCTCAAAGAAAGGGGCCACGGTGTTTCTGTATCCCTATTATGTTGGTGCGGCTTCGGAACTTTTAAATATCTCGATATATCTCGAAAACTACGCTTCTGATCAAAAAATATCATAGAACATAAATTGTAGGAAGCATAATTCCCTATAAAAAACGTCTCTTAACATTTTGCCATAGCTCGCTTCGTTTCCGAGATATTTGCAGATTCAGCTCAAAGGAACTGGCCTGACGGACATATTTCGAGATATTTCTTCTTCTTGTTGTTCTTCCTCTGCACAGCTAAGCTGGAAGTGGCATTTGCAGCTCGCAATAGTGCAGAGTTATCTCAAAGAAAGGGGCCACGGTGTTTCTGTATCTCTATTATGTTGGTGCGGCTTCGGAACTTTTAAATATCTTGATATATCTCGAGAACTACGCATCTGATCAAAAAATGTCATAGAACATAAAAAGTAGGAAACTTAATTCTCTACAAAAAAGGTCTCTTAACATTTCGCCATAGCTCGCTTCGTTTCCGAGATATTTGCAGATTTATCTCAAGGGAAGGGGCCTGACGGACATATTTCGAGATATTTCTTCTTCTTGTTGTTCTTCCTCTGCACAGCTAAGCTGGAAGTGGCATTTGCAGCTCGCAATAGTGCAGAGTTATCTCAAAGAAAGGGGCCACGGTGTTTCTGTATCTCTATTATGTTGGTGCGGCTTCGGAACTTTTAAATATCTTGATATATCTCGAGAACTACGCATCTGATCAAAAAATATCATACAACATAAAAAGTAGGAAACTTAATTCTCAACAAAAAAGGTCTCTTAACATTTTGCCATAGCTCGCTTCGTTTCCGAGATATTTGCAGATTTATCTCAAGGGAAGGGGCCTGACGGACATATTTCGAGATATTTCTTCTTCTTGTTGTTCTTCTTCTGCACAGCTAAGCTGGAACTGGCATTTGCGGCTCGCAGTAGTGCAGAGTTATCTCAAAGAAAGGGGGCACGGTGTTTCTGTATCTCTATTATGTTGGTGCGGCTTCGGAACTTTTAAATATCTCGATGTATCTCGAAAACTACGCTTCTGATCAAAAAATATCATAGAACATAAATTGTAGGAAGCATAATTCGCTACAAAAAAGGTCTCTTAACATTTTGCCATAGCTCGCTTCGTTTCCGAGATATTTGCAGATATATCTCAAGGGAAGGGGCCTGACGGACATATTTCGAGATATTTCTTCTTCTTGTTGTTCTTCTTCTGCACAGCTAAGCTGGAAGTGGCATTTGCGGCTCGCACTAGTGCAGAGTTATCTCAAAGAAAGGGGCCACGGTGTTTCTGTATCCCTATTATGTTGGTGCGGCTTCGGAACTTTTAAATATCTCGATATATCTCGAAAACTACGCTTCTGATCAAAAAATATCATAGAACATAAATTGTAGGAAACATAATTCTCTATAAAAAACGTCTGTTAACATTTTGCCATAGCTCGCTTCGTTTCCGAGATATTTGCAGATTCAGCTCAAAGGAACTGGCCTGACGGACATATTTCCAGATATTTCTTCTTCTTGTTGTTCTTCCTCTGCACAGCTAAGCTGGAAGTGGCATTTGCAGCTCGCAATAGTGCAGAGTTATCTCAAAGAAAGGGGCCACGGTGTTTCTGTATCTCTATTATGTTGGTGCGGCTTCGGAACTTTTAAATATCTTGATATATCTCGAGAACTACGCATCTGATCAAAAAATATCATAGAACATAAAAAGTAGGAAACTTAATTCTCTACAAAAAAGGTCTCTTAACATTTCGCCATAGCTCGCTTCGTTTCCGAGATATTTGCAGATTTATCTCAAGGGAAGGGGCCTGACGGACATATTTCGAGATATTTCTTCTTCTTGTTGTCCTTCTTCTGCACAGCTAAGCTGGAAGTGGCATTTACAGCTCGTAATCGTGCAGAGTTATCTCAAAGAAAGGGGCCACGGTGTTTCTGTATCTCTATTATGTTGGTGCGGCTTCGGAACTTTTAAATATCTTGATATATCTCGAGAACTACGCATCTGATCAAAAAATATCATAGAACATAAAAAGTAGGAAACTTAATTCTCTACAAAAAAGGTCTCTCAACATTTCGCCATAGCTCGCTTCGTTTCCGAGATATTTGCAGATTTATCTCAAGGGAAGGGGCCTGACGGACATATTTCGAGATATTTCTTCTTCTTGTTGTTCTTCTTCTGCACAGCTAAGCTGGAAGTGGCATTTGCGGCTCGCACTAGTGCAGAGTTATCTCAAAGAAAGGGGCCACGGTGTTTCTGTATCCCTATTATGTTGGTGCGGCTTCGGAACTTTTAAATATCTCGATATATCTCGAAAACTACGCTTCTGATCGAAAAATATCATAGAACATAAATTGTAGGAAACAGAATTCTCTACAAAAAAGGTCTCTTAACATTTTGCCATAGCTCGCTTCGTTTCCGAGATATTTGCAGATATATCTCAAGGGAAGGGGCCTGACGGACATATTTCGAGATATTTCTTCTTCTTGTTGTTCTTCTTCTGCACAGCTAAGCTGGAAGTGGCATTTACAGCTCGCAATAGTGCAGAGTTATCTCAAAGAAAGGGGCCACGGTGTTTCTGTATCTCTATTATGTTGGTGCGGCTTCGGAACTTTTAAATATCTTGATATATCTCGAGAACTACGCATCTGATCAAAAAATATCATAGAAGATAAAAAGTAGGAAACTTAATTCTCTACAAAAAAGGTCTCTTAACATTTTGCCATAGCTCGCTTCGTTTCCGAGATATTTGCAGATTTATCTCAAGGGAAGGGGCCTGACGGACATATTTCGAGATATTTCTTCTTCTTGTTGTTCTTCTTCTGCACAGCTAAGCTGGAAGTGGCATTTGCGGCTCGCACTAGTGCAGAGTTATCTCAAAGAAAGGGGCCACGGTGTTTCTGTATCTCTATTATGTTGGTGCGGCTTCGGAACTTTTAAATATCTCGATATATCTCGAAAACTACGCTTCTGATCAAAAAATATTATAGAACATAAATTGTAGGAAACAGAATTCTCTACAAAAGAGGTCTCTTAACATTTTGCCATAGCTCGCTTCGTTTCCGAGATATTTGCAGATATATCTCAAGGGAAGGGGCCTGACGGACATATTTCGAGATATTTCTTCTTCTTGTTGTTCTTCTTCTGCACAGCTAAGCTGGAAGTGGCATTTACAGCTCGCAATAGTGCAGAGTTATCTCAAAGAAAGGGGCCACGGTGTTTCTGTATCTCTATTATGTTGGTGCGGCTTCGGAACTTTTAAATATCTTGATATATCTCGAGAACTACGCATCTGATCAAAAAATATCATAGAACATAAAAAGTAGGAAACTTAATTCTCTACAAAAAAGGTCTCTTAACATTTCGCCATAGCTCGCTTCGTTTCCGAGATATTTGCAGATTTATCTCAAGGGAAGGGGCCTGACGGACATATTTCGAGATATTTCTTCGTCTTGTTGTTCTTCCTCTGCACAGCTAAGCTGGAACTGGCATTTGCGGCTCGCAGTAGTGCAGAGTTATCTCAAAGAAAGGGGCCACGGTGTTTCTGTATCTCTATTATGTTGGTGCGGCTTCGGAACTTTTAAATATCTTGATATATCTCGAGAACTACGCATCTGATCAAAAAATATCATAGAACATAAAAAGTAGGAAACTTAATTCTCTACAAAAAAGGTCTCTTAACATTTCGCCATAGCTCGCTTCGTTTCCGAGATATTTGCAGATTTATCTCAAGGGAAGGGGCCTGACGGACATATTTCGAGATATTTCTTCTTCTTGTTGTTCTTCTTCTGCACAGCTAAGCTGGAAGTGGCATTTGCGGCTCGCACTAGTGCAGAGTTATCTCAAAGAAAGGGGCCACGGTGTTTCTGTATCCCTATTATGTTGGTGCGGCTTCGGAACTTTTAAATATCTCGATATATCTCGAAAACTACGCTTCTGATCAAAAAATATCATAGAACATAAACTGTAGGAAACATAATTCTCTATAAAAAACGTATCTTAACATTTTGCCATAGCTCGCTTCGTTTCCGAGATATTTGCAGATTCAGCTCAAAGGAACTGGCCTGACGGACATATTTCGAGATATTTCTTCTTCTTCTTGTTCTTCTTCTGCACAGCTAAGCTGGAAGTGGCATTTGCGGCTCGCACTAGTGCAGAGTTATCTCAAAGAAAGGGGCCACGGTGTTTCTGTATCCCTATTATGTTGGTGCGGCTTCGGAACTTTTAAATATCTCGATATATCTCGAAAACTACGCTTCTGATCAAAAAATATCATAGAACATAAATTGTAGGAAGCATAATTCCCTATAAAAAACGTCTCTTAACATTTTGCCATAGCTCGCTTCGTTTCCGAGATATTTGCAGATTCAGCTCAAAGGAACTGGCCTGACGGACATATTTCGAGATATTTCTTCTTCTTGTTGTTCTTCCTCTGCACAGCTAAGCTGGAAGTGGCATTTGCAGCTCGCAATAGTGCAGAGTTATCTCAAAGAAAGGGGCCACGGTGTTTCTGTATCTCTATTATGTTGGTGCGGCTTCGGAACTTTTAAATATCTTGATATATCTCGAGAACTACGCATCTGATCAAAAAATATCATAGAACATAAAAAGTAGGAAACTTAATTCTCTACAAAAAAGGTCTCTTAACATTTCGCCATAGCTCGCTTCGTTTCCGAGATATTTGCAGATTTATCTCAAGGGAAGGGGCCTGACGGACATATTTCGAGATATTTCTTCTTCTTGTTGTTCTTCCTCTGCACAGCTAAGCTGGAAGTGGCATTTGCAGCTCGCAATAGTGCACAGTTATCTCAAAGAAAGGGGCCACGGTGTTTCTGTATCTCTATTATGTTGGTGCGGCTTCGGAACTTTTAAATATCTTGATATATCTCGAGAACTACGCATCTGATCAAAAAATATCATACAACATAAAAAGTAGGAAACTTAATTCTCTACAAAAAAGGTCTCTTAACATTTTGCCATAGCTCGCTTCGTTTCCGAGATATTTGCAGATTTATCTCAAGGGAAGGGGCCTGACGGACATATTTCGAGATATTTCTTCTTCTTGTTGTTCTTCTTCTGCACAGCTAAGCTGGAACTGGCATTTGCGGCTCGCAGTAGTGCAGAGTTATCTCAAAGAAAGGGGGCACGGTGTTTCTGTATCTCTATTATGTTGGTGCGGCTTCGGAACTTTTAAATATCTCGATGTATCTCGAAAACTACGCTTCTGATCAAAAAATATCATAGAACATAAATTGTAGGAAGCATAATTCTCTACAAAAAAGGTCTCTTAACATTTTGCCATAGCTCGCTTCGTTTCCGAGATATTTGCAGATATATCTCAAGGGAAGGGGCCTGACGGACATATTTCGAGATATTTCTTCTTCTTGTTGTTCTTCTTCTGCACAGCTAAGCTGGAAGTGGCATTTGCGGCTCGCACTAGTGCAGAGTTATCTCAAAGAAAGGGGCCACGGTGTTTCTGTATCCCTATTATGTTGGTGCGGCTTCGGAACTTTTAAATATCTCGATATATCTCGAAAACTACGCTTCTGATCAAAAAATATCATAGAACATAAATTGTAGGAAACATAATTCTCTATAAAAAACGTCTGTTAACATTTTGCCATAGCTCGCGTCGTTTCCGAGATATTTGCAGATTTATCTCAAGGGAAGGGGCCTGACGGACATATTTCGAGATATTTCTTCTTCTTGTTGTCCTTCTTCTGCACAGCTAAGCTGGAAGTGGCATTTACAGCTCGTAATCGTGCAGAGTTATCTCAAAGAAAGGGGCCACGGTGTTTCTGTATCTCTATTATGTTGGTGCGGCTTCGGAACTTTTAAATATCTTGATATATCTCGAGAACTACGCATCTGATCAAAAAATATCATAGAACATAAAAAGTAGGAAACTTAATTCTCTACAAAAAAGGTCTCTTAACATTTCGCCATAGCTCGCTTCGTTTCCGAGATATTTGCAGATTTATCTCAAGGGAAGGGGCCTGACGGACATATTTCGAGATATTTCTTCTTCTTGTTGTTCTTCTTCTGCACAGCTAAGCTGGAAGTGGCATTTGCGGCTCGCACTAGTGCAGAGTTATCTCAAAGAAAGGGGCCACGGTGTTTCTGTATCTCTATTATGTTGGTGCGGTTTCGGAACTTTTAAATATCTTGATATATCTCGAGAACTACGCATCTGATCAAAAAATATCATAGAACATAAAAAGTAGGAAACTTAATTCTCTGCAAATAAGGTCTCTTAACATTTTGCCATAGCTCGCGTCGTTTCCGAGATATTTGCAGATTTATCTCAAGGGAAGGGGCCTGACGGACATATTTCGAGATATTTCTTCTTCTTGTTGTTCTTCTTCTGCGCAGCTAAGCTGGAAGTGGCATTTGCAGCTCGCAATAGTGCAGAGATATCTCAAAGAAAGGGGCCACGCTGTTTCTGTATCTCTATTATGTTGGTGCGGCTTCGGAACTTTTAAATATCTTGATATATCTCGAGAGCTACGCGTCTGATCAAAAAATATCATAGAACATAAAAAGTAGGAAACATAATTCTCTACAAAAAAGGTCTCTTAACATTTTGTCATAGCTCGCTTCGTTTCCGAGATATTTGCAGATATATCTCAAGGGAAGGGGCCTGACGGACATATTTCGAGATATTTCTTCTTCTTGTTGTTCTTCGTCTGCACAGCTAAGCTGGAAGTGGCATTTACAGCGCGCAATAGTGCAGAGTTATCTCAAAGAAAGGGGCCACGGTGTTTCTCTATCTCTATTATGTTGGTGCGGCTTCGGAACTTTTAAATATCTTGATATATCTCGAGAGCTACGCGTCTGATCAAAAAATATCATAGAACATAGAAAGTAGGAAACATAATTCTCTACAAAAAAGGTCTCTTAACATTTTGCCATAGCTCGCTTCGTTTCCGAGATATTTGCAGATTTATCTCAAGGGAAGGGGCCTGACGGACATATTTCGAGATATTTCTTCTTCTTGTTGTTCTTCTTCTGCACAGCTAAGCTGGAAGTGGCATTTGCAGCTCGCAATAGTGCAGAGTTATCTCAAAGAAAGGGGCCACGGTGTTTCTGTATCTCTATTATGTTGGTGCGGCTTCGGAACTTTTAGATATCTTGATATATCTCGAGAACTACGCATCTGATCAGAAAATATCATAGAACATGAAAAGTAGGAAACTTAATTCTCTACACAAAAGGTCTCTTAACATTTTGCCATAGCTCGCTTCGTTTCCGAGATATTTGCAGATTTATCTCAAGGGAAGGGGCCTGACGGACATATTTCGAGATATTTCTTCTTCTTGTTGTTCTTCTTCTGCACAGCTAAGCTGGAAGTGGCATTTGCGGCTCGCACTAGTGCAGAGTTATCTCAACGAAAGGGGCCACGGTGTTTCTGTATCTCTATTATGTTGGTGCGGCTTCGGAACTTTTAAATATCTCGAAAACTACGCTTCTGATCAAAAAATATCATAGAACATAAATTGTAGGAAACATAATTCTCTATAAAAAACGTCTCTTAACATTTTGCCATAGCTCGCTTCGTTTCCGAGATATTTGCAGATTTATCTCAAGGGAAGGGGCCTGACGGACATATTTCGAGATATTTCTTCTTCTTGTTGTTCTTCTTCTGCACAGCTAAGCTGGAAGTGGCATTTGCGGCTCGCACTAGTGCAGAGTTATCTCAAAGAAAGGGGCCACGGTGTTTCTGTATCTCTATTATGTTGGTGCGGTTTCGGAACTTTTAAATATCTTGATATATCTCGAGAGCTACGCGTCTGATCAAAAAATATCATAGAACATAAAAAGTAGGAAACATAATTCTCTACAAAAAAGGTCTCTTAACATTTTGCCATAGCTCGCTTCGTTTCCGAGATATTTGCAGATTTATCTCAAGGGAAGTGGCCTGACGGACATATTTCGAGATATTTCTTCTTCTTGTTGTTCTTCTTCTGCACAGCTAAGCTGGAAGTGGCATTTGCGGCTCGCTCTAGTGCAGAGTTATCTCAAAGAAAGGGGCCACGGTGTTTCTGTATCTCTATTATGTTGGTGCGGCTTCGGAACTTTTAAATATCTTGATATATCTCGAGAACTACGCATCTGATCAAAAAATATCATAGAACATAAAAAGTAGGAAACTTAATTCTCTACAAAAAAGGTCTCTTAACATTTCGCCATAGCTCGCTTCGTTTCCGAGATATTTGCAGATTTATCTCAAGGGAAGGGGCCTGACGGACATATTTCGAGATATTTCTTCTTCTTGTTGTTCTTCTTCTGCGCAGCTAAGCTGGAAGTGGCATTTGCAGCTCGCAATAGTGCAGAGATATCTCAAAGAAAGGGGCCACGCTGTTTCTGTATCTCTATTATGTTGGTGCGGCTTCGGAACTTTTAAATATCTTGATATATCTCGAGAGCTACGCGTCTGGTCAAAAAATATCATAGAACATAAAAAGTAGGAAACATAATTCTCTACAAAAAAGGTCTCTTAACATTTTGCCATAGCTCGCTTCGTTTCCGAGATATTTGCAGATTTATCTCAAGGGAAGGGGCCTGACGGACATATTTCGAGATATTTCTTCTTCTTGTTGTTCTTCTTCTGCACAGCTAAGCTGGAAGTGGCATTTGCGGCTCGCACTAGTGCAGGGTTATCTCAAAGAAAGGGGCCACGGTGTTTCTGTATCTCTATTATGTTGGTGCGGCTTCGGAACTTTTAAATATCTTGATATATCTCGAGAACTACGCATCTGATCCAAAAATATCATAGAACATAAATAGTAGGAAACTTAATTCTCTACAAAAAAGGTCTCTCAACATTTTGCCATAGCTCGCTTCGTTTCCGAGATATTTGCAGATTTATCTCAAGGGAAGGGGCCTGACGGACATATTTCCAGATATTTCTTCTTCTTGTTGTTCTTCTTCTGCACAGCTAAGCTGGAAGTGGCATTTGCAACTCGCAATAGTGCAGATTTATCTCAAAGAAAGGGGCCACGGTGTTTCTGTATCTCTATTATGTTGGTGCGGCTTCGGAACTTTTAAATATCTTGATATATCTCGAGAACTACGCATCTGATCAAAAAATATCATAGAACATAAAAAGTAGGAAACTTAATTCTCTACAAAAAAGGTCTCTTAACATTTTGCATTAGCTCGCTTCGTTTCCGAGATATTTGCAGATTTATCTCAAGGGAAGGGGCCTGACGGACATATTTCGAGATATTTCTTCTTCTTGTTGTTCTTCTTCTGCACAGCTAAGCTGGAAGTGGCATTTGCGGCTCGCACTAGTGCAGAGTTATCTCAACGAAAGGGGCCACGGTGTTTCTGTATCTCTATTATGTTGGTGCGGCTTCGGAACTTTTAAATATCTCGATATATCTCGAAAACTACGCTTCTGATCAAAAAATATCATAGAACATAAATTGTAGGAAACATAATTCTCTACAAAAAAGGTCTCTTAACATTTTGTCATAGCTCGCTTCGTTTCCGAGATATTTGCAGATATATCTCAAGGGAAGGGGCCTGACGGACATATTTCGAGATATTTCTTCTTCTTGTTGTTCTTCTTCTGCACAGCTAAGCTGGAAGTGGCATTTACAGCGCGCAATAGTGCAGAGTTATCTCAAAGAAAGGGGCCACGGTGTTTCTGTATCTCTATTATGTTGGTGCGGCTTCGGAACTTTTAAATATCTTGATATATCTCGAGAACTACGCATCTGATCAAAAAATATCATAGAACATAAAAAGTAGGAAGCTTAATTCTCTACAAAAGAGGTCTCTTAACATTTTGCCATAGCTCGCTTCGTTTCCGAGATATTTGCAGATTTATCTCAAGGGAAGGGGCCTAACGGACATATTTCGAGATATTTCTTCTTCTTGTTGTTCTTCTTCTGCACAGCTAAGCTGGAAGTGGCATTTGCGGCTCGCACTAGTGCAGGGTTATCTCAAAGAAAGGGGCCACGGTGTTTCTGTATCCCTATTATGTTGGTGCGGCTTCGGAACTTTTAAATATCTCGATATATCTCGAAAACTACGCTTCTGATCAAAAAATATCATAGAACATAAATTGTAGGAAACATAATTCTCTACAAAAAAGGTCTCTTAACATTTTGTCATAGCTCGCTTCGTTTCCGAGATATTTGCAGATATATCTCAAGGGAAGGGGCCTGACGGACATATTTCGAGATATTTCTTCTTCTTGTTGTTCTTCTTCTGCACAGCTAAGCTGGAAGTGGCATTTGCGGCTCGCACTAGTGCAGAGTTATCTCAAAGAAAGGGGCCACGGTGTTTCTGTATCTCTATTATGTTGGTGCGGTTTCGGAACTTTTAAATATCTTGATATATCTCGAGAACTACGCATCTGATCAAAAAATATCATAGAACATAAAAAGTAGGAAACTTAATTCTCTGCAAATAAGGTCTCTTAACATTTTGCCATAGCTCGCTTCGTTTCCGAGATATTTGCAGATTTATCTCAAGGGAAGGGGCCTGACGGACATATTTCGAGATATTTCTTCTTCTTGTTGTTCTTCTTCTGCGCAGCTAAGCTGGAAGTGGCATTTGCAGCTCGCAATAGTGCAGAGATATCTGAAAGAAAGGGGCCACGCTGTTTCTGTATCTCTATTATGTTGGTGCGGCTTCGGAACTTTTAAATATCTTGATATATCTCGAGAGCTACGCGTCTGGTCAAAAAATATCATAGAACATAAAAAGTAGGAAACATAATTCTCTACAAAAAAGGTCTCTTAACATTTTGCCATAGCTCGCTTCGTTTCCGAGATATTTGCAGATTTATCTCAAGGGAAGGGGCCTGACGGACATATTTCGAGATATTTCTTCTTCTTGTTGTTCTTCTTCTGCACAGCTAAGCTGGAAGTGGCATTTGCAGCTCGCAATAGTGCAGAGTTATCTCAAAGAAAGGGGCCACGGTGTTTCTGTATCTCTATTATGTTGGTGCGGCTTCGGAACTTTTAGATATCTTGATATATCTCGAGAACTACGCATCTGATCAGAAAATATCATAGAACATGAAAAGTAGGAAACATAATTCTCTACAAAAAAGGTCTCTTAACATTTTGCCATAGCTCGCTTCGTTTCCGAGATATTTGCAGATTTATCTCAAGGGAAGGGGCCTAACGGACATATTTCGAGATATTTCTTCTTCTTGTTGTTCTTCTTCTGCACAGCTAAGCTGGAAGTGGCATTTGCGGCTCGCACTAGTGCAGGGTTATCTCAAAGAAAGGGGCCACGGTGTTTCTGTATCTCTATTATGTTGGTGCGGCTTCGGAACTTTTAAATATCTTGATATATCTCGAGAACTACGCATCTGATCAAAAAATATCATAGAACATAAAAAGTAGGAAGCTTAATTCTCTACAAAAGAGGTCTCTTAACATTTTGCCATAGCTCGCTTCGTTTCCGAGATATTTGCAGATTTATCTCAAGGGAAGGGGCCTAACGGACATATTTCGAGATATTTCTTCTTCTTGTTGTTCTTCTGCACAGCTAAGCTGGAAGTGGCATTTGCGGCTCGCACTAGTGCAGGGTTATCTCAAAGAAAGGGGCCACGGTGTTTCTGTATCCCTATTATGTTGGTGCGGCTTCGGAACTTTTAAATATCTCGATATATCTCGAAAACTACGCTTCTGCTCAAAAAATATCATAGAACATAAATTGTAGGAAACATAATTCTCTACAAAAAAGGTCTCTTAACATTTTGTCATAGCTCGCTTCGTTTCCGAGATATTTGCAGATATATCTCAAGGGAAGGGGCCTGACGGACATATTTCGAGATATTTCTTCTTCTTGTTGTTCTTCTTCTGCACAGCTAAGCTGGAAGTGGCATTTGCGGCTCGCTCTAGTGCAGAGTTATCTCAAAGAAAGGGGCCACGGTGTTTCTGTATCTCTATTATGTTGGTGCGGCTTCGGAACTTTTAAATATCTTGATATATCTCGAGAACTACGCATCTGATCCAAAAATATCATAGAACATAAATAGTAGGAAACTTAATTCTCTACAAAAAAGGTCTCTCAACATTTTGCCATAGCTCGCTTCGTTTCCGAGATATTTGCAGATTTATCTCAAGGGAAGGGGCCTGACGGACATATTTCCAGATATTTCTTCTTCTTGTTGTTCTTCTTCTGCACAGCTAAGCTGGAAATGGCATTTGCAACTCGCAATAGTGCAGAGTTATCTCAAAGAAAGGGGCCACGGTGTTTCTGTATCTCTATTATGTTGGTGCGGTTTCGGAACTTTTAAATATCTTGATATATCTCGAGAGCTACGCGTCTGATCAAAAAATATCATAGAACATAAAAAGTAGGAAACATAATTCTCTACAAAAAAGGTCTCTTAACATTTTGCCATAGCTCGCTTCGTTTCCGAGATATTTGCAGATTTATCTCAAGGGAAGTGGCCTGACGGACATATTTCGAGATATTTCTTCTTCTTGTTGTTCTTCTTCTGCACAGCTAAGCTGGAAGTGGCATTTGCGGCTCGCTCTAGTGCAGAGTTATCTCAAAGAAAGGGGCCACGGTGTTTCTGTATCTCTATTATGTTGGTGCGGCTTCGGAACTTTTAAATATCTTGATATATCTCGAGAACTACGCATCTGATCCAAAAATATCATAGAACATAAATAGTAGGAAACTTAATTCTCTACAAAAAAGGTCTCTCAACATTTTGCCATAGCTCGCTTCGTTTCCGAGATATTTGCAGATTTATCTCAAGGGAAGGGGCCTAACGGACATATTTCGAGATATTTCTTCTTCTTGTTGTTCTTCTTCTGCACAGCTAAGCTGGAAGTGGCATTTGCGGCTCGCACTAGTGCAGGGTTATCTCAAAGAAAGGGGCCACGGTGTTTCTGTATCTCTATTATGTTGGTGCGGCTTCGGAACTTTTAAATATCTTGATATATCTCGAGAACTACGCGTCTGATCAAAAAATATCATAGAACATAAAAAGTAGGAAACTTAATTCTCTACAAAAAAGGTCTCTTAACATTTTGCCATAGCTCGCTTCGTTTCCGAGATATTTGCAGATTTATCTCAAGGGAAGGGGCCTGACGGACATATTTCGAGATATTTCTTCTTCTTGTTGTTCTTCTTCTGCACAGCTAAGCTGGAAGTGGCATTTGCGGCTCGCACTAGTGCAGAGTTATCTCAACGAAAGGGGCCACGGTGTTTCTGTATCTCTATTATGTTGGTGCGGCTTCGGAACTTTTAAATATCTCGATATATCTCGAAAACTACGCTTCTGATCAAAAAATATCATAGAACATAAATTGTAGGAAACATAATTCTCTACAAAAAAGGTCTCTTAACATTTTGTCATAGCTCGCTTCGTTTCCGAGATATTTGCAGATATATCTCAAGGGAAGGGGCCTGACGGACATATTTCGAGATATTTCTTCTTCTTGTTGTTCTTCTTCTGCACAGCTAAGCTGGAAGTGGCATTTACAGCGCGCAATAGTGCAGAGTTATCTCAAAGAAAGGGGCCACGGTGTTTCTGTATCTCTATTATGTTGGTGCGGCTTCGGAACTTTTAAATATCTTGATATATCTCGAGAACTACGCATCTGATCAAAAAATATCATAGAACATAAAAAGTAGGAAGCTTAATTCTCTACAAAAGAGGTCTCTTAACATTTTGCCATAGCTCGCTTCGTTTCCGAGATATTTGCAGATTTATCTCAAGGGAAGGGGCCTAACGGACATATTTCGAGATATTTCTTCTTCTTGTTGTTCTTCTTCTGCACAGCTAAGCTGGAAGTGGCATTTGCGGCTCGCACTAGTGCAGGGTTATCTCAAAGAAAGGGGCCACGGTGTTTCTGTATCCCTATTATGTTGGTGCGGCTTCGGAACTTTTAAATATCTCGATATATCTCGAAAACTACGCTTCTGATCAAAAAATATCATAGAACATAAATTGTAGGAAACATAATTCTCTACAAAAAAGGTCTCTTAACATTTTGTCATAGCTCGCTTCGTTTCCGAGATATTTGCAGATATATCTCAAGGGAAGGGGCCTGACGGACATATTTCGAGATATTTCTTCTTCTTGTTGTTCTTCTTCTGCACAGCTAAGCTGGAAGTGGCATTTGCGGCTCGCACTAGTGCAGGGTTATCTCAAAGAAAGGGGCCACGGTGTTTCTGTATCCCTATTATGTTGGTGCGGCCTCGGAACTTTTAAATATCTCGATATATCTCGAAAACTACGCTTCTGATCAAAAAATATCATAGAACATAAATTGTAGGAAACATAATTCTCTATAAAAAACGTCTCTTAACATTTTGCCATAGCTCGCTTCGTTTCCGAGATATTTGCAGATTTATCTCAAGGGAAGGGGCCTGACGGACATATTTCCAGATATTTCTTCTTCTTGTTGTTCTTCTTCTGCACAGCTAAGCTGGAAATGGCATTTGCAACTCGCAATAGTGCAGAGTTATCTCAAAGAAAGGGGCCACGGTGTTTCTGTATCTCTATTATGTTGGTGCGGTTTCGGAACTTTTAAATATCTTGATATATCTCGAGAGCTACGCGTCTGATCAAAAAATATCATAGAACATAAAAAGTAGGAAACATAATTCTCTACAAAAAAGGTCTCTTAACATTTTACCATAGCTCGCTTCGTTTCCGAGATATTTGCAGATTTATCTCAAGGGAAGTGGCCTGACGGACATATTTCGAGATATTTCTTCTTCTTGTTGTTCTTCTTCTGCACAGCTAAGCTGGAAGTGGCATTTGCGGCTCGCTCTAGTGCAGAGTTATCTCAAAGAAAGGGGCCACGGTGTTTCTGTATCTCTATTATGTTGGTGCGGCTTCGGAACTTTTAAATATCTTGATATATCTCGAGAACTACGCATCTGATCCAAAAATATCATAGAACATAAATAGTAGGAAACTTAATTCTCTACAAAAAAGGTCTCTCAACATTTTGCCATAGCTCGCTTCGTTTCCGAGATATTTGCAGATTTATCTCAAGGGAAGGGGCCTGACGGACATATTTCCAGATATTTCTTCTTCTTGTTGTTCTTCTTCTGCACAGCTAAGCTGGAAGTGGCATTTGCGGCTCGCACTAGTGCAGGGTTATCTCAAAGAAAGGGGCCACGGTGTTTCTGTATCCCTATTATGTTGGTGCGGCTTCGGAACTTTTAAATATCTCGATATATCTCGAAAACTACGCTTCTGATCAAAAAATATCATAGAACATAAATTGTAGGAAACATAATTCTCTACAAAAAAGGTCTCTTAACATTTTGTCATAGCTCGCTTCGTTTCCGAGATATTTGCAGATATATCTCAAGGGAAGGGGCCTGACGGACATATTTCGAGATATTTCTTCTTCTTGTTGTTCTTCTTCTGCACAGCTAAGCTGGAAGTGGCATTTGCGGCTCGCACTAGTGCAGGGTTATCTCAAAGAAAGGGGCCACGGTGTTTCTGTATCCCTATTATGTTGGTGCGGCTTCGGAACTTTTAAATATCTCGATATATCTCGAAAACTACGCTTCTGATCAAAAAATATCATAGAACATAAAAAGTAGGAAACTTAATTCTCTACAAAAAAGGTCTCTTAACATTTTGCCATAGCTCGCTTCGTTTCCGAGATATTTGCAGATTTATCTCAAGGGAAGGGGCCTGACGGACATATTTCGAGATATTTCTTCTTCTTGTTGTTCTTCTTCTGCACAGCTAAGCTGGAAGTGGCATTTGCGGCTCGCACTAGTGCAGAGTTATCTCAACGAAAGGGGCCACGGTGTTTCTGTATCTCTATTATGTTGGTGCGGCTTCGGAACTTTTAAATATCTCGATATATCTCGAAAACTACGCTTCTGATCAAAAAATATCATAGAACATAAATTGTAGGAAACATAATTCTCTACAAAAAAGGTCTCTTAACATTTCGCCATAGCTCGCTTCGTTTCCGAGATATTTGCAGATATATCTCAAGGGAAGGGGCCTGACGGACATATTTCGAGATATTTTTTCTTCTTGTTGTTCTTCTTCTGCACAGCTAAGCTGGAAGTGGCATTTACAGCTCGCAATAGTGCAGAGTTATCTCAAAGAAAGGGGCCACGGTGTTTCTGTATCTCTATTATGTTGGTGCGGCTTCGGAACTTTTAAATATCTTGATATATCTCGAGAACTACGCATCAGATCAAAAAATATCATACAACATAAAAAGTAGGAAACTTAATTCTCTACAAAAAAGGTCTCTTAACATTTTGCCATAGCTCTCTTCGTTTCCGAGATATTTGCAGATTTATCTCAAGGGAAGGGGCCTGACGGACATATTTCGAGATATTGCTTCTTCTTGTTGTTCTTCTGCACAGCTAAGCTGGAAGTGGCATTTGCAGCTCGCAATAGTGCATAGTTATCTGAAAGAAAGGGGCCACGGTGTTTCTGTATCTCTATTATGTTGGTGCGGCTTCGGAACTTTTAAATATCTTGATATATCTCGAGAACTACGCATCTAATCAAAAAATATCATAGAACATAAAAAGTAGGAAACTTAATTCTCTACAAAAAAGGTCTCTTAACATTTTGCCATAGCTCTCTTCGTTTCCGAGATATTTGCAGATTTATCTCAAGGGAAGGGGCCTGACGGACATATTTCGAGATATTTCTTCTTCTTGTTGTTCTTCTTCTGCACAGCTAAGCTGGAAGTGGCATTTGCAGCTCGCAATAGTGCAGAGTTATCTCAAAGAAAGGGGCCACGGTGTTTCTGTATCTCTATTATGTTGGTGCGGCTTCGGAACTTTTAGATATCTTGATATATCTCGAGAACTACGCATCTGATCAAAAAATATCATAGAACATAAAAAGTAGGAAACGTAATTCTCTACAAAAAAGGTCTCTTAACATTTTGCCATAGCTCGCTTCGTTTCCGAGATATTTGCAGATTTATCTCAAGGGAAGGGGCCTGACGGACATATTTCGAGATATTTCTTCTTCTTGTTGTTCTTCTTCTGCACAGCTAAGCTGGAAGTGGCATTTGCGGCTCGCACTAGTGCAGAGTTATCTCAACGAAAGGGGCCACGGTGTTTCTGTATCTCTATTATGTTGGTGCGGCTTCGGAACTTTTAAATATCTCGATATATCTCGAAAACTACGCTTCTGATCAAAAAATATCATAGAACATAAATTGTAGGAAACTTAATTCTCTACAAAAAAGGTCTCTTAACATTTTGCCATAGCTCTCTTCGTTTCCGAGATATTTGCAGATTTATCTCAAGGGAAGGGGCCTGACGGACATATTTCGAGATAT
This sequence comes from Osmia lignaria lignaria, assembly GCF_051020975.1. NCBI lineage: Eukaryota > Metazoa > Arthropoda > Insecta > Hymenoptera > Megachilidae > Osmia > Osmia lignaria. The sequence continues at coordinate 2,129,945 of NW_027478169.1, read as the reverse complement.
TTCTTCTTCTTGTTGTTCTTCTTCTGCACAGCTAAGCTGGAAGTGGCATTTGCAGCTCGCAATAGTGCAGAGTTATCTCAAAGAAAGGGGCCACGGTGTTTCTGTATCTCTATTATGTTGGTGCGGCTTCGGAACTTTTAAATATCTCGATATATCTCGAAAACTACGCTTCTGATCAAAAAATATCATAGAACATAGATTGTAGGAAACATAATTCTCTACAAAAAAGGTCTCTTAACATTTTGCCATAGCTCGCTTCGTTTCCGAGATATTTGCAGATATATCTCAAGGGAAGGGGCCTGACGGACATATTTCGAGATATTTCTTCTTCTTGTTGTTCTTCTTCTGCACAGCTAAGCTGGAAGTGGCATTTACAGCTCGCAATAGTGCAGAGTTATCTCAAAGAAAGGGGCCACGGTGTTTCTGTATCTCTATTATGTTGGTGCGGCTTCGGAACTTTTAAATATCTTGATATATCTCGAGAACTACGCATCAGATCAAAAAATATCATAGAACATAAAAAGTAGGAAACTTAATTCTCTACAAAAAAGGTCTCTTAACATTTTGCCATAGCTCTCTTCGTTTCCGAGATATTTGCAGATTTATCTCAAGGGAAGGGGCCTGACGGACATATTTCGAGATATTTCTTCTTCTTGATGTTCTTCTTCTGCACAGCTAAGCTGGAAGTGGCATTTGCAGCTCGCAATAGTGCAGAGTTATCTCAAAGAAAGGGGCCACGGTGTTTCTGTATCTCTATTATGTTGGTGCGGCTTCGGAACTTTTAAATATCTTGATATATCTCGAGAACTACGCATCTGATCCAAAAATATCATAGAACATAAAACGTAGGAAACTTAATTCTCTACAAAAAAGGTCTCTCAACATTTTGCCATAGCTCGCTTCGTTTCCGAGATATTTGCAGATTTATCTCAAGGGAAGGGGCCTGACGGACATATTTCGAGATATTTCTTCTTCTTGTTGTTCTTCTTCTGCACAGCTAAGCTGGAAGTGGCATTTGCAGCTCGCAATAGTGCAGAGTTATCTCAAAGAAAGGGGCCACGGTGTTTCTGTATGTCTATTATGTTGGTGCGGCTTCCGAACTTTTAGATATCTTGATATATCTCGAGAACTACGCATCTGATCAAAAAATATCATACAACATAAAAAGTAGGAAACGTAATTCTCTACAAAAAAGGTCTCTTAACATTTTGCCATAGCTCGCTTCGTTTCCGAGATATTTGCAGATTTATCTCAAGGGAAGGGGCCTGACGGACATATTTCGAGATATTTCTTCTTCTTGTTGTTCTTCTTCTGCACAGCTAAGCTGGAAGTGGCATTTGCAGCTCGCAATAGTGCAGAGTTATCTCAAAGAAAGGGGCCACGGTGTTTCTGTATCTCTATTATGTTGGTGCGGCTTCGGAACTTTTAGATATCTTGATATATCTCGAGAACTACGCATCTGATCAAAAAATATCATAGAACATAAAAAGTAGGAAACGTAATTCTCTACAAAAAAGGTCTCTTAACATTTTGCCATAGCTCGCTTCGTTTCCGAGATATTTGCAGATTTATCTCAAGGGAAGGGGCCTGACGGACATATTTCGAGATATTTCTTCTTCTTGTTGTTCTTCTTCTGCACAGCTAAGCTGGAAGTGGCATTTGCGGCTCGCACTAGTGCAGAGTTATCTCAACGAAAGGGGCCACGGTGTTTCTGTATCTCTATTATGTTGGTGCGGCTTCGGAACTTTTAAATATCTCGATATATCTCGAAAACTACGCTTCTGATCAAAAAATATCATAGAACATAAATTGTAGGAAACTTAATTCTCTACAAAAAAGGTCTCTTAACATTTTGCCATAGCTCTCTTCGTTTCCGAGATATTTGCAGATTTATCTCAAGGGAAGGGGCCTGACGGACATATTTCGAGATATTTCTTCTTCTTGTTGTTCTTCTTCTGCACAGCTAAGCTGGAAGTGGCATTTGCAGCTCGCAATAGTGCAGAGTTATCTCAAAGAAAGGGGCCACGGTGTTTCTGTATCTCTATTATGTTGGTGCGGCTTCGGAACTTTTAAATATCTCGATATATCTCGAAAACTACGCTTCTGATCAAAAAATATCATAGAACATAGATTGTAGGAAACATAATTCTCTACAAAAAAGGTCTCTTAACATTTTGCCATAGCTCGCTTCGTTTCCGAGATATTTGCAGATATATCTCAAGGGAAGGGGCCTGACGGACATATTTCGAGATATTTCTTCTTCTTGTTGTTCTTCTTCTGCACAGCTAAGCTGGAAGTGGCATTTACAGCTCGCAATAGTGCAGAGTTATCTCAAAGAAAGGGGCCACGGTGTTTCTGTATCTCTATTATGTTGGTGCGGCTTCGGAACTTTTAAATATCTTGATATATCTCGAGAACTACGCATCAGATCAAAAAATATCATAGAACATAAAAAGTAGGAAACTTAATTCTCTACAAAAAAGGTCTCTTAACATTTTGCCATAGCTCTCTTCGTTTCCGAGATATTTGCAGATTTATCTCAAGGGAAGGGGCCTGACGGACATATTTCGAGATATTTCTTCTTCTTGATGTTCTTCTTCTGCACAGCTAAGCTGGAAGTGGCATTTGCAGCTCGCAATAGTGCAGAGTTATCTCAAAGAAAGGGGCCACGGTGTTTCTGTATCTCTATTATGTTGGTGCGGCTTCGGAACTTTTAAATATCTTGATATATCTCGAGAACTACGCATCTGATCCAAAAATATCATAGAACATAAAACGTAGGAAACTTAATTCTCTACAAAAAAGGTCTCTCAACATTTTGCCATAGCTCGCTTCGTTTCCGAGATATTTGCAGATTTATCTCAAGGGAAGGGGCCTGACGGACATATTTCGAGATATTTCTTCTTCTTGTTGTTCTTCTTCTGCACAGCTAAGCTGGAAGTGGCATTTGCAGCTCGCAATAGTGCAGAGTTATCTCAAAGAAAGGGGCCACGGTGTTTCTGTATGTCTATTATGTTGGTGCGGCTTCCGAACTTTTAGATATCTTGATATATCTCGAGAACTACGCATCTGATCAAAAAATATCATACAACATAAAAAGTAGGAAACGTAATTCTCTACAAAAAAGGTCTCTTAACATTTTGCCATAGCTCGCTTCGTTTCCGAGATATTTGCAGATTTATCTCAAGGGAAGGGGCCTGACGGACATATTTCGAGATATTTCTTCTTCTTGTTGTTCTTCTTCTGCACAGCTAAGCTGGAAGTGGCATTTGCAGCTCGCAATAGTGCAGAGTTATCTCAAAGAAAGGGGCCACGGTGTTTCTGTATCTCTATTATGTTGGTGCGGCTTCGGAACTTTTAGATATCTTGATATATCTCGAGAACTACGCATCTGATCAAAAAATATCATAGAACATAAAAAGTAGGAAACTTAATTCTCTACAAAAAAGGTCTCTTAACATTTTGCCATAGCTCGCTTCGTTTCCGAGATATTTGCAGATTTATCTCAAGGGAAGGGGCCTGACGGACATATTTCGAGATATTTCTTCTTCTTGTTGTTCTTCTTCTGCACAGCTAAGCTGGAAATGGCATTTGCGGCTCGCACTAGTGCAGAGTTATCTCAACGAAAGGGGCCACGGTGTTTCTGTATCTCTATTATGTTGGTGCGGCTTCGGAACTTTTAAATATCTCGATATATCTCGTAAACTACGCTTCTGATCAAAAAATATCATAGAACATAAATTGTAGGAAACTTAATTGTCTACAAAAAAGGTCTCTCAACATTTTGCCATAGCTCGCTTCGTTTCCGAGATATTTGCAGATTTATCTCAAGGGAAGGGGCCTGACGGACATATTTCGAGATATTTCTTCTTCTTGTTGTTCTTCTTCTGCACAGCTAAGCTGGAAGTGGCATTTGCGGCTCGCACTAGTGCATAGTTATCTGAAAGAAAGGGGCCACGGTGTTTCTGTATCTCTATTATGTTGGTGCGGCTTCGGAACTTTTAAATATCTTGATATATCTCGAGAACTACGCATCTAATCAAAAAATATCATAGAACATAAAAAGTAGGAAACCTAATTCTCTACAAAAAAGGTCTCTTAACATTTTGCCATAGCTCTCTTCGTTTCCGAGATATTTGCAGATTTATCTCAAGGGAAGGGGCCTGACGGACATATTTCGAGATATTTCTTCTTCTTGTTGTTCTTCTTCTGCACAGCTAAGCTGGAAGTGGCATTTGCAGCTCGCAATAGTGCAGAGTTATCTCAAAGAAAGGGGCCACGGTGTTTCTGTATCTCTATTATGTTGGTGCGGCTTCGGAACTTTTAGATATCTTGATATATCTCGAGAACTACGCATCTGATCAAAAAATATCATAGAACATAAAAAGTAGGAAACTTAATTCTCTACAAAAAAGGTCTCTTAACATTTTGCCATAGCTCGCTTCGTTTCCGAGATATTTGCAGATTTATCTCAAGGGAAGGGGCCTGACGGACATATTTCGAGATATTTCTTCTTCTTGTTGTTCTTCTTCTGCACAGCTAAGCTGGAAGTGGCATTTGCGGCTCGCACTAGTGCAGAGTTATCTCAACGAAAGGGGCCACGGTGTTTCTGTATCTCTATTATGTTGGTGCGGCTTCGGAACTTTTAAATATCTCGATATATCTCGAAAACTACGCTTCTGATCAAAAAATATCATAGAACATAAATTGTAGGAAACTTAATTCTCTACAAAAAAGGTCTCTTAACATTTTGCCATAGCTCTCTTCGTTTCCGAGATATTTGCAGATTTATCTCAAGGGAAGGGGCCTGACGGACATATTTCGAGATATTTCTTCTTCTTGTTGTTCTTCTGCACAGCTAAGCTGGAAGTGGCATTTGCAGCTCGCAATAGTGCATAGTTATCTGAAAGAAAGGGGCCACGGTGTTTCTGTATCTCTATTATGTTGGTGCGGCTTCGGAACTTTTAAATATCTTGATATATCTCGAGAACTACGCATCTAATCAAAAAATATCATAGAACATAAAAAGTAGGAAACTTAATTCTCTACAAAAAAGGTCTCTTAACATTTTGCCATAGCTCTCTTCGTTTCCGAGATATTTGCAGATTTATCTCAAGGGAAGGGGCCTGACGGACATATTTCGAGATATTCCTTCTTCTTGTTGTTCTTCTTCTGCACAGCTAAGCTGGAAGTGGCATTTGCAGCTCGCAATAGTGCAGAGTTATCTCAAAGAAAGGGGCCACGGTGTTTCTGTATCTCTATTATGTTGGTGCGGCTTCGGAACTTTTAAATATCTTGATATATCTCGAGAACTACGCATCTGATCAAAAAATATCATAGAACATAAAAAGTAGGAAACTTAATTCTCTACAAAAAAGGTCTCTTAACATTTTGCCATAGCTCGCTTCGTTTCCGAGATATTTGCAGATTTATCTCAAGGGAAGGGGCCTGACGGACATATTTCGAGATATTTCTTCTTCTTGTTGTTCTTCTTCTGCACAGCTAAGCTGGAAGTGGCATTTGCGGCTCGCACTAGTGCAGAGTTATCTCAACGAAAGGGGCCACGGTGTTTCTGTATCTCTATTATGTTGGTGCGGCTTCGGAACTTTTAAATATCTCGATATATCTCGAAAACTACGCTTCTGATCAAAAAATATCATAGAACATAAATTGTAGGAAACTTAATTCTCTACAAAAAAGGTCTCTTAACATTTCGCCATAGCTCGCTTCGTTTCCGAGATATTTGCAGATATATCTCAAGGGAAGGGGCCTGACGGACATATTTCGAGATATTGCTTCTTCTTGTTGTTCTTCTGCACAGCTAAGCTGGAAGTGGCATTTGCAGCTCGCAATAGTGCATAGTTATCTGAAAGAAAGGGGCCACGGTGTTTCTGTATCTCTATTATGTTGGTGCGGCTTCGGAACTTTTAAATATCTTGATATATCTCGAGAACTACGCATCTAATCAAAAAATATCATAGAACATAAAAAGTAGGAAACCTAATTCTCTACAAAAAAGGTCTCTTAACATTTTGCCATAGCTCTCTTCGTTTCCGAGATATTTGCAGATTTATCTCAAGGGAAGGGGCCTGACGGACATATTTCGAGATATTTCTTCTTCTTGTTGCTCTTCTTCTGCACAGCTAAGCTGGAAGTGGCATTTCCAGCTCGCAATAGTGCAGAGTTATCTCAAAGAAAGGGGCCACGGTGTTTCTGTATGTCTATTATGTTGGTGCGGCTTCGGAACTTTTAGATATCTTGATATATCTCGAGAACTACGCATCTGATCAAAAAATATCATACAACATAAAAAGTAGGGAACGTAATTCTCTACAAAAAAGGTCTCTTAACATTTTGCCATAGCTCGCTTCGTTTCCGAGATATTTGCAGATTTATCTCAAGGGAAGGGGCCTGACGGACATATTTCGAGATATTTCTTCTTCTTGTTGTTCTTCTTCTGCACAGCTAAGCTGGAAGTGGCATTTGCAGCTCGCAATAGTGCAGAGTTATCTCAAAGAAAGGGGCCACGGTGTTTCTGTATCTCTATTATGTTGGTGCGGCTTCGGAACTTTTAGATATCTTGATATATCTCGAGAACTACGCATCTGATCAAAAAATATCATAGAACATAAAAAGTAGGAAACTTAATTCTCTACAAAAAAGGTCTCTTAACATTTTGCCATAGCTCGCTTCGTTTCCGAGATATTTGCAGATTTATCTCAAGGGAAGGGGCCTGACGGACATATTTCGAGATATTTCTTCTTCTTGTTGTTCTTCTTCTGCACAGCTAAGCTGGAAGTGGCATTTGCGGCTCGCACTAGTGCAGAGTTATCTCAACGAAAGGGGCCACGGTGTTTCTGTATCTCTATTATGTTGGTGCGGCTTCGGAACTTTTAAATATCTCGATATATCTCGAAAACTACGCTTCTGATCAAAAAATATCATAGAACATAAATTGTAGGAAACTTAATTCTCTACAAAAAAGGTCTCTTAACATTTTGCCATAGCTCTCTTCGTTTCCGAGATATTTGCAGATTTATCTCAAGGGAAGGGGCCTGACGGACATATTTCGAGATATTTCTTCTTCTTGTTGTTCTTCTGCACAGCTAAGCTGGAAGTGGCATTTGCAGCTCGCAATAGTGCATAGTTATCTGAAAGAAAGGGGCCACGGTGTTTCTGTATCTCTATTATGTTGGTGCGGCTTCGGAACTTTTAAATATCTTGATATATCTCGAGAACTACGCATCTAATCAAAAAATATCATAGAACATAAAAAGTAGGAAACTTAATTCTCTACAAAAAAGGTCTCTTAACATTTTGCCATAGCTCTCTTCGTTTCCGAGATATTTGCAGATTTATCTCAAGGGAAGGGGCCTGACGGACATATTTCGAGATATTCCTTCTTCTTGTTGTTCTTCTTCTGCACAGCTAAGCTGGAAGTGGCATTTGCAGCTCGCAATAGTGCAGAGTTATCTCAAAGAAAGGGGCCACGGTGTTTCTGTATCTCTATTATGTTGGTGCGGCTTCGGAACTTTTAAATATCTTGATATATCTCGAGAACTACGCATCTGATCAAAAAATATCATAGAACATAAAAAGTAGGAAACTTAATTCTCTACAAAAAAGGTCTCTTAACATTTTGCCATAGCTCGCTTCGTTTCCGAGATATTTGCAGATTTATCTCAAGGGAAGGGGCCTGACGGACATATTTCGAGATATTTCTTCTTCTTGTTGTTCTTCTTCTGCACAGCTAAACTGGAAGTGGCATTTCCAGCTCGCAGTAGTGCAGAGTTATCTCAAAGAAAGGGGCCACGGTGTTTCTGTATCTCTATTATGTTGGTGCGGCTTCGGAACTTTTAAATATCTTGATATATCTCGAGAACTACGCATCAGATCAAAAAATATCATAGAACATAAAAAGTAGGAAACTTAATTCTCTACAAAAAAGGTCTCTTAACATTTTGCCATAGCTCTCTTCGTTTCCGAGATATTTGCAGATTTATCTCAAGGGAAGGGGCCTGACGGACATATTTCGAGATATTTCTTCTTCTTGATGTTCTTCTTCTGCACAGCTAAGCTGGAAGTGGCATTTGCAGCTCGCAATAGTGCAGAGTTATCTCAAAGAAAGGGGCCACGGTGTTTCTGTATCTCTATTATGTTGGTGCGGCTTCGGAACTTTTAGATATCTTGATATATCTCGAGAACTACGCATCTGATCAAAAAATATCATACAACATAAAAAGTAGGAAACGTAATTCTCTACAAAAAAGTCTCTTAACATTTTGCCATAGCTCGCTTCGTTTCCGAGATATGTGCAGATTTATCTCAAGGGAAGGGGCCTGACGGACATATTTCGAGATATTTCTTCTTCTTGTTGTTCTTCTTCTGCACAGCTAAGCTGGAAGTGGCATTTGCAGCTCGCAATAGTGCAGAGTTATCTCAAAGAAAGGGGCCACGGTGTTTCTGTATCTCTATTATGTTGGTGCGGCTTCGGAACTTTTAGATATCTTGATATATCTCGAGAACTACGCATCTGATCAAAAAATATCATAGAACATAAAAAGTAGGAAACTTAATTCTCTACAAAAAAGGTCTCTTAACATTTTGCCATAGCTCGCTTCGTTTCCGAGATATTTGCAGATTTATCTCAAGGGAAGGGGCCTGACGGACATATTTCGAGATATTTCTTCTTCTTGTTGTTCTTCTTCTGCACAGCTAAGCTGGAAGTGGCATTTGCGGCTCGCACTAGTGCAGAGTTATCTCAACGAACGGGGCCACGGTGTTTCTGTATCTCTATTATGTTGGTGCGGCTTCGGAACTTTTAAATATCTCGATATATCTCGAAAACTACGCTTCTGATCAAAAAATATCATAGAACATAAATTGTAGGAAACTTAATTCTCTACAAAAAAGGTCTCTTAACATTTTGCCATAGCTCTCTTCGTTTCCGAGATATTTGCAGATTTATCTCAAGGGAAGGGGCCTGACGGACATATTTCGAGATATTTCTTCTTCTTGTTGTTCTTCTGCACAGCTAAGCTGGAAGTGGCATTTGCAGCTCGCAATAGTGCATAGTTATCTGAAAGAAAGGGGCCACGGTGTTTCTGTATCTCTATTATGTTGGTGCGGCTTCGGAACTTTTAAATATCTTGATATATCTCGAGAACTACGCATCTAATCAAAAAATATCATAGAACATAAAAAGTAGGAACCTTAATTCTCTACAAAAAAGGTCTCTTAACATTTTGCCATAGCTCGCTTCGTTTCCGAGATATTTGCAGATTTATCTCAAGGGAAGGGGCCTGACGGACATATTTCGAGATATTTCTTCTTCTTGTTGTTCTTCTTCTGCACAGCTAAGCTGGAAGTGGCATTTGCGGCTCGCAGTAGTGCAGAGTTATCTCAAAGAAAGGGGCCACGGTGTTTCTGTATCTCTATTATGTTGGTGCGGCTTCGGAACTTTTAAATATCTTGATATATCTCGAGAACTACGCATCAGATCAAAAAATATCATAGAACATAAAAAGTAGGAAACTTAATTCTCTACAAAAAAGGTCTCTTAACATTTTGCCATAGCTCTCTTCGTTTCCGAGATATTTGCAGATTTATCTCAAGGGAAGGGGCCTGACGGACATATTTCGAGATATTTCTTCTTCTTGTTGTTCTTCTTCTGCACAGCTAAGCTGGAAGTGGCATTTGCGGCTCGCACTAGTGCAGAGTTATCTCAACGAACGGGGCCACGGTGTTTCTGTATCTCTATTATGTTGGTGCGGCTTCGGAACTTTTAAATATCTCGATATATCTCGAAAACTACGCTTCTGATCAAAAAATATCATAGAACATAAATTGTAGGAAACTTAATTCTCTACAAAAAAGGTCTCTTAACATTTTGCCATAGCTCTCTTCGTTTCCGAGATATTTGCAGATTTATCTCAAGGGAAGGGGCCTGACGGACATATTTCGAGATATTTCTTCTTCTTGTTGTTCTTCTGCACAGCTAAGCTGGAAGTGGCATTTGCAGCTCGCAATAGTGCATAGTTATCTGAAAGAAAGGGGCCACGGTGTTTCTGTATCTCTATTATGTTGGTGCGGCTTCGGAACTTTCAAATATCTTGATATATCTCGAGAACTACGCATCTAATCAAAAAATATCATAGAACATAAAAAGTAGGAAACTTAATTCTCTACAAAAAAGGTCTCTTAACATTTTGCCATAGCTCGCTTCGTTTCCGAGATATTTGCAGATTTATCTCAAGGGAAGGGGCCTGACGGACATATTTCGAGATATTTCTTCTTCTTGTTGTTCTTCTTCTGCACAGCTAAGCTGGAAGTGGCATTTGCGGCTCGCACTAGTGCAGAGTTATCTCAACGAAAGGGGCCACGGTGTTTCTGTATCTCTATTATGTTGGTGCGGCTTCGGAACTTTTAAATATCTTGATATATCTCGAGAACTACGCATCAGATCAAAAAATATCATAGAACATAAAAAGTAGGAAACTTAATTCTCTACAAAAAAGGTCTCTTAACATTTTGCCATAGCTCTCTTCGTTTCCGAGATATTTGCAGATTTATCTCAAGGGAAGGGGCCTGACGGACATATTTCGAGATATTTCTTCTTCTTGATGTTCTTCTTCTGCACAGCTAAGCTGGAAGTGGCATTTGCAGCTCGCAATAGTGCAGAGTTATCTCAAAGAAAGGGGCCACGGTGTTTCTGTATCTCTATTATGTTGGTGCGGCTTCGGAACTTTTAAATATCTTGATATATCTCGAGAACTACGCATCTGATCAGAAAATATCATAGAAGGTAAAAAGTAGGAAACTTAATTCTCTACCAAAAACGTCTCTTAACATTTTGCCACAGCTCGCTTCGTTTCCGAGATATTTGCACATTTATCTCAAGGTAAGGGGCCTGACGGACATATTTCGAGATATTTCTTCTTCTTGTTGTTCTTCTTCTGCACAGCTAAGCTGGAAGTGGCATTTACAGCTCGCAATAGTGCATAGTTATCTGAAAGAAAGGGGCCACGGTGTTTCTGTATCTCTATTATGTTGGTGCGGCTTCGGAACTTTTAAATATCTTGATATATCTCGAGAACTACGCATCTGATCAAAAAATATCATAGAACATAAAAAGTAGGAAACTCAATTCTCTACAAAAAAGGTCTCTTAACATTTTGCAATAGCTCGCTTCGTTTCCGAGATATTTGCAGATTTATCTCAAGGGAAGGGGCCTGACGGACATATTTCGAGATATTTCTTCTTCTTGTTGTCCTTCTTCTGCACAGCTAAGCTGGAAGTGGCATTTGCGGCTCGCACTAGTGCAGAGTTATCTCAAAGAAAGGGGCCACGGTGTTTCTGTATCTCTATTATGTTGGTGCTGCTTCGGAACTTTTAAATATCTCGATATATCTCGAAAACTACGCTTCTGATCAAAAAATATCATAGAACATAAATTGCAGGAAACATAATTCTCTACAAAAAACGTCTCTTAACATTTTGCCATAGCTCGCTTCGTTTCCGAGATATTTGCAGATTTATCTCAAGGGAAGGGGCCTAACGGACATATTTCGAGATATTTCTTCTTCTTGTTGTTCTTCTTCTGCACAGCTAAGCTGGAAGTGGCACTTGCGGCTCGCACTAGTGCAGAGTTATCTCAAAGAAAGGGGCCACGGTGTTTCTGTATCTCTATTATGTTGGTGCGGCTTTGGAACTTTTAAATATCTCGATATATCTCGAAAACTACGCTTCTGATCAAAAAATATCATAGAACATAAATTGTAGGAAACATAATTCTCTACAAAAAAGGTCTCTTAACATTTTGCCATTGCTCGCTTCGTTTCCGAGATATTTGCAGATATATCTCAAGGGAAGGGGCCTGACGGACATATTTCGAGATATGTCTTCTTCTTGTTGTTCTTCTTCTGCACAGCTAAGCTGGAAGTGGCACTTGCGGCTCGCACTAGTGCAGAGTTATCTCAAAGAAAGGGGCCACGGTGTTTCTGTATCTCTATTATGTTGGTGCTGCTTCGGAACTTTTAAATATCTCGATATATCTCGAAAACTACGCTTCTGATCAAAAAATATCATAGAACATAAATTGCAGGAAACATAATTCTCTACAAAAAACGTCTCTTAACATTTTGCCATAGCTCGCTTCGTTTCCGAGATATTTGCAGATTTATCTCAAGGGAAGGGGCCTAACGGACATATTTCGAGATATTTCTTCTTCTTGTTGTTCTTCTTCTGCACAGCTAAGCTGGAAGTGGCACTTGCGGCTCGCACTAGTGCAGAGTTATCTCAAAGAAAGGGGCCACGGTGTTTCTGTATCTCTATTATGTTGGTGCGGCTTTGGAACTTTTAAATATCTCGATATATCTCGAAAACTACGCTTCTGATCAAAAAATATCATAGAACATAAATTGTAGGAAACATAATTCTCTACAAAAAAGGTCTCTTAACATTTTGCCATTGCTCGCTTCGTTTCCGAGATATTTGCAGATATATCTCAAGGGAAGGGGCCTGACGGACATATTTCGAGATATGTCTTCTTCTTGTTGTTCTTCTTCTGCACAGCTAAGCTGGAAGTGGCACTTGCGGCTCGCACTAGTGCAGAGTTATCTCAAAGAAAGGGGCCACGGTGTTTCTGTATCTCTATTATGTTGGTGCGGCTTTGGAACTTTTAAATATCTCGATATATCTCGAAAACTACGCTTCTGATCAAAAAATATCATAGAACATAAATTGTAGGAAACATAATTCTCTACAAAAAAGGTCTCTTAACATTTTGCCATAGCTCGCTTCGTTTCCGAGATATTTGCAGATATATCTCAAGGGAAGGGGCCTGACGGACATATTTCGAGATATGTCTTCTTCTTGTTGTTCTTCTTCTGCACAGCTAAGCTGGAAGTGGCACTTGCGGCTCGCACTAGTGCAGAGTTATCTCAAAGAAAGGGGCCACGGTGTTTCTGTATCTCTATTATGTTGGTGCGGCTTTGGAACTTTTAAATGTCTCGATATATCTCGAAAACTACGCTTCTGATCAAAAAATATCATAGAACATAAATTGTAGGAAACATAATTCTCTACAAAAAAGGTCTCTTAACATTTTGCCATAGCTCGCTTCGTTTCCGAGATATTTGCAGATTTATCTCAAGGGAAGTGGCCTGACGGACATATTTCGAGATATTTCTTCTTCTTGTTGTTCTTCTGCTGCACAGCTAAGCTGGAAGTGGCATTTGCGGCTCGCACTACTGCAGAGTTATTTCAAAGAAAGGGGCCACGGTGTTTCTGTATCTCTATTATGTTGGTGCGGCTTCGGAACTTTTAAATATCTTGATATATCTCGAGAACTACGCATCTGATCAGAAAATATCATAGAAGATAAAAAGTAGGAAACTTAATTCGCTACAAAAAAGGTCTCTTAACATTTTGCCATAGCTCGCTTCGTTTCCGAGATATTTGCAGATTCAGCTCAAAGGAACTGGCCTGACGGACATATTTCGAGATATTTCTTCTTCTTGTTGTTCTTCCTCTGCACAGCTAAGCTGGAAGTGGCATTTGCAGCTCGCAATAGTGCAGAGTTATCTCAAAGAAAGGGGCCACGGTGTTTCTGTATCTCTATTATGTTGGTGCGGCTTCGGAACTTTTAAATATCTTGATATATCACGAGAACTACGCATCTGATCAAAAAATATCATAGAACATAAAAAGTAGGAAACTTAATTCTCTACAAAAAAGGTCTCTTAACATTTTACCATAGCTCGCTTCGTTTCCGAGATATTTGCAGATTTATCTCAAGGTAAGGGGCCTGACGGACATATTTCGAGATATTTCTTCTTCTTGTTGTTCTTCTTCTGCACAGCTAAGCTGGAAGTGGCATTTACAGCTCGCAATAGTGCATAGTTATCTGAAAGAAAGGGGCCACGGTGTTTCTGTATCTCTATTATGTTGGTGCGGCTTCGGAACTTTTAAATATCTTGATATATCTCGAGAACTACGCATCTGATCAAAAAATATCATAGAACATAAAAAGTAGGAAACTCAATTCTCTACAAAAAAGGTCTCTTAACATTTTGCAATAGCTCGCTTCGTTTCCGAGATATTTGCAGATTTATCTCAAGGGAAGGGGCCTGACGGACATATTTCGAGATATTTCTTCTTCTTGTTGTTCTTCTTCTGCACAGCTAAGCTGGAAGTGGCATTTGCGGCTCGCACTAGTGCAGAGTTATCTCAAAGAAAGGGGCCACGGTGTTTCTGTATCTCTATTATGTTGGAGCTGCTTCGGAACTTTTAAATATCTCGATATATCTCGAAAACTACGCTTCTGATCAAAAAATATCATAGAACATAAATTGTAGGAAACATAATTCTCTACAAAAAACGTCTCTTAACATTTTGCCATAGCTAGCTTCGTTTCCGAGATATTTGCAGATTTATCTCAAGGGAAGGGGCCTAACGGACATATTTCGAGATATTTCTTCTTCTTGTTGTTCTTCTTCTGCACAGCTAAACTGGAAGTGGCATTTCCAGCTCGCAATAGTACAGAGTTATCACAAAGAAAGGGGCCACGGTGTTTCTGTATCTCTATTATGTTGGTGCGGCTTCGGAACTTTTAAATATCTTGATATATCTCGAGAACTACGCATCTGATCAAAAAATATCATAGAACATAAAAAGTAGGAAACTTAATTCGCTACAAAAAAGGTCTCTTAACATTTTGCCATAGCTCGCTTCGTTTCCGAGATATTTGCAGATTTATCTCAAGGGAAGGGGCCTAACGGACATATTTCGTGATATTTCTTCTTCTTGTTGTTCTTCTTCTGCACAGCTAAACTGGAAGTGGCATTTCCAGCTCGCAATAGTACAGAGTTATCTCAAAGAAAGGGGCCACGGTGTTTCTGTATCTCTATTATGTTGGTGCTGCTTCGGAACTTTTAAATATCTCGATATATCTCGAAAACTACGCTTCTGATCAAAAAATATCATAGAACATAAATTGTAGGAAACATAATTCTCTACAAAAAACGTCTCTTAACATTTTGCCATAGCTCGCTTCGTTTCCGAGATATTTGCAGATTTATCTCAAGGGAAGGGGCCTAACGGACATATTTCGAGATATTTCTTCTTCTTGTTGTTCTTCTTCTGCACAGCTAAACTGGAAGTGGCATTTCCAGCTCGCAATAGTACAGAGTTATCTCAAAGAAAGGGGCCACGGTGTTTCTGTATCTCTATTATGTTGGTGCGGCTTCGGAACTTTTAAATATCTTGATATATCTCAAGAACTACGCATCTGATCAAAAAATATCATAGAACATAAAAAGTAGGAAACTTAATTCGCTACAAAAAAGGTCTCTTAACATTTTGCCATAGCTCGCTTCGTTTCCGAGATATTTGCAGATTTATCTCAAGGGAAGGGGCCTAACGGACATATTTCGTGATATTTCTTCTTCTTGTTGTTCTTCTTCTGCAC
The DNA here is from genome assembly GCF_051020975.1 of Osmia lignaria lignaria. Taxonomy (NCBI): domain Eukaryota; kingdom Metazoa; phylum Arthropoda; class Insecta; order Hymenoptera; family Megachilidae; genus Osmia; species Osmia lignaria. The sequence continues at coordinate 2,114,476 of NW_027478169.1, read as the reverse complement.
AGCTAAACTGGAAGTGGCATTTCCAGGTCGCAATAGTGCAGAGTTATCTAAAAGAAAGGAGCCACGGTGTTTCTGTATCTCTATTATGTTGGTGCGGCTTCGGAACTTTTAAATATCTTGATATATCTCGAGAACTACGCGTCTGATCAAAAAATATCATAGAACATAAATTGTAGGAAACATAATTCTCTACAAAAAACGTCTCTTAACATTTTGCCATAGCTCGCTTCGTTTCCGAGATATTTGCAGATTTATCTCAAGGGAAGGGGCCTAACGGACATATTTCGAGATATTTCTTCTTCTTGTTGTTCTTCTTCTGCACAGCTAAACTGGAAGTGGCATTTCCAGCTCGCAATAGTACAGAGTTATCTCAAAGAAAGGGGCCACGGTGTTTCTGTATCTCTATTATGTTGGTGCGGCTTCGGAACTTTTAAATATCTTGATATATCTCGAGAACTACGCATCTGATCAAAAAATATCATAGAACATAAAAAGTAGGAAACTTAATTCTCTACAAAAAAGTCTCGTAAGATTTTGCCATAGCTCGCTTCGTTTCCGAGATATTTGCAGATTTATCTCAAGGGAAGGGGCCTGACGGACATATTTCGAGATATTTCTTCTTCTTGTTGTTCTTCTTCTGCACAGCTAAGCTGGAAGTGGCATTTGCAGCTCGCAATTGTGCAGAGTTATCTCAAAGAGAGGGGCCACGGTGTTTCTGTATCTCTATTATGTTGGTGCGGCTTCGGAACTTTTAAATATCTTGATATATCTCGAGAACTACGCATCTGATCAAAAAATATCATAGAACATAAAAAGTAGGAAACTTAATTCGCTACAAAAAAGGTCTCTTAACATTTTGCCATAGCTCGCTTCGTTTCCGAGATATTTGCAGATTTATCTCAAGGGAAGGGGCCTAACGGACATATTTCGTGATATTTCTTCTTCTTGTTGTTCTTCTTCTGCACAGCTAAACTGGAAGTGGCATTTCCAGGTCGCAATAGTGCAGAGTTATCTAAAAGAAAGGAGCCACGGTGTTTCTGTATCTCTATTATGTTGGTGCGGCTTCGGAACTTTTAAATATCCTGATATATCTCGAGAACTACGCGTCTGATCAAAAAATATCATAGAACATAAAAAGTAGGAAACATAATTCCATACAAAAAAGGTCTCTTAACATTTTGCCATAGCTCTCTTCGTTTCCGAGATATTTGCAGATTTATCTCAAGGGAAGGGGCCTGACGGACACATTTCGAGATATTTCTTCTTCTTCTTGTTCTTCTTCTGCACGCTAAGCTGGAAGTGGCATTTGCAGCTCGCAATAGTGCAGAGTTATCTAAAAGAAAGGAGCCACGGTGTTTCTGTATCTCTATTATGTTGGTGCGGCTTCGGAACTTTTAAATATCTTGATATATCTCGAGAACTACGCATCTGATCAAAAAATATCATAGAACATAAAAAGTAGGAAACATAATTCCATACAAAAAAGGTCTCTTAACATTTTGCCATAGCTCGCTTCGTTTCCGAGATATTTGCAGATTTATCTCAAGGGAAGTGGCCTGACGGACATATTTCGAGATGTTTCTTCTTCTTGTTGTTCTTCTTCTACACAGCTAAGCTGGAAGTGGCATTTGCGGCTCGCACTAGTGCAGAGTTATCTCAAAGAAAGGGGCCACGGTGTTTCTGTATCTCTATTATGTTGGTGCGGCTTCGGAACTTTTAAATATCTTGATATATCTGGAGAACTACGCATCTGATCAAAAAATATCATAGAACATAAAAAGTAGGAAACTTAATTCGCTACAAAAAAGGTCTCTTAACATTTTGCCATAGCTCGCTTCGTTTCCGAGATATTTGCAGATTTATCTCAAGGGAAGGGGCCTAACGGACATATTTCGTGATATTTCTTCTTCTTGTTGTTCTTCTTCTGCACAGCTAAACTGGAAGTGGCATTTCCAGCTCGCAATAGTACAGAGTTATCTCAAAGAAAGGGGCCACGGTGTTTCTGTATCTCTATTATGTTGGTGCTGCTTCGGAACTTTTAAATATCTCGATATATCTCGAAAACTACGCTTCTGATCAAAAAATATCATAGAACATAAATTGTAGGAAACATAATTCTCTACAAAAAACGTCTCTTAACATTTTGCCATAGCTCGCTTCGTTTCCGAGATATTTGCAGATTTATCTCAAGGGAAGGGGCCTAACGGACATATTTCGAGATATTTCTTCTTCTTGTTGTTCTTCTTCTGCACAGCTAAACTGGAAGTGGCATTTCCAGCTCGCAATAGTACAGAGTTATCTCAAAGAAAGGGGCCACGGTGTTTCTGTATCTCTATTATGTTGGTGCGGCTTCGGAACTTTTAAATATCTTGATATATCTCAAGAACTACGCATCTGATCAAAAAATATCATAGAACATAAAAAGTAGGAAACTTAATTCGCTACAAAAAAGGTCTCTTAACATTTTGCCATAGCTCGCTTCGTTTCCGAGATATTTGCAGATTTATCTCAAGGGAAGGGGCCTAACGGACATATTTCGTGATATTTCTTCTTCTTGTTGTTCTTCTTCTGCACAGCTAAACTGGAAGTGGCATTTCCAGGTCGCAATAGTGCAGAGTTATCTAAAAGAAAGGAGCCACGGTGTTTCTGTATCTCTATTATGTTGGTGCGGCTTCGGAACTTTTAAATATCTTGATATATCTCGAGAACTACGCGTCTGATCAAAAAATATCATAGAACATAAATTGTAGGAAACATAATTCTCTACAAAAAACGTCTCTTAACATTTTGCCATAGCTCGCTTCGTTTCCGAGATATTTGCAGATTTATCTCAAGGGAAGGGGCCTAACGGACATATTTCGAGATATTTCTTCTTCTTGTTGTTCTTCTTCTGCACAGCTAAACTGGAAGTGGCATTTCCAGCTCGCAATAGTACAGAGTTATCTCAAAGAAAGGGGCCACGGTGTTTCTGTATCTCTATTATGTTGGTGCGGCTTCGGAACTTTTAAATATCTTGATATATCTCGAGAACTACGCATCTGATCAAAAAATATCATAGAACATAAAAAGTAGGAAACTTAATTCTCTACAAAAAAGTCTCGTAAGATTTTGCCATAGCTCGCTTCGTTTCCGAGATATTTGCAGATTTATCTCAAGGGAAGGGGCCTGACGGACATATTTCGAGATATTTCTTCTTCTTGTTGTTCTTCTTCTGCACAGCTAAGCTGGAAGTGGCATTTGCAGCTCGCAATTGTGCAGAGTTATCTCAAAGAGAGGGGCCACGGTGTTTCTGTATCTCTATTATGTTGGTGCGGCTTCGGAACTTTTAAATATCTTGATATATCTCGAGAACTACGCATCTGATCAAAAAATATCATAGAACATAAAAAGTAGGAAACTTAATTCGCTACAAAAAAGGTCTCTTAACATTTTGCCATAGCTCGCTTCGTTTCCGAGATATTTGCAGATTTATCTCAAGGGAAGGGGCCTAACGGACATATTTCGTGATATTTCTTCTTCTTGTTGTTCTTCTTCTGCACAGCTAAACTGGAAGTGGCATTTCCAGGTCGCAATAGTGCAGAGTTATCTAAAAGAAAGGAGCCACGGTGTTTCTGTATCTCTATTATGTTGGTGCGGCTTCGGAACTTTTAAATATCCTGATATATCTCGAGAACTACGCGTCTGATCAAAAAATATCATAGAACATAAAAAGTAGGAAACATAATTCCATACAAAAAAGGTCTCTTAACATTTTGCCATAGCTCTCTTCGTTTCCGAGATATTTGCAGATTTATCTCAAGGGAAGGGGCCTGACGGACACATTTCGAGATATTTCTTCTTCTTCTTGTTCTTCTTCTGCACGCTAAGCTGGAAGTGGCATTTGCAGCTCGCAATAGTGCAGAGTTATCTAAAAGAAAGGAGCCACGGTGTTTCTGTATCTCTATTATGTTGGTGCGGCTTCGGAACTTTTAAATATCTTGATATATCTCGAGAACTACGCATCTGATCAAAAAATATCATAGAACATAAAAAGTAGGAAACTAAATTCTCTACAAAAAAGGTCTCTTAACGTTTTGCAATAGCTCGCTTCGTTTCCGAGATATTTGCAGATTTATCTCAAGGGAAGGGTCCTGATGGACATTTTTCGAGATATTTCTTCTTCTTGTTGTTCTTCTTCTGCACAGCTAAACTGGAAGTGGCATTTCCAGCTCGCAATCGTGCAGAGTTATCTCAAAGAAAGGGGCCACGGTGTTTCTGTACCTCTATTATGTTGGTGCAGCTTCGGAGCTTTTAAATATCTTGATATATCTCGAGAACTACGCATCTGATCAAAAAATATCATAGAACATAAAAAGTAGGAAACTTAATTCTCTACAAAAAAGGTCTCTTAACGTTTTGCAATAGCTCGCTTCGTTTCCGAGATATTTGCAGATTTATCTCAAGGGAAGGGTCCTGATGGACATTTTTCGAGATATTTCTTCTTCTTGTTGTTCTTCTTCTGCACAGCTAAACTGGAAGTGGCATTTCCAGCTCGCAATCGTGCAGAGTTATCTCAAAGAAAGGGGCCACGGTGTTTCTGTATCTCTATTATGTTGGTGCGGCTTCGGAACTTTTAAATATCTTGATATATCTCGAGAACTACGCCTCTGATCGAAAAATATCATAGAACATAAAAAGTAGGAAACTTAATTCTCTACAAAAAAGGTCTCTTAACATTTTGCCATAGCTCGCTTCGTTTCCGAGATATTTGCAGATTTATCTCAAGGGAAGGGGCCTGACGGACATATTTCGAGATATTTCTTCTTCTTGTTGTTCTTCTTCTGCACAGCTAAGCTGGAAGTGGCATTTGCAGCTCGCAATAGTGCAGAGTTATCTCAAAGAAAGGGGCCACGGTGTTTCTGTACCTCTATTATGTTGGTGCAGCTTCGGAGCTTTTAAATATCTTGATATATCTCGAGAACTACGCATCTGATCAAAAAATATCATAGAACATAAAAAGTAGGAAACTAAATTCTCTACAAAAAAGGTCTCTTAACGTTTTGCAATAACTCGCTTCGTTTCCGAGATATTTGCAGATTTATCTCAAGGGAAGGGTCCTGATGGACATTTTTCGAGATATTTCTTCTTCTTCTTGTTCTTCTTCTGCACAGCTAAACTGGAAGTGGCATTTCCAGCTCGCAATCGTGCAGAGTTATCTCAAAGAAAGGGGCCACGGTGTTTCTGTACCTCTATTATGTTGGTGCAGCTTCGGAGCTTTTAAATATCTTGATATATCTCGAGAACTACGCATCTGATCAAAAAATATCATAGAACGTAAAAAGTAGGAAACTTAATTCTCTACAAAAAAGGTCTCTTAACGTTTTGCAATAGCTCGCTTCGTTTCCGAGATATTTGCAGATTTATCTCAAGGGAAGGGTCCTGATGTACATTTTTCGAGATATTTCTTCTTCTTGTTGTTCTTCTTCTGCACAGCTAAACTGGAAGTGGCATTTCCAGCTCGCAATCGTGCAGAGTTATCTCAAAGAAAGGGGCCACGGTGTTTCTGTATCTCTATTATGTTGGTGCGGCTTCGGAACTTTTAAATATCTTGATATATCTCGAGAACTACGCCTCTGATCGAAAAATATCATAGAACATAAAAAGTAGGAAACTTAATTCTCTACAAAAAAGGTCTCTTAACATTTTGCCATAGCTCGCTTCGTTTCCGAGATATTTGCAGATTTATCTCAAGGGAAGGGGCCTGACGGACATATTTCGAGATATTTCTTCTTCTTGTTGTTCTTCTTCTGCACAGCTAAGCTGGAAGTGGCATTTGCAGCTCGCAGTAGTGCACAGTTATCTCAAAGAAAGGGGCCACGGTGTTTCTGTATCTCTATTATGTTGGTGCGGCTTCGGAACTTTTAAATATCTTGATATATCTCGAGAACTACGCATCTGATCGAAAAATATCATAGAACATAAAAAGTAGGAAACTTAATTCTCTACAAAACAGGTCTCTTAACATTTTGCCGTAGCTCGCTTCGTTTCCGAGATATTTGCAGATTTATCTCAAGGGAAGGGGCCTGACGGACATATTTCCAGATATTTCTTCTTCTTGTTGTTCTTCTTCTGCACAGCTAAGCTGGAAGTGGCATTTGCAGCTCGCAATAGTGCAGAGTTATCTCAAAGAAAGGGGCCACGGTGTGTCTGTATCTCTATTATGTTGGTGCGGCTTCGGAACTTTTAAATATCTTGATATATCTCGAGAACTACGCATCTGATCGAAAAATATCATAGAACATAAAAAGTAGGAAACTTAATTCTCTACAAAAGAGGTCTCTTAACATTTTGCCATAGCTCGCTTCGTTTCCGAGATATTTGCAGATTTATCTCAAGGGAAGGGGCCTGACGGACATATTTCGAGATATTTCTTCTTTTTGTTGTTCTTCTACTGCACAGCTAAGCTGGAAGTGGCATTTGCAGCTCGCAATAGTGCAGAGTTATCTCAAAGAAAGGGGCCACGGTGTTTCTGTATCTCTATTATGTTGGTGCGGCTTCGGAACTTTTAAATATCTTTATATATCTCGAGAACTACGCATCCGATCAAAAAATATCATAGAACATAAAAAGTAGGAAACTTAATTCTCTACAAAAAAGGTCTCTCAACATTTTGCCATAGCTCGCTTCGTTTCCGAGATATTTGCAGATTTATCTCAAGGGAAGGGGCCTGACGGACATATTTCGAGATATTTCTTCTTCTTGTTGTTCTTCTTCTGCACAGCTAAGCTGGAAGTGGCATTTGCAGCTCGCAATAGTGCAGAGTTATCTCAAAGAAAGGGGCCACGGTGTTTCTGTATCTCTATTATGTTGGTGCGGCTTCGGAACTTTTAAATATCTTGATATATCTCGAGATCTACGCATCTGATCAAAAAATATCATAGAACATAAAAAGTAGGAAACTTAATTCTCTACAAAAAAGGTCTCTCAACATTTTGCCATAGCTCGCTTCGTTTCCGAGATACTTGCCGATTTATCTCAAGGGAAGGGGCCTGACGGACATATTTCGAGATATTTCATCTTCTTGTTGTTCTTCTTCTGCACAGCTAAGCTGGAAGTGGCATTTGCAGCTCGCAATTGTGCAGAGTTATCTCAAAGAGAGGGGCCACGGTGTTTCTGTATCTCTATTATGTTGGTGCGGCTTCGGAACTTTTAAATATCTTGATATATCTCGAGAACTACGAATCTGATCAGAAAATATCATAGAAGATAAAAAGTAGGAAACTTAATTCTCTACAAAAAAGGTCTCTTAACATTTTGCCATAGCTCGCTTCGTTTCCGAGATATTTGCAGATTTATCTCAAGGGAAGGGTCCTGACGGACATATTTCGAGATATTTCTTCTTCTTGTTGTTCTTCTTCTCCACAGCTAAGCTGGAAGTCGCATTTGCAGCTCGCAGTAGTGCAGAGTTATCTCAAAGAAAGGGGCCACGGTGTTTCTGTACCTCTATTATGTTGGTGCAGCTTCGGAGCTTTTAAATATCTTGATATATCTCGAGAACTGCGCATCTGATCAAAAAATATCATAGAACATAAAAAGTAGGAAACTTAATTCTCTACAAAAAAGGTCTCTTAACGTTTTGCAATAGCTCGCTTCGTTTCCGAGATACTTGCCGATTTATCTCAAGGGAAGGGGCCTGACGGACATATTTCGAGATATTTCTTCTTCTTGTTGTTCTTCTTCTGCACAGCTAAGCTGGAAGTGGCATTTGCAGCTCGCAATTGTGCAGAGTTATCTCAAAGAGAGGGGCCACGGTGTTTCTGTATCTCTATTATGTTGGTGCGGCTTCGGAACTTTTAAATATCTTGATATATCTCGAGAACTACGAATCTGATCAGAAAATATCATAGAAGATAAAAAGTAGGAAACTTAATTCTCTACAAAAAAGGTCTCTTAACATTTTGCCATAGCTCGCTTCGTTTCCGAGATATTTGCAGATTTATCTCAAGGGAAGGGTCCTGACGGACATATTTCGAGATATTTCTTCTTCTTGTTGTTCTTCTTCTCCACAGCTAAGCTGGAAGTGGCATTTGCAGCTCGCAATAGTGCAGAGTTATCTCAAAGAAAGGGGCCACGGTGTTTCTGTACCTCTATTATGTTGGTGCAGCTTCGGAGCTTTTAAATATCTTGATATATCTCGAGAACTACGCATCTGATCAAAAAATATCATAGAACATAAAAAGTAGGAAACTTAATTCTCTACAAAAAAGGTCTCTTAACGTTTTGAAATAGCTCGCTTCGTTTCCGAGATATTTGCAGATTTATCTCAAGGGAAGGGTCCTGATGGACATTTTTCGAGATATTTCTTCTTCTTGTTGTTCTTCTTCTGCACAGCTAAACTGGAAGTGGCATTTCCAGCTCGCAATCGTGCAGAGTTATCTCAAAGAAAGGGGCCACGGTGTTTCTGTATCTCTATTATGTTGGTGCGGCTTCGGAACTTTTAAATATCTTGATATATCTCGAGAACTACGCCTCTGATCGAAAAATATCATAGAACATAAAAAGTAGGAAACTTAATTCTCTACAAAAAAGGTCTCTTAACATTTTGCCATAGCTCGCTTCGTTTCCGAGATATTTGCAGATTTATCTCAAGGGAAGGGGCCTGACGGACATATTTCGAGATATTTCTTCTTCTTGTTGTTCTTCTTCTGCACAGCTAAGCTGGAAGTGGCATTTGCAGCTCGCAGTAGTGCAGAGTTATCTCAAAGAAAGGGGCCACGGTGTTTCTGTATCTCTATTATGTTGGTGCGGCTTCGGAACTTTTAAATATCTTGATATATCTCGAGAACTACGCATCTGATCAAAAAATATCATAGAACATAAAAAGTAGGAATCCTAATTCTCTACAAAAAAGGTCTCTTAACATTTTGCCGTAGCTCGCTTTGTTTCCGAGATATTTGCAGATTTATCTCAAGGGAAGGGGCCTGACGGACATATTTCCAGATATTTCTTCTTCTTGTTGTTCTTCTTCTGCACAGCTAAGCTGGAAGTGGCATTTGCAGCTCGCAATAGTGCAGAGTTATCTCAAAGAAAGGGGCCACGGTGTGTCTGTATCTCTATTATGTTGGTGCGGCTTCGGAACTTTTAAATATCTTGATATATCTCGAGAACTACGCATCTGATCGAAAAATATCATAGAACATAAAAAGTAGGAAACTTAATTCTCTACAAAAGAGGTCTCTTAACATTTTGCCATAGCTCGCTTCGTTTCCGAGATATTTGCAGATTTATCTGAAGGGAAGGGGCCTGACGGACATATTTCGAGATATTTCTTCTTTTTGTTGTTCTTCTACTGCACAGCTAAGCTGGAAGTGGCATTTGCAGCTCGCAATAGTGCAGAGTTATCTCAAAGAAAGGGGCCACGGTGTTTCTGTATCTCTATTATGTTGGTGCGGCTTCGGAACTTTTAAATATCTTTATATATCTCGAGAACTACGCATCCGATCAAAAAATATCATAGAACATAAAAAGTAGGAAACTTAATTCTCTACAAAAAAGGTCTCTCAACATTTTGCCATAGCTCGCTTCGTTTCCGAGATATTTGCAGATTTATCTCAAGGGAAGGGGCCTGACGGACATATTTCGAGATATTTCTTCTTCTTGTTGTTCTTCTTCTGCACAGCTAAGCTGGAAGTGGCATTTGCAGCTCGCAATAGTGCAGAGTTATCTCAAAGAAAGGGGCCACGGTGTTTCTGTATCTCTATTATGTTGGTGCGGCTTCGGAACTTTTAAATATCTTTATATATCTCGAGAACTACGCATCCGATCAAAAAATATCATAGAACATAAAAAGTAGGAAACTTAATTCTCTACAAAAAAGGTCTCTCAACATTTTGCCATAGCTCGCTTCGTTTCCGAGATATTTGCAGATTTATCTCAAGGGAAGGGGCCTGACGGACATATTTCGAGATATTTCTTCTTCTTGTTGTTCTTCTTCTGCACAGCTAAGCTGGAAGTGGCATTTGCAGCTCGCAATAGTGCAGAGTTATCTCAAAGAAAGGGGCCACGGTGTTTCTGTATCTCTATTATGTTGGTGCGGCTTCGGAACTTTTAAATATCTTGATATATCTCGAGATCTACGCATCTGATCAATAAATATCATAGAACATAAAAAGTAGGAAACTTAATTCTCTACAAAAAAGGTCTCTCAACATTTTGCCATAGCTCGCTTCGTTTCCGAGATACTTGCCGATTTATCTCAAGGGAAGGGGCCTGACGGACATATTTCGAGATATTTCTTCTTCTTGTTGTTCTTCTTCTGCACAGCTAAGCTGGAAGTGGCATTTGCAGCTCGCAATTGTGCAGAGTTATCTCAAAGAGAGGGGCCACGGTGTTTCTGTATCTCTATTATGTTGGTGCGGCTTCGGAACTTTTAAATATCTTGATATATTTCGAGAACTACGAATCTGATCAGAAAATATCATAGAAGATAAAAAGTAGGAAACTTAATTCTCTACAAAAAAGGTCTCTTAACATTTTGCCATAGCTCGCTTCGTTTCCGAGATATTTGCAGATTTATCTCAAGGGAAGGGGCCTGACGGACATATTTCGAGATATTTCTTCTTCTTGTTGTTCTTCTTCTCCACAGCTAAGCTGGAAGTGGCATTTGCAGCTCGCAATACTGCAGAGTTATCTCAAAGAAAGGGGCCACGGTGTTTCTGTACCTCTATTATGTTGGTGCAGCTTCGGAGCTTTTAAATATCTTGATATATCTCGAGAACTACGCATCTGATCAAAAAATATCATAGAACATAAAAAGTAGGAAACTTAATTCTCTACAAAAAAGGTCTCTTAACGTTTTGCAATAGCTCGCTTCGTTTCCGAGATATTTGCAGATTTATCTCAAGGGAAGGGTCCTGATGGACATTTTTCGAGATATTTCTTCTTCTTGTTGTTCTTCTTCTGCACAGCTAAACTGGAAGTGGCATTTCCAGCTCGCAATCGTGCAGAGCTATCTCAAAGAAAGGGGCCACGGTGTTTCTGTATCTCTATTATGTTGGTGCGGCTTCGGAACTTTTAAATATCTTGATATATCTCGAGAACTACGCATCTGATCAAAAAATATCATAGAACATAAAAAGTAGGAAACTTAATTCTCTACAAATAAGGTCTCTTAACATTTTGCCATAGCTCGCTTCGTTTCCGAGATATTTGCAGATTTATCTCAAGGGAAGGGGCCTGACGGACATATTTCGAGATATTTCTTCTTCTTGTTGTTCTTCTTCTGCACAGCTAAGCTGGAAGTGGCATTTGCAGCTCGCAATAGTGCAGAGTTATCTCAAAGAAAGGGGCCACGGTGTTTCTGTATCTCTATTATGTTGGTGCGGCTTCGGAACTTTTAAATATCTTGATATATCTCGAGATCTACGCATCTGATCAAAAAATATCATAGAACATAAAAAGTAGGAAACTTAATTCTCTACAAAAAAGGTCTCTCAACATTTTGCCATAGCTCGCTTCGTTTCCGAGATACTTGCCGATTTATCTCAAGGGAAGGGGCCTGACGGACATATTTCGAGATATTTCTTCTTCTTGTTGTTCTTCTTCTGCACAGCTAAGCTGGAAGTGGCATTTGCAGCTCGCAATTGTGCAGAGTTATCTCAAAGAGAGGGGCCACGGTGTTTCTGTATCTCTATTATGTTGGTGCGGCTTCGGAACTTTTAAATATCTTGATATATCTCGAGAACTACGAATCTGATCAGAAAATATCATAGAAGGTAAAAAGTAGGAAACTTAATTCTCTACAAAAAAGGTCTCTTATCATTTTGCCATAGCTCGCTTCGTTTCCGAGATATTTGCAGATTTATCTCAAGGGAAGGGGCCTGACGGACATATTTCGAGATATTTCTTCTTCTTGTTGTTCTTCTTCTGCACAGCTAAGCTGGAAGTGGCATTTGCAGCTCGCAATAGTGCACAGTTATCTCAAAGAAAGGGGCCACGGTGTTTCTGTATCTCTATTATGTTGGTGCGGCTTCGGAACTTTTAAATATCTCGATATATCTCGAGAACTACGCATCTGATCAAAAAATATCATAGAACATAAAAAGTAGGAAACTTAATTCTCTACAAATAAGGTCTCTTAACATTTTGGCATAGCTCGCATTCGTTTCCGAGATATTTGCAGATTTATCTCAAGGGAAGGGGCCTGACGGACATATTTCGAGATATTTCTTCTTCTTGTTGTTCTTCTTCTCCACAGCTAAGCTGGAAGTGGCATTTGCAGCTCGCAATAGTGCAGAGTTATCTCAAAGAAAGGGGCCACGGTGTTTCTGTACCTCTATTATGTTGGTGCAGCTTCGGAGCTTTTAAATATCTTGATATATCTCGAGAACTGCGCATCTGATCAAAAAATATCATAGAACATAAAAAGTAGGAAACTTAATTCTCTACAAAAAAGGTCTCTTAACGTTTTGCAATAGCTCGCTTCGTTTCCGAGATATTTGCAGATTTATCTCAAGGGAAGGGTCCTGATGGACATTTTTCGAGATATTTCTTCTTCTTGTTGTTCTTCTTCTGCACAGCTAAACTGGAAGTGGCATTTCCAGCTCGCAATCGTGCAGAGTTATCTCAAAGAAAGGGGCCACGGTGTTTCTGTACCTCTATTATGTTGGTGCAGCTTCGGAGCTTTTAAATATCTTGATATATCTCGAGAACTACGCATCTGATCAAAAAATATCATAGAACGTAAAAAGTAGGAAACTTAATTCTCTACAAAAAAGGTCTCTTAACGTTTTGCAATAGCTCGCTTCGTTTCCGAGATATTTGCAGATTTATCTCAAGGGAAGGGTCCTGATGTACATTTTTCGAGATATTTCTTCTTCTTGTTGTTCTTCTTCTGCACAGCTAAACTGGAAGTGGCATTTCCAGCTCGCAATCGTGCAGAGTTATCTCAAAGAAAGGGGCCACGGTGTTTCTGTATCTCTATTATGTTGGTGCGGCTTCGGAACTTTTAAATATCTTGATATATCTCGAGAACTACGCCTCTGATCGAAAAATATCATAGAACATAAAAAGTAGGAAACTTAATTCTCTACAAAAAAGGTCTCTTAACATTTTGCCATAGCTCGCTTCGTTTCCGAGATATTTGCAGATTTATCTCAAGGGAAGGGGCCTGACGGACATATTTCGAGATATTTCTTCTTCTTGTTGTTCTTCTTCTGCACAGCTAAGCTGGAAGTGGCATTTGCAGCTCGCAGTAGTGCACAGTTATCTCAAAGAAAGGGGCCACGGTGTTTCTGTATCTCTATTATGTTGGTGCGGCTTCGGAACTTTTAAATATCTTGATATATCTCGAGAACTACGCATCTGATCGAAAAATATCATAGAACATAAAAAGTAGGAAACTTAATTCTCTACAAAACAGGTCTCTTAACATTTTGCCGTAGCTCGCTTCGTTTCCGAGATATTTGCAGATTTATCTCAAGGGAAGGGGCCTGACGGACATATTTCCAGATATTTCTTCTTCTTGTTGTTCTTCTTCTGCACAGCTAAGCTGGAAGTGGCATTTGCAGCTCGCAATAGTGCAGAGTTATCTCAAAGAAAGGGGCCACGGTGTGTCTGTATCTCTATTATGTTGGTGCGGCTTCGGAACTTTTAAATATCTTGATATATCTCGAGAACTACGCATCTGATCGAAAAATATCATAGAACATAAAAAGTAGGAAACTTAATTCTCTACAAAAGAGGTCTCTTAACATTTTGCCATAGCTCGCTTCGTTTCCGAGATATTTGCAGATTTATCTCAAGGGAAGGGGCCTGACGGACATATTTCGAGATATTTCTTCTTTTTGTTGTTCTTCTACTGCACAGCTAAGCTGGAAGTGGCATTTGCAGCTCGCAGTAGTGCACAGTTATCTCAAAGAAAGGGGCCACGGTGTTTCTGTATCTCTATTATGTTGGTGCGGCTTCGGAACTTTTAAATATCTTGATATATCTCGAGAACTACGCATCTGATCGAAAAATATCATAGAACATAAAAAGTAGGAAACTTAATTCTCTACAAAACAGGTCTCTTAACATTTTGCCGTAGCTCGCTTCGTTTCCGAGATATTTGCAGATTTATCTCAAGGGAAGGGGCCTGACGGACATATTTCCAGATATTTCTTCTTCTTGTTGTTCTTCTTCTGCACAGCTAAGCTGGAAGTGGCATTTGCAGCTCGCAATAGTGCAGAGTTATCTCAAAGAAAGGGGCCACGGTGTGTCTGTATCTCTATTATGTTGGTGCGGCTTCGGAACTTTTAAATATCTTGATATATCTCGAGAACTACGCATCTGATCGAAAAATATCATAGAACATAAAAAGTAGGAAACTTAATTCTCTACAAAAGAGGTCTCTTAACATTTTGCCATAGCTCGCTTCGTTTCCGAGATATTTGCAGATTTATCTCAAGGGAAGGGGCCTGACGGACATATTTCGAGATATTTCTTCTTTTTGTTGTTCTTCTACTGCACAGCTAAGCTGGAAGTGGCATTTGCAGCTCGCAATAGTGCAGAGTTATCTCAAAGAAAGGGGCCACGGTGTTTCTGTATCTCTATTATGTTGGTGCGGCTTCGGAACTTTTAAATATCTTTATATATCTCGAGAACTACGCATCCGATCAAAAAATATCATAGAACATAAAAAGTAGGAAACTTAATTCTCTACAAAAAAGGTCTCTCAACATTTTGCCATAGCTCGCTTCGTTTCCGAGATATTTGCAGATTTATCTCAAGGGAAGGGGCCTGACGGACATATTTCGAGATATTTCTTCTTCTTGTTGTTCTTCTTCTGCACAGCTAAGCTGGAAGTGGCATTTGCAGCTCGCAATAGTGCAGAGTTATCTCAAAGAAAGGGGCCACGGTGTTTCTGTATCTCTATTATGTTGGTGCGGCTTCGGAACTTTTAAATATCTTGATATATCTCGAGATCTACGCATCTGATCAAAAAATATCATAGAACATAAAAAGTAGGAAACTTAATTCTCTACAAAAAAGGTCTCTCAACATTTTGCCATAGCTCGCTTCGTTTCCGAGATACTTGCCGATTTATCTCAAGGGAAGGGGCCTGACGGACATATTTCGAGGTATTTCTTCTTCTTGTTGTTCTTCTTCTGCACAGCTAAGCTGGAAGTGGCATTTGCAGCTCGCAATTGTGCAGAGTTATCTCAAAGAGAGGGGCCACGGTGTTTCTGTATCTCTATTATGTTGGTGCGGCTTCGGAACTTTTAAATATCTTGATATATCTCGAGAACTACGCATCTGATCAAAAAATATCATAGAACATAAAAAGTAGGAAACTTAATTCTCTACAAAAAAGGTCTCTCAACATTTTGCCTTAGCTCGCTTCGTTTCCGAGATACTTGCCGATTTATCTCAAGGGAAGGGGCCTGACGGACATATTTCGAGATATTTCTTCTTCTTGTTGTTCTTCTTCTGCACAGCTAAGCTGGAAGTGGCATTTGCAGCTCGCAATTGTGCAGAGTTATCTCAAAGAGAGGGGCCACGGTGTTTCTGTATCTCTATTATGTTGGTGCGGCTTCGGAACTTTTAAATATCTTGATATATCTCGAGAACTACGAATCTGATCAGAAAATATCATAGAAGGTAAAAAGTAGGAAACTTAATTCTCTACAAAAAAGGTCTCTTATCATTTTGCCATAGCTCGCTTCGTTTCCGAGATATTTGCAGATTTATCTCAAGGGAAGGGGCCTGACGGACATATTTCGAGATATTTCTTCTTCTTGTTGTTCTTCTTCTGCACAGCTAAGCTGGAAGTGGCATTTGCAGCTCGCAATAGTGCACAGTTATCTCAAAGAAAGGGGCCACGGTGTTTCTGTATCTCTATTATGTTGGTGCGGCTTCGGAACTTTTAAATATCTCGATATATCTCGAGAACTACGCATCTGATCAAAAAATATCATAGAACATAAAAAGTAGGAAACTTAATTCTCTACAAATAAGGTCTGTTAACGTTTTGCAATAGCTCGCTTCGTTTCCGAGATATTTGCAGATTTATCTCAAGGGAAGGGTCCTGATGGACATTTTTCGAGATATTTCTTCTTCTTGTTGTTCTTCTTCTGCACAGCTAAACTGGAAGTGGCATTTCCAGCTCGCAATCGTGCAGAGTTATCTCAAAGAAAGGGGCCACGGTGTTTCTGTATCTCTATTATGTTGGTGCGGCTTCGGAACTTTTAAATATCTTGATATATCTCGAGAACTACGCATCTGATCGAAAAATATCATAGAACATAAAAAGTAGGAAACTTAATTCTCTACAAAACAGGTCTCTTAACATTTTGCCGTAGCTCGCTTCGTTTCCGAGATATTTGCAGATTTATCTCAAGGGAAGGGGCCTGACGGACATATTTCCAGATATTTCTTCTTCTTGTTGTTCTTCTTCTGCACAGCTAAGCTGGAAGTGGCATTTGCAGCTCGCAATAGTGCAGAGTTATCTCAAAGAAAGGGGCCACGGTGTGTCTGTATCTCTATTATGTTGGTGCGGCTTCGGAACTTTTAAATATCTTGATATATCTCGAGAACTACGCATCTGATCGAAAAATATCATAGAACATAAAAAGTAGGAAACTTAATTCTCTACAAAAGAGGTCTCTTAACAGTTTGCCATAGCTCGCTTCGTTTCCGAGATATTTGCAGATTTATCTCAAGGGAAGGGGCCTGACGGACATATTTCGAGATATTTCTTCTTTTTGTTGTTCTTCTACTGCACAGCTAAGCTGGAAGTGGCATTGGCAGCTCGCAATAGTGCAGAGTTATCTCAAAGAAAGGGGCCACGGTGTTTCTGTATCTCTATTATGTTGGTGCGGCTTCGGAACTTTTAAATATCTTGATATATCTCGAGATCTACGCATCTGATCAAAAAATATCATAGAACATAAAAAGTAGGAAACTTAATTCTCTACAAAAAAGGTCTCTCAACATTTTGCCATAGCTGGCTTCGTTTCCGAGATACTTGCCGATTTATCTCAAGGGAAGGGGCCTGACGGACATATTTCGAGATATTTCTTCTTCTTGTTGTTCTTCTTCTGCACAGCTAAGCTGGAAGTGGCATTTGCAGCTCGCAATTGTGCAGAGTTATCTCAAAGAGAGGGGCCACGGTGTTTCTGTATCTCTATTATGTTGGTGCGGCTTCGGAACTTTTAAATATCTTGATATATCTCGAGAACTACGAATCTGATCAGAAAATATCATAGAAGGTAAAAAGTAGGAAACTTAATTCTCTACAAAAAAGGTCTCTTATCATTTTGCCATAGCTCGCTTCGTTTCCGAGATATTTGCAGATTTATCTCAAGGGAAGGGGCCTGACGGACATATTTCGAGATATTTCTTCTTCTTCTTGTTCTTCTTCTGCACAGCTAAGCTGGAAGTGGCATTTGCAGCTCGCAATAGTGCACAGTTATCTCAAAGAAAGGGGCCACGGTGTTTCTGTATCTCTATTATGTTGGTGCGGCTTCGGAACTTTTAAATATCTCGATATATCTCGAGAACTACGCATCTGATCAAAAAATATCATAGAACATAAAAAGTAGGAAACTTAATTCTCTACAAGAAAGGTCTCTAAACATTTTGCCATAGCTCGCTTCGTTTCCGAGATATTTGCAGATTTATCTCAAGGGAAGGGGCCTGACGGACGTATTTCGAGATATTTCTTCTTCTTGTTGTTCTTCTTCTGCGCAGCTAAGCTGGAAGTGGCATTTGCAGCTCGCAATAGTGCAGAGTTATCTCAAAGAAAGGGGCCACGGTGTTTCTGTATCTCTATTATGTTGGTGCGGCTTCGGAACTTTTAAATATCTTGATATATCTCGAGAACTACGCATCTGATCAAAAAATATCATAGAACATAAAAAGTAGGAAACATAATTCTCTACAAAAAAGGTCTCTTAACATTTTGCCATAGCTCGCTTCGTTTCCGAGATATTTGCAGATTTATCTCAAGGGAAGGGGCCTGACGGACATATTTCGAGATATTTCTTCTTCTTGTTGTTCTTCTTCTGCACAGCTAAGCTGGAAGTGGCATTTGCGGCTCGCACTAGTGCAGAGTTATCTCAAAGAAAGGGGCCACGGTGTTTCTGTATCTCTATTATGTTGGTGCGGCTTCGGAACTTTTAAATATCTCGATGTATCTCGAAAACCACGCTTCTGATCAAAAAATATCATAGAACGTAAATTGTAGGAAACATAATTCTCTACAAAAAAGGTCTCTTAACATTTTGCCATAGCTCGCTTCGTTTCCGAGATATTTGCAGATATATCTCAAGGGAAGGGGCCTGACGGACATATTTCGAGATACTTCTTCTTCTTCTTGTTCTTCTTCTGCACAGCTAAGCTGGAAGTGGCATTTACAGCTCGCAATAGTGCAGAGTTATCTCAAAGAAAGGGGCCACGGTGTTTCTGTATCTCTATTATGTTGGTGCGGCTTCGGAACTTTTAAATATCTTGATATATCTCGAGAACTACGCATCTGATCAAAAAATATCATAGAACATAAAAAGTAGGAAACTTAATTCTCTACAAAAAAGGTCTCTTAACATTTTGCCATAGCTCGCTTCGTTTCCGAGATATTTGCAGATTTATCTCAAGGGAAGGGGCCTGACGGACATATTTCGAGATATTTCTTCTTCTTGTTGTTCTTCTTCTGCACAGCTAAGCTGGAAGTGGCATTTGCGGCTCGCACTAGTGCAGAGTTATCTCAAAGAAAGGGGCCACGGTGTTTCTGTATCCCTATTATGTTTGTGCGGCTTCGGAACTTTTAAATATCTTGATATATCTCGAAAACTACGCTTCTGATCAAAAAATATCATAGAACATAAATTGTAGGAAACATAATTCTCTATAGAAAACGTCTCTTAACATTTTGCCATAGCTCGCTTCGTTTCCGAGATATTTGCAGATTCAGCTCAAAGGAACTGGCCTGACGGACATATTTCGAGATATTTCTTCTTCTTGTTGTTCTTCCTCTGCACAGCTAAGCTGGAAGTGGCATTTGCAGCTCGCAATAGTGCAGAGTTATCTCAAAGAAAGGGGCCACGGTGTTTCTGTATCTCTATTATGTTGGTGCGGCTTCGGAACTTTTAAATATCTTGATATATCTCGAGAACTACGCATCTGATCAAAAAATATCATAGAACATAAAAAGTGGGAAACTTAATTCTCTACAAAAAAGGTCTCTTAACATTTTGCCATAGCTCGCTTCGTTTCCGAGATATTTGCAGATTTATCTCAAGGGAAGGGGCCTGACGGACATATTTCGAGATACTTCTTCTTCTTGTTGTTCTTCTTCTGCACAGCTGAGCTGGAAGTGGCAATTGCAGGTCGCAATAGCGCAGAGTTATCTCAAAGAAAGGGGCCACGGTGTTTCTGTATCTCTATTATGTTGGTGCGTCTTCGGAACTTTTAAATATCTCGATATATCTCGAAAACTACGCTTCTGATCAAAAAATATCATAGAACATAAATTGTGGGAAATATAATTCTCTACAAAAAAGGTCTCTTAACATTTTGCCGTAGCTCGCTTCGTTTCCGAGATATTTGCAGATTTATCTCAAGGGAAGGGGCCTGACGGACATATTTCCAGATATTTCTTCTTCTTGTTGTTCTTCTTCTGCACAGCTAAGCTGGAAGTGGCATTTGCAGCTCGCAATAGTGCAGAGTTATCTCAAAGAAAGGGGCCACGGTGTTTCTGTATCTCTATTATGTTGGTGCGGCTTCGGAACTTTTAAATATCTTGATATATCTCGAGAACTACGCATCCGATCAAAAAATATCATACAACATAAAAAGGAGGAAACTTCATTCTCTACAAAAAAGGTCTCTTAACATTTTGCCATAGCTCGCTTCGTTTCCGAGATATTTGCAGATTTATCTCGAGGGAAGGGGCCTGACGGACATATTTCGAGATATTTCTTCTTCTTGTTGTTCTTCTTCTGCACAGCTAAGCTGGAAGCGGCATTTGCGGCTCGCACTAGGGCAGAGTTATCTCAAAGAAAGGGGCCACGGTGTTTCTGTATCTCTATTATGTTGGTGCAGCTTCGGATCTTTTAAATATCTCGATATATCTCGAAAACTACGCTTCTGATCAAAAAATATCATAGAACATAAATTGTAGGAAACATAATTCTCTACAAAAAAGGTCTCTTAACATTTTGCCATAGCTCGTTTCGTTTCCGAGATATTTGCAGATATATCTCAAGGGAAGGGGCCTGACGGACATATTTCGAGATATTTCCTCTTCTTGTTGTTCTTCTTCTGCACAGCTAAACTGGAAGTGGCATTTCCAGCTCGCAATAGCGCAGAGTTATCTCAAAGAAAGGGGCCACGGTGTTTCTGTATCTCTATTATGTTGGTGCGGCTTCGGAATTTTTAAATATCTTGATATATCTCGAGAACTACGCATCTGATCAAAAAATATCATAGAACATAAAAAGTAGGAAACTTAATTCTCTACAAATAAGGTCTCTTAACATTTTGCCATAGCTCGCTTCGTTTCCTAGATATTTGCAGATTTATCTCAAGGGAAGGGGCCTGACGGACATTTTTCGAGATATTTCTTCTTCTTGTTGTTCTTCTTCTGCACAGCTAAGCTGGAAGCGGCGTTTGCGGCTCGCACTAGTGCAGGGTTATCTCAAAGAAAGGGGCCACGGTGTTTCTGTATCTCTATTATGTTGGTGCGACTTCGGAACTTTTAAATATCTTGATATATCTCGAGAACTACGCATCTGATCTAAAAATATCATACTACATAAAAAGTAGGAAACTTAATTCTCTACAAGAAAGGTCTCTTAACATTTTGCCATAGCTCGCTTCGTTTCCGAGATATTTGCAGATTTATCTCCAGGGAAGGGGCCTGACGGACGTATTTCGAGATATTTCTTCTTCTTGTTGTTCTTCCTCTGCACAGCTAAGCTGGAAGTGGCATTTGCAGCTCGCAATAGTGCAGAGTTATCTCAAAGAGAGGGGCCACGGTGTTTCTGTATCTCTATTATGTTGGTGCGGCTTCGGAACTTTTAAATATCTTGATATATCTCGAGAACTACGCATCTGATCAAAAAATACCATAGAAGATAAAAAGTAGGAAACTTAATTCTCTACAAAAAAGGTCTCTTAACATTTTGCCATAGCTCGCTTCGTTTCCGAGATATTTGCAGATTTATCTCAAGGGAAGGGGCCTGACGGACATATTTCGAGATATTTCTTCTTCTTGTTGTTCTTCTTCTGCACAGCTAAGCTGGAAGTGGCATTTGCGGCTCGCACTAGTGCAGAGTTATCTCAAAGAAAGCGGCCACGGTGTTTCTGTATCTCTATTATGTTGGTGCGGCTTCGGAACTTTTAAATATCTCGATATACCTCGAAAACTACGCTTCTGATCAAAAAATATGATAGAACATAATATGTAGGAAACATAATTCTCTACAAAAAACGTCTCTTAACATTTTGCCATAGCTCGGTTCGTTTCCGAGATATTTGCAGATTCAGCTCAAAGGAACTGGCCTGACGGACATATTTCGAGATATTTCTTCTTCTTGTTGTTCTTCTTCTGCACAGATAAGCTGGAAGTGGCATTTGCAGCTCGCAATAGTGCATAGTTATCTGAAAGAAAGGGGCCACGGTGTTTCTGTATCTCTATTATGTTGGTGCGGCTTCGGAACTTTTAAATATCTTGATATATCTCGAGAACTACGCATCTGATCAAAAAATATCATAGAACATAAAAAGTAGGAAACTTAATTCTCTACAAAAAAGGTCTCTTAACATTTTGCCATAGCTCGGTTCGTTTCCAAGATACTTGCAGATTTATCTCAAGGGAAGGGGCCTGACGGACATATTTCCAGATATTTCTTCTTCTTGTTGTTCTTCTTCTGCACAGCTAAGCTGGAAGCGGCATTTGCGGCTCGCACTAGGGCAGAGTTATCTCAAAGAAAGGGGCCACGGTGTTTCTGTATCTCTATTATGTTGGTGCAGCTTCGGATCTTTTAAATATCTCGATATATCTCGAAAACTACGCTTCTGATCAAAAAATATCATAGAACATAAATTGTAGGAAACATAATTCTCTACAAAAAAGGTCTCTTAACATTTTGCCATAGCTCGTTTCGTTTCCGAGATATTTGCAGATATATCTCAAGGGAAGGGGCCTGACGGACATATTTCGAGATATTTCCTCTTCTTGTTGTTCTTCTTCTGCACAGCTAAACTGGAAGTGGCATTTCCAGCTCGCAATAGCGCAGAGTTATCTCAAAGAAAGGGGCCACGGTGTTTCTGTATCTCTATTATGTTGGTGCGGCTTCGGAATTTTTAAATATCTTGATATATCTCGAGAACTACGCATCTGATCAAAAAATATCATAGAACATAAAAAGTAGGAAACTTAATTCTCTACAAATAAGGTCTCTTAACATTTTGCCATAGCTCGCTTCGTTTCCTAGATATTTGCAGATTTATCTCAAGGGAAGGGGCCTGACGGACATTTTTCGAGATATTTCTTCTTCTTGTTGTTCTTCTTCTGCACAGCTAAGCTGGAAGTGGCATTTGCAGCTCGCAATAGTGCAGAGTTATCTCGAAGAAAGGGGCCACGGTGTTTCTGTATCTCTATTATGTTGGTGCGGCTTCGGAACTTTTAGATATCTTGATATATCTCGAGAACTACGCATCTGATCAAAAAATATCATAGAACATAAAAAGTAGGAAACTTAATTCTCTACAAAAAAGGTCTCTTAACATTTTGCCATAGCTCGCTTCGTTTCCGAGATATTTGCAGATTTATCTCAAGGGAAGGGGCCTGACGGACATATTTCCAGATATTTCTTCTTCTTGTTGTTCTTCTTCTGCACAGCTAAGCTGGAAGCGGCATTTGCGGCTCGCACTAGGGCAGAGTTATCTCAAAGAAAGGGGCCACGGTGTTTCTGTATCTCTATTATGTTGGTGCAGCTTCGGATCTTTTAAATATCTCGATATATCTCGAAAACTACGCTTCTGATCAAAAAATATCATAGAACATAAATTGTAGGAAACATAATTCTCTACAAAAAAGGTCTCTTAACATTTTGCCATAGCTCGTTTCGTTTCCGAGATATTTGCAGATATATCTCAAGGGAAGGGGCCTGACGGACATATTTCGAGATATTTCCTCTTCTTGTTGTTCTTCTTCTGCACAGCTAAACTGGAAGTGGCATTTCCAGCTCGCAATAGCGCAGAGTTATCTCAAAGAAAGGGGCCACGGTGTTTCTGTATCTCTATTATGTTGGTGCGGCTTCGGAATTTTTAAATATCTTGATATATCTCGAGAACTACGCATCTGATCAAAAAATATCATAGAACATAAAAAGTAGGAAACTTAATTCTCTACAAATAAGGTCTCTTAACATTTTGCCATAGCTCGCTTCGTTTCCTAGATATTTGCAGATTTATCTCAAGGGAAGGGGCCTGACGGACATTTTTCGAGATATTTCTTCTTCTTGTTGTTCTTCTTCTGCACAGCTAAGCTGGAAGTGGCATTTGCAGCTCGCAATAGTGCAGAGTTATCTCGAAGAAAGGGGCCACGGTGTTTCTGTATCTCTATTATGTTGGTGCGGCTTCGGAACTTTTAGATATCTTGATATATCTCGAGAACTACGCATCTGATCAAAAAATATCATAGAACATAAAAAGTAGGAAACTTAATTCTCTACAAAAAAGGTCTCATAACATTTTGCCATAGCTCGCTTCGTTTCCGAGATATTTGCAGATTTATCTCAAGGGAAGGGGCCTGACGGACATATTTCGAGATATTTCTTCTTCTTGTTGTTCTTCTTCTGCACAGCTAAGCTGGAAGTGGCATTTGCAGCTCGCAATAGTGCAGAGTTATCTCAAAGAAAGGGGCCACGGTGTTTCTGTATCTCTATTATGTTGGTGCGGCTTCGGATTTTTTAAATATCTTGATATATCTCGAGAACTACGCATCCGATCAAAAAATATCATAGAGCATAAAAAGTAGGAAACTTAATTCTCTACAAAAAAGGTCTCTTAACATTTTGCCATAGCTCGCTTCGTTTCCGAGATATTTGCAGATTTATCTCGAGGAGAGGGACCTGACGGACATATTTCGAGATATTTCTTCTTCTTGTTGTTCTTCTTCTGCACAGCTAAGCTGGAAGCGGCATTTGCGGCTCGCACTAGTGCAGGGTTATCTCAAAGAAAGGGGCCACGGTGTTTCTGTATCTCTATTATGTTGGTGCGACTTCGGAACTTTTAAATATCTTGATATATCTCGAGAACTACGCATCTGATCTAAAAATATCATACTACATAAAAAGTAGGAAACTTAATTCTCTACAAGAAAGGTCTCTAAACATTTTGCCGTAGCTCGCTTCGTTTCCGAGATATTTGCAGATTTATCTCCAGGGAAGGGGCCTGACGGCCGTATTTCGAGATATTTCTTCTTCTTGTTGTTCTTCCTCTGCACAGCTAAGCTGGAAGTGGCATTTGCAGCTCGCAATAGTGCAGAGTTATCTCAAAGAGAGGGGCCACGGTGTTTCTGTATCTCTATTATGTTGGTGCGGCTTCGGAACTTTTAAATATCTTGATATATCTCGAGAACTACGCATCTGATCAAAAAATATCATAGAAGATAAAAAGTAGGAAACTTAATTCTCTACAAAAAAGGTCTCTTAACATTTTGCCATAGCTCGCTTCGTTTCCGAGATATTTGCAGATTTATCTCAAGGGAAGGGGCCTGACGGACATATTTCGAGATATTTCTTCTTCTTGTTGTTCTTCTTCTGCACAGCTAAGCTGGAAGTGGCATTTGCGGCTCGCACTAGTGCAGAGTTATCTCAAAGAAAGCGGCCACGGTGTTTCTGTATCTCTATTATGTTGGTGCGGCTTCGGAACTTTTAAATATCTCGATATACCTCGAAAACTACGCTTCTGATCAAAAAATATCATAGAACATAATATGTAGGAAACATAATTCTCTACAAAAAACGTCTCTTAACATTTTGCCATAGCTCGGTTCGTTTCCGAGATATTTGCAGATTCAGCTCAAAGGAACTGGCCTGACGGACATATTTCGAGATATTTCTTCTTCTTGTTGTTCTTCTTCTGCACAGCTAAGCTGGAAGTGGCATTTGCAGCTCGCAATAGTGCAGAGTTGTCTCAAAGAAAGGGGCCACGGTGTTTCTGTATCTCTATTATGTTGGTGCGGCTTCGGAACTTTTAAATATCTTGATATATCTCGAGAACTACGCATCTGATCAAAAAATATCATAGAACATAAAAAGTAGGAAACTTAATTCTCTACAAAAGAGGTCTCTTAACATTTTGCCATAGCTCGCTTCGTTTCCGAGATATTTGCAGATTTATCTCACGGGAAGGGGCCTAACGGACATATTTCGAGATATTTCTTCTTCTTGTTGTTCTTCTTCTGCACAGCTAAACTGGAAGTGGCATTTCCAGCTCGCAATAGTGCAGAGTTATCTCAAAGAAAGGGGCCACGGTGTTTCTGTATCTCTATTATGTTGGTGCGGCTTCGGAACTTTTAAATATCTTGATATATCTCGAAAACTACGCTTCTGATCAAAAAATATCATAGAACATAAATTGTAGGAAACATAATTCTCTACAAAAAAGGTCTCTTAACATTTTGCCATAGCTCGCTTCGCTTCCGAGATATATGCAGATTTATCTCAAGGGAAGGGGCCTGACGGACATATTTCGAGATATTTCTTCTTCTTGTTGTTCTTCTTCTGCACAGCTAAGCTGGAAGTGGCATTTGCAGCTCGCAATAGTGCAGAGTTATCTCAAAGAAAGGGGCCAAGGAGTTTCTGTATCTCTATTATGTTGGTGCGGCTTCGGAACTTTTAAATATCTTGATATATCTCGAGAACTACGCATCTGATCAAATAATATCATAGAACATAAAAAGTAGGAAACTTAATTCTCCACAAATAAGGTCTCTTAACATTTTGCCATAGCTCGCTTCGTTTCCGAGATATTTGCAGATTTATCTCAAGGGAAGGGGCCTGACGGACATATTTCGAGATATTTGTTCTTCTTGTTGGTCTTCTTCTGCACAGCTAAGCTGGAACTGGCATTTGCAGCTCGCGATAGTGCAGAGTTATCTCACAGAAAGGGGCCACGGTGTTTCTGTATCTCTATTATGTTGGTGCGGCTTCGGAACTTTTAAATGTCTCGATATATCTCGAAAACTACGCATCTGATCTAAAAATATCATAGAACATAAATAGTAGTAAACTTAATTTCCTACAAAAAAGGTCTCTTAACATTTTGCCATACCTCGCATCCTTTCCGAGATATTTGCAGGTTTAGCTCAAAGGATCGGGCCTGACGGACATATTTCGAGATATTTCTTGTTCTTGTTGTGCTTCTTCTGCACAGCTAAGCTGGAACTGGCACTTGCAGCTCGCAATAGTGCAAAGTTATCTCACAGAAAGGGGCCACGGTGTTTCTGTATCTCTATTATGTTGGTGCGGCTTCGGAACTTCTAAATATCTTGATATATCTCGAGAATTACGCATCTGATCAAAAAATATCATTGAACATGAAAAGTAGGAAACTTAATTCTCTACAAAAAAGGTCTCTGAACATTTTGCCATAGCTCGCATCGTTTCCGAGATATTTGCAGATTTAGCTCAAGGGAAGGGGCCTGACGGGCATTTCCGAGATATTTCTTGTTCTTGTTGTGCTTCTTCTGCACAGCTAAGCTGGAACTGGCACTTGCAGCTCGCAATAGTGCAGAGTTATCTCAAAGAATGGGGCCACGGTGATTCTGTATCTCTATCATGTTGGTGCGGCTTCGGAACTTTTAGATATCTTGATATATCTCGAGAACTACGCATCTGATCAAAAAATATCATAGAACATAAAAAGTAGGAAACTTAATTCTCTACAAAAAAGGTCTCTTAACATTTTGCCATAGCTCGCTTCGTTTCCGAGATATTTGCAGATTTATCTCAAGGGAAGGGGCCTGACGGACATATTTCGAGATATTTCTTCTTCTTGTTGTTCTTCTTCTGCACAGCTAAGCTGGAAGTGGCATTTGCAGCTCGCAATAGTGCAGAGTTATCTCAAAGAAAGGGGCCATGGTGTTTCTGTATCTCTATTATGTTGGTGCGGCTTCGGATCTTTTAAATATCTCGATATATCTCGAAAACTACGCTTCTGATCAAAAAATATCATAGAACCTAAATTGTGGGAAATATAATTCTCTACAAAAAAGGTCTCTTAACATTTTGCCGTAGCTCGCTTCGTTTCCGAGATATTTGCAGATTTATCTCAAGGGAAGGGGCCTGACGGACATATTTCCAGATATTTCTTCTTCTTGTTGTTCTTCTTCTGCACAGCTAAGCTGGAAGTGGCATTTGCAGCTCGCAATAGTGCAGAGTTATCTCAAAGAAAGGGGCCACGGTGTTTCTGTATCTCTATTATGTTGGTGCGGCTTCGGAACTTTTAAATATCTTGATATATCTCGAGAACTACGCATCTGATCAAAAAATATCATAGAACATAAAAAGTGGGAAACTTAATTCTCTACAAAAAAGGTCTCTTAACATTTTGCCATAGCTCGCTTCGTTTCCGAGATATTTGCAGATTTATCTCAAGGGAAGGGGCCTGACGGACATATTTCGAGATATTTCTTCTTCTTGTTGTTCTTCTTCAGCACAGCTAAGCTGGAAGTGGCATTTGCAGCTCGCAATAGTGCAAAGTTATCGCAAAGAAAGGGGCCACGGTGTGTCTGTATCTTTATTATGTTGGTGCGGCTTCGCAACTTTTAAATGTCATGATATATCTCGAAAACTACGCATCTGATCAAAAAATATCATAGAACATAAATAGTAGGAAACTTAATTCTCTACAAAAAAGGTCTCTTAATATTTTGCCATAGCTCGCATCGTTTCCGAGATATTTGCAGATTTATCTCAAGGGAAGGGGCCTGACGGGCATATTTCGAGATATTTCTTGTTCTTGTTGTGCTTCTTCTGCACAGCTAAGCTGGAACTGGCATTTGCAGCTCGCGATAGTGCAGAGTTATCTCACAGAAAGGGGCCACGGTGTTTCTGTATCTCTATTATGTTGGTGCGGCTTCGGAACTTTTAAATGTCTCGATATATCTCGAAAACTACGCATCTGATCTAAAAATATCATAGAACATAAATAGTAGGAAACTTAATTTCCTACAAAAAAGGTCTCTTAACATTTTGCCATACCTCGCATCCTTTCCGAGATATTTGCAGGTTTAGCTCAAAGGAAGGGGCCTGACGGACATATTTCGAGATATTTCTTGTTCTTGTTGTGCTTCTTCTGCACAGCTAAGCTGGAACTGGCACTTGCAGCTCGCAATAGTGCAAAGTTATCTCACAGAAAGGGGCCACGGTGTTTCTGTATCTCTATTATGTTGGTGCGGCTTCGGAACTTCTAAATATCTTGATATATCTCGAGAATTACGCATCTGATCAAAAAATATCATTGAACATGAAAAGTAGGAAACTTAATTCTCTACAAAAAAGGTCTCTGAACATTTTGCCATAGCTCGCATCGTTTCCGAGATATTTGCAGATTTAGCTCAAGGGAAGGGGCCTGACGGGCATATTCCGAGATATTTCTTGTTCTTGTTGTGCTTCTTCTGCACAGCTAAGCTGGAACTGGCACTTGCAGCTCGCAATAGTGCAGAGTTATCTCAAAGAATGGGGCCACGGTGATTCTGTATCTCTATCATGTTGGTGCGGCTTCGGAACTTTTAAATGTCTCGATATATCTCGAAAACTACGCATCTGATCAAAAAATATCATAGATCATAAATAGTAGGAAACTTAATTTCCTACAAAAAAGGTCTCTCAACATTTTGCCATAGCTCGCATCGTTTCCGAGATATTTGCGGATTTAGCTCAAATTAATGGGACTGACGGACATATTTCGAGATATTTCTTCTTCTTGTTGTTCTTCTTCTGCACAGTTAAACTGGAAGTGGCATTTGCAGCTCGCAATAGTGCAGAGTTATCTCAAAGAAAGGGGCCACGGTGTTTCTGTATCTTTATTATGTTGGTGCGGCTTCGGAACTTTTAAATGTCTAGATATATCTCGAAAACTACGCATCTGATCAAAAAATATCATAGAACATAAATAGTAGGAAACTTAATTTCCTACAAAAAAGGTCTCTCCACATTTTGCCATAGCTCGCATGGTTTCCGAGATATTTGCAGATTTAGCTCAAAGGAAGGGGCCTGACGGACATATTTCGAGATATTTCTTCTTCTTGGTGTTCTTCTGCACAGCTAAGCTGGAACTGTCATTTGCAGCTCGCAATAGTGCAGAGTTATCTCACAGAAAGGGGCCACGGTGTTTCTGTATCTTTATTATGTTGGTGCGGCTTCGGAACTTTTAAATATGTCGATATATCTCAAAAACTACGCATCTGATCAAAAAATATCATAGAACATAAATAGTAGGAAACTTAATTTCCTACAAAAAAGGTCTCTCAACATTTTGCCATAGCTCGCATCGTTTCCGAGATATTTGCAGATATAGCTCAAGGGAAGGGGCCTGACGGACATATTTCGAGATATTTCTTCTTCTTGTTGTTCTTCTTCTGCACAGCTAAGCTGGAAGTGGCATTTGCAGCTCGGAATAGTGCAGAGTTATTTCAAAGAAAGTGGCCACGGTGTTTATGTATCTTTATTATGTTGGTGCGGCTTCGGAACTTTTATATTATCTCGATATATCTCGAAAACTACGCATCTGATCTAAAAATATCATAGAACATAAATAGTAGGAAACTTAATTTCCTACAAAAAAGGTCTCTTAACATTTTGCCATACCTCGCATCCTTTCCGAGATATTTGCAGGTTTAGCTCAAAGGAAGGGGCCTGACGGACATATTTCGAGATATTTCTTCTACTTGTTGTTCTTCTGCACAGCTAAGCTGGACCTGGCATTTGCAGCTCGCAATAGTGCAGAGTTATCTCGCAGAAAGTGGCCACGGTGTTTCTCTATCTCTACTATGTTGGTGCAGCTTCGGAACTTTTAAATACCTTGATATATCTCGAAAACTACGTATCTGATCAAAAAATATCATTGAACATAAAAAGTAGGAAACTTAATTCTCTACAAAAAAGGTCTCTTAACATTTTGCCATACCTCGCATCCTTTCCGAGATATTTGCAGGTTTAGCTCAAAGGAAGGGGCCTGACGGACATATTTCGAGATACATCTTCTTCTTGTTGTTCTTCTTCAGCACAGCTAAGCTGGAAGTGGCATTTGCAGCTCGCAATAGTGCAAAGTTATCGCAAAGAAAGGGGCCACGGTGTGTCTGTATCTTTATTATGTTGGTGCGGCTTCGGAACTTTTAAATATGTCGATATATCTCGAAAACTACGCATCTGATCAAAAAATATCATAGAACATAAATAGCAGGAAACTTATTTTCCTACAAAAAAGATCTCTTAATATTTTGCCATAGCTCGCATCGTTTCCGAGATATTTGCAGATTTACCTTAAGCGAAGGGGCCTGACGGACATATTCCGAGATATTTCTTGTTCTTGTTGTGCTTCTTCTGCACAGCTAAGCTGGAACTGTCATTTGCAGCTCGCAATAGTGCAGAGTTATCTCACAGAAAGGGGCCACGGTGTTTCTGTATCTCTATTATGTTGGTGCGGCTTCGGAACTTTTAAATATCTCGATATATCTCGAAAACTACGCATCTGATCAAAAAATATCATAGAACATAAATAGTAGGAACCTTAATTTCCTACACAAAAGGTCTCTCAACATTTTGCCATAGCTCGCATCGTTTGCGAGATATTTGCAGATTTAACTCAAGGGAAGGGGCCTGACGGACATATTCCGAGATATTTCTTGTTCTTGTTGTGCTTCTTCTGCACAGCTAAGCTGGAAGTGGCATTTGCAGCTCGCAATAGTGCAGAGTTATCTCACAGAAAGGGGCCACGGTGTTTCTGTATCTCTATTATGTTGGTGCGGCTTCGCAACTTTTAAATGTCATGATGTATCTCGAAAACTACGCATCTGATCAAAAAACATCATAGAACATGAATAGTAGGAAACTTAATTCTCTACAAAAAAGGTCTCTTAACATTTTGCCATAGCTCGCATCGTTTCCGAGATATTTGCAGATTTAACTCAAGGGAAGGGGCCTGACGGGCATATTCCGAGATATTTCTTGTTCTTGTTGTGCTTCTTCTGCACAGCTAAGCTGGAACTGGCACTTGCAGCTCGCAATAGTGCAGAGTTATCTCAAAGAATGGGGCCACGGTGATTCTGTATCTCTATCATGTTGGTGCGGCTTCGGAACTTTTAAATGTCTCGATATATCTCGAAAACTACGCATCTGATCAAAAAATATCATAGAACATAAAAAGTAGGAAACTTAATTCTCTACAAAAAAGGTCGCTCAACATTTTGCCATAGCTCGCACCGTTTCGGAGATATTTGCAGATTTAGCTCAAGGGAAGGGGCCTGACGGACATATTTCGAGATATTTCTTCTTCTTGTTGTTCTTCTTCAGCACAGCTAAGCTGGACCTGGCATTAGCAGCTCGCAATAGTGCAGAGTTACCTCGCAGAAAGGGGCCACGGTGTTTCTGTATCTCTATTATGTTGGTGCGGCTTCGGAACTATTAAATATCTTGATATATCTCGAAAACTTCGCATCTGATCAAAAAACATCATAGAACATAAAAAGTAGGAAACTTAATTTCCTACAAAAAAGGTCTCTCAACATTTTGCCATAGCTCGCATCGTTTCCGAGATATTTGCAGATTTAGCTCAAAGGAAGGGGCCTGACGGACATATTTCGAGATATTTCTTCTTCTTGTTGTTCTTCTGCACAGCTAAGCTGGACCTGGCATTTGCAGCTCGCAATAGTGCAGAGTTATCTCGCTGAAAGGGGCCACGGTGTTTCTCTATCCCTACTATGTTGGTGCGGCTTAGGAACTTTTAAATACCTTGATATATCTCGAAAACTACGCATCTGATCAAAAAATATCATTGAACATAAAAAGTAGGAAACTTAATTCTCTACAAAAAAGGTCTCCTACCATTTTGCCATAGCTCGCATCGGTTCCGAGATATTTGCAGATTTAGCTCAAGGGAAGGGGCCTGACGGACATATTCCGAGATATTTCTTGTTATTGTTGTGCGTTTTCTGCACAGCTAAGCTGGAACTGGCATTTGCAGGTCGCAATAGTGCAGAGTTATCTCACAGAAAGGGGCCACGGTGTTTCTGTATCTCTATTATGTTGGTGCGGCTTCGCAACTTTTAAATGTCCCGATATATCTCGAAAACTACGCATCTGATCAAAAAATATCATAGAACATAAATAGCAGGAAACTTATTTTCCTACAAAAAAGATCTCTTAATATTTTGCCATAGCTCGCATCGTTTCCGAGATATTTGCAGATTTACCTTAAGCGAAGGGGCCTGACGGACATATTCCGAGATATTTCTTGTTCTTGTTGTGCTTCTTCTGCACAGCTAAGCTGGAACTGTCATTTGCAGCTCGCAATAGTGCAGAGTTATCTCACAGAAAGGGGCCACGGTGTTTCTGTATCTCTATTATGTTGGTGCGGCTTCGGAACTTTTAAATATCTCGATATATCTCGAAAACTACGCATCTGATCAAAAAATATCATAGAACATAAATAGTAGGAACCTTAATTTCCTACACAAAAGGTCTCTCAACATTTTGCCATAGCTCGCATCGTTTGCGAGATATTTGCAGATTTAACTCAAGGGAAGGGGCCTGACGGACATATTCCGAGATATTTCTTGTTCTTGTTGTGCTTCTTCTGCACAGCTAAGCTGGAAGTGGCATTTGCAGCTCGCAATAGTGCAGAGTTATCTCACAGAAAGGGGCCACGGTGTTTCTGTATCTCTATTATGTTGGTGCGGCTTCGCAACTTTTAAATGTCATGATGTATCTCGAAAACTACGCATCTGATCAAAAAACATCATAGAACATGAATAGTAGGAAACTTAATTCTCTACAAAAAAGGTCTCTTAACATTTTGCCATACCTCGCATCCTTTCCGAGATATTTGCAGATTTAACTCAAGGGAAGGGGCCTGACGGACATATTTCGAGATATTTCTTCTTCTTGTTGTTCTTCTGCACAGCTAAGCTGGACCTGGCATTTGCAGCTCGCAATAGTGCAGAGTTATCTCGCTGAAAGGGGCCACGGTGTTTCTCTATCCCTACTATGTTGGTGCGGCTTAGGAACTTTTAAATACCTTGATATATCTCGAAAACTACGCATCTGATCAAAAAATATCATTGAACATAAAAAGTAGGAAACTTAATTCTCTACAAAAAAGGTCTCCTACCATTTTGCCATAGCTCGCATCGGTTCCGAGATATTTGCAGATTTAGCTCAAGGGAAGGGGCCTGACGGACATATTCCGAGATATTTCTTGTTATTGTTGTGCGTTTTCTGCACAGCTAAGCTGGAACTGGCATTTGCAGGTCGCAATAGTGCAGAGTTATCTCACAGAAAGGGGCCACGGTGTTTCTGTATCTCTATTATGTTGGTGCGGCTTCGCAACTTTTAAATGTCCCGATATATCTCGAAAACTACGCATCTGATCAAAAAATATCATAGAACATAAATAGCAGGAAACTTATTTTCCTACAAAAAAGATCTCTTAATATTTTGCCATAGCTCGCATCGTTTCCGAGATATTTGCAGATTTACCTTAAGCGAAGGGGCCTGACGGACATATTCCGAGATATTTCTTGTTCTTGTTGTGCTTCTTCTGCACAGCTAAGCTGGAACTGTCATTTGCAGCTCGCAATAGTGCAGAGTTATCTCACAGAAAGGGGCCACGGTGTTTCTGTATCTCTATTATGTTGGTGCGGCTTCGGAACTTTTAAATATCTCGATATATCTCGAAAACTACGCATCTGATCAAAAAATATCATAGAACATAAATAGTAGGAACCTTAATTTCCTACACAAAAGGTCTCTCAACATTTTGCCATAGCTCGCATCGTTTGCGAGATATTTGCAGATTTAACTCAAGGGAAGGGGCCTGACGGACATATTCCGAGATATTTCTTGTTCTTGTTGTGCTTCTTCTGCACAGCTAAGCTGGAAGTGGCATTTGCAGCTCGCAATAGTGCAGAGTTATCTCACAGAAAGGGGCCACGGTGTTTCTGTATCTCTATTATGTTGGTGCGGCTTCGCAACTTTTAAATGTCATGATGTATCTCGAAAACTACGCATCTGATCAAAAAACATCATAGAACATGAATAGTAGGAAACTTAATTCTCTACAAAAAAGGTCTCTTAACATTTTGCCATACCTCGCATCCTTTCCGAGATATTTGCAGATTTAACTCAAGGGAAGGGGCCTGACGGACATATTTCGAGATATTTCTTCTTCTTGTTGTTCTTCTGCACAGCTAAGCTGGACCTGGCATTTGCAGCTCGCAATAGTGCAGAGTTATCTCGCTGAAAGGGGCCACGGTGTTTCTCTATCCCTACTATGTTGGTGCGGCTTAGGAACTTTTAAATACCTTGATATATCTCGAAAACTACGCATCTGATCAAAAAATATCATTGAACATAAAAAGTAGGAAACTTAATTCTCTACAAAAAAGGTCTCCTACCATTTTGCCATAGCTCGCATCGGTTCCGAGATATTTGCAGATTTAGCTCAAGGGAAGGGGCCTGACGGACATATTCCGAGATATTTCTTGTTATTGTTGTGCGTTTTCTGCACAGCTAAGCTGGAACTGGCATTTGCAGGTCGCAATAGTGCAGAGTTATCTCACAGAAAGGGGCCACGGTGTTTCTGTATCTCTATTATGTTGGTGCGGCTTCGCAACTTTTAAATGTCCCGATATATCTCGAAAACTACGCATCTGATCAAAAAATATCATAGAACATAAATAGCAGGAAACTTATTTTCCTACAAAAAAGATCTCTTAATATTTTGCCATAGCTCGCATCGTTTCCGAGATATTTGCAGATTTACCTTAAGCGAAGGGGCCTGACGGACATATTCCGAGATATTTCTTGTTCTTGTTGTGCTTCTTCTGCACAGCTAAGCTGGAACTGTCATTTGCAGCTCGCAATAGTGCAGAGTTATCTCACAGAAAGGGGCCACGGTGTTTCTGTATCTCTATTATGTTGGTGCGGCTTCGGAACTTTTAAATATCTCGATATATCTCGAAAACTACGCATCTGATCAAAAAATATCATAGAACATAAATAGTAGGAACCTTAATTTCCTACACAAAAGGTCTCTCAACATTTTGCCATAGCTCGCATCGTTTGCGAGATATTTGCAGATTTAACTCAAGGGAAGGGGCCTGACGGACATATTCCGAGATATTTCTTGTTCTTGTTGTGCTTCTTCTGCACAGCTAAGCTGGAAGTGGCATTTGCAGCTCGCAATAGTGCAGAGTTATTTCACAGAAAGGGGCCACGGTGTTTCTGTATCTCTATTATGTTGGTGCGGCTTCGCAACTTTTAAATGTCATGATGTATCTCGAAAACTACGCATCTGATCAAAAAACATCATAGAACATGAATAGTAGGAAACTTAATTCTCTACAAAAAAGGTCTCTTAACATTTTGCCATACCTCGCATCCTTTCCGAGATATTTGCAGATTTAACTCAAGGGAAGGGGCCTGACGGGCATATTCCGAGATATTTCTTGTTCTTGTTGTGCTTCTTCTGCACAGCTAAGCTGGAACTGGCACTTGCAGCTCGCAATAGTGCAGAGTTATCTCAAAGAATGGGGCCACGGTGATTCTGTATCTCTATCATGTTGGTGCGGCTTCGGAACTTTTAAATGTCTCGATATATCTCGAAAACTACGCATCTGATCAAAAAATATCATAGAACATAAAAAGTAGGAAACTTAATTCTCTACAAAAAAGGTCGCTCAACATTTTGCCATAGCTCGCACCGTTTCGGAGATATTTGCAGATTTAGCTCAAGGGAAGGGGCCTGACGGACATATTTCGAGATATTTCTTCTTCTTGTTGTTCTTCTTCAGCACAGCTAAGCTGGACCTGGCATTAGCAGCTCGCAATAGTGCAGAGTTACCTCGCAGAAAGGGGCCACGGTGTTTCTGTATCTCTATTATGTTGGTGCGGCTTCGGAACTATTAAATATCTCGATATATCTCGAAAACTACGCATCTGATCAAAGAATATCATAGAACATAGATAGTAGGAAACTCAATTTCCTACAAAAAAGGCCTCTTAATATTTTGCCATAGCTCGCATCGTTTCCGAGATATTTGCAGATTTAGCTCAAGGAACGGGGCCTCACGGACATATTTCGAGATATTTCTGTTCTTGTTGTTCTTCTTCTGCACAGCTAAGCTGGTAGTTGCATCTGCAGCTCGCAATAGTGCAGAGTTATCTCAAAGAAAGCGGCCAGGGTGTTTCTGTATCTGTATTATGTTGGTGCGGCTCCGGAACATTTAAATATCTCGATATATCTCGAAAACTACGCATCTGAGCAAAAAATATCATAGAACATAAAAAGTAGGAAAGTTAATTCTCTACAAAAAAGGTCGCTTAACATTTTGCCATAGCTCGCATCGTTTCCAAGATATTTGCAGATGTAACTCAAGGGAAGGGGCCTGACAGACATATTTCGAGATATTTCTTCTTCTTGTTGTTCTTCTTCAGCACAGCTAAGCTGCAAGTGGCATTTGCAGCTCGCAGTAGTGCAGAGTTATCTCAAAGAAAGGTGCCACGGTGTTTCTGCATCTTTATTCTGTTGGTGCGGCTTCGGAAGTTTTAAATATGTTGATATATCTCGAAAACTACGCATCTGATCAAAGAATATCATAGAACATAAATAGTAGGAAACTCAATTTCCTACAAAAAAGGCCTCTTAATATTTTGCCATAGCTCGCATCGTTTCCGAGATATTTGCAGATTTATCTCAAGGAAAGGGGCCTGACGGACATATTCCGAGATATTTCTTGTTCTTGTTGTTCTTCTTCTGCACAGCTAGGCTGGAAGTTGCATTTGCAGCTCGGTATAGTGCAGAGTTATCTCAAAGAAAAGTGCCACGGTGTTTCTATATCTCTATTATGTTGGTGCGGCTTCGGAACTTTTAAATATCTCGATATATCTCGAAAACTACGCATCTGATCAAAAAATATCATAGAACATAAATAGTAGGAAACTTAATTTCCTACAAAAAAGGTATCTCAACATTTTGCCACAGCTGGCATCGTTTCCGAGATATTTGCAGATTTAGCTCAAAGGAAGGGGCCTGACAGACATATTTCGAGATATTTCTTCTTCTTGTTGTTCTTCTTCTGCACAGCTAAACTGGAAGTGGCATTTCCAGCCCGCAATAGTGCAGAGTTATCTCAAAGAAAGGATCCACGGTGTTTCTGTATCTTTATTATGTTGGTGCGGCTTCGGAACTTTTAAATATCTCGATATATCTCGAAAACTACGAATCTGACCAAAAAATATCATAGAACATAAATAGTAGGAAACTTAATTTCCTACAAAAAAGGTATCTCAACATTTTGCCACAGCTCGCATCGTTTCCGAGATATTTGCAGATTTAGCTCAACGGAAGGGGCCTGACGGACATATTTCGAGATATTTCGTCTTCTTGTTGTTCTTCTTCTGCACAGCTAAACTGGAAGTGGCATTTCCAGCTCGCAATAGTGCAGAGTTATCTCAAAGAAAGGGGCCACGGTGTTTCTGTATCTTTATTATGTTGGTGCGGCTTCGGAACTTTTAAATATCTTGATATATCTCGAAAACTACGCATCTGATCAAAAAATATCATAGAAGATAAAAAGTAGGAAACTTAATTCTCTACAAAAAAGGTCTTTTAACATTTTGCCATAGCTCGCATCGTTTGCGAGATATTTGCAGATATTGCTCAAGGGAAGGGGCCTGACGGACATATTTCGAGATATTTCTTCTTCTTGTTGTTCTTCTTCTGCACAGCTAAGCTGGAAGTGGCATTTGCAGCTGGGGATAGTGCAGAGTTATTTCAAAGAAAGAGGCCACGGTGTTTATGTATCTTTATTATGTTGGTGCGGCTTCGGAACTTTTAAATATCTCGATATATCTCGAAAACTACGCATCTGCTCAAAAAATATCATAGAACATAAATTGTAGGAAACGTAACTTCCTACAAAAAAGGTCTCTTAGCATTTTACCATAGCTCGCATCGTTTCCAAGATATTGGCAGATTTAATTCAAGGGAAGGGGCCTGACGGACATATTTCGAGATATTTCTTCTTCTTGTTGTTCCTCTTCAGCACAGCTAAGCTGGAAGTGGCATTTCAAGCCCGCAATAGTGCAGACTTATCTCAAAGAAAGGGGCCACGGTGTTTCTATATCTCTATTATGTTGGTGCGGCTTCGGAACTTATAAATATCTCGATATATCTCGAAAACTACGCATCTGATCAAAAAATATCATAGAACATAAATTGTAGGAAACGTAACTTCCTACAAAAAAGGTCTCTTAGCATTTTACCATAGCTCGCATCGTTTCCAAGATATTTGCAGATTTAATTCAAGGGAAGGGGCCTGACGGACATATTTCGAGATATTTCTTCTTCTTGTTGTTCCTCTTCAGCTCAGCTAAGCTGGAAGTGGCATTTTCAGCCCGCAATGGTGCAGAGTTATCTCAAAGAAAGGATCCACGGTGTTTCTGTATCTTTATTATGTTGGTGCGGCTTCGGAACTTTTAAATATCTCGAAAACTACGCATCTGACCAAAAAATATCATAGAACATAAACAGTAGGAAACCTAATTTCCTACAAAAAAGGTCTCTCAACATTTTGCCACAGCTCGCATCGTTTGCGAGATATTTGCAGATATAGCTCAAGGGAAGGGGCCTGACGGACATATTTCGAGATATTTCTTCTTCTTGTTGTTCTTCTTCTGCACAGCTAAGCTGGAAGTGGCATTTGCAGCTCGGAATAGTGCAGAGTTATTTCAAAGAGAGAGGCCACGGTGTTTATGTATCTTTAGTATGTTGGTGCGGCTTCGGAACTTTCAAATATCTCGATATATCTCGAAAACTACGCATCTGATCAAAAAATATCATAGAACATAAATTGTAGGAAACGTAACTTCCTACAAAAAAGGTCTCTTAACATTTTACCATAGCTCGCATCGTTTCCAAGATATTTGCAGATTTAATTCAAGGGAAGGGGCCTGACGGAGATATTTCGAGATATTTCTTCTTCTTGTTGTTCCTCTTCAGCACAGCTAAGCTGGAAGTGGCATTTCCAGCCCGCAATAGTGCAGAGTTATATCAACGAAAGAGGCCACGGTGTTTATGTATCTTTATTATGTTGGTGCGGCTTCGGAACTTTTAAATATCTCGATATATCTCGAAAACTACGCATCTGATCAAAAAACATCATACAACATAAATTGTAGGAAACATAATTCTCTACAAAAAAGGTCTCTTAACATTTTGCAATAGCTCGCTTCGTTTCCGAGATATTTGCAGATTTATCTCAAGGGAAGGGGCCTGACGGACATATTTCGAGATATTTCTTCTTCTTGTTGTTCTTCTTCTGCACAGCTGAGCTGGAAGTGGCATTTGCAGCTCGCAATAGTGCAGAGTTATCTCAAAGAAAGGGGCCACGGTGTTTCTGTATCTCTATTATGTTGGTGCGGCTTCGGAACTTTTAAATGTCTTGATATATCTCGAAATCTACGCATCTGATCAAAAAACATCATAGAACATGAATAGTAGGAAACTTAATTCTCTACAAAAAAGGTCTCTTAACATTTTGCCAGGGCTGGCATCGTTTCCAAGATATTTGCAGATATATCTCAAGGGAAGGGGCCTGACGGACATATTTCGAGATATTTCTTCTTCTTGTTGTACTTCTTCTGCACAGCTAAGCTGGAAGTGGCATTTGCAGTTCGCAATAGTGCAGAGTTATCTCAACAGAAAGGGGCCACGGTGTTTCTATATCTCTATTATGTTTGTGCGGCTTCGGAACTTTTAAATATCTCGATATATCTCGAAAACTACGTATCTGATCAAAAAATATCTTAGAACATAAATTGTAGGAAACTTACCTTCCTACAAAAACGGTCTCTTAGCATTTTACCATAGCTCGCATCGTTTCCAAGATATTTGCAGATTTAATTCAAGGGAAGGGGCCTGACGGACATATTTCGAGATATTTCTTCTTCTTGTTGTTCCTCTTCAGCTCAGCTAAGCTGGAAGTGGCATTTCCAGCCCGCAATGGTGCAGAGTTATCTCAAAGAAAGGATCCACGGTGTTTCTGTATCTTTATTATGTTGGTGCGGCTTCGGAACTTTTAAATATCTTGATATATCTCGAAAACTACGCATCTGATCAAAAAATATCATAGAACATAAAAAGTAGGAAACTTAATTCTCTACAAAAAAGGTCTTTTAACATTTTGCCATAGCTCGCATCGTTTGGGAGATATTTGCAGATATAGCTCAAGGGAAGGGGCCTGACTGACATATTTCGAGATATTTCTTGTTCTTGTTGTGCTTCTTCTGCACAGCTAAGCTGGAACTGGCATTTGCTGCTCGCAATAGTGCAGAGTTATCTCACAGAAAGGGGCCACGGTGTTTCTGTATCTCTATTATGTTGGTGCGGCTTCGGAACTTTTAAATATGTTGATATATCTCGAGAACTACGCATCTGATCAAAAAATATCATGGAACATAAAAAGTAGGAAACTTAATTCTCTACAAAAAAGGTCTCTTAACATTTTGCTAGGGCTGGCATCGTTTCCAAGATATTTGCAGATATAGCTCAAGGGAAGGGGCCTGACGGACATATTTCGATATATTTCTTCTTCTTGTTGTACTTCTTCTGCACAGCTAAGCTGGAAGTGGCATTTGCAGTTCGCAATAGTCCAGAGTTATCTCAAAGAAAGGGGCCACGGTGTTTCTATATCTCTATTATGTTGGTGCGGCTTCGGAACTTTTAAATATCTCGATATATCTCGAAAACTACGCATCTGATCAAAAAATATCATAGAACATAAATTGTAGGAAACGTAACTTCCTACAAAAAAGGTCTCTTAGCATTTTACCATAGCTCGCATCGTTTCCAAGATATTTGCAGATTTAATTCAGGGGAAGGGGCCTGACGGACATATTTCGAGATATTTCTTCTTCTCGTTGTTCCTCTGCAGCTCAGCTAAGCTGGAAGTGGCATTTCCAGCCCGCAATGGTGCAGAGTTATCTCAAAGAAAGGATCCACGGTGTTTCTGTATCTTTATTATGTTGGTGCGGCTTCGGAACTTTTAAATATCTCGATATATCTCGAAAACTACGCATCTGACCAGAAAATATCATAGAACATAAATAGTAGGAAACTTAATTTCCTACAAAAAAGGTCTCTTAACATTTTGCCATAGCTCGCATCGTTTCCGACATATTTGCAGATATATCTCAAGGAAAGGGGCCTGACGGACATATTTCGAGATATTTCTTCTTCTTGTTGTGCTTCTTCTGCACAGCTAAGCTGGAAGTGGCATTTCCAGCCCGCAATAGTGCAGAGTTATCTCAAAGAAAGGATCCACGGTGTTTCTGTATCTCTATTATGTTGGTGCGGCTTCGGAACTGTTCAATATCTTGATATATCTCGAGAACTACGCATCTGATCAAAAAATATCATAGAACATAAATAGTAGGAAACTTAATTTCCTACAAAAAAGGTCGCCCAACATTTTGCCATAGCTCGCATCGTTTCCTAGATATTTGCAGATATAGCTCAAGGGAAGGGGCCTGACGGACATATTCCGAGATATTTCTTGTTCTTGTTGTGCTTCTTCTGCACAGCTAAGCTGGAACTGACATTTGCTGCTCGCAATAGTGCAGAGTTATCTCACAGAAAGGGGCCACGGTGTTTCTGTATCTCTATTACGTTGGTGCGGCTTCGGAACTTTTAAATATCCTGATATATCTCGAGAACTACGCATCTGATCAAAAAATATCATAGAACATAAATAGTAGGAAACTTAATTTCCTACAAAAAAGGTCTCTCAACATTTTGCCACAGCTCGCATCGTTTCCGAGGTATTTGCAGATTTAGCTCAAAGGAAGGGGCCTGACGGACATATTTCGAGATACTTCTTCTTCTTGTTATTCTTCTTCTGCACAGCTAAACTGGAAATGGCATTTCCAACTCGCAATAGTGCAGAGTTATCTCAAAGAAAGGGGCCACGGTGTTTCTGTATCTCTATTATGTTGGTGCGGCTTCGGAACTTTTAAATATCTTGATATATCTAGAAAACTACGCATCTGATCAAAAAATATCATAGAACATAAATAGTAGGAAACATAGTTTCCTACAAAAAATGTCTCTCAACATTTTGCCAGAGCTCGCATCGTTTCCGAGATATTTGCAGATTTAGCTCAAAGGAAGGGGCCTGACGGACATATTTCGAGATATTTCTTCTTCTTGTTCTTCTTCTTCAGCACAGCTAAGTTGGAAGTGGCATTTGCAGCTCGCAGTAGTGCAGAGTTATCTCAAAGAAAGGGGCCACGGTGTTTCTGTATCTCTATTATGTTGGTGCGGCTTCGGAACTTTTAAATGTCTTGATATATCTCGAAAACTATGCATCAGATCAAAAAACATGATAGAACATGAATAGTAGGAAACTTAATTCTCTACAAAAAAGGTCTCTTAACATTTTGCCATAGCTCGCATCGTTTCCGAGATATTTGCAGATTTAGCTCAAAGGAAGGGGCCTGACGGACATATTTCGAGATATTTCTTGTTTGTAGGCGAGATAAGCTACGTCTCGAGTGTCACCTACGCATAGCCTCTTGACGGCGACAGGCCGTATATTTTGTAGATTGGCCGTGCGTAGTGCGTAGCGAATTGGTCGAGCGTTTTGGAAGGCACGTGGAGACGTTCGACAGTCAGTCGAACTAGAACGTTCAGAGAATAAAGGTCGTAAACGAAACCCTTGTCTTTTTGTCCTACAGCTTCAGAAGTGGGATCGTACATCGTTTTGCTGTTTTCGGAACGTTCATTATTGTTTGTGTCGTTGTAACAGTCACGGTTTCGTTTTGTCGTTTCCGGAAGCTTTGTGCGGACTGCTATCGACGAAATTGATTTGAATTGGATACGTTCGACTCATTTGAATTTGAACTTGTGTGGACGGAACATTGAAGTTTTGAATTGAGGTGCTTGTAACTGAATTGTGACTTTGTGTTTTGACTTCCTGCGGTGATTTGGATATTTACTAGTCGCCATGGGTGAAGACCGCGTGCCATTTTTGAATTCGTGCACAGTGCAACAGTTGAAGGAATTTGCAAAGCGGCTGGGTAGTCATACGAGTGGTTCGAAGGCCGAGTTGGTTGCTAGACTTGCTGTTATTGATGAGGCTTCTTGGAAAGCGATACCAGAGGGTACCGGCCGGTCGGCTGGTCTACCAAGGTTGGAGGATGCGCCCGAATCAGCGGTATTTGTGCCGCCGGAAAATCGAGGTGAATCTTTTCAGCCGAGTAACGAGGCTTCGGCAAGGTACCACCGGGATGTGGCCGGCGGTGAACGCAGTGATGTGTCGGAATTAACGCGCCGCGAACTAGAGTTGTTGCGGCGGGAAAAAGAGGTGCTCGAGCGTGAGGTGAGAATGTTGCGAGGAAGCGTGGACGTTACCACCCCCGCGACAAGTGCTGGAAGTCGGGTTTCGACGATTGGAATACGTGCGATCGCCGATCTTTTGCCGGACTTTAGTGGGGAAAAGGATGGGTTTCAAAATTGGAGGACCCAACTTGAGCTTCTTCGCACGACGTACAATATCGATGAACTAACAATGAAAGTGTTGATCAGTTTGAAAGTTAAGGGAAAGGCTCAGGCCTGGTTTCACTCGCGACCGGCGCATCTACAACTCGGAGTTGCTGAGTTGCTTGAGAGCATGGATCGCATGTTTAACCAGCGTCCAAATAAATTGAAGCTACGTAAAGACTTTGAGAGGCGTAAGTGGCAGCCAAACGAATCCTTTGCGGATTACTTTCATGCGAAAACGATATTGGGAAATAAGGTGCCAATTGATGGTGACGAACTCGTTGATTACGCTATTGATGGCGTTCCAGATGTTCGTTTACGTAACCAGGCTCGTCTGCAACGTTTCAAGACACCGGAAGATCTGTTGGAAGGGTTCGAGAGCTTGTCACTTGGCCCTGAACCGAGGGAATACGAATGCCGACGGGAGGAGAAGAAGGACAGTACGGAGAAGAAGGATAGTACAAAACTGTCTACGAGAGGAGCGGCTGTGTCGACGCGTCGGAATAATGGTGTACGGTGTTATAATTGTTCGGAGACAGGTCATTTTTCGAGTGCGTGTCCACGACCAGCGACGCGGGAAAGAGGGTCATGCTTTGGATGCGGCAGTACACAGCATGGGATTCGAGATTGTCCGAAGGGATCACCAAAACCACCAGCCCTAGGAAACACGACCAACATTGTTGAGGCGGATACGAAGATTGCTCCGTACGTAGTATCGTTGTCATACGCAGTGGCGGATGGACTTGGTAATGTTTGCACTTCTGATGTTGTCGCGATGATAGATTCAGGTTCTCCTATTAGTCTAATCAAAGAGGATTTTGTTCCTCTTCGCGCGCGAAAACCCATTGCTGAGGATAGTAACACGTTTTACGGCATTAACGGATCAAAA
Source organism: Osmia lignaria lignaria (assembly GCF_051020975.1). Taxonomy (NCBI): domain Eukaryota; kingdom Metazoa; phylum Arthropoda; class Insecta; order Hymenoptera; family Megachilidae; genus Osmia; species Osmia lignaria. The sequence goes on along the minus strand of NW_027478169.1, from coordinate 2,069,796 downwards.
TTAAATGTTTTGGCGTTATTTCCTACTGATTGTACTGTTAATGATGTTTCGGTAAATCTTAACTTTTATGTAGTACCCGAGGGCACGATGAATTGTGTCGCATTGTTGGGAAGAGATTTTAAGGCGTCTCCTCATATTTCTTTATCGTTAAAAGAGACCGCGGTAGTTTCGAAGGTAAATTGTAATCCTGTAGCGGAAAACGAGACAGTCGGTACGTTGAATGAAATTTTTCTTATTGATTGTGATGTTGAAAGAGCAAGTGACGATCAGAATTTGAATATTAATCAACGAATCAGTCACGGTGTGTCCGAAAAACTTCGAGATTTGTTTACGGAAGAATATTTGAATAATAAACGTGTAGATCCTGCCTCGGATAATGTGGAGATGGTGATCAGTCTAAAGCACGATCAGCCCATTAGCTTTCGACCGCGTAGACTAGCGTTTTCGGATAAAGAAAAGTTAAAAATTGTTTTGGATCAATTGCTGAAGGATGGAGTTATTCGGCCAAGCAACTCGCCGTATGCGAGTCCAATTGTTCTCGTTCGGAAAAAGAATGGTGAATTACGGTTGTGTGTCGATTATAGGGAAATAAACAAGATCACAATCAAAGACAATTTTCCGACCCCACTTATTGATGATCATTTGGATCGACTACGTGACAAGCGTTACTTTAGTTGTCTGGATTTGAAGAATGGCTTTCACCATGTGCGTGTCAATGAGCAGAGTGTGAAGTTTACGTCCTTTGTGACCCCGTTTGGGCAGTTTGAGTACATTAGGATGCCCTTCGGCTTGATGAATGCTCCACGCGTATTTCAGCGTTTTGTGAATTCGATATTCGCGGAATTGTTGCGGCAGAATAAGATACTGTTATACCTTGATGACATCCTTATTGCCACAGAAGATATCGAAGAACACTTTTGTATATTGCGAGAAGTGTTTGGACTTGCGTCGCGTCACGGATTGCGCTTTAGGTTGGATAAATGTTTATTCTTGTTCGAAGAGATTACGTATCTTGGATATTTGATTTGTAAAGACGGGATACGTCCTGGTAAGGATACGGCGGAAGCGGTTTTAAATTACCCTATGCCGCGGAACTCTAAAGAAGCTCATAGATTTGTTTGTCTGGCGAGTTATTTCCGTCGCTTTATCAAAAATTTTTCTAATATTGCAAAGCCTTTATATGATTTAGTTAAGAAAAATGTCGAATTTCGGTTTGGTCCTGAAGAGTTGTCCGCGTTCGAGACATTGAAGACTTGTTTAGCGTCGCGACCGATTTTGGTAATTTATTCGCCGAAGCTCGTGACAGAGTTACATTGCGACGCCAGCTCTAGTGGTTTTGGAGCTATTTTGATGCAAAAGCAATTAGATGGACTGCTCAAACCAATATTTTATTTTAGTAAACGGACTACAGAGGCAGAGTCTAAGTATCATAGCTTTGAGTTAGAGTGTTTAGCTGTAGTATACGCTATTCAAAGATTTCACATTTATTTATTTGGTATTCGGTTTAAAATTCTCACAGACTGTGATAGCTTTCGCTTGACGCTCACTAAGCATAATGTTAATCCTCGCATCTCGAGATGGGCTCTATTTTTGCAGGCCTATGACTATACTATTGAACATCGACCAGGCACGAAAATGTCTCATGTCGATGCACTTAGTCGATGCCATGGAGTACTTGTACTGGAAAGTAATAGTTTCGAACGAATTTTGTCGGTAAAACAGGACAAAGATGAGGGAATTATAAAAATTCGGGATCGGTTAGAAAATGAGGAGGATAAGTATTTTGAGTTGCGTGACGGGCTAGTCTATCGTAAGACGAAAAACCGAAAGCTATTGTTTTATGTGCCAGAATGTTTGGAAGATAATGTCATCCGTACTTGTCATGATGATATTGGACATGTAGGAATTGATAAAGTGGTGGAAAATATAAGTCGTGTGTATTGGTTTCCGAGGCTTCGCGAGAAGGTAAAGGAGTACATTGCCAATTGTTTGAAGTGTATTGAGTTCTCGCCGACTAGTGGTAGGCGCGAGGGATATTTGTACAGTTTACCGAAAGGGAATATACCTTTTCAGACGGTCCATATTGATCATTATGGACCACTTGAAAAATCTGGTCATGGGTTCAAGCATATTTTGTCAGTTGTCGATGGGTTTACCAAATTCACGCGATTGTATCCTTGTCGGTCTACAACCGCTGATGAAGCGATAAAGAGTTTGAGTGATTATTTTCGGTCGTATAGTAAGCCGAAACGTTTGATAAGCGATCGCGGGAGTTGTTTCACTTCTGCCAAGTTTGCGTCTTTTGTTGAGGAGTGGGCAGTCGAGCATGTATTGGTCGCCGTAAGTACGCCTCGTGCAAACGGCCAAGTTGAGAGGTTTAATCGGACTATTACGCCGAAGCTGTCGAAATTGATCGAATCCCCAAATAAGTGGAGTTATGCGCTGGTTTCCGTGGAATATGCTTTAAACAATACGTTGTGTAGGTCTACAGGTAGTACACCTAGTGAATTGTTGTTTGGAGTTGTACAATCCGGAAAGTCCAATGACCGGCTGCGTGAACTTCTTCAATCATTGTCAACGGAAGAGCGAGATCTTCCTTCGATTAGAGACACCGCTTGTGTAGTTATTTTGAAGGTACAGGAGGAAAATTCGCGGTGTTATAATGTAAAGCGAAAGTCCCCCACTGTCTATAAAGAAGGTGACTATGTTGTAATTAAGAATTACGATACAACGCCAAGGGTGAACAAAAAACTTATTCCCAAATACAAAGGACCTTATGTGGTGAAACGCGTACTGGATTTTGATCGTTATATTGTTTCTGATATCGACGGATTCCAGTTGACTCAGATTCCATATACTGGAACTGTGAGTGTAGACCAGATGAAACTGTGGGATGCGAAATAGTGTAAATGTATGGAAGTGTTTGTTTTGCTTGATTACGATTTTATATATCTTGTGTTTTTTTCTTTTGTGTGTATTTCTTGTTTCATGCGTGTTTTTTTTATTTAGTATATGCGTGTGATATTTAGTATAAATTGCGTTTTAATCTTGTGTTTTATGTTTTTTTTGTATGAGTTGACCGGGACGGTCATATTGTCAGGATGGCCGAGACTGTAGGCGAGATAAGCTACGTCTCGAGTGTCACCTACGCATAGCCTCTTCACGGCGACAGGCCGTATATTTTGTAGATTGGCCGTGCGTAGTGCGTAGCGAATTGGTCGAGCGTTTTGGAAGGCACGTGGAGACGTTCGACAGTCAGTCGAACTAGAACGTTCAGAGAATAAAGGTCGTAAACGAAACCCTTGTCTTTTTGTCCTACATGTTCTTGTTGTGCTTCTTCTGCACAGCTAAGCTGGAACTGGCATTTGCAGCTCGCAATAGTGCAGAGTTATCTCAAAGAAAGGAGCCACGGTGTTTCTGTATCTCTATTATGTTGGTGCGGCTTCGGAACTTTTAAATATCTCGATATATCTCGAAAACTACGCAACAGACCAAAAAATATCATAGAACATAAATAGTAGGAAACTTAATTTCCTACAAAAAAGGTCGCCCAACATTTTGCCATAGCTCGCATCGTTTCCGAGATATTTGCAGATGTACCTCAAGTGAAGGGGCCTGACGGACATATTCCGAGATATTTCTTGTTCTTGTTGTGCTTCTTCTGCACAGCTAAGCTGGAAGTGGCATTTGCAGCTCGCAATAGTGCAGGGTTATCTCAAAGAAAGGGGCCACGGTGTTTCTGTATCTCTATTATGTTGGTGCGGCTTCGGAACTTTTAAATATCTTGTTATATCTCGAAAACTAAGCATCTGATCAAAAAATATCATAGAACATAAAAAGTAGGAAACTTAATTCTCTACAAAAAAGGTCGCTTAACATTTTGCTATAGCTCGCATCGCTTGCGAGATATTTGCAGATTTAGGTCAAGGGCAGGGGCCTGACGGACATATTACGAGATATTTCTTGTTCTTGTTGTGCTTCTTCTGCACAGCTAAGCTGGAAGTGGCATTTGCAGCTCGCAATGGTGCAGAGTTATCTCAAAGAAAGGGGCCACGGTGTTTCTGTATCTCTATTACGTTGGTGCGGCTTCGGAACTTTTAAATATCCTGATATATCTTGAGAACTACGCATCTGATCAACAAATATCATAGAACATAAAAAGTAGGAAACTTAATTCTCTACAAAAAAGGTCGCTTAACATTTTGCCATAGCTGGCTTCGTTTCCGATATATTTGCAGATTTATCTCAGAGGAAGGGGCCTGACGGACATATTTCGAGATATTTCTTCTTCTTGTTGTTCTTCTTCTGCACAGCTAAGCTGCAAGTGGCATTTGCAGCTCGCAGTAGTGCAGAGTTATCTCAAAGAAAGGGGCCACGGTGTTTCTGTATCTCTATTATGATGGTGCGGCTTCGGAACTTTTAAATATCTTGATATATCTCGAAAACTACGCGTCTGATAAAAAAATATCATAGAACATAAATAGTCGGAAACTTAATTTCCTACAAAAAAAGTTCTCTCAACATTTTGCCACAGCTCGCATCGTTTCCGAGATATTTGCAGATTTAGCTCAAAGGAAGGGGCCTGACGGACATATTTCGAGATATTTCTTCTTCTTGTTATTCTTCTTCTGCACAGCTAAACTGGAAGTGGCATTTCCAGCTCGCAATAGTGCAGAGTTATCTCAAAGAAAGGGGCCACGGTGTTTCTGTATCTCCATTATGTTGGTGCGGCTTCGGAACTGTTCAATATCTTGATATATCTCGAGAACTACGCATCTGATCAAAAAATATCATAGAACATCAAAAGTAGGAAACTTAATTCGCTACAAAAAAGGTCTTTTAACATTTTGCCATAGCTCGCATCGTTTGCGAGATATTTGCAGATTTAGCTCAAGGGAAGGGGCCTGACGGACATATTTCGAGATATTTCTTCTTCTTGTTGTTCTTCTTCTGCACAGCTAAGCTGGAAGTGGCATTTGCAGCTCGCAATAGTGCAGAGTTATCTCAAAGAAAGGGGCCACGGTGTTTCTGTATCTCAATTATGTTGGTGCGGCTTCGGAACTTTTAAATACCTTGATATATCTCGAAAACTAAGCATCTGATCAAAAAACATCATAGAACATGAATAGTAGGAAACGTAATTCTCTACAAAAAAGGTCTCTTAACATTTTGCCATAGCTCGCATCGTTTCCGAGATATTTGCAGATGTACCTCAAGTGAAGGGGCCTGACGGACATATTTCGAGATATTTCTTCTTCTTGTTGTTCTTCTTCTGCACAGCTAAGCTGGAAGTGGCATTTGCAGCTCGCAATGGTGCAGAGTTATCTCAAAGAAAGGGGCCACGGTGTTTCTGTATCTCTATTACGTTGGTGCGGCTTCGGAACTTTTAAATATCCTGATATATCTCGAGAACTACGCATCTGATCAACAAATATCATAGAACATAAAAAGTAGGAAACTTAATTCTCTACAAAAAAGGTCTCTCAACATTTTGCCACAGCTCGCATCGTTTCCGAGATATTTGCAGATTTAGCTCAAAGGAAGGGGCCTGACGGACATATTTCGAGATATTTCTTCTTCTTGTTATTCTTCTTCTGCACAGCTAAACTGGAAGTGGCATTTCCAGCTCTCAATAGTGCAGAGTTATCTCAAAGAAAGGGGCCACGGTGTTTCTGTATCTCTATTATGTTGGTGCGGCTTCGGAACTTTTAAATATCTTGATATATCTGGAAAACTACGCATCTGATCAAAAAATATCATAGAACATAAAGAGTAAGAAACTTAATTTCCTACAAAAAAGGTCTCTCAACATTTTGCCAGAGCTCGCATCGTTTCCGAGATATTTGCAGATTTAGCTCAAAGGAAGGGGCCTGACGGACATATTTCGAGAGTTTTCTTGTTCTTGTTGTGCTTCTTCTGCACAGCTAAGCTGGAACTGGCATTTGCAGCTCGCAATAGTGCAGAGTTATCTCAAAGAAAGGGGCCACGGTGTTTCTGTATCTCTATTATGTTGGTGCGGCTTCAGAACTTTTAAATATCTTGATATATCTGGAAAACTACGCATCTGATCAAAGAATATCATAGAACATAAATAGTAGGAAACGTAATTTCCTACAAAAAAGGTGTCTCAACATTTTGCCAGAGCTCGCATCGTTCCCGAGATATTTGCAGATATAGCTCAAGGGAAGGGGCCTGACGGACATATTTCGAGATATTTCTTCTTCTTGTTGTTCCTCTTCAGCACAGCTAAGCTGGAAGTGGCATTTCCAGCCCGCAATAGTGCAGAGTTATCTCAAAGAAAGGGGCCACGTTGTTTCTGTATCTTTATTATGTTGGTGCGGCTTCGGAACTTTTAAATATCTTGATATATCCCGAAAACTAAGCATCTGATCAAAAAACATCATAGAACATGAATAGTAGGAAACTTAATTCTCTACAAAAAAGGTCTGTTAACATTTTGCTATAGCTCGCATCGTTTCCGAGATATTTGCAGATATAGCTCAAGGGAAGGGGCCTGACCGACATATTTCGAGATGTTTCTTGTTCTTGTTGTGCTTCTTCTGCACAGCTAAGCTGGAAGTGGCATTTGCGGCTCGCAATAGTGCAGAGATATCTCAAAGAAAGGGGCCACGGTGTTTCTGTATCTCTATTATGTTGGTGCGGCTTCAGAACTTTTAAATATCTTGATATATCTGGAAAACTACGCATCTGATCAAAAAATACCATAGAACATAAATAGTAGGAAACGTAATTGCCTACAAAAAAGGTCTCTCAACATTTTGCCAGAGCTCGCATCGTTTCCGAGATATTTGCAGATTTAGCTCAAACGAAGGGGCCAGACGGACATATTTCGAGATATTTCTTCTTCTTGTTGTTCTTCTTCTGCACAGCTAAGCTGGAAGTGGCATTTGCAGCTCGGAATAGTGCGGAGTTATCTCAGAGAAAGGGGCCACGGTGTTTCTGTATCTCTATTATGTTGGTGCGGCTTCAGAACTTTTAAATATCTTGATATATCTGGAAAACTACGCATCTGATCAAAAAATATCATAGAACATAAATAGTAGGAAACGTAATTTCCTACAAAAAAGGTCTCTCAACATTTTGCCAGAGCTCGCATCGTTTCCGAGATATTTGCAGATTTAGCTCAAGGGAAGGGGCCTGCCGGACATATTTCGAGATATTTCTTCTTCATGTTGTTCCTCTTCAGCACAGCTAAGCTGGAAGTGGCATTTCCAGCCCGCAATAGTGCAGTGTTATCTCAAAGGAAGGATCCGCGGTGTTTCTGTATCTGTTTCACGTTGGTGCGGCTTCGGAACTTTTAAATATCTTGATGTATCTCGAGAACTACTCATCTGATCAAAAAATATCATAGAACATAAAAAGTAGGAAACTTAATTCTCTACAAAAAAGGTCTGTTAACATTTTGCCATAGCTCGCATCGTTTGCGGGATATTTGCAGATTTAGCTCAAGGGAAGGGGCCTGACGGACATATTCCGAGATATTTCTTGTTCTTGTTGTGCTTCTTCTGCACGGCTAAGCTGGAACTGGCATTTGCTGCTCGCAATAGTGCAGAGTTATCTCACAGAAAGGGGCCACGGTGTTTCTGTATCTCTATTATGTTGGTGCGGCTTCGGAACTTTTAAATATCTTGATATATCTCGAGAACTACGCATCTGATCAAAAAATATCTTAGAACACAAATAGTAGGAAACTTAATTTCCTACAAAAAAGGTCTCTCAATATTTTGCCATAGCTCGCATCGTTTCCGAGATATTTGCAGATTTATCTCAAGGGAAGGGGCCTGACGGACATATTTCGAGATATTTCTTCTTGTTGTTCCTCTTCAGCACAGGTAAGCTGGAAGTGGCAATTCCAGCCCGCAATAGTGCAGAGTTATCTCACAGAAAGGGGCCACGGTGTTTCTGTATCTCTATTATGTTGGTGCGGCTTCGGAACTTTTAAATATCTTGATATATCTGGAAAACTACGCATCTGATCAAAAAATATCATAGAACATAAAGAGTAAGAAACTTAATTTCCTACAAAAAAGGTCTCTCAACATTTTGCCAGAGCTCGCATCGTTTCCGAGATATTTGCAGATTTAGCTCAAAGGAAGGGGCCTGACGGACATATTTCGAGAGTTTTCTTGTTCTTGTTGTGCTTCTTCTGCACAGCTAAGCTGGAACTGGCATTTGCAGCTCGCAATAGTGCAGAGTTATCTCAAAGAAAGGGGCCACGGTGTTTCTGTATCTCTATTATGTTGGTGCGCCTTCAGAACTTTTAAATATCTTGATATATCTGGAAAACTACGCATCTGATCAAAAAATATCATAGAACATAAATAGTAGGAAACGTAATTTCCTACAAAAAAGGTCTCTCAACATTTTGCCAGAGCTCGCATCGTTTCCGAGATATTTGCAGATTTAGCTCAAAGGAAGGGGCCTGACGGACATATTTCGAGATATTTCTTCTTCTTGTTGTTCTTCTTCTGCACAGCTAAGCTGGAAGTGGCATTTCCAGCCCGCAATAGTGCAGAGTTATCTCAAAGAAAGGGGCCACGGTGTTTCTGTATCTTTATTATGTTGGTGCGGCTTCGGAACTTTTAAATATCTCGATATATCTCGAAAACTACGCATCTAACCAAAAAATATCATAGAACATAAATAGTAGGAAACTTATTTTCCTACAAAAAGGGTCTCTCAACATTTTGCCACAGCTCGCATCGTTTCCGAGATATTTGCAGATTTAGCTCAAGGGAAGGGGCCTGCCGGACATATTTCGAGATATTTCTTCTTCTTGTTGTTCCTCTTCAGCACAGCTAAGCTGGAAGTGGCATTTCCAGCCCGCAATAGTGCAGTGTTATCTCAAAGGAAGGATCCGCGGTGTTTCTGTATCCGTTTTACGTTGGTGCGGCTTCGGAACTTTTAAATATCTTGATGTATCTCGAGAACTACTCATCTGATCAAAAAATATCATAGAACATAAAAAGTAGGAAACTTAATTCTCTACAAAAAAGTTCTGTTAACATTTTGCCATAGCTCGCATCGTTTGCGGGATATTTGCAGATTTAGCTCAAGGGAAGGGGCCTGACGGACATATTCCGAGATATTTCTTGTTCTTGTTGTGCTTCTTCTGCACGGCTAAGCTGGAACTGGCATTTGCTGCTCGCAATAGTGCAGAGTTATCTCACAGAAAGGGGCCACGGTGTTTCTGTATCTCTATTATGTTGGTGCGGCTTCGGAACTTTTAAATATCTATATATATCTCGAGAACTACGCAACTGATCAAAAAATATCATAGAACATAAAAAGTAGGAAACTTAATTCTCTACGAAAAAGGTCTCTTAACATTTTGCCATAGCTTGCTTCGTGTCCGAGATATTTGCAGATTTATCTCAAGTGAAGGGGCCTGACGGACATATTTCGAGATATTTCTTCTTGTTGTTCCTCTTCAGCACAGCTAAGCTGGAAGTGGCATTTCCAGCCCGCAATAGTGCAGAGTTATCTCACAGAAAGGGGCCACGGTGTTTCTGTATCTCTATTATGTTGGTGCGGCTTCGGAACTTTTAAATATCTTGATATATCTGGAAAACTACGCATCTGATCAAAAAATATCATAGAACATAAAGAGTAAGAAACTTAATTTCCTACAAAAAAGGTCTCTCAACATTTTGCCAGAGCTCGCATCGTTTCCGAGATATTTGCAGATTTAGCTCAAAGGAAGGGGCCTGACGGACATATTTCGAGAGTTTTCTTGTTCTTGTTGTGCTTCTTCTGCACAGCTAAGCTGGAACTGGCATTTGCAGCTCGCAATAGTGCAGAGTTATCTCAAAGAAACGGGCCACGGTGTTTCTGTATCTCTATTATGTTGGTGCGGCTTCAGAACTTTTAAATATCTTGATATATCTGGAAAACTACGCATCTGATCAAAGAATATCATAGAACATAAATAGTAGGAAACGTAATTTCCTACAAAAAAGGTCTCTCAACATTTTGCCAGAGCTCGCATCGTTCCCGAGATATTTGCAGATATAGCTCAAGGGAAGGGGCCTGACGGACATATTTCGAGATATTTCTTCTTCTTGTTGTTCCTCTTCAGCACAGCTAAGCTGGAAGTGGCATTTCCAGCCCGCAATAGTGCAGAGTTATCTCAAAGAAAGGGGCCACGTTGTTTCTGTATCTTTATTATGTTGGTGCGGCTTCGGAACTTTTAAATATCTTGATATATCCCGAAAACTAAGCATCTGATCAAAAAACATCATAGAACATGAATAGTAGGAAGCTTAATTCTCTACAAAAAAGGTCTGTTAACATTTTGCTATAGCTCGCATCGTTTCCGAGATATTTGCAGATATAGCTCAAGGGAAGGGGCCTGACCGACATATTTCGAGATGTTTCTTGTTCTTGTTGTGCTTCTTCTGCACAGCTAAGCTGGAAGTGGCATTTGCGGCTCGCAATAGTGCAGAGTTATCTCAAAGAAAGGGGCCACGGTGTTTCTGTATCTCTATTATGTTGGTGCGGCTTCAGAACTTTTAAATATCTTGATATATCTGGAAAACTACGCATCTGATCAAAAAATACCATAGAACATAAATAGTAGGAAACGTAATTGCCTACAAAAAAGGTCTCTCAACATTTTGCCAGAGCTCGCATCGTTTCCGAGATATTTGCAGATTTAGCTCAAACGAAGGGGCCAGACGGACATATTTCGAGATATTTCTTCTTCTTGTTGTTCTTCTTCTGCACAGCTAAGCTGGAAGTGGCATTTGCAGCTCGGAATAGTGCGGAGTTATCTCAGAGAAAGGGGCCACGGTGTTTCTGTATCTCTATTATGTTGGTGCGGCTTCAGAACTTTTAAATATCTTGATATATCTGGAAAACTACGCATCTGATCAAAAAATATCATAGAACATAAATAGTAGGAAACGTAATTTCCTACAAAAAAGGTCTCTCAACATTTTGCCAGAGCTCGCATCGTTTCCGAGATATTTGCAGATTTAGCTCAAGGGAAGGGGCCTGCCGGACATATTTCGAGATATTTCTTCTTCATGTTGTTCCTCTTCAGCACAGCTAAGCTGGAAGTGGCATTTCCAGCCCGCAATAGTGCAGTGTTATCTCAAAGGAAGGATCCGCGGTGTTTCTGTATCTGTTTCACGTTGGTGCGGCTTCGGAACTTTTAAATATCTTGATGTATCTCGAGAACTACTCATCTGATCAAAAAATATCATAGAACATAAAAAGTAGGAAACTTAATTCTCTACAAAAAAGGTCTGTTAACATTTTGCCATAGCTCGCATCGTTTGCGGGATATTTGCAGATTTAGCTCAAGGGAAGGGGCCTGACGGACATATTCGGAGATATTTCTTGTTCTTGTTGTGCTTCTTCTGCACGGCTAAGCTGGAACTGGCATTTGCTGCTCGCAATAGTGCAGAGTTATCTCACAGAAAGGGGCCACGGTGTTTCTGTATCTCTATTATGTTGGTGCGGCTTCGGAACTTTTAAATATCTTGATATATCTCGAGAACTACGCATCTGATCAAAAAATATCTTAGAACACAAATAGTAGGAAACTTAATTTCCTACAAAAAAGGTCTCTCAATATTTTGCCATAGCTCGCATCGTTTCCGAGATATTTGCAGATTTATCTCAAGGGAAGGGGCCTGACGGACATATTTCGAGAGTTTTCTTGTTCTTGTTGTGCTTCTTCTGCACAGCTAAGCTGGAACTGGCATTTGCAGCTCGCAATAGTGCAGAGTTATCTCAAAGAAAGGGGCCACGGTGTTTCTGTATCTCTATTATGTTGGTGCGCCTTCAGAACTTTTAAATATCTTGATATATCTGGAAAACTACGCATCTGATCAAAAAATATCATAGAACATAAATAGTAGGAAACGTAATTTCCTACAAAAAAGGTCTCTCAACATTTTGCCAGAGCTCGCATCGTTTCCGAGATATTTGCAGATTTAGCTCAAAGGAAGGGGCCTGACGGACATATTTCGAGATATTTCTTCTTCTTGTTGTTCTTCTTCTGCACAGCTAAGCTGGATGTGGCATTTCCAGCCCGCAATAGTGCAGAGTTATCTCAAAGAAAGGGGCCACGGTGTTTCTGTATCTTTATTATGTTGGTGCGGCTTCGGAACTTTTAAATATCTCGATATATCTCGAAAACTACGCATCTAACCAAAAAATATCATAGAACATAAATAGTAGGAAACTTATTTTCCTACAAAAAGGGTCTCTCAACATTTTGCCACAGCTCGCATCGTTTCCGAGATATTTGCAGATTTAGCTCAAGGGAAGGGGCCTGCCGGACATATTTCGAGATATTTCTTCTTCTTGTTGTTCCTCTTCAGCACAGCTAAGCTGGAAGTGGCATTTCCAGCCCGCAATAGTGCAGTGTTATCTCAAAGGAAGGATCCGCGGTGTTTCTGTATCCGTTTTACGTTGGTGCGGCTTCGGAACTTTTAAATATCTATATATATCTCGAGAACTACGCAACTGATCAAAAAATATCATAGAACATAAAAAGTAGGAAACTTAATTCTCTACGAAAAAGGTCTCTTAACATTTTGCCATAGCTTGCTTCGTGTCCGAGATATTTGCAGATTTATCTCAAGTGAAGGGGCCTGACGGACATATTTCGAGATATTTCTTCTTGTTGTTCCTCTTCAGCACAGCTAAGCTGGAAGTGGCATTTCCAGCCCGCAATAGTGCAGAGTTATCTCACAGAAAGGGGCCACGGTGTTTCTGTATCTCTATTATGTTGGTGCGGCTTCGGAACTTTTAAATATCATGGTATATCTCGAAAACTACGCATCTGATCAAAAAATATCTTAGAACACAAATAGTAGGAAACTTAATTTCCTACAAAAAAGGTCTCTCAATATTTTGCCATAGCTCGCATCGTTTCCGAGATATTTGCAGATTTATCTCAAGGGAAGGGGCCTGACGGACATATTTCGAGATATTTCTTCTTGTTGTTCCTCTTCAGCACAGCTAAGCTGGAAGTGGCATTTCCAGCCCGCAATAGTGCAGAGTTATCTCACAGAAAGGGGCCACGGTGTTTCTGTATCTCTATTATGTTGGTGCGGCTTCGGAACTTTTAAATATCTTGATATATCTGGAAAACTACGCATCTGATCAAAAAATATCATAGAACATAAAGAGTAAGAAACTTAATTTCCTACAAAAAAGGTCTCTCAACATTTTGCCAGAGCTCGCATCGTTTCCGAGATATTTGCAGATTTAGCTCAAAGGAAGGGGCCTGACGGACAAAATTTCGAGAGTTTTCTTGTTCTTGTTGTGCTTCTTCTGCACAGCTAAGCTGGAACTGGCATTTGCAGCTCGCAATAGTGCAGAGTTATCTCAAAGAAAGGGGCCACGGTGTTTCTGTATCTCTATTATGTTGGTGCGGCTTCAGAACTTTTAAATATCTTGATATATCTGGAAAACTACGCATCTGATCAAAGAATATCATAGAACATAAATAGTAGGAAACGTAATTTCCTACAAAAAAGGTCTCTCAACATTTTGCCAGAGCTCGCATCGTTTCCGAGATATTTGCAGATTTAGCTCAAAGGAAGGGGCCTGACGGACATATTTCGAGATATTTCTTCTTCTTGTTGTTCTTCTTCTGCACAGCTAAGCTGGAAGTGGCATTTCCAGCCCGCAATAGTGCAGAGTTATCTCAAAGAAAGGGGCCACGGTGTTTCAGTATCTTTATTATGTTGGTGCGGCTTCGGAACTTTTAAATATCTCGATATATCTCGAAAACTACGCATCTGACCAAAAAATATCATAGAACATAAATAGTAGGAAACGTAATTTCCTACAAAAAAGGTCTCTCAACATTTTGCCAGAGCTCGCATCGTTTCCGAGATATTTGCAGATTTAGCTCAAAGGAAGGGGCCTGACGGACATATTTCGAGATATTTCTTCTTCTTGTTGTTCTTCTTCTGCACAGCTAAGCTGGAAGTGGCATTTCCAGCCCGCAATAGTGCAGAGTTATCTCAAAGAAAGGGGCCACGGTGTTTCAGTATCTTTATTATGTTGGTGCGGCTTCGGAACTTTTAAATATCTCGATATATCTCGAAAACTACGCATCTGACCAAAAAATATCATAGAACATAAATAGTAGGAAACTTATCTTCCTACAAAAAGGGTCTCTCAACATTTTGCCACAGCTCGCATCGTTTCCGAGATATTTGCAGATTTAGCTCAAGGGAAGGGGCCTGCCGGACATATTTCGAGATATTTCTTCTTCTTGTTGTTCCTCTTCAGCACAGCTAAGCTGGAAGTGGCATTTCCAGCCCGCAATAGTGCAGAGTTGTCTCAACGAAAGGATCCACGGTGTTTCTGTATGTTTATTATGTTGGTGCGGCTTCGGAACTTTTAAATATCTTGATATATCTCGAGAACTACGCATCTGATCAAAAAATATCATAGAACATAAATAGTAGGAAACTTAATTTCCTACAAAAAAGGTCTCTCAACATTTTGCCAGAGCTCGCATCGTTTCCGAGATATTTGCAGATTTAGCTCGAAGGATGGGGCCTGACGGACATATTTCGAGATGTTTCTTGTTCTTGTTGTGCTTCTTCTGCACAGCTAAGCTGGAAGTGGCATTTGCAGCTCGCAATAGTGCAGAGTTATCTCAAAGAAAGGGGCCACGGTGTTTCTGTATCTCTATTATGTTGGTGCGGCTTCAGAACTTTTAAATATCTTGATATATCTGGAAAACTACGCATCTGATCAAAAAATATCATAGAAGGTAAATAGTAGGAAACGTAATTTCCTACAAAAATGTCTCTCAACATTTTGCCAGAGCTCGCATCGTTTCCGAGATATTTGCAGATTTAGCTCAAAGGAAGGGGCCTGACGGACATATTTCGAGATATTTCTTCTTCTTGTTCCTCTTCAGCACAGCTAAGCTGGAAGTGGCATTTCCATCCCGCAATAGTGCAGAGTTATCTCAAAGAAAGGATCCACGGTGTTTCTGTATCTCTATTATGTTGGTGCGGCTTCGGAACTTTTAAATATCTTGATATATCTCGAGAACTACGCATCTGATCAAAAAATATCATAGAACATAAAAAGTAGGAAACCTAATTCTCTACAAAAAAGGTCTCTTAACATTTTGCCATAACTGGCATTGTTTCCGAGATATTTGCAGATTTAGCTCAAGGGAAGGGGCCTGACGGACATATTTCGAGATATTTCTTCTTCTTGTTGTTCCTCTTCAGCACAGCTAAGCTGGAAGTGGCATTTCCAGCCCGCAATAGTGCAGAGTTATCTCAAAGAAAGGGGCCACGTTGTTTCTGTATCTTTATTATGTTGGTGCGGCTTCGGAACTTTTAAATATCTTGATATATCCCGAAAACTAAGCATCTGATCAAAAAATATCATAGAACATATAAAGTAGGAAACTTAATTCTCTACAAAAAAGGTCTCTTAACATTTTGCCATAGCTCGCATCGTATCCGAGATATTTGCAGATATAGCTCAAGGGAAGGGGCCTGACGGACATATTTCGAGATATTTCTTCTTCTTGTTGTTCCTCTTCAGCACAGCTAAGCTGGAAGTGGCATTTCCAGCCCGCAATAGTGCAGAGTTATCTCAAAGAAAGGCTCCACGGTGTTTCTGTATCTCTATTACGTAGGTGCGGCTTCGGAACTTTTAAATATCTTGATATATCTCGAGAACTACGCAGCTGATCAAAAAATATCATAGAACATAAATAGTAAGAAACTTAATTTCCTACAAAAAAGGTCTCTCAACATTTTGCCAGAGCTCGCATCGTTTCCGAGATATTTGCAGATTTAGCTCGAAGGATGGGGCCTGACGGACATATTTCGTGATGTTTCTTGTTCTTGTTGTGCTTCTTCTGCACAGCTAAGCTGGAAGTGGCATTTGCAGCTCGCAATAGTGCAGAGTTATCTCAAAGAAAGGGGCCACGGTGTTTCTGTATCTCTATTATGTTGGTGCGGCTTCAGAACTTTTAAATATCTTGATATATCTGGAAAACTACGCATCTGATCAAAAAATATCATAGAACATAAATAGTAGGAATCGTAATTTCCTACAAAAATGTCTCTCAACATTTTGCCAGAGCTCGCATCGTTTCCGAGATATTTGCAGATTTAGCTCGAAGGATGGGGCCTGACGGACATATTTCGAGATGTTTCTTGTTCTTGTTGTGCTTCTTCTGCACAGCTAAGCTGGAAGTGGCATTTGCAGCTCGCAATAGTGCAGAGTTATCTCAAAGAAAGGGGCCTCGGTGTTTCTGTATCTCTATTATGTTGGTGCGGCTTCAGAACTTTTAAATATCTTGATATATCTGGAAAACTACGCATCTGATCAAAAAATATCATAGAACATAAATAGTAGGAAACGTAATTTCCTACAAAAATGTCTCTCAACATTTTGCCAGAGCTCGCATCGTTTCCGAGATATTTGCAGATTTAGCTCAAGGGAAGGGGCCTGACGGACATATTTCGAAATATTTCTTCTTCTTGTTGTTCCTCTTCAGCACAGCTAAGCTGGAAGTGGCATTTCCAGCCCGCAATAGTGCAGAGTTATCTCAAAGAAAGGATCCACGGTGTTTCTGTATCTTTATTATTTTGGTGCGGCTTCGGAACTTTTAAATATCTTGATATATCTCCAGAACTACGCATCTGATCGGAAAATATCATAGAACATAAATAGTAGGAAACTTAGTTTCCTACAAAAAAGGTCTCTCAACATTTTGCCATAGCTCGCATCGTTTCCGAGATATTTGCAGATTTAGCTCAAAGGAAGGGGCCTGACGGACATATTTCGAGATATTTCTTCTTCTTGTTGTTCCTCTTCAGCACAGCTAAGCTGGAAGTGGCATTTCCAGCCCGCAATAGTGCAGAGTTATCTCAAAGAAAGGATCCACGGTGTTTCTGTATCTTTATTATTTTGGTGCGGCTTCGGAACTTTTAAATATCTTGATATATCTCGAGAACTACGCATCTGATCAAAAAATATCATAGAACATAAAAAGTAGGAAACCTAATTCTCTACAAAAAACGTCTCTTAACATTTTGCCATAACTGGCATTGTTTCCGAGATATTTTGAGATTTAGCTCAAGGGAAGGGGCCTGACGGACATATTTCGAGATATTTCTTCTTGTTGTTCCTCTTCAGCACAGCTAAGCTGGAAGTGGCATTTCCAGCCCGCAATAGTGCAGAGTTATCTCACAGAAAGGGGCCACGGTGTTTCTGTATCTCTATTATGTTGGTGCGGCTTCGGAACTTTTAAATATCTTGATATATCTGGAAAACTACGCATCTGATCAAAAAATATCATAGAACATAAAGAGTAAGAAACTTAATTTCCTACAAAAAAGGTCTCTCAACATTTTGCCAGAGCTCGCATCGTTTCCGAGATATTTGCAGATTTAGCTCAAAGGAAGGGGCCTGACGGACATATTTCGAGAGTTTTCTTGTTCTTGTTGTGCTTCTTCTGCACAGCTAAGCTGGAACTGGCATTTGCAGCTCGCAATAGTGCAGAGTTATCTCAAAGAAACGGGCCACGGTGTTTCTGTATCTCTATTATGTTGGTGCGGCTTCAGAACTTTTAAATATCTTGATATATCTGGAAAACTACGCATCTGATCAAAGAATATCATAGAACATAAATAGTAGGAAACGTAATTTCCTACAAAAAAGGTCTCTCAACATTTTGCCAGAGCTCGCATCGTTCCCGAGATATTTGCAGATATAGCTCAAGGGAAGGGGCCTGACGGACATATTTCGAGATATTTCTTCTTCTTGTTGTTCCTCTTCAGCACAGCTAAGCTGGAAGTGGCATTTCCAGCCCGCAATAGTGCAGAGTTATCTCAAAGAAAGGGGCCACGTTGTTTCTGTATCTTTATTATGTTGGTGCGGCTTCGGAACTTTTAAATATCTTGATATATCCCGAAAACTAAGCATCTGATCAAAAAACATCATAGAACATGAATAGTAGGAAGCTTAATTCTCTACAAAAAAGGTCTGTTAACATTTTGCTATAGCTCGCATCGTTTCCGAGATATTTGCAGATATAGCTCAAGGGAAGGGGCCTGACCGACATATTTCGAGATGTTTCTTGTTCTTGTTGTGCTTCTTCTGCACAGCTAAGCTGGAAGTGGCATTTGCGGCTCGCAATAGTGCAGAGTTATCTCAAAGAAAGGGGCCACGGTGTTTCTGTATCTCTATTATGTTGGTGCGGCTTCAGAACTTTTAAATATCTTGATATATCTGGAAAACTACGCATCTGATCAAAAAATACCATAGAACATAAATAGTAGGAAACGTAATTGCCTACAAAAAAGGTCTCTCAACATTTTGCCAGAGCTCGCATCGTTTCCGAGATATTTGCAGATTTAGCTCAAACGAAGGGGCCAGACGGACATATTTCGAGATATTTCTTCTTCTTGTTGTTCTTCTTCTGCACAGCTAAGCTGGAAGTGGCATTTGCAGCTCGGAATAGTGCGGAGTTATCTCAGAGAAAGGGGCCACGGTGTTTCTGTATCTCTATTATGTTGGTGCGGCTTCAGAACTTTTAAATATCTTGATATATCTGGAAAACTACGCATCTGATCAAAAAATATCATAGAACATAAATAGTAGGAAACGTAATTTCCTACAAAAAAGGTCTCTCAACATTTTGCCAGAGCTCGCATCGTTTCCGAGATATTTGCAGATTTAGCTCAAGGGAAGGGGCCTGCCGGACATATTTCGAGATATTTCTTCTTCATGTTGTTCCTCTTCAGCACAGCTAAGCTGGAAGTGGCATTTCCAGCCCGCAATAGTGCAGTGTTATCTCAAAGGAAGGATCCGCGGTGTTTCTGTATCTGTTTCACGTTGGTGCGGCTTCGGAACTTTTAAATATCTTGATGTATCTCGAGAACTACTCATCTGATCAAAAAATATCATAGAACATAAAAAGTAGGAAACTTAATTCTCTACAAAAAAGGTCTGTTAACATTTTGCCATAGCTCGCATCGTTTGCGGGATATTTGCAGATTTAGCTCAAGGGAAGGGGCCTGACGGACATATTCGGAGATATTTCTTGTTCTTGTTGTGCTTCTTCTGCACGGCTAAGCTGGAACTGGCATTTGCTGCTCGCAATAGTGCAGAGTTATCTCACAGAAAGGGGCCACGGTGTTTCTGTATCTCTATTATGTTGGTGCGGCTTCGGAACTTTTAAATATCTTGATATATCTCGAGAACTACGCATCTGATCAAAAAATATCTTAGAACACAAATAGTAGGAAACTTAATTTCCTACAAAAAAGGTCTCTCAATATTTTGCCATAGCTCGCATCGTTTCCGAGATATTTGCAGATTTATCTCAAGGGAAGGGGCCTGACGGACATATTTCGAGAGTTTTCTTGTTCTTGTTGTGCTTCTTCTGCACAGCTAAGCTGGAACTGGCATTTGCAGCTCGCAATAGTGCAGAGTTATCTCAAAGAAAGGGGCCACGGTGTTTCTGTATCTCTATTATGTTGGTGCGCCTTCAGAACTTTTAAATATCTTGATATATCTGGAAAACTACGCATCTGATCAAAAAATATCATAGAACATAAATAGTAGGAAACGTAATTTCCTACAAAAAAGGTCTCTCAACATTTTGCCAGAGCTCGCATCGTTTCCGAGATATTTGCAGATTTAGCTCAAAGGAAGGGGCCTGACGGACATATTTCGAGATATTTCTTCTTCTTGTTGTTCTTCTTCTGCACAGCTAAGCTGGAAGTGGCATTTCCAGCCCGCAATAGTGCAGAGTTATCTCAAAGAAAGGGGCCACGGTGTTTCTGTATCTTTATTATGTTGGTGCGGCTTCGGAACTTTTAAATATCTCGATATATCTCGAAAACTACGCATCTAACCAAAAAATATCATAGAACATAAATAGTAGGAAACTTATTTTCCTACAAAAAGGGTCTCTCAACATTTTGCCACAGCTCGCATCGTTTCCGAGATATTTGCAGATTTAGCTCAAGGGAAGGGGCCTGCCGGACATATTTCGAGATATTTCTTCTTCTTGTTGTTCCTCTTCAGCACAGCTAAGCTGGAAGTGGCATTTCCAGCCCGCAATAGTGCAGTGTTATCTCAAAGGAAGGATCCGCGGTGTTTCTGTATCCGTTTTACGTTGGTGCGGCTTCGGAACTTTTAAATATCTATATATATCTCGAGAACTACGCAACTGATCAAAAAATATCATAGAACATAAAAAGTAGGAAACTTAATTCTCTACGAAAAAGGTCTCTTAACATTTTGCCATAGCTTGCTTCGTGTCCGAGATATTTGCAGATTTATCTCAAGTGAAGGGGCCTGACGGACATATTTCGAGATATTTCTTCTTGTTGTTCCTCTTCAGCACAGCTAAGCTGGAAGTGGCATTTCCAGCCCGCAATAGTGCAGAGTTATCTCACAGAAAGGGGCCACGGTGTTTCTGTATCTCTATTATGTTGGTGCGGCTTCGGAACTTTTAAATATCATGGTATATCTCGAAAACTACGCATCTGATCAAAAAATATCTTAGAACACAAATAGTAGGAAACCTAATTTCCTACAAAAAAGGTCTCTCAATATTTTGCCATAGCTCGCATCGTTTCCGAGATATTTGCAGATTTATCTCAAGGGAAGGGGCCTGACGGACATATTTCGAGATATTTCTTCTTGTTGTTCCTCTTCAGCACAGCTAAGCTGGAAGTGGCATTTCCAGCCCGCAATAGTGCAGAGTTATCTCACAGAAAGGGGCCACGGTGTTTCTGTATCTCTATTATGTTGGTGCGGCTTCGGAACTTTTAAATATCTTGATATATCTGGAAAACTACGCATCTGATCAAAAAATATCATAGAACATAAAGAGTAAGAAACTTAATTTCCTACAAAAAAGGTCTCTCAACATTTTGCCAGAGCTCGCATCGTTTCCGAGATATTTGCAGATTTAGCTCAAAGGAAGGGGCCTGACGGACAAAATTTCGAGAGTTTTCTTGTTCTTGTTGTGCTTCTTCTGCACAGCTAAGCTGGAACTGGCATTTGCAGCTCGCAATAGTGCAGAGTTATCTCAAAGAAAGGGGCCACGGTGTTTCTGTATCTCTATTATGTTGGTGCGGCTTCAGAACTTTTAAATATCTTGATATATCTGGAAAACTACGCATCTGATCAAAGAATATCATAGAACATAAATAGTAGGAAACGTAATTTCCTACAAAAAAGGTCTCTCAACATTTTGCCAGAGCTCGCATCGTTTCCGAGATATTTGCAGATTTAGCTCAAAGGAAGGGGCCTGACGGACATATTTCGAGATATTTCTTCTTCTTGTTGTTCTTCTTCTGCACAGCTAAGCTGGAAGTGGCATTTCCAGCCCGCAATAGTGCAGAGTTATCTCAAAGAAAGGGGCCACGGTGTTTCAGTATCTTTATTATGTTGGTGCGGCTTCGGAACTTTTAAATATCTCGATATATCTCGAAAACTACGCATCTGACCAAAAAATATCATAGAACATAAATAGTAGGAAACGTAATTTCCTACAAAAAAGGTCTCTCAACATTTTGCCAGAGCTCGCATCGTTTCCGAGATATTTGCAGATTTAGCTCAAAGGAAGGGGCCTGACGGACATATTTCGAGATATTTCTTCTTCTTGTTGTTCTTCTTCTGCACAGCTAAGCTGGAAGTGGCATTTCCAGCCCGCAATAGTGCAGAGTTATCTCAAAGAAAGGGGCCACGGTGTTTCAGTATCTTTATTATGTTGGTGCGGCTTCGGAACTTTTAAATATCTCGATATATCTCGAAAACTACGCATCTGACCAAAAAATATCATAGAACATAAATAGTAGGAAACTTATCTTCCTACAAAAAGGGTCTCTCAACATTTTGCCACAGCTCGCATCGTTTCCGAGA
The DNA here is from genome assembly GCF_051020975.1 of Osmia lignaria lignaria. Taxonomy (NCBI): domain Eukaryota; kingdom Metazoa; phylum Arthropoda; class Insecta; order Hymenoptera; family Megachilidae; genus Osmia; species Osmia lignaria. The sequence continues at coordinate 2,047,881 of NW_027478169.1, read as the reverse complement.
TATTTGCAGATTTAGCTCAAGGGAAGGGGCCTGCCGGACATATTTCGAGATATTTCTTCTTCTTGTTGTTCCTCTTCAGCACAGCTAAGCTGGAAGTGGCATTTCCAGCCCGCAATAGTGCAGAGTTGTCTCAACGAAAGGATCCACGGTGTTTCTGTATGTTTATTATGTTGGTGCGGCTTCGGAACTTTTAAATATCTTGATATATCTCGAGAACTACGCATCTGATCAAAAAATATCATAGAACATAAATAGTAGGAAACTTAATTTCCTACAAAAAAGGTCTCTCAACATTTTGCCAGAGCTCGCATCGTTTCCGAGATATTTGCAGATTTAGCTCGAAGGATGGGGCCTGACGGACATATTTCGAGATGTTTCTTGTTCTTGTTGTGCTTCTTCTGCACAGCTAAGCTGGAAGTGGCATTTGCAGCTCGCAATAGTGCAGAGTTATCTCAAAGAAAGGGGCCACGGTGTTTCTGTATCTCTATTATGTTGGTGCGGCTTCAGAACTTTTAAATATCTTGATATATCTGGAAAACTACGCATCTGATCAAAAAATATCATAGAAGGTAAATAGTAGGAAACGTAATTTCCTACAAAAATGTCTCTCAACATTTTGCCAGAGCTCGCATCGTTTCCGAGATATTTGCAGATTTAGCTCAAAGGAAGGGGCCTGACGGACATATTTCGAGATATTTCTTCTTCTTGTTCCTCTTCAGCACAGCTAAGCTGGAAGTGGCATTTCCATCCCGCAATAGTGCAGAGTTATCTCAAAGAAAGGATCCACGGTGTTTCTGTATCTCTATTATGTTGGTGCGGCTTCGGAACTTTTAAATATCTTGATATATCTCGAGAACTACGCATCTGATCAAAAAATATCATAGAACATAAAAAGTAGGAAACCTAATTCTCTACAAAAAAGGTCTCTTAACATTTTGCCATAACTGGCATTGTTTCCGAGATATTTGCAGATTTAGCTCAAGGGAAGGGGCCTGACGGACATATTTCGAGATATTTCTTCTTCTTGTTGTTCCTCTTCAGCACAGCTAAGCTGGAAGTGGCATTTCCAGCCCGCAATAGTGCAGAGTTATCTCAAAGAAAGGGGCCACGTTGTTTCTGTATCTTTATTATGTTGGTGCGGCTTCGGAACTTTTAAATATCTTGATATATCCCGAAAACTAAGCATCTGATCAAAAAATATCATAGAACATATAAAGTAGGAAACTTAATTCTCTACAAAAAAGGTCTCTTAACATTTTGCCATAGCTCGCATCGTATCCGAGATATTTGCAGATATAGCTCAAGGGAAGGGGCCTGACGGACATATTTCGAGATATTTCTTCTTCTTGTTGTTCCTCTTCAGCACAGCTAAGCTGGAAGTGGCATTTCCAGCCCGCAATAGTGCAGAGTTATCTCAAAGAAAGGCTCCACGGTGTTTCTGTATCTCTATTACGTAGGTGCGGCTTCGGAACTTTTAAATATCTTGATATATCTCGAGAACTACGCATCTGGTCAAAAAATATCATAGAAAGTAAAAAGCACGAAACTTAATTCTCTACAAAAAAGGTCTCTTAACATTTTGCCATGACTCGCATCGTTTCCGAGATATTTGCAGATATAGCTCAAGGGAAGGGGCCTGACGGACATATTTCGAGATATTTCTTCTTCTTGTTGTTCCTCTTCAGCACAGCTAAGCTGGAAGTGGCATTTCCAGCCCGCAATAGTGCAGAGTTATCTCAAAGAAAGGCTCCACGGTGTTTCTGTATCTCTATTACGTAGGTGCGGCTTCGGAACTTTTAAATATCTTGATATATCTCGAGAACTACGCATCTGGTCAAAAAATATCATAGAAAGTAAAAAGCACGAAACTTAATTCTCTACAAAAAAGGTCTCTTAACATTTTGCCATGACTCGCATCGTTTCCGAGATATTTGCAGATATAGCTCAAGGGAAGGGGCCTGCCGGACATATTTCGAGATATTTCTTCTTCTCGTTGTTCCTCTTCAGCACAGCTAAGCTGGAAGTGGCATTTCCAGCCCGCAATAGTGCAGAGTTGTCTCAAAGAAAGGATCCACGGTGTTTCTGTATCTTTATTATGTTGGTGCGGCTTCGGAACTTTTAAATATCTTGATATATCTCGAGAACTACGCAGCTGATCAAAAAATATCATAGAACATAAATAGTAAGAAACTTAATTTCCTACAAAAAAGGTCTCTCAACATTTTGCCAGAGCTCGCATCGTTTCCGAGATATTTGCAGATTTAGCTCGAAGGATGGGGCCTGACGGACATATTTCGTGATGTTTCTTGTTCTTGTTGTGCTTCTTCTGCACAGCTAAGCTGGAAGTGGCATTTGCAGCTCGCAATAGTGCAGAGTTATCTCAAAGAAAGGGGCCACGGTGTTTCTGTATCTCTATTATGTTGGTGCGGCTTCAGAACTTTTAAATATCTTGATATATCTGGAAAACTACGCATCTGATCAAAAAATATCATAGAACATAAATAGTAGGAATCGTAATTTCCTACAAAAATGTCTCTCAACATTTTGCCAGAGCTCGCATCGTTTCCGAGATATTTGCAGATTTAGCTCGAAGGATGGGGCCTGACGGACATATTTCGAGATGTTTCTTGTTCTTGTTGTGCTTCTTCTGCACAGCTAAGCTGGAAGTGGCATTTGCAGCTCGCAATAGTGCAGAGTTATCTCAAAGAAAGGGGCCTCGGTGTTTCTGTATCTCTATTATGTTGGTGCGGCTTCAGAACTTTTAAATATCTTGATATATCTGGAAAACTACGCATCTGATCAAAAAATATCATAGAACATAAATAGTAGGAAACGTAATTTCCTACAAAAATGTCTCTCAACATTTTGCCAGAGCTCGCATCGTTTCCGAGATATTTGCAGATTTAGCTCAAAGGAAGGGGCCTGACGGACATATTTCGAGATATTTCTTCTTCTTGTTGTTCCTCTTCAGCACAGCTAAGCTGGAAGTGGCATTTCCAGCCCGCAATAGTGCAGAGTTATCTCAAAGAAAGGATCCACGGTGTTTCTGTATCTTTATTATTTTGGTGCGGCTTCGGAACTTTTAAATATCTTGATATATCTCCAGAACTACGCATCTGATCGGAAAATATCATAGAACATAAATAGTAGGAAACTTAGTTTCCTACAAAAAAGGTCTCTCAACATTTTGCCATAGCTCGCATCGTTTCCGAGATATTTGCAGATTTAGCTCAAAGGAAGGGGCCTGACGGACATATTTCGAGATATTTCTTCTTCTTGTTGTTCCTCTTCAGCACAGCTAAGCTGGAAGTGGCATTTCCAGCCCGCAATAGTGCAGAGTTATCTCAAAGAAAGGATCCACGGTGTTTCTGTATCTTTATTATTTTGGTGCGGCTTCGGAACTTTTAAATATCTTGATATATCTCGAGAACTACGCATCTGATCAAAAAATATCATAGAACATAAAAAGTAGGAAACCTAATTCTCTACAAAAAACGTCTCTTAACATTTTGCCATAACTGGCATTGTTTCCGAGATATTTTGAGATTTAGCTCAAGGGAAGGGGCCTGACGGACATATTCCGAGATATTTCTAGTTCTTGTTGTGCATCTTCTGCACAGCTAAGCTGGAAGTGGCATTTCCAGCCCGCAATAGTGCAGAGTTATCTCAAAGAAAGGGGCCACGTTGTTTCTGTATCTTTATTATGTTGGTGCGGCTTCGGAACTTTTAAATATCTTGATATATCCCGAAAACTAAGCATCTGATCAAAAAACATCATAGAACATGAATAGTAGGAAACTTAATTCTCTACAAAAAAGGTCTCTCAACATTTTGCCACAGCTCGCATCGTTTCCGAGATATTTGCAGATTTAGCTCAAGGGAAGGGGCCTGCCGGACATATTTCGAGATATTTCTTCTTCTTGTTGTTCCTCTTCCGCACAGCTAAGCTGGAAGTGGCATTTCCAGCCCGCAATAGTGCAGAGTTGTCTCAAAGAAAGGATCCACGGTGTTTCTGTATCTTTATTATGTTGGTGCGGCTTCGGAACTTTTAAATATCTTGATTTATCTCGAGAACTACGCATCTGATCAAAAAATATCATAGAACATAAATAGTAAGAAACTTAATTTCCTACAAAAAAGGTCTCTCAACATTTTGCCAGAGCTCGCATCGTTTCCGAGATATTTGCAGATTTAGCTCGAAGGATGGGGCCTGACGGACATATTTCGTGATGTTTCTTGTTCTTGTTGTGCTTCTTCTGCACAGCTAAGCTGGAAGTGGCATTTGCAGCTCGCAATAGTGCAGAGTTATCTCAAAGAAAGGGGCCACGGTGTTTCTGTATCTCTATTATGTTGGTGTGGCTTCAGAACTTTTAAATATCTTGATATATCTGGAAAACTACGCATCTGATCAAAAAATATCATAGAACATAAATAGTAGGAAACGTAATTTCCTACAAAAATGTCTCTCAACATTTTGCCAGAGCTCGCATCGTTTCCGAGATATTTGCAGATTTAGCTCGAAGGATGGGGCCTGACGGACATATTTCGAGATGTTTCTTGTTCTTGTTGTGCTTCTTCTGCACAGCTAAGCTGGAAGTGGCATTTGCAGCTCGCAATAGTGCAGAGTTATCTCAAAGAAAGGGGCCACGGTGTTTCTGTATCTCTATTATGTTGGTGCGGCTTCAGAACTTTTAAATATCTTGATATATCTGGAAAACTACGCATCTGATCAAAAAATATCATAGAACATAAATAGTAGGAAACTTAGTTTCCTACAAAAAAGGTCTCTCAACATTTTGCCATAGCTCGCATGGTTTCCGAGATATTTGCAGATTTAGCTCAAAGGAAGGGGCCTGACGGACATATTTCGAGATATTTCTTCTTCTTGTTGTTCCTCTTCAGCACAGCTAAGCTGGAAGTGGCATTTCCAGCCCGCAATAGTGCAGAGTTGTCTCAAAGAAAGGATCCACGGTGTTTCTGTATCTTTATTATGTTGGTGCGGCTTCGGAACTTTTAAATATCTTGATTTATCTCGAGAACTACGCATCTGATCAAAAAATATCATAGAACATAAAAAGTACGAAACTTAATGCTCTACAAAAAAGGTGTCTTAACATTTTGCCATAGCTCGCATTGTTTGCGAGATATTTGCAGATTTAGCTCAAGGGAAGGGGCCTGACGGACATATTCCGAGATATTTCTTGTTCTTGTTGTGCTTCTTCTGCACAGCTAAGCTGGAACTGGCATTTGCTGCTCGCACTAGTGCAGAGTTATCTCACAGAAAGGGGCCACGGTGTTTTTGTATCTCTATTATGTTGGTGCCGCTTCGGAACATTTAAATATCTTGATATATCTGGAGAACTACGCATCTGACCAAAAAATATTATAGAACATAAATAGTAGGAAACTTAATTTCCTACAAAAAAGGTCTCTTAACATTTTGCCATAGCTCGCTTCGTTTCCGAGATATTTGCAGATTTAGCTCAAGCGAAGGGGCCTGACGGACATATTCCGAGATATTTCTTGTTCTTGTTGTGCTTCTTCTGCACAGCTAAGCTGGAACTGGCATTTGCTGCTCGCAATAGTGCAGAGTTATCTCACAGAAAGGGGCCACGGTGTTTCTGTATCTCTATTATGTTGGTGCGGCTTCGGAACTTTTAAATATCTTGATATATCTCGAGAACTACGCATCTGTTCAAAAAATATCATAGAACATAAATAGTAGGAAACTTAATTTCCTACAAAAAAGGTCTCTGAACATTTTGCCACAGCTCGCATCGTTTCCGAGATATTTGCAGATATAGCTCAAAGGAAGGGGCCTGACGGACATATTCCGAGATATTTCTTGTTCTTGTTGTGCTTCTTCTGCACAGCTAAGCTGGAAGTGGCATTTGCAGCTCCCAATAGTGCAGAGTTATCTCAACGAAAGGGGCCACGGTGTTTCTGTATCTCTATTATGTTGGTGCGGCTTCGGAACTTTTAAATATGTCGATATATCTCGAAAACTACGCTTCTGCTCAAAAAATATCATAGAATATAAATGGTAGGTAACTTAATTTCCTACAAAAAAGGTCTCTTCACATTTAGCTCGCATCGTTTCCGAGATATTTGCAGATGTAGCTCAAGTGAAGGGGCCTGACGGACATATTCCGAGATATTTCTTGTTCTTGTTGTGCTTCTTCTGTACAGCTAAGCTGGAAGTGGCATTTGCAGCTCGCAATCGTGCAGAGTTATCTCAAAGAAAGGGGCCACGGTGTTTCTGTATCTCTATTATTCTGGTGCGGATTCGGAACTTTTAAATATCTTGATGTATCTCGAGAACTACGCATCTGATCAAAAAATATCATAGAACATAAAAAGTAGGAAACTTAATTTCCTACAAAAAAGGTCTCTTATCATTTTGCCATAGCTCGCCTCGTTTCCGAGAGATTTGCAGATTTAGCTCAAAGGACGGGGCCTGACGGACATATTTCGAGATATTTCTTCTTCTTGTTGTTCTTCTTCAGCACAGCAAAGCTGGAAGTGGCATTTGCAGCCCGCAATAGTGCAGAGTTATCTCAAAGAAAGGATCCACGGTGTTTCTGTATCTTTATTATATTGGTGCGGCTTCGGAACTTTTAAATATCTCGATATATCTCGAAAGCTACGCATCTGACCAAAAAATATCATAGAACATAAATAGTAGGAAACTTAATTTCCTACAAAAAAGGTCTGTTAACATTTTGCAATAGCTCGCATCGTTCGCGAGATATTTGCAGATTTAGCTCAAGGGAAGGGGCCTGACGGACATATTCCGAGATATTTCTTGTTCTTGTTGTGCTTCTTCTGCACAGCTAAGCTGGAACTGGCATTTGCTGCTCGCAATAGTGCAGAGTTATCTCACAGAAAGGGGCCACGGTGTTTCTGTATCTCTAATATGTTGGTGCGGCTTCGGAGCTTTTAAACATCTTGATATATCTCGAGAACTACGCATCTGATCAAAAAATATTATAGAACATAAAAAGTAGGAAACTTAATTCTCTACAAAAAAGGACTCTTAATATTTTGCCATAGCTCGCTTCGTTTCCGAGATATTTGCAGATGTATCTCAAGGGAAGGGGCCTGACGGACATATTTCGAGATATTTCTTCTTCTTGTTGTTCTTCTTCTGCACAGCTAAGCTGGACGTGGCATTTGCAGCTCGCAATATTGCAGAGTTTTCTCAAAGAAAGGGGCCACGGTGTTTCTGTATCTCTATTATGTTGGTGCGGCTTCGGAACTTTTAAATATCTTGATGTATCTCGAAAACTACGCATCTGATCAAAAAATATCATAGAACATAAATAGTAGGAAACTTAATTCTCTACAAAAAAGGTCTCTTATCATTTTGCCATAGCTCGCATGGTTTCCGAGATATTTGCAGATTTAGCTCAAAGGACGGGGCCTGACGGACATATTTCGAGATATTTCTTCTTCTTGTTCTTCTTCTTCAGCACAGCTAAGTTGGAAGTGGCATTTGCAGCTCGCAGTAGTGCAGAGTTATCTCAAAGAAAGGGGCCACGGTGTTTCTGTATCTCTATTATTGTTGGTGCGGCTTCCGAACTTTTAAATATGTCGATATATCTCGAAAACTACGCTTCTGACCAAAAAATATCATAGAATATAAATGGTAGGAAACTTAATTTCCTACAAAAAAGGTCTCTTCACATTTAGCTCGCATCGTTACCGAGATATTTGCAGATATAGCTCAAGGGAATGGGCCTAACGGACATATTTCGAGATATTTCTTATTCTTATTGTTCTTCTTCTGCACAGCTAAGCTGGAAGTGGCGTTTGCAGCTCGCAATAGTGCAGAGTTATCTCAACGAAAGGGGCCGCGGTGTTTCTGTATCTCTATTATGTTGGTGCGGCTTCGGAACTTTTAAATATGTCGATATATCTCGAAAACTACGCATCTGATCAAAAAATATCATAGAACATAAATAGTAGGAAAGTTAATTTCCTACAAAAAAGGTCTCTTAACATTTTGCCATAGCTCGGATGGTTTCCACGATATTTGCAGATTTAGCTCAAAGGAAGGGGCCTGACGGACATATTTCGAGATATTTCTTCTTCTTGTTGTTCATCTTCTGCACAGCTAAACTGGAAGTGGCATTTCCAGCTCGCAATATTGCAGAGTTTTCTCAAAGAAAGAGGCCACGGTGTTTCTGTATCTCTATTATGTTGGTGCGGCTTCGGAACTTTTAAATATCATGATATATCTCGAAAACTACGCATCTGATCAAAAAATATCATAGAACATAAATAGTAGAAAACTTAATTTCCTACAAAAAAGGTCTCTCAACATTTTGCCATAGCTCGCATCGTTTCCGAGATATTTGCAGATTTATCTCAAAGGAAGGGGCCTGACGGACATATTTCGAGATATTTCTTCTTCTTGTTGTTCCTCTTCAGCACAGCTAAGCTGGAACTGGCATTTGCTGCTCGCAATAGTGCAGAGTTATCTCAAAGAAAGGGGCCACGGTGTTTCTGTATCTCTATTATGTTGGTGCGGCTTCGGAACTTTTAAATATGTCGATATTTCTCGAAAACTACGCTTCTGATCAAAAAATATCATAGAATATAAATGGTAGGTAACTTAATTTCCTACAAAAAAGGTCTCTTCACATTTAGCTCGCATCGTTTCCGAGATATTTGCAGATGTAGCTCAAGTGAAGGGGCCTGACGGACATATTCCGAGATATTTCTTGTTCTTGTTGTGCTTCTTCTGTACAGCTAAGCTGGAAGTGGCATTTGCAGCTCGCAATCGTGCAGAGTTATCTCAAAGAAAGGGGCCACGGTGTTTCTGTATCTCTATTATTCTGGTGCGGATTCGGAACTTTTAAATATCTTGATGTATCTCGAGAACTACGCATCTGATCAAAAAATATCATAGAACATGAAAAGTAGGAAACTTAATTTCCTACAAAAAAGGTCTCTTATCATTTTGCCATAGCTCGCCTCGTTTCCGAGAGATTTGCAGATTTAGCTCAAAGGACGGGGCCTGACGGACATATTTCGAGATATTTCTTCTTCTTGTTGTTCTTCTTCAGCACAGCTAAGTTGGAAGGGGCATTTGCTGATCGCAATAGTGCAGAGTTACCTCAAAGAAAGGATCCACGGGGTTTCTGTACCTTTATTATGTTGGTGCGGCTTCGGAACTTTTAAATATCTCGATATATCTCGAAAGCTACGCATCTGACCAAAAAATATCATAGAACATAAATAGTAGGAAACTTAATTTCCTACAAAAAAGGTCTGTTAACATTTTGCAATAGCTCGCATCGTTTGCGAGATATTTGCAGATTTAGCTCAAGGGAAGGGGCCTGACGGACATATTCCGAGATATTTCTTGTTCTTGTTGTGCTTCTTCTGCACAGCTAAGCTGGACGCGGCATTTGCAGCTCGCAATATTGCAGAGTTTTCTCAAAGAAAGGGGCCACGGTGTTTCTGTATCTCTATTATGTTGGTGCGGCATCGGAACTTTTAAATATCTTGATATATCTCGAGAACTACGCATCTGATCAAAAAATATCATAGAGCATAAAAAGTACGAAACTTAATGCTCTACAAAAAAGGTGTCTTAACTTTTTGCCATAGCTCGCATTGTTTGCGAGATATTTGCAGATTTAGCTCAAGGGAAGGGGCCTGACGGACATATTCCGAGATATTTCTTGTTCTTGTTGTGCTTCTTCTGCACAGCTAAGCTGGAACTGGCATTTGCTGCTCGCAATAGTGCAGAGTTATCTCACAGAAAGGGGCCACGGTGTTTCTGTATCTCTATTATGTTGGTGCCGCTTCGGAACTTTTAAATATCTTGATATATCTCGAGAACTACGCATCTGACCAAAAAATATTATAGAACATAAATAGTAGGAAACTTAATTTCCTACAAAAAAGGTCTCTTAACATTTTGCCATAGCTCGCTTCGTTTCCGAGATATTTGCAGATTTAGCTCAAGCGAAGGGGCCTGACGGACATATTTCGAGATATTTCTTCTTCTTGTTCTTCTTCTTCAGCACAGCTAAGTTGGAAGTGGCATTTGCAGCTCGCAGTAGTGCAGAGTTATCTCAAAGAAAGGGGCCACGGTGTTTCTGTATCTCTATTATTGTTGGTGCGGCTTCGGAACTTTTAAATATGTCGATATATCTCGAAAACTACGCTTCTGACCAAAAAATATCATAGAATATAAATGGTAGGAAACTTAATTTCCTACAAAAAAGGTCTCTTCACATTTAGCTCGCATCGTTACCGAGATATTTGCAGATATAGCTCAAGGGAATGGGCCTAACGGACAAATTTCGAGATATTTCTTATTCTTGTTGTTCTTCTTCAGCACAGCAAAGCTGGAAGTGGCATTTGCAGCCCGCAATAGTGCAGAGTTATCTGAAAGAAAGGATCCACGGTGTTTCTGTATCTTTATTATATTGGTGCGGCTTCGGAACTTTTAAATATCTCGATATATCTCGAAAGCTACGCATCTGACCAAAAAATATCATAGAACATAAATAGTAGGAAACTTAATTTCCTACAAAAAAGGTCTGTTAACATTTTGCAATAGCTCGCATCGTTTGCGAGATATTTGCAGATTTAGCTCAAGGGAAGGGGCCTGACGGACATATTCCGAGATATTTCTTGTTCTTGTTGTGCTTCTTCTGCACAGCTAAGCTGGAACTGGCATTTGCTGCTCGCAATAGTGCAGAGTTATCTCACAGAAAGGGGCCACGGTGTTTCTGTATCTCTAATATGTTGGTGCGGCTTCGGAGCTTTTAAACATCTTGATATATCTCGAGAACTACGCATCTGATCAAAAAATATTATAGAACATAAAAAGTAGGAAACTTAATTCTCTACAAAAAAGGACTCTTAATATTTTGCCATAGCTCGCTTCGTTTCCGAGATATTTGCAGATGTATCTCAAGGGAAGGGGCCTGACGGACATATTTCGAGATATTTCTTCTTCTTGTTGTTCTTCTTCTGCACAGCTAAGCTGGAACTGGCATTTGCTGCTCGCAATAGTGCAGAGTTATCTCACAGAAATTGGCCACGGTGTTTCTGTATCTCTATTATGTTGGTGCCGCTTCGGAACTTTTAAATATCTTGATATATCTCGAGAACTACCCATCTGACCAAAAAATATTATAGAACATAAATAGTAGGAAACTCAATTTCCTACAAAAAAGGTCTCTTAACATTTTGCCATAGCTCGCTTCGTTTCCGAGATATTTGCAGATTTAGCTCAAGCGAAGGGGCCTGACGGACATATGCCGAGATATTTCTTGTTCTTGTTGTGCTTCTTCTGCACAGCTAAGCTGGAAGTGGCATTTGCAGCCCGCAATAGTGCAGAGTTATCTCAAAGAAAGGGGCCACGGTGTTTCTGTATCTCTATTATTGTTGGTGCGGCTTCGGAACTTTTAAATATGTCGATCTATCTCGAAAACTACGCATCTGATCAAAAAATATCATAGAACATAAATAGTAGGAAACTTAATTCTCTACAAAAAAGGTCTCTTATCATTTTGCCATAGCTCGCATCGTTTCCGAGATATTTGCAGATATAGCTCAAAGGAAGGGGCCTGACGGACATATTTCGAGATATTTCTTCTTCTTGTTCTTCTTCTTCAGCACAGCTAAGTTGGAAGTGGCATTTGCAGCTCGCAGTAGTGCAGAGTTATCTCAAAGAAAGGGGCCACGGTGTTTCTGTATCTCTATTATTGTTGGTGCGGCTTCGGAACTTTTAAATATGTCGATATATCTCGCAAACTACGCTTCTGACCAAAAAATATCATAGAATATAAATGGTAGGAAACTTAATTTCCTACAAAAAAGGTCTCTTCACATTTAGCTCGCATCGTTACCGAGATATTTGCAGATATAGCTCAAGGGAATGGGCCTAACGGACATATTTCGAGATATTTCTTATTCTTATTGTTCTTCTTCTGCACAGCTAAGCTGGAAGTGGCGTTTGCAGCTCGCAATAGTGCAGAGTTATCTCAACGAAAGGGGCCGCGGTGTTTCTGTATCTCTATTATGTTGGTGCGGCTTCGGAACTTTTAAATATGTCGATATATCTCGAAAACTACGCATCTGATCAAAAAATATCATAGAACATAAATAGTAGGAAAGTTAATTTCCTACAAAAAAGGTCTCTTAACATTTTGCCATAGCTCGGATGGTTTCCACGATATTTGCAGATTTAGCTCAAAGGAAGGGGCCTGACGGACATATTTCGAGATATTTCTTCTTCTTGTTGTTCATCTTCTGCACAGCTAAACTGGAAGTGGCATTTCCAGCTCGCAATATTGCAGAGTTTTCTCAAAGAAAGGGGCCACGGTGTTTCTGTATCTCTATTATGTTGGTGCGGCTTCGGAACTTTTAAATATCATGATATATCTCGAAAACTACGCATCTGATCAAAAAATATCATAGAACATAAATAGTAGAAAACTTAATTTCCTACAAAAAAGGTCTCTCAACATTTTGCCATAGCTCTCATCGTTTCCGAGATATTTGCAGATTTATCTCAAAGGAAGGGGCCTGACGGACATATTTCGAGATATTTCTTCTTCTTGTTGTTCCTCTTCAGCACAGCTAAGCTGGAACTGGCATTTGCTGCTCGCAATAGTGCAGAGTTATCTCAAAGAAAGGGGCCACGGTGTTTCTGTATCTCTATTATGTTGGTGCGGCTTCGGAACTTTTAAATATGTCGATATATCTCGAAAACTACGCTTCTGATCAAAAAATATCATAGAATATAAATGGTAGGTAACTTAATTTCCTACAAAAAAGGTCTCTTCACATTTAGCTCGCATCGTTTCCGAGATATTTGCAGATGTAGCTCAAGTGAAGGGGCCTGACGGACATATTCCGAGATATTTCTTGTTCTTGTTGTGCTTCTTCTGTACAGCTAAGCTGGAAGTGGCATTTGCAGCTCGCAATCGTGCAGAGTTATCTCAAAGAAAGGGGCCACGGTGTTTCTGTATCTCTATTATTCTGGTGCGGATTCGGAACTTTTAAATATCTTGATGTATCTCGAGAACTACGCATCTGATCAAAAAATATCATAGAACATGAAAAGTAGGAAACTTAATTTCCTACAAAAAAGGTCTCTTATCATTTTGCCATAGCTCGCCTCGTTTCCGAGAGATTTGCAGATTTAGCTCAAAGGACGGGGCCTGACGGACATATTTCGAGATATTTCTTCTTCTTGTTGTTCTTCTTCAGCACAGCTAAGTTGGAAGGGGCATTTGCTGATCGCAATAGTGCAGAGTTACCTCAAAGAAAGGATCCACGGGGTTTCTGTACCTTTATTATGTTGGTGCGGCTTCGGAACTTTTAAATATCTCGATATATCTCGAAAGCTACGCATCTGACCAAAAAATATCATAGAACATAAATAGTAGGAAACTTAATTTCCTACAAAAAAGGTCTGTTAACATTTTGCAATAGCTCGCATCGTTTGCGAGATATTTGCAGATTTAGCTCAAGGGAAGGGGCCTGACGGACATATTCCGAGATATTTCTTGTTCTTGTTGTGCTTCTTCTGCACAGCTAAGCTGGACGCGGCATTTGCAGCTCGCAATATTGCAGAGTTTTCTCAAAGAAAGGGGCCACGGTGTTTCTGTATCTCTATTATGTTGGTGCGGCATCGGAACTTTTAAATATCTTGATATATCTCGAGAACTACGCATCTGATCAAAAAATATCATAGAGCATAAAAAGTACGAAACTTAATGCTCTACAAAAAAGGTGTCTTAACTTTTTGCCATAGCTCGCATTGTTTGCGAGATATTTGCAGATTTAGCTCAAGGGAAGGGGCCTGACGGACATATTCCGAGATATTTCTTGTTCTTGTTGTGCTTCTTCTGCACAGCTAAGCTGGAACTGGCATTTGCTGCTCGCAATAGTGCAGAGTTATCTCACAGAAAGGGGCCACGGTGTTTCTGTATCTCTATTATGTTGGTGCCGCTTCGGAACTTTTAAATATCTTGATATATCTCGAGAACTACGCATCTGACCAAAAAATATTATAGAACATAAATAGTAGGAAACTTAATTTCCTACAAAAAAGGTCTCTTAACATTTTGCCATAGCTCGCTTCGTTTCCGAGATATTTGCAGATTTAGCTCAAGCGAAGGGGCCTGACGGACATATTCCGAGATATTTCTTGTTCTTGTTGTGCTTCTTCTGCACAGCTAAGCTGGAAGTGGCATTTGCAGCTCGCAATAGTGCAGAGTTATCTCAAAGAAAGGGGCCACGGTGTTTCTGTATCTCTATTATGTTGGTGCGGCTTCGGAACTTTTAAATATGTCGATATATCTCGAAAACTACGCATCTGATCAAAAAATATCATAGAACATAAATAGTAGGAAACTTAATTTCCTACAAAAAAGGTCTGTTAACATTTTGCCATAGCTCGCATCGTTTCCGAGATATTTGCAGATATAGCTCAAAGGAAGGGGCCTGACGGACATATTCCGAGATATTTCTTGTTCTTGTTGTGCTTCTTCTGCACAGCTAAGCTGGAACTGGCATTTGCTGCTCGCAATAGTGCAGAGTTATCTCACAGAAAGGGGCCACGGTGTTTCTGTATCTCTAATATGTTGGTGCGGCTTCGGAGCTTTTAAACATCTTGATATATCTCGAGAACTACGCATCTGATCAAAAAATATTATAGAACATAAAAAGTAGGAAACTTAATTCTCTACAAAAAAGGACTCTTAATATTTTGCCATAGCTCGCTTCGTTTCCGAGATATTTGCAGATGTATCTCAAGGGAAGGGGCCTGACGGACATATTTCGAGATATTTCTTCTTCTTGTTGTTCTTCTTCTGCACAGCTAAGCTGGACGTGGCATTTGCAGCTCGCAATATTGCAGAGTTTTCTCAAAGAAAGGGGCCACGGTGTTTCTGTATCTCTATTATGTTGGTGCGGCTTCGGAACTTTTAAATATCTTGATGTATCTCGAAAACTACGCATCTGATCAAAAAATATCATAGAACATAAATAGTAGGAAACTTAATTCTCTACAAAAAAGGTCTCTTATCATTTTGCCATAGCTCGCATGGTTTCCGAGATATTTGCAGATTTAGCTCAAAGGACGGGGCCTGACGGACATATTTCGAGATATTTCTTCTTCTTGTTCTTCTTCTTCAGCACAGCTAAGTTGGAAGTGGCATTTGCAGCTCGCAGTAGTGCAGAGTTATCTCAAAGAAAGGGGCCACGGTGTTTCTGTATCTCTATTATTGTTGGTGCGGCTTCGGAACTTTTAAATATGTCGATATATCTCGAAAACTACGCTTCTGACCAAAAAATATCATAGAATATAAATGGTAGGAAACTTAATTTCCTACAAAAAAGGTCTCTTCACATTTAGCTCGCATCGTTACCGAGATATTTGCAGATATAGCTCAAGGGAATGGGCCTAACGGACATATTTCGAGATATTTCTTATTCTTATTGTTCTTCTTCTGCACAGCTAAGCTGGAAGTGGCGTTTGCAGTGCGCAATAGTGCAGAGTTATCTCAACGAAAGGGGCCGCGGTGTTTCTGTATCTCTATTATGTTGGTGCGGCTTCGGAACTTTTAAATATGTCGATATATCTCGAAAACTACGCATCTGATCAAAAAATATCATAGAACATAAATAGTAGGAAAGTTAATTTCCTACAAAAAAGGTCTCTTAACATTTTGCCATAGCTCGGATGGTTTCCACGATATTTGCAGATTTAGCTCAAAGGGAGGGGCCTGACGGACATATTTCGAGATATTTCTTCTTCTTGTTGTTCATCTTCTGCACAGCTAAACTGGAAGTGGCATTTCCAGCTCGCAATATTGCAGAGTTTTCTCAAAGAAAGGGGCCACGGTGTTTCTGTATCTCTATTATGTTGGTGCGGCTTCGGAACTTTTAAATATCATGATATATCTCGAAAACTACGCATCTGATCAAAAAATATCATAGAACATAAATAGTAGAAAACTTAATTTCCTACAAAAAAGGTCTCTCAACATTTTGCCATAGCTCGCATCGTTTCCGAGATATTTGCAGATTTATCTCAAAGGAAGGGGCCTGACGGACATATTTCGAGATATTTCTTCTTCTTGTTGTTCCTCTTCAGCACAGCTAAGCTGGAACCGGCATTTGCTGCTCGCAATAGTGCAGAGTTATCTCACAGAAAGGGGCCACGGTGTTTCTGTATCTCTAATATTTTGGTGCGGCTTCGGAACTTTTAAACATCTTGATATATCTCGAGAACTACGCATCTGATCAAAAAATATTATAGAACATCAAAAGTAGGAAACTTAATTCTCTACAAAAAGGGACTCTTAATATTTTGCCATAGCTCGCTTCGTTTCCGAGATATTTGCAGATGTATCTCAAGGGAAGGGGCCTGACGGACATATTTCGAGATATTTCTTCTTCTTGTTGTTCTTCTTCTGCACAGCTAAGCTGGAAGTGGCATTTGCAGCTCGCAATAGTGCAGAGTTATCTCAAAGAAAGGGGCCACGGTGTTTCTGTATCTCTATTATGTTGGTGCGGCTTCGGAACTTTTAAATATCTTGATATATCTCGAGAACTACGCATCTGATCAAAAAATATCATGGAACATAAAAAGTAGGAAACTTAATTCTCTACAAAAAAGGTCTCTTAACATTTTGCCATAGCTCGCAATCTATTGCGAGACATTTGCAGATTTAGCTCAAAGGAAGGGGCCTGACGGACATATTCCGAGATATTTCTTGTTCTTGTTGTGCTTCTTCTGCACAGCTAAGCTGGAACTGGCATTTGCTGCTCGCAATAGTGCAGGGTTATCTCACAAAAAGGGGCCACGGTGTTTCTGTATCTCTACTATGTTGGTGCGGCTTCGGAACGTTTAAATGTCTTGATATATCTCGAAAACTACGCATCTGATCAAAAAACATCATTGAACGTGAATAGTAGGAAACTTAATTCTCTACAAAAAAGGTCTCTTAACATTTTGCCATAGCTCCCTTCGTTTCCGAGATATTTGCGGATTTATCTCAAGGGAAGGGGCCTGACGGACATATTTCGAGATATTTCTTCTTCTTGTTGTTCTTCTTCTGCACAGCTAAGCTGGAAGTGGCATTTGCAGCTCGCAATAGTGCAGAGTTATCTCAAAGAAAGGGGCCACGGTGTTTCTGTATCTCTATTATGTTGGTGCGGCTTCGGAACTTTTAAATGTCTTGATATATCTCGAAAACTACGCATCTGATCAAAAAACATCATAGAACATGAATAGTAGGAAACTTAATTGTCTACAAAAAAGGTCTCTTAACATTTTGCCATAGCTCGCAACGTTTCCGAAATATTTGCAGATATAGCTCAAGGAAAGGGGCCTGACGGACATATTTCGAGATATTTCTGCTTCTTGTTGTTCTTCTTCTGCACAGCTAAGGTGGAAGTGGCATTTGCAGCTCGGAATAGTGCAGAGTTATTTCAAAGAAAGAGGCCACGGTGTTTATGTATCTTTATTATGTTGGTGCGGCTTCGGAACTTTTAAATATCTTGATATATCTCGAGAACTACGCATCTGATCAAAAAATATCATGGAACATAAAAAGTAGGAAACTTAATTCTCTACAAATAAGGTCTCTTAACATTTTGCCATAGCTCGCAATCTATTGCGAGACATTTGCAGATTTAGCTCAAAGGAAGGGGCCTGACGGACATATTCCGAGATATTTCTTGTTCTTGTTGTGCTTCTTCTGCACAGCTAAGCTGGAACTGGCATTTGCTGCTCCCAATAGTGCAGGGTTATCTCACAAAAAGGGGCCACGGTGTTTCTGTATCTCTACTATGTTGGTGCGGCTTCGGAACGTTTAAATGTCTTGATATATCTCGAAAACTACGCATCTGATCAAAAAACATCATTGAACGTGAATAGTAGGAAACTTAATTCTCTACAAAAAAGGTCTCTTAACATTTTGCCATAGCTCGCTTCGTTTCCGAGATATTTGCGGATTTATCTCAAGGGAAGGGGCCTGACGGACATATTTCGAGATATTTCTTCTTCTTGTTGTTCTTCTTCTGCACAGCTAAGCTGGAAGTGGCATTTGCAGCTCGCAATAGCGCAGAGTTATCTCAAAGAATGGGGCCACGGTGTTTCTGTATCTCTATTATGTTGGTGCGGCTTCGGAACTTTTAAATATCTTGATATATCTCGAGAACTACGCATCTGATCAGAAAATATAATAGAACATAAAAAGTAGGAAACTTAATTCTCTACAAAAAAGGTCTCTTAACATTTTGCCATAGCTCGCTTCATTTCCGAGATATTTGCAGATTTATCTCAAGGGAAGGGGCCTGACGGACATATTTCGAGATATTTCTTCTTCTTGTTGTTCTTCTTCTGCACAGCTAAGCTGGAAGTGGCATTTGCAGCTCGCAATAGTGCAGAGTTATCTCAAAGAAAGGGGCCACGGTGTTTCTGTATCTCTATTATTTTGGTGCGGCTTCGGAACTTTTAAATGTCTTGATATATCTCGAAAACTACGCATCTGATCAAAAAACATCATAGAACATGAATAGTAGGAAACTTAATTGTCTACAAAAAAGGTCTCTTAACATTTTGCCATAGCTCGCAATCTAATGCGAGACATTTGCAGATTTAGCTCAAGTGAAGGGGCCTGACGGACATATTCCGAGATATTTCTTGTTCTTGTTGTGCTTCTTCTGCACAGCTAAGCTGGAAATGGCATTTGCAGCTCGCAAAAGTGCAGAGTTATCTCAAAGAAAGGGGCCTCGGTGTTTCTGTATCTCTATTATGTTGGTGCGGCTTCGGAACTTTTAAATATCTTGATATATCTCGAGAACTACGCATCTGATCAAAAAATATCATAGAACATAAAAAGTAGGAAACTTAATTCTCTACAAAAAAGGTCTCTCAACATTTTGCCATAGCTCGCATCGTTTCCGAGATATTTGCAGATGTAGCTCAAGTGAAGGGGCCTGACGGACATATTCCGAGATATGTCTTGTTCTTGTTGTGCTTCTTCTGCACAGCTAAGCTGGAAGTGGCATTTGCAGCTCGCAATAGTGCAGAGTTATCTCAAAGAAAGGGGCCACGGTGTTTATGTATCTTTATTCTGTTGGTGCGGCGTCGGAACTTTTAAATATCTTGATATATCTCGAAAACTACACATCTGATCAAAAAATATCATAGAACATGAATAGTAGGAAACTTAATTTCCTACAAAAATGGTCTCTTAACATTTTGCCATAGCTCGGATTGGTTCCGATATATTTGCCGATTTATCTCAAGGAAAGGGGCCTCACGGACATATCCGAGATATTTCTTCTTCTTGTTGTCCTTCTTCTGCACAGCTAAACTGGAAGTGGCATTTCCAGCTCACAATAGTGCAGAGTTATCTCAAAGAAAGGGGCCACGGTGTTTCTGTATCTTTATTATGTTGGTGCGGCTTCGGAACTTTTAAATATCTCGATATATCTCGAAAACTACGCATCTGATCAAAAAATATCATCGAACATAAAGTGTAGGACATTTCACTTCCTACAGAAAAGGTCTCGCAACATTTTGCCACAGCTCGCATCGTTTGCGAGATATTTGCAGATTTAGCTCAAAGGAAGGGGCCTGACGGACATATTCCGATATATTTCTTGTTCTTGTTGTTCTTCTTCTGCACAGCTAAGCTGGAAGTTGCATTTGCAGCTCGGAATAGTGCAGAGTTATTTCAAAGAAAGAGGCCACGGTGATTATGTATCTTTATTATATTGGTGCGGCTTCGGAACTTTCAAATACCTCGATATATCTCGAAAACTACGCATCTGACCAAAAAATATCATAGAACATAAATAGTAGGAAACTTAATTTCCTACAAAAAAGGTGTCTCAACATTTTGCCAGAGCTCGCATCGTTTCCGAGATATTTGCAGATTTAGCTCAAAGGAAGGGGCCTGACGGACATATTTCGAGATATTTCTTCTTCTTGTTGTCCTTCTTCTGAACAGCTAAACTGGAAGTGGCATTTGCAGCTCGCAAGAGTGCAGAGTTATCTCAAAGAAAGGATCCCCGGGTTTCTGTATCTTTATTATGTTGGTGCGGCTTCGGAACTTTTAAATGCCTTGATATATCTCGAAAACTACGCATCTGATCAAAAAATATCATAGAACATAAAAAGTAGGAAACTTAGTTCTGTACAAAAAAGGTCTCTTAACATTTTGCCATAGCTCGTTTGGTTTCCGAGATATTTGCAGATTTATCTCAAGGGAAGGGGCCTGACGGACATATTTCGAGATATTTCTTCTTCTGCACAGCTAAGCTGGAAGTGGCATTTGCTGCTCGCAATAGTGCAGAGTTATCTCAAAGAAAGGGGCCGCGGTGTTTCTGTATCTCTATTATGTTGGTGCGGCTTCGGAACTTTTAAATATCTTGATATATCTCGAGAATTACGCATCTGATCAAAAAATATCATTGAACATAAAAAGTAGGAAACTTAATTCTCTACAAAAAAGGTCCCAGAAGATTTTGCCATAGCTCGCATCGTTTCCGAGATATTTGCAGATATATCTCAAGGGAAGGGGCCTGACGGACATATTTCGAGATATTTCTTCTTCTTGTTGTTCTTCTTCTGCACAGCTAAGCTGGAAGTGGCATTTCCAGCCCGCAATAGTGCAGAGTTACCTCAAAGAGAGGATCCACGGTGTTTCTGTATCTTTATAATCTTGGTGCGGCTTCGGAACTTTTATATATCTCGATATATCTCGAAAACTACGCATCTGACCAAAAAATATCATAGAACATAAATAGTAGCAAACTTAATTTCCTACAAAAAAGGTCTCTCAGCATTTTGCCATAGCTCGCATCGTTTCCGAGATATTTGCAGATTAACTCAAAGGAAGGGGCCTGACGGACATATTCCGAGATATTTCTTGTTCTTGTTGTGCTTCTTCTGCACAGCTCAGCTGGAAGTGGCATTTGCAGCTCCGAATAGTGCAGAGTTGTTTCAAAGAAAGAGGCCACGGTGTTTATGTATCTTTATTATGTTGGTGCTGCATCGGAACTTTTAAATATCTTGATATATCTCGAAAACTACGCATCTGATCAAAAAATATCATAGAACATAAACAGTAGGGAACTTAATTTCCTACAAAAAAGGTCTCTCAACATCTTGCCATAGCTCGCATCGTTTCCGAGATATTTGCAGATGTAGCTCAAGTGAAGGGGCCTGACGGACATATTTCGAGATGTTTCTTGTTCTTGTTGTGCTTCTTCTGCACAGCTAAGCTGGAAGTGGCATTTGCAGCTCGCAGTAGTGCAGAGTTATCTCAAAGAAAGGGGCCACGGTGTTTATGTATCTTTATTATGTTGGTGCGGCTTCGGAACTATTAAATATCTTGATATATCTCGAAAACTAAGCATCTGATCAAAAAACATCATAGAACATGGATAGTAGGAAACGTAATTTCCTACAAAAAAGGTCTCTCAACATTTTGCCATAGCTCGCATCGTTTCCGAGATATTTGCAGATTTAGCTCGAAGGAAGGGGCCTAACGTACATATTTCGAGATATTTGTTCTTTTTGTTGTTCCTCTTCAGCACAGCTAAGCTGAAAGTGGCATTTCCAGCCCGCAATAGTGCAGAGTTATCTCAAAGAAAGGATCCACGGTGTTTCTGTATCTTTATTATGTTGGTGCGGCTTCGGAACTTTTAAATATCTTCATATAGCTCGAGAACTACGCATCTGATCAAAAGATATCATAGAACATAAAAAGTAGAAAACTTAATTCTGTACAAAAAAGGTCTCTTAACATTTTGCCATAGCTCGCTTGGTTTCCGAGATATTTGCAGATTTATCTCAAGGGAAGGGGCCTGACGGACATATTTCGAGATATTTCCTCTTCTTGTTGTCCTTCTTCTGCACAGCTAAGCTGGAAGTGGCATTTGCAGATCGGAATAGTGCAGAGTTATCTCAAAGAAAGGGGCCACGGTGTTTATGTATCTTTATTCTGTTGGTGCGGCGTCGGAACTTTCAAATATCTCGATATATCTCGAAAACTACGCATCTGATCCAAAAATAACATAGAACATAAATAGTAGGAAACTTAATTTCCTACAAAAAAGGTCTCTTAATATTTTGCCATAGCTCGCATCGTTTCCGAGATATTTGCAGATTTAGCTCAAGGGAAAGGGACTGACGGACATATTTCGAGATATTTCTTATTCTTGTTGTTCTTCTTCTGCACAGCTAAGCTGGAAGTGGCATTTCCAGCCCGCAATAGTGCAGAGTTATCTCAAAGAGAGGATCCACGGTGTTTCTGTATCTTTATTATGTTGGTGCGGCTTCGGAGCTTTTAAATATCTCGATATATCTCGAAAACTACGCATCTGACCAAAAAATATCATGGAACATAAATAGTAGTAAACCTAATTTCCTACAAAAAAGGTCTCTCAACATTTTGCAATAGCTCGCATCGTTTCCGAGATATTTGCAGATGTAGCTCAAGTGAAGGGGCCTGACGGACATATTCCGAGATATTTCTTGTTCTTGTTGTGCTTCTCCTGCACAGCTAAGCTGGAAGAGGCATTTGCTGCTCGCAATAGTACAGAGTTATTTCAAAGAAAGTGGCCACGGTGTTTATGTATCTTTATTATGTTGGTGCGGCTTCGGAACTATTAAATATCTTGATATATCTCGAAAACTAAGCATCTGATCAAAAAACATCATAAAATATAAATAGTAGAAAACTTAATTTCCTACAAAAAAGGTCTCTCAACATTTTGCCACACCTCGCATCGTTTCCGAGATAGTTGCAGATATAACTCAAGGGAAGGGGCCTGACGAACATATTTCGAGATATTTCTTCTTCTTGTTGTTCCTCTTCAGCACAGCCAAGCTGGAACTGGCATTTGCTGCTCGCAATAGTGCAGAGTTATCTCACAGAAAGAGGCCACGGTGTTTATGTATCTTTATTATGTTGGTGCGGCTACGGAACCTTTAAATATCTCGATATATCTCGAAAACTACGCATCTGATCAAAAAATATCAGAGAACATAAATAGTAGGAAACATAATTTCCTACAAAAAAGGTCGCATAACATTTTGCCATAGCTCGCATCGTTTCCGAGATATTTGCAGATATACCTCAAGGGAAGGGGCCTGACGGACATATTTCGAGATATTTCTTCTCCTTGTTGTTCTTCTTCTGCACAGCTAAGCTGGACCTGGCATTTGCAGCTCGCAATAGTGCAGAGTTATCTCGCAGAAAGAGGCCACGGTGTTTCTCTATCTCTACTATGTTGGTGCGGCTTCGGAACTTTTAAATACCTTGATATATCTCGAAAACTACGCATCTGATCAAAAAATATCATTGAACATAAAAAGTAGGAAACTTAATTCTCCACAAAAAAGGTCTCTTAAAATTTTGCCATAGCTCGCATCGTTTCCGAGATATTTGCAGATTTATCTCAAGGGAAGGGGCCTGACGGACATATTCCGAGATATTTCTTGTTCTTGTTGTTCTTCTGCACAGCTAATCTGGACCTGGCATTTGCAGCTCGCAATAGTGCAGAGTTATCGCGCAGAAAGGGGCCACGGTGTTTCTCTATCCCTACTATGTTGGTGCGGCTTCGGAACTTTTAAATACCTTGATATATCTCGAAAACTACGCATCTGATCAAAAAATATCATTGAACATAAAAAGTAGGAAACTTAATTCTCTACAAAAAAGGTCTCTTAATATTTTGCCATAGCTCGCATTGTTTCCGAGATATTTGCAGATTTAGCTCAAGGGAAAGGGACTGACGGACATATTTCGAGATATTTCTTATTTCTGTTGTGCTTCTTCTGCACAGCTAAGCTGGAACTGTCATTTGCAGCTCGCAATAGTGCAGAGTTGTCTCACAGAAAGGGGCCACGGTGTTTCTGTATCTCTATTATGTTGGTGCGGCTTCGGAACTTTTAAATATCTTGATATATCTCGAGAACTACGCATCTGATTAAAAAATACCATAGAAGATAAAACGTAGGAAACTTAATTTTCTACAAAAAAGGTGTCTTAACATTTTGCCATAGCTCGCATCGTTTCCGAGATATTTGCAGATTTAGCTCAAGGGAAGGGGCCTGACGGACATATTCCGAGATATTTCTTGTTCTTGTTGTGCTTCTTCTGCACAGCTAAGCTGGACCTGGCGCCTGCAGCTCGCAATAGTGCAGAGTTATCTCGCAGAAAGGGGCCACGGTGTTTCTGTATCTCTATTATGTTGGTGCGGCTTCGGAAATTTTAAATGTCTCGATATATCTCAAAAACTACGCATCTGATCAAAAAATATCATAGATCATAAATAGTAGGAAACTTAATTTCCTACAAAAAAGGTCTCTCAACATTTTGCCATAGCTCGCATCGTTTCCGAGATATTTGCAGATTTAGCTCAAAGGAAGGGGCCTGACGGACATATTTCGAGATATTTCTTCTTCTTGTTGTTCTTCTTCTGCACAGCTAAGCTGGACCTGGCATTAGCAGCTCGCAATAGTGCACAGTTATCTCACAGAAAGGGGCCACGGTGTTTCTGTATCTCTATTATGTTGGTGCGGCTTCGGAACTTTTAAATATCTTGATATGTCTCGAGAACTACGCATCTGATCAAAAAATACCATAGAACATAAAACGTAGGAAACTTAATTCTCTACAAAAAAGGTCTCTTAACATTTTGCCATAGCTCGCATCTTTTCCGAGATATTTGCAGATTTTGCTCAAGGGAAGGGGCCTGACGGACATGTTCCGAGATATTTCTTGTTCTTGTTGTTCTTCTGCACAGCTAATCTGGACCTGGCATTTGCAGCTCGCAATAGTGCAGAGTTATCTCGCAGAAAGGGGCCACGGTGTTTCTCTATCCCTACTATGTTGGTGCGGCTTCGGAACTTTTAAATACCTTGATATATCTCGAAAACTACGCATCTGATCAAAAAATATCATTGAACATAAAAAGTAGGAAACTTAATTCTCTACAAAAAAGGTCTCTTAATATTTTGCCATAGCTAACATTGTTTCCGAGATATTTGCAGATTTAGCTCAAGGGAAAGGGACTGACGGACATATTTCGAGATATTTCTTATTCTTGTTGTGCTTCTTCTGCACAGCTAAGCTGGAACTGTCATTTGCAGCTCGCAATAGTGCAGAGTTATCTCGCAGAAAGGGGCCACGGTGTTTCTGTATCTCTATTATGTTGGTGCGGCTTCGGAACTTTTAAATGTCTCGATATATCTCAAAAACTACGCATCTGATCAAAAAATATCATAGATCATAAATAGTAGGAAACTTAATTTCCTACAAAAAAGGTCTCTCAACATTTTGCCATAGCTCGCATCGTTTCCGAGATATTTGCAGATTTAGCTCAAGGGAAGGGGCCTGACGGACATGTTCCGAGATATTTCTTGTTCTTGTTGTGCTTCTTCTGCACAGCTAAGCTGGAACTGGCATTTGCAGCTCGCAATAGTGCAGAGTTATCTCAAAGAAATGGGCCACGGTGTTTCTGTATCTCTATTATGTTGGTGCGGCTTCGGAACTTTTAAATGTCTCGATATATCTCGAAAACTACGCATCTGATCTAAAAATATCATTGAACATAAAAAGTTGGAAACTTAATTCTCTACAAAAAAGGTCTCTTAATATTTTGCCATAGCTCGCATCGTTTCCGAGATATTTGCAGATTTATCTCAAGGGAAGGGGCCTGACGGACATATTTCGAGATATTTCTTCTTCTTGTTGTCCTTCTTCTGCACAGCTAAGCTGGACCTGGCATTTGCAGCTCGCAATAGTGCAGAGTTATCTCGCAGAAAGGGGCCACGGTGTTTCTCTATTTCTACTATGTTGGTGCGGCTTCGGAACTTTTAAATACCTTGATATATCTCGAAAACTACGCATCTGATCAAAAAATATCATTGAACATAAAAAGTAGGAAACTTGATTTCCTACAAAAAAGGTCTCTAAACATTTTGCCATAGCTCGCATCGTTTCCGAGATATTTGCAGATTTAGCTCAAAGGAAGGGGCCTGACGGACATATTTCGAGATATTTCTTCTTCTTGTTGTTCTTCTTCTGCACAGCTAAGCTGGACCTGGCATTAGCTGCTCGCAATAGTGCAGAGTTACCTCGCAGAAAGGGGCCACGGTGTTTCTGTATCTCTATTATGTTGGTGCGGCTTCGGATCTTTTAAATGTCTTGATATATCTCGAAAACTACGCATCTGATCAAAAAGCATCGTAGAACATAAATAGTAGGAAACTTAATTTCCTACAAAAAAGGTCTGTAAACATTTTGCCATAGCTCGCATCGTTTGCGAGGTATTTGCAGATTTATCTCAAGGGAAGGGGCCTGACGGACATGTTTCGAGATATTCCTTCTTCTTGTTGTTCTTCTTCTGCCCAGCTAAACTTGAAGTGGCATTTCCAGCTCGCAATAGTGCAGAGTTATCTCAAAGAAAGGGGCCACGGTGTTTCAGTATCTTTATTATGTTGGTGCGGCTTCGGAACTTTTAAATATCTTGATATATCTCGAGAATTACGCATCTGATCAAAAAATATCATTGAACATAAAAAGTAGGAAACTTAATTCTCTACAAAAAAGGTCCCAGAAGATTTTGCCATAGCTCGCATCGTTTCCGAGATATTTGCAGATATATCTCAAGGGAAGGGGCCTGACGGACATATTTCGAGATATTTCTTCTTCTTGTTGTTCTTCTTCTGCACAGCTAAGCTGGAAGTGGCATTTCCAGCCCGCAATAGTGCAGAGTTACCTCAAAGAGAGGATCCACGGTGTTTCTGTATCTTTATAATCTTGGTGCGGCTTCGGAACTTTTATATATCTCGATATATCTCGAAAACTACGCATCTGACCAAAAAATATCATAGAACATAAATAGTAGCAAACTTAATTTCCTACAAAAAAGGTCTCTCAGCATTTTGCCATAGCTCGCATCGTTTCCGAGATATTTGCAGATTAACTCAAAGGAAGGGGCCTGACGGACATATTCCGAGATATTTCTTGTTCTTGTTGTGCTTCTTCTGCACAGCTAAGCTGGAAGTGGCATTTGCAGCTCGCAATAGTGCAGAGTGATCTCAAAGAAAGGGGCCACGGTGTTTCTGTATCTTTATTATGTTGGTGCGGCTTCGGAACTCTTAAATATCTCGATATATCTCGAAAACTACGCATCTGATCAAAAAACATCATAGAACATGAATAGTAGGTAACTTAATTCTCTACAAAAAAGGTCTCTTAAGATTTTGCCATAGCTCGCATCGTTTCCGAGATATTTGCAGATATAGCTCAAGGGAAGGGGCCTGACGGACATATTTCGAGATATTTCTTCATCTTGTTGTTCTTCTTCTGCACAGCTAAGCTGGAAGTGGCATTTGCAGCTCCGAATAGTGCAGAGTTGTTTCAAAGAAAGAGGCCACGGTGTTTTTGTATCTTTATTATGTTGGTGCTGCATCGGAACTTTTAAATATCTTGATATATCTCGAAAACTACCCATCTGATCAAAAAATATCATAGAACATAAACAGTAGGGAACTTAATTTCCTACAAAAAAGGTCTCTCAACATCTTGCCATAGCTCGCATCGTTTCCGAGATATTTGCAGATGTAGCTCAAGTGAAGGGGCCTGACGGACATATTTCGAGATGTTTCTTGTTCTTGTTGTGCTTCTTCTGCACAGCTAAGCTGGAAGTGGCATTTGCAGCTCGCAGTAGTGCAGAGTTATCTCAAAGAAAGGGGCCACGGTGTTTCTGTATCTCTATTATGTTGGTGCGGCTTCGGAACTTTTAACTATCTTGATATATCTCAAGAACTACGCATGTGATCAAAAAATATCATAGAACATAAAAAGTAGGAAACTTAATTCTCTACAAAAAGGTCTCTTAACATTTTGCCATAGCTCGCATCGTTTGCGAGACATTTGCAGATTTAATTCAAGGGAAGGGGCCTGACGGACATATTTCGAGATATTTCTTCTTCTTGTTGTTCCTCTTCAGCACATCTAAGCTGGAAGTGGCATTTCCAGCTCGCAATAGTGCAGAGTTATCTCACAGAAAGGGGCCACGGTGTTTCTGTATCTCTATTATGTTGGTGCGGCTTCGGAACTTTTAAATATCTTCATATAGCTCGAGAACTACGCATCTGATCAAAAAATATCATAGAACATAAAAAGTAGAAAACTTAATTCTGTACAAAAAAGGTCTCTTAACATTTTGCCATAGCTCGCTTGGTTTCCGAGATATTTGCAGATTTATCTCAAGGGAAGGGGCCTGACGGACATATTTCGAGATATTTCTTCTTCTGCACAGCTAAGCTGGAAGTGGCATTTGCAGCTCGCAATAGTGCAGAGTTATCTCACAGAAAGGGGCCACGGTGTTTCTGTATCTCTATTATGTTGGTGCGGCTTCGGAACTTTTAAATATCTTGATATATCTCGAAAACTACGCATCTGATCAAAAAATATCATAGATCATAAATAGTAGGAAACTTGATTTCCTACAAAAAAGGTCTCTCAACATTTTGCCATAGCTCGCATCGTTTCCGAGATATTTGCAGATTTAGCTCAAAGGAAGGGGCCTGACGGACATATTTCGAGATATTTCTTCTTCTTGTTGTCCTTCTTCTGCACAGCTAAGCTGGAAGTGGCATTTGCAGCTCGGAATAGTGCAGAGTTATCTCAAAGAAACGGGCCACGGTGTTTATGTATCTCTATTATGTTGGTGCGGCTTCGGAACTTTTAAATACCTTGATATATCTCGAAAACTACGCATCTGATCAAAAAATACCATTGATCATAAAAAGTAGGAAACTTAATTCTCTACAAAAAAGGTCTCTTAACATTTTGCCATAGCTCGCAT
Organism: Osmia lignaria lignaria; assembly: GCF_051020975.1. Lineage (NCBI taxonomy): Eukaryota > Metazoa > Arthropoda > Insecta > Hymenoptera > Megachilidae > Osmia > Osmia lignaria. The sequence goes on along the minus strand of NW_027478169.1, from coordinate 2,018,994 downwards.
CTTTTCCGAGATATTTGCAGATTTATCTCAAGGGAAGGGACCTGACGGATATATTTCGAGATATTTCTTCTTCTTGTTGTCCTTCTTCTGCATAGCTAAGCTGGAACTGGCATTTGCAGCTCGCAATAGTGCAAAGTTATCTCACAGAAAGGGGCCACGGTGTTTCTGTATCTCTATTATGTTGGTGCGGCTTCGGAACTTTTAAATATCTTGATATATCTCGAGAATTACGCATCTGATCAAAAAATATCATTGAACATAAAAAGTAGGAAACTTAATTCTCTACAAAAAAGGTCCCAGAAGATTTTGCCATAGCTCGCATCGTTTCCGAGATATTTGCAGATATATCTGAAGGGAAGGGGCCTGACGGACATATTTCGAGATATTTCTTCTTCTTGTTGTTCTTCTTCTGCACAGCTAAGCTGGAAGTGGCATTTCCAGCCCGCAATAGTGCAGAGTTATCTCAAAGAGAGGATCCACGGTGTTTCTGTATCTTTATTATGTTGGTGCGGCTTCGGAGCTTTTAAATATCTCGATATATCTCGAAAACTACGCATCTGACCAAAAAATATCATGGAACATAAATAGTAGGAAACTTAATTTCCTACAAAAAAGGTCTCTCAACATTTTGCAATAGCTCGCATCGTTTCCGAGATATTTGCAGATGTAGCTCAAGTGAAGGGGCCTGACGGACATATTCCGAGATATTTCTTGTTCTTGTTGTGCTTCTCCTGCACAGCTAAGCTGGAAGAGGCATTTGCTGCTCGCAATAGTACAGAGTTATTTCAAAGAAAGTGGCCACGGTGTTTATGTATCTTTATTATGTTGGTGCGGCTTCGGAACTATTAAATATCTTGATATATCTCGAAAACTAAGCATCTGATCAAAAAACATCATAGAACATGGATAGTAGGAAACGTAATTTCCTACAAAAAAGGTCTCTCAACATTTTGCCATAGCTCGCATCGTTTCCGAGATATTTGCAGATTTAGCTCGAAGGAAGGGGCCTAACGTACATATTTCGAGATATTTGTTCTTTTTGTTGTTCCTCTTCAGCACAGCTAAGCTGAAAGTGGCATTTCCAGCCCGCAATAGTGCAGAGTTATCTCAAAGAAAGGATCCACGGTGTTTCTGTATCTTTATTATGTTGGTGCGGCTTCGGAACTTTTAAATATCTTCATATAGCTCGAGAACTACGCATCTGATCAAAAGATATCATAGAACATAAAAAGTAGAAAACTTAATTCTGTACAAAAAAGGTCTCTTAACATTTTGCCATAGCTCGCTTGGTTTCCGAGATATTTGCAGATTTATCTCAAGGGAAGGGGCCTGACGGACATATTTCGAGATATTTCTTCTTCTGCACAGCTAAGCTGGAAGTGGCATTTGCAGCTCGCAATAGTGCAGAGTTATCTCACAGAAAGGGACCACGGTGTTTCTGTATCTCTATTATGTTGGTGCGGCTTCGGAACTTTTAAATATCTTGATAGATCTCGAAAACTACGCATCTGATCAAAAAATATCATAGATCATAAATAGTAGGAAACTTGATTTCCTACAAAAAAGGTCTCTCAACATTTTGCCATAGCTCGCATCGTTTCCGAGCTATTTGCAGATTTAGCTCAAAGGAAGGGGCCTGACGGACATATTTCGAGATATTTCCTCTTCTTGTTGTCCTTCTTCTGCACAGCTAAGCTGGAAGTGGCATTTGCAGCTCGGAATAGTGCAGAGTTATCTCAAAGAAACGGGCCACGGTGTTTATGTATCTTTATTCTGTTGGTGCGGCGTCGGAACTTTCAAATATCTCGATATATCTCGAAAACTACGCATCTGATCAAAAAATATCATAGATCATAAATAGTAGGAAACTTGATTTCCTACAAAAAAGGTCTCTCAACATTTTGCCATAGCTCGCATCGTTTCCGAGATATTTGCAGATTTAGCTCAAAGGAAGGGGCCTGACGGACATATTTCGAGATATTTCTTCTTCTTGTTGTCCTTCTTCTGCACAGCTAAGCTGGAAGTGGCATTTGCAGCTCGGAATAGTGCAGAGTTATCTCAAAGAAACGGGCCACGGTGTTTCTGTATCTCTATTATGTTGGTGCGGCTTCGGAACTTTTGAATATCTTGATATATCTCGAAAACTACGCATCTGATCAAAAAATATCATAGATCATAAATAGTAGGAAACTTGATTTCCTACAAAAAACGTCTCTCAACATTTTGCCATAGCTCGCATCGTTTCCGAGATATTTGCAGATTTAGCTCAAATTAAGGGGCCTGACGGACATATTTCGAGATATTTCTTCTTCTTGTTGTTCTCCTTCTGCACAGCTAACCTGGAAGTGGCATTTCCAGCTCGCAATAGTGCAGAGTTATCTCAAAGAAAGTGGCCACGGTGTTTCTGTATCTTTATTATGTTGGTGCGGCTTCGGAACTTTTAAATGTCTCGATATATCTCGAAAACTACGCATCTGATCAAAAAATATCATAGAACATAAATAGTAGGAAACTTAATTTCCTACAAAAAAGGTCTCTCCACATTTTGCCATCGCTCGCATCGTTTCCGAGATATTTGCAGATTTATCTCAAGGGAGGGGGCCTGACGGACATATTTCGAGATATTTCTTGTTCTTGTTGTGCTTCTTCTGCACAGCTACGCTGGAGCTGGCATTTGCAGCTCGCAATAGTGCAGAGTTATCTCGCAGAAAGGGGCCACGGTGTTTCTCTATTTCTACTATGTTGGTGCGGCTTCGGAACTTTTAAATACCTTGATATATCTCGAAAACTACGCATCTGATCAAAAAATATCATTGAACATAAAAAGTAGGAAACTTAATTCTCTACAGAAAAGGTCTCCAAACATTTTGCCATAGCTCGCATCGTTTCCGAGATATTTACAGATTTATCTCAAGGGAAGGGGCCTGACGGACATATTCCGAGATATTTCTTGTTCTTGTTGTGCTTCTTCTGCACAGCTAAGCTGGACCTGGCGTTTGCAGCTCGCAATAGTGCAGAGTTATCTCGCAGAAAGGGGCCACGGTGTTTCTGTATCTCTATTATGTTGGTGCGGCTTCGGAACTTTTAAATACCTTGATATATCTCGAAAACTACGCATCTGATCAAAAAATATCATTGATCATAAAAAGTAGGAGACTTAATTCTCTACAAAAAAGGTCTCTTAACATTTTGCCATAGCTCGCATCTTTTCCGAGATATTTGCAGATTTATCTCAAGGGAAGGGACCTGACGGACATATTTCGAGATACTTCTTCTTCTTGTTGTCCTTCTTCTGCATAGCTAAGCTGGAACTGGCATTTGCAGCTCGCAATAGTGCAAAGTTATCTCACAGAAAGGGGCCACGGTGTTTCTGTATCTCTATTATGTTGGTGCGGCTTCGGAACTTTTAAATATCTTGATATATCTCGAGAATTACGCATCTGATCAAAAAATATCATTGAACATAAAAAGTAGGAAACTTAATTCTCTACAAAAAAGGTCCCAGAAGATTTTGCCATAGCTCGCATCGTTTCCGAGATATTTGCAGATATATCTCAAGGGAAGGGGCCTGACGGACATATTTCGCGATATTTCTTCTTCTTGTTGTTCTTCTTCTGCACAGCTAAGCTGGAAGTGGCATTTCCAGCCCGCAATAGTGCAGAGTTATCTCAAAGAGAGGATCCACGGTGTTTCTGTATCTTTATTATGTTGGTGCGGCTTCGGAGCTTTTAAATATCTCGATATATCTCGAAAACTACACATCTGACCAAAAAATATCATGGAACATAAATAGTAGGAAACCTAATTTCCTACAAAAAAGGTCTCTCAACATTTTGCAATAGCTCGCATCGTTTCCGAGATATTTGCAGATGTAGCTCAAGTGAAGGGGCCTGACGGACATATTCCGAGATATTTCTTGTTCTTGTTGTGCTTCTCCTGCACAGCTAAGCTGGAAGAGGCATTTGCTGCTCGCAATAGTACAGAGTTATTTCAAAGAAAGTGGCCACGGTGTTTATGTATCTTTATTATGTTGGTGCGGCTTCGGAACTATTAAATATCTTGATATATCTCGAAAACTAAGCATCTGATCAAAAAACATCATAAAATATAAATAGTAGAAAACTTAATTTCCTACAAAAAAGGTCTCTCAACATTTTGCCACAGCTCGCATCGTTTCCGAGATAGTTGCAGATATATCTCAAGGGAAGGGGCCTGACGAACATATTTCGAGATATTTCTTCTTCTTGTTGTTCCTCTTCAGCACAGCCAAGCTGGAACTGGCATTTGCTGCTCGCAATAGTGCAGAGTTATCTCACAGAAAGGGGCCACGGTGTTTCTGTATCTCTATTATGTTGGTGCGGCTTCGGAACTTTTAAATATCTTGATATGTCTCGAGAACTACGCATCTGATCAAAAAATATCATAGAACATGAAAAGTAGGAAACTTAATTCTCTACAAAAAAGGTCTGTGAACATTTTGCCACAGCTCGCATCGTTTCCGAGATATTTGCAGGTTTAGCTCAAAGGAAGGGGCCTGACGGACATATTCCGAGATATTTCTTGTTCTTGTTGTGCTTCTTCTGCACAGCTAAGCTGGAAGTGGCATTTGCAGCTCGGAATAGTGCAGAGTTATCTCAAAGAAAGAGGCCACGGTGTTTATGTATCTTTATTATGTTGGTGCGGCTACGGAACCTTTAAATATCTCGATATATCTCGAAAACTACGCATCTGATCAAAAAATATCAGAGAACATAAATAGTAGGAAACATAATTTCCTACAAAAAAGGTCGCATAACATTTTGCCATAGCTCGCATCGTTTCCGAGATATTTGCAGATATACCTCAAGGGAAGGGGCCTGACGGACATATTTCGAGATATTTCTTCTCCTTGTTGTTCTTCTTCTGCACAGCTAAGCTGGACCTGGCATTTGCAGCTCGCAATAGTGCAGAGTTATCTCGCAGAAAGAGGCCACGGTGTTTCTCTATCTCTACTATGTTGGTGCGGCTTCGGAACTTTTAAATACCTTGATATATCTCGAAAACTACGCATCTGATCAAAAAATATCATTGAACATAAAAAGTAGGAAACTTAATTCTCTACAAAAAAGGTCTGTTAACATTTTGCCATAGCTCGCATCGTTTCCGAGATATTTGCAGATTTATCTCAAGCGAAGGGGCATGACGGACATATTTCGAGATATTTCTTCTTCTTGCTGTCCTTTTTGTGCACAGCTAAGCTGGAACTGGCATTTGCAGCTCGCAATAGTGCAAAGTTATCTCACAGAAAGGGGCCACGGTGTTTCGGTATCTCTATTATGTTGGTGCGGCTTCGGAACTTTTAAATATCTTGATATATCTCGAGAATTACGCATCTGATCAAAAAATATCATAGACCATAAAAAGTAGGAAACTTAATTCTCCACAAAAAAGGTCTCTTAAAATTTTGCCATAGCTCGCATCGTTTCCGAGATATTTGCAGATTTAGCTCAAGGGAAGGGGCCTGACGGACATATTCCGAGATATTTCTTGTTCTTGTTGTTCTTCTGCACAGCTAATCTGGACCTGGCATTTGCAGCTCGCAATAGTGCAGAGTTATCTCGCAGAAAGGGGCCACGGTGTTTCTGTATCTCTATTACGTTGGTGCGGCTTCGGAACTTTTAAATATCTTGATATATCTCGAAAACTACGCATCTGATCAAAACATATCATAGAACATAAATACTAGGAAACTTAATTTCCTACAAAAAAGATCTCTTAATATTTTGCCATAGCTCGCATTGTTTCCGAGATATTTGCAGATTTAGCTCAAGGGAAGGGGCCTGACGGACATATTCCGAGATATTTCTGGTTCTTGTTGTGCTTCTTCTGCACAGCTAAGCTCGAACTGGCAATTGCAGCTCGCAATAGTGCAGAGTTACCTCACAGAAAGGGGCCACGGTGTTTCTGTATCTCTATTATGTTGGTGCGGCTTCGGAACTTTTAAATATTTTGATATATCTTGAAAACTACGCATCTGATCAAAAAATATCATTGAACATAAAAAGTAGGAAACTTAATTCTCTACAAAAAAGGTCCCAGAAGATTTTGCCATAGCTCGCATCGTTTCCGAGATATTTGCAGATATATCTCAAGGGAAGGGGCCTGACGGACATATTTCGCGATATTTCTTCTTCTTGTTGTTCTTCTTCTGCACAGCTAAGCTGGAAGTGGCATTTCCAGCCCGCAATAGTGCAGAGTTATCTCAAAGAGAGGATCCACGGTGTTTCTGTATCTTTATTATGTTGGTGCGGCTTCGGAGCTTTTAAATATCTCGATATATCTCGAAAACTACGCATCTGACCAAAAAATATCATGGAACATAAATAGTAGGAAACCTAATTTCCTACAAAAAAGGTCTCTCAACATTTTGCAATAGCTCGCATCGTTTCCGAGATATTTGCAGATGTAGCTCAAGTGAAGGGGCCTGACTGACATATTCCGAGATATTTCTTGTTCTTGTTGTGCTTCTCCTGCACAGCTAAGCTGGAAGAGGCATTTGCTGCTCGCAATAGTACAGAGTTATTTCAAAGAAAGTGGCCACGGTGTTTATGTATCTTTATTATGTTGGTGCGGCTTCGGAACTATTAAATATCTTGATATATCTCGAAAACTAAGCATCTGATCAAAAAACATCATAAAATATAAATAGTAGAAAACTTAATTTCCTACAAAAAAGGTCTCTCAACATTTTGCCACAGCTCGCATCGTTTCCGAGATAGTTGCAGATATATCTCAAGGGAAGGGGCCTGACGAACATATTTCGAGATATTTCTTCTTCTTGTTGTTCCTCTTCAGCACAGCCAAGCTGGAACTGGCATTTGCTGCTCGCAATAGTGCAGAGTTATCTCACAGAAAGGGGCCACGGTGTTTCTGTATCTCTATTATGTTGGTGCGGCTTCGGAACTTTTAAATATCTTGATATGTCTCGAGAACTACGCATCTCATCAAAAAATATCATAGAACATGAAAAGTAGGAAACTTAATTCTCTACAAAAAAGGTCTGTGAACATTTTGCCACAGCTCGCATCGTTTCCGAGATATTTGCAGGTTTAGCTCAAAGGAAGGGGCCTGACGGACATATTCCGAGATATTTCTTGTTCTTGTTGTGCTTCTTCTGCACAGCTAAGCTGGAAGTGGCATTTGCAGCTCGGAATAGTGCAGAGTTATTTCAAAGAAAGAGGCCACGGTGTTTATGTATCTTTATTATGTTGGTGCGGCTACGGAACCTTTAAATATCTCGATATATCTCGAAAACTACGCATCTGATCAAAAAATATCAGAGAACATAAATAGTAGGAAACATAATTTCCTACAAAAAAGGTCGCATAACATTTTGCCATAGCTCGCATCGTTTCCGAGATATTTGCAGATATACCTCAAGGGAAGGGGCCTGACGGACATATTTCGAGATATTTCTTCTCCTTGTTGTTCTTCTTCTGCACAGCTAAGCTGGACCTGGCATTTGCAGCTCGCAATAGTGCAGAGTTATCTCGCAGAAAGAGGCCACGGTGTTTCTCTATCTCTACTATGTTGGTGCGGCTTCGGAACTTTTAAATACCTTGATATATCTCGAAAACTACGCATCTGATCAAAAAATATCATTGAACATAAAAAGTAGGAAACTTAATTCTCTACAAAAAAGGTCTGTTAACATTTTGCCATAGCTCGCATCGTTTCCGAGATATTTGCAGATTTATCTCAAGCGAAGGGGCATGACGGACATATTTCGAGATATTTCTTCTTCTTGTTGTCCTTTTTGTGCACAGCTAAGCTGGAACTGGCATTTGCAGCTCGCAATAGTGCAAAGTTATCTCACAGAAAGGGGCCACGGTGTTTCGGTATCTCTATTATGTTGGTGCGGCTTCGGAACTTTTAAATATCTTGATATATCTCGAGAATTACGCATCTGATCAAAAAATATCATAGACCATAAAAAGTAGGAAACTTAATTCTCCACAAAAAAGGTCTCTTAAAATTTTGCCATAGCTCGCATCGTTTCCGAGATATTTGCAGATTTAGCTCAAGGGAAGGGGCCTGACGGACATATTCCGAGATATTTCTTGTTCTTGTTGTTCTTCTGCACAGCTAATCTGGACCTGGCATTTGCAGCTCGCAATAGTGCAGAGTTATCTCGCAGAAAGGGGCCACGGTGTTTCTGTATCTCTATTACGTTGCTGCGGCTTCGGAACTTTTAAATATCTTGATATATCTCGAAAACTACGCATCTGATCAAAACATATCATAGAACATAAATACTAGGAAACTTAATTTCCTACAAAAAAGATCTCTTAATATTTTGCCATAGCTCGCATTGTTTCCGAGATATTTGCAGATTTAGCTCAAGGGAAGGGGCCTGACGGACATATTCCGAGATATTTCTGGTTCTTGTTGTGCTTCTTCTGCACAGTTAAGCTCGAACTGGCAATTGCAGCTCGCAATAGTGCAGAGTTACCTCACAGAAAGGGGCCACGGTGTTTCTGTATCTCTATTATGTTGGTGCGGCTTCGGAACTTTTAAATATTTTGATATATCTTGAAAACTACGCATCTGATACAAAAATATCATAGAACATAAAAAGTAGGAAACTTAATTCTCTACAAAAAAGGTCTCTTAACATTTTGCCATAGCTCGCATCGTTTCCGAGATATTTGCAGATGTAGCTCATGGGAAGGGGCCTGACAGACATATTCCGAGATATTTCTTGTTCTTGTTGTGCTTCTTCTGCACAGCTAAGCTCGAACTGGCATTTACAGCTCGCAATAGTGCAGAGTTATCTCACAGAAAGGGGCCACGGTGTTTCTGTATCTTTATTATGTTGGTGCGGCTTCGGAACTTTTAAATATCTCGATATATCTCGAAAACTATGCATCTGATCAGCAAATATCACACAACATAAATAGTATGAAACTTAATTTTCTATAAAAAAGGTCTCTTAACATTTTGCCATAGCTCGCATCGTTTCCGAGATATTTGCGGATTTAGCTCAAGGGATGGGGCCTGACGGACATATTTCGAGATATTTCTTCTTCTTGTTGTTCTTCTTCGGCACAGCTAAGCTGGAACTGGCATTTGCAGCTCGCAATAGTGCAGAGTTATCTCACAGAATGGGGCCACGGTGTTTCTGTATCTCTATTATGCTGGTGCGGCTTCGGAACTTTTAAATATCTTGATATATCTCGAGAACTACGGATCTGATCAAAAAATATCATAGAACATAAATAGTAGGAAACTTAATTTCCTACAAAAAAGATCTCTTAATATTTTGCCATAGCTCGCATCGTTTCCGAGATATTTCCAGAATTATCTCAAGGGAAGGGGCCTGCCGGACATATTTCGAGATATTTCTTCTTCTTGTTGTTCTTCTTCTGCACAGCTAAGCTGGAAGTTGCATTTGCAGCTCGCAATAGTGCAGAGTTATCTCACAGAAAGGGGCCACGGTGTTTCTGTATCTCTATTATGTTGGTGCGGCTTCGGAACTTTTAAATATTTTGATATATCTCGAAAACTACGCATCTGATCCAAAAATATCATAGAACATGAAAAGTAGGAAACTTAATTCTCTACAAAAAAGGTCTCTTAACATTTTGCTATAGCTCGCATCGTTTCCGAGATATTTGCAGATTTAGCTCAAGGGAAGGGGCCTGACGGACATATTCCGAGATATTTCTTGTTCTTGTTGTGCTTCATCTGCACAGCTAAGCTGGAACTGGCATTTGCAGCTCGCAATAGTGCTGAGTTATCTCACAGAAAGGGGCCACGGTGTTTCCGTATCTCTATTATGTTGGTGCGGCTTCGGAACTTTTAAATATCTCGATATATCTCGAAAACTATGCATCTGATCAGCAAATATCACACAACATAAATAGTATGAAACTTAATTTTCTATAAAAAAGGTCTCTTAACATTTTGCCATAGCTCGCATCGTTTCCGAGATATTTGCAGATTTAGCTCAAGGGATGGGGCCTGACGGACATATTTCGAGATATTTCTTCTTCTTGTTGTTCTTCTTCTGCACAGCTAAGCTGGAACTGGCATTTGCAGCTCGCAATAGTGCAGAGTTATCTCACAGAATGGGGCCACGGTGTTTCTGTATCTCTATTATGCTGGTGCGGCTTCGGAACTTTTAAATATCTTGATATATCTCGAGAACTACGGATCTGATCAAAAAATATCATAGACCATAAATAGTAGGAAACTTAATTTCCTACAAAAAAGGTATCTCAACATTTTGCCACAGCTCGCATCGTTTCCGAGATATTTGCAGATTTAGCTCAACGGAAGGGGCCTGACGGACATATTTCGAGATATTTCTTGTTCTTGTTGTGCTTCTTCTGCACAGCTAAGCTGGAACTGGCATTTGCAGCTCGCAATAGTGCAGAGTTATCTCAAAGAAAGGTACCACGGTGTTTCTGTATCCCTATTATGTTGGTGCGGCTTCGGAACTTTTAAATATCTCGATATATCTCGAAAACTACGCATCTGATCAGCAAATATCACACAACATAAATAGTATGAAACTTAATTTTCTATAAAAAAGGTCTCTTAACATTTTGCCATAGCTCGCATCGTTTCCGAGATATTTGCAGATTTATCTCAAGGGATGGGGCCTGACGGACATATTTCGAGATATTTCTTCTTCTTGTTGTTCTTCTTCGGCACAGCTAAGCTGGAACTGGCATTTGCAGCTCGCAATAGTGCAGAGTTATCTCACAGAATGGGGCCACGGTGTTTCTGTATCTCTATTATGCTGGTGCGGCTTCGGAACTTTTAAATATCTTGATATATCTCGAACACTACGCATCTGATCAAAAAATATCATAGAACATAAAAAGTAGGAAACTTAATTCTCTACAAAAAAGGTCTCTTACCATTTTGCCATAGCTCGCTTCGTTTCCGAGATATTTGCAGATGTAGCTCAAGTGAAGGGGCCTGACGGACATATTCCGAGATATTTCTTGTTCTTGTTGTTCCTCTTCAGCACAGCTAAGCTGGAAGTGGCATTTCCAGCCCGCAATAGTGCAGAGTTATCTCAAAGAAAGGATCCACGGTGTTTCTGTATCTTTATTATGTTGGTGCGGCTTCGGAACTTTTAAATATCATGATATATCTCGAACACTACGCATCTGATCAAAAAATATCATAGAACATAAAAAGTAGGAAACTTAATTCTGTACAAAAAAGGTCTCTTACCATTTTGCCATAGCTCGCTTCGTTTCCGAGATATTTGCAGATGTAGCTCAAGTGAAGGGGCCTGACGGACATATTCCGAGATATTTCTTGTTCATGTTGTTCCTCTTCAGCACAGCTAAGCTGGAAGTGGCATTTCCAGCCCGCAATAGTGCAGAGTTATCTCAAAGAAAGGATCCACGGTGTTTCTGTATCTGTATTATGTTGGTGCGGCTTCGGAACTTTTCAATATGTCGATATATCTCGAAAACTACGCATCTGATCAAAAAATATCATAGAACAGCAATAGTAGGAAACATAATTTCCTACAATAAAGATCTCTTAACATTTTGCCATAGCTCGCATTGTTTCCGAGATATTTGCAGATTTAGCTCAAGGGAAGGGGCCTGACGGACATATTTCGAGATATTTCATCTTCTTGTTGTTCTTCTTCTGCACAGCTAAGCTGGAAGTTGCATTTGCAGCTCGGAATAGTGCAGAGTTATCTCAAAGAAAGGGGCCACGGTGTTTATGTATCTTTATTCTGTTGGTGCGGCGTCGGAACTTTTAAATATCCCGATATATCCCGAAAACTACGCATCTGATCCAAAAATATCGTAGCACATAAATAGTAAGAAACATAATTCTCTACAAAAAAGGTCTCTTATCGTTTTGCCATAGCTCGCATCGTTTCCGAGATATTTGCAGATTTAGCTCAAGGGAAGGGGCCTGACGGACATATTTCGAGATATTTCATCTTCTTGTTGTTCTTCTTCTGCACAGCTAAGCTGGAAGTTGCATTTGCAGCTCGGAATAGTGCAGAGTTATCTCAAAGAAAGGGGCCACGGTGTTTATGTATCTTTATTCTGTTCGTGCGGCGTCGGAACTTTTAAATATCCCGATATATCCCGAAAACTACGCATCTGATCCAAAAATATCATAGAACATAAAAAGTAGGCAACTTGCAACGGTGCAGAGTTATCTCACAGAAAGGGGCCACGGTGTTTCTGTATCTCTATTATGTTGGTGCGGCTTCGGAACTATTAAATATCTTGATATATCTCGAGTACTACGCATCTGATCAAAAAATATCATAGAATATAAATAGTAGGAAACTTAATTTTCTACAAAAAAGGTCTCTCAACATTTTGCCACAGCTCGCATCGTTTCCGAGATATTTGCAGATTTAGCTCAAAGGAAGGGGCCTGAAGGACATATTTCGAGATATTTCTTCTTCTTGTTGTTCCTCTTCAGCACAGCTAAGCTGGAAGTGGCATTTCCAGCCCGCCATAGTGCAGAGTTATCTCAAAGAAAGGATCCACGGGGTTTCTGTATCTTTATTATGTTGGTGCGGCTTCGGAACTTTTAAATATCTCGATATATCTCAAAAACTACGCATCTGACCAAGAAATATCATAGAACATAAATAGTAGGAAACTTAATTTCCTACAAAAAAGGTCTGTATACATTTTGCCATAGCTCGCATCGTTTGCGAGATATTTGCAGATTTAACTCAAGGGAAGGGGCCTGACGGACATATTCCGAGATATTTCTTGTTCTTGTTGTGCTTCTTCTGCACAGCTAAGATGGAAGTGGCATTTCCAGCCGGCAATAGTGCACAGTTATCGCAAAGAAAGGATCCACGGTGTTTCTGTATCTTTATTATATTGGTGCGGCTAGGGAACTTTTAAATTACTCGATATATCTCGAAAACTACGCATCTGACCAAAAAATATCATAGAACATAAATAGTAGGAAACTTAATTTCCTACAAAAAAGGTCTCTCAACATTTTACCATGGCTCGCATCGTTCCCGAGATATCTGCAGATGTAGCTCAGGGGCAGGGGCCTGACGGACATATTCCGAGATATTTCTTGTTCTTGTTGTGCTTGTTCTGCACAGCTAAGCTGGAACTGGTTTTTGCTGCTCGCAATAGTGCAGAGTTATCTCACAGAAAGGGGCCACGGTGTTTCTGTATCTCTATTATGTTGATGCGGTTTCGGAACTTTTAAATATCTTGATATATCTCGAGAACTACGCATCTGATCATAAAATATCATAGAACATAAATAGTAGGAAACTTAATTTCCTACAAAAAAGATCTCTTAATATTTTGCCATAGCTCGCATTGTTTCTGAGATATTTGCAGATTTAGCTCAAGGGAATGGGCCTGACGGACATATTCCGAGATATTTCTTGTTCTTGTTGTGCTTCTTCTGCACAGCTAAGCTTGAACTGGCATTTGCAGCTCGCAATAGTGCAGAGTTATCTCACAGAAAGGGGCCACGGTGTTTCCGTATCTCTATTATGTTGGTGCGGCTTCGGAGCTTTTAAATATCTTGATATATCTCGAGAACTACGCATCTGATCAAAAAATATCATAGAACATAAAAAGTAGGAAACTTAATTCACTAAAAAAAAGGTCTCTTAACATTTTGCCATAGCTCGCTTCGTTTCCGAAATATTTGCAGATTTATCTCAAGGGAAGGGGCCTGACGGACATATTTCGAGTTATTTCTTCTTCTTGTTGTTCTTCTTCTGCACAGAATAGCTGGAAGTGGCATTTCCACCTCGCAATAGTGCAGAGTTATCTCAAAGAAAGGGGCCACGGTGTTTCTGTATCTTTATTATGTTGGTGAGGCTTCGGAACTTTTAAATATCTCGATATATCTCGAAAACTTCGCATCTGATCAAAAAATATCATAGAACATAAATAGTAGGAAACTTAATTTCCTACAAAAAAGATTTCTTAATATTTTGCCATAACTCGCATTGTTTCCGAGATATTTGCAGATTTAGCTCAAGGGGAGGGGCCTGACGGACATATTCCGAGATATTTCTTGTTCTTGTTGTGCTTCTTCTGCACAGCTAAGCTCGAACTGGCATTTGCAGCCCGCAATAGTGCAGAGTTGTCTCACAGAAAGGTGCCACGGTGTTTCCGTATCTCTATTATGTTGGTGCGGCTTCGGAGCTTTTAAATATCTTGATATATCTCGAGAACTACGCATCTGATCAAAAAATATCATAGGACATAAATAGTAGGAAACTTAATTTCCTACAAAAAAGATCTCTTAATATTTTGCCATAGCTCGCATTCTTTCCGAGATATCTGCAGATTTACCTCAAGGGAAGGGGCCTGACGGACATATTCCGAGATATTCCTTGTTCTTGTTGTGCTTCTTCTGCACAGCTAAGATCGAACTGGCATTTGCAGCTCGCAATAGTGCAGAGTTTTCTCACAGAAAGGGGACACGGTGTTTCTGTATCTCTATTATGGTGGTGCGGCTTCGGAACTTTTAAATATCTTGATATATCTCGAGAAATACGCATCTGATCAAAAAATATCATTGAACATAAATAGTAGGAAACTTAATTTCCTACAAAAAAGGTCTCTTAACATTTTGCCATAGCTGGCATCGTTTCCGAGATATTTGCAGATTTATCTCAAGGGAAGGGGCCTGGCGGACATATTCCGAGATATTTCTTGTTCTTGTTGTGCTTCTTCTGCACAGCTAAGATGGACCTGGCATTTGCAGCTCGCAGTAGTGCAGAGTTATCTCACAGAAAGGGGCCACGGTGTTTCTGTATCTCTATTATGTTGGTGCGGCTTCGGAACTTTTAAATATCTTGATATATCTCGAGAACTACGCATCTGATCAACAAATATCATAGAACATAAATAGTAGGAAACTTAATTGCCTACAAAAAAGGTCTCTTAACATTTTGCCATAGCTGGCATCGTTTCCGAGATATTTGCAGATTTAGCTCAAGGGAAGGGGCCTGACGGACATATTCCGAGATATTTCTTGTTCTTGTTGTGCTTCTTCTGCACAGCTAAGATGGACCTGGCATTTGCAGCTCGCAGTAGTGCAGAGTTATCTCACAGAAAGGGGCCACGGTGTTTCTGTATCTCTATTATGTTGGTGCGGCTTCGGAACTTTTAAATATCTTGATATATCTCGAGAACTACGCATCTGATCAAAAAATATCATAGAACATAAATAGTAGAAAACTTAATTTCCTACAAAAAAGATCTCTTAATATTTTGCCATAGCTCGCATTGTTTCCGAGATATTTGCAGATTTAGCTCAAGGAAAGGGGCCTGACGGACATATTCCGAGATATTTCTTGTTCTTGTTGTGCTTCTTCTGCACAGCTAAGATCGAACTGGCATTTGCAGCTCGCAATAGTGCAGAGTTTTCTCACAGAAAAGGGCCACGGTGTTTCTGTATCTCTATTATGTTGGTGCGGCTTCGGTACTTTTAAATATCTTGATATATCTCGAAAACTACGCATCTGATCTAAAAATATCATAGAACATAAAAAGTAGGAAACTTAATTCTCTACAAAAAAGGGCTCTTAACATTATGCCATAGCTCGCATCGTTTCCGAGATATTTGCAGATTTAGCTCAAGGGAAGGGGCCTGACGGACATACTCCGAGATATTTCTTGTTATTGTTGTGCTTCTTCTGCACAGCTAAGCTGGACCTGGCATTTGCAGCTCGCAGTAGTGCAGAGTTATCTCACAGAAAGGGGCCACGGTGTTTCCGTATCTCTATTATGTTGGTGCGGCTTCGGAACTTTTAAATATCTTGATATATCTCGAAAACTGCGCATCTGATCCAAAAATATCATGCAACATAAAAAGACGGAAACTTAATTCTCTACAAAAAAGGTCTCTTAACATTTTGCCATAGCTCGCATCGTTTCCGAGATATTTGCAGATTTAGCTCAAGGGAAGGGGCCTGACGGACATATTCCGAGATATTTCTTGTTATTGTTGTGCTTCTTCTGCACAGCTAAGCTGGAACTGGCATTTGCAGCTCGCAATAGTGCAGAGTTGTCTCACAGAAAGGTGCCACGGTGTTTCTGTATCTCTATTATGTTGGTACGGCTTCGGAACTTTTAAATGTCATGATATATCTCGAAAACTACGGATCTGATCCAAAAATATCATACATCATAAAAAGTAGGAAACTTAATTCTCTACAAAAAAGGTCTCTTAACATTTTGCCATAGCTCGCATTGTTTCCGAGATATTTACAGATTTAGCTCAAGGGAAGGGGCCTGACGGACATATTCCGAGATATTTCTTGTTTCTGTTGTGCTTTTTCTGCCCAGCTAAGCTGGAACTGGCATTTGCAGGTCGCAATAGTGCAGAGTTATCTCACAGAAAGGGGCCACGGTGTTTCTGTATCTCTATTATGTTGGTGCGGCTTCGGAACTTTTAAATATCTTGATATATCTCGAAAACTACGCATCTGATCCAAAAATATCATAGAACATAAAAAGTAGGAAACTTAATTCTCTACAAAAAAGGTCTCTTAACATTATGCCATAGCTCGCATCGTTTCCGAGATATTTGCAGATTTAGCTCAAGGGAAGGGGCCTGACGGACATGTTCCGAGATATTTCTTGTTATTGTTGTGCTTCTTCTGCACAGCTAAGCTGGAACTGGCATTTGCAGCCCGCAATAGTGCAGAGTTGTCTCACAGAAAGGTGCCACGGTGTTTCTGTATCTCTATTATGTTGGTGCGGCTTCGGAACTTTTAAATGTCTTGATATATCTCGAAAACTACGGATCTGATCCAAAAATATCATAGAACATAAAAAGTAGGAAACTTAATTCTCTACAAAAAAGGTCTCTTAACATTTTGCCATAGCTCTCATTGTTTCCGAGGTATTTGCAGATTTACCTCAAGGGAAGGGGCCTGACGGACATATTCCGAGATATTTCTTGTTTCTGTTGTGCTTTTTCTGCCCAGCTAAGCTGGAACTCGCATTTGCAGGTCGCAATAGTGCAGAGTTATCTCACAGAAAGGGGCCACGGTGTTTCCGTATCTCTATTATGTTGGTGCGGCTTCGGAACTTTTAAATATCTTGATATATCTCGAGAATTACGCATCTGATCAAAAAATATCATAGAACATAAAAAGTAGGAAACTTAATTCTCTACGAAAAAAGTCTGTTAACATTTTGCCATAGCTCGCATCGTTTCCGAGATATTTGCAGATTTAGCTCAAGGGAAGTGGACTGACGGACATATTCCGAGATATTTCTTGTTCTTGTTGTGCTTCTTCTGCACAGCTAAGATCGAACTGGCATTTGCAGCTCGCAATAGTGCAGAGTTTTCTCACAGAAAGGGGACACGGTGTTTCTGTATCTCTATTATGTTGGTGCGGCTTCGGAACTTTTAAATATCTTGATATATCTCGAGAACTACGCATCTGATCAAAAAATATCATAGAACATAAATAGTAGGAAACTTAATTTCCTACAAAAAAGGTCTCTTAACATTTTGCCATAGCTGGCATCGTTTCCGAGATATTTGCAGATTTAGCTCAAGGGAAGGGGCCTGACGGACATATTCCGAGATATTTCTTGTTCTTGTTGTGCTTCTTCTGCACAGCTAAGATGGACCTGGCATTTGCAGCTCGCAGTAGTGCAGAGTTATCTCACAGAAAGGGGCCACGGTGTTTCTGTATCTCTATTATGTTGGTGCGGCTTCGGAACTTTTAAATATCTTGATATATCTCGAGAATTACGCATCTGATCAAAAAATATCATAGAACATAAAAAGTAGGAAACTTAATTCTCTACGAAAAAAGTCTGTTAACATTTTGCCATAGCTCGCATCGTTTCCGAGATATTTGCAGATTTAGCTCAAGGGAAGGGGACTGACGGACATATTCCGAGATATTTCTTGTTATTGTTGTGCTTCTTCTGCACAGCTAAGCTGGAACTGACATTTGCAGCCCGCAATAGTGCAGAGTTGTCTCACAGAAAGGTGCCACGGTGTTTCTGTATCTCTATTATGTTGGTGCGGCTTCGGAACTTTTAAATGTCTTGATATATCTCGAAAACTACGGATCTGATCCAAAAATATCATAGAACATAAAAAGTAGGAAACTTAATTCTCTACAAAAAAGGTCTCTTAACATTTTGCCATAGCTCTCATTGTTTCCGAGGTATTTGCAGATTTACCTCAAGGGAAGGGGCCTGACGGACATATTCCGAGATATTGCTTGTTTCTGTTGTGCTTTTTCTGCCCAGCTAAGCTGGAACTCGCATTTGCAGGTCGCAATAGTGCAGAGTTATCTCACAGAAAGGGGCCACGGTGTTTCCGTATCTCTATTATGTTGGTGCGGCTTCGGAACTTTTAAATATCTTGATATATCTCGAGAATTACGCATCTGATCAAAAAATATCATAGAACATAAAAAGTAGGAAACTTAATTCTCTACAAAAAAGGTCTCTTAACATTATGCCATAGCTCGCATCGTTTCCGAGATATTTGCAGATTTAGCTCAAGGGAAGGGGCCTGACGGACATATTCCGAGATATTTCTTGTTATTGTTGTGCTTCTTCTGCACAGCTAAGCTGGACCTGACATTTGCAGCCCGCAATAGTGCAGAGTTGTCTCACAGAAAGGTGCCACGGTGTTTCTGTATCTCTATTATGTTGGTGCGGCTTCGGAACTTTTAAATGTCTTGATATATCTCGAAAACTACGGATCTGATCCAAAAATATCATAGAACATAAAAAGTAGGAAACTTAATTCTCTACAAAAAAGGTCTCTTAACATTTTGCCATAGCTCTCATTGTTTCCGAGGTATTTGCAGATTTATCTCAAGGGAAGGGGACTGACGGACATATTCCGAGATATTTCTTGTTCTTGTTGTGCTTCTTCTGCACAACTAAGCTCGAACTGGCATTTGCAGCTCGCAATAGTGCAGAGTTATCGCACAGAAAGGGGCCACGGTGTTTCCGTATCTCTATTATGTTGGTGCGGCTTCGGAGCTTTTAAATATCTTGATATATCTCGAGAACTACGCATCTGATCAAAAAATATCATAGGACATAAATAGTAGGAAACTTAATTTCCTACAAAAAAGATCTCTTAATATTTTGCCATAGCTCGCATTGTTTCCGAGATATTTGCAGATTTAGCTCAAGGGAAGGGGCCTGACGGACATATTCCGAGATATTTCTTGTTCTTGTTGTGCTTCTTCTGCACAGCTAAGATGGACCTGGCATTTGCAGCTCGCAGTAGTGCAGAGTTATCTCACAGAAAGGGGCCACGGTGTTTCTGTATCTCTATTATGTTGGTGCGGCTTCGGAACTTTTAAATGTCTTGATATATCTCGAAAACTACTTATCTGATCCAAAAATATCATAGAACATAAAAAGTAGGAAACTTAATTCTCTACAAAAAAGGTCTCTTAACATTTTGCCATAGCTCGCATTGTTTCCGAGATATTTGCAGATTTAGCTCAAGGGAAGGGGACTGACGGACATATTCCGAGATATTTCTTGTTTCTGTTGTGCTTTTTCTGCCCAGCTAAGCTGGACCTGGCATTTGCAGGTCGCAATAGTGCAGAGTTATCTCACAGATAGGGGCCACGGTGTTTCTGTATCTCTATTATGTTGGTGCGGCTTCGGAACTTTTAAATATCTTGATATATCTCGAGAATTACGCATCTGATCAAAAAATATCATAGAACATAAAAAGTAGGAAACTTAATTCTCTACGAAAAAAGTCTGTTAACATTTTGCCATAGCTCGCATCGTTTCCGAGATATTTGCAGATTTAGCTCAAGGGAAGGGGACTGACGGACATATTCCGAGATATTTCTTGTTCTTGTTGTGCTTCTTCTGCACAGCTAAGCTCGAACTGGAATTTGCAGCTCGCAATGGTGCAGAGTTATCTCGAAGAAAGGGGCCACGGTGTTTCTGTATCTCTATTATGTTGGTGCGGCTTCGGAACTTTTAAATGTCTCGATATATCTCGAAAACTACGCATCTGATCAAAAAATATCATAGAACATAAAAAGTAGGAAACTTAATTCTCTACAAAAAAGGTCTCTTAACATTTTGCCATAGCTCGCATTGTTTCCGAGATATTTGCAGATTTAGCTCAAGGGAAGGGGACTGACGGACATATTCCGAGATATTTCTTGTTTCTGTTGTGCTTTTTCTGCCCAGCTAAGCTGGACCTGGCATTTGCAGGTCGCAATAGTGCAGAGTTATCTCACAGATAGGGGCCACGGTGTTTCTGTATCTCTATTATGTTGGTGCGGCTTCGGAACTTTTAAATATCTTGATATATCTCGAGAATTACGCATCTGATCAAAAAATATCATAGAACATAAAAAGTAGGAAACTTAATTCTCTACGAAAAAAGTCTGTTAACATTTTGCCATAGCTCGCATCGTTTCCGAGATATTTGCAGATTTAGCTCAAGGGAAGGGGACTGACGGACATATTCCGAGATATTTCTTGTTCTTGTTGTGCTTCTTCTGCACAGCTAAGCTCGAACTGGAATTTGCAGCTCGCAATGGTGCAGAGTTATCTCGAAGAAAGGGGCCACGGTGTTTCTGTATCTCTATTATGTTGGTGCGGCTTCGGAACTTTTAAATGTCTCGATATATCTCGAAAACTACGCATCTGATCAAAAAATATCATAGAACATAAAAAGTAGGAAACTTAATTCTCTACAAAAAAGGTCTCTTAACATTTTGCCATAGCTGGCATGGTGTCCGAGATATTTGCAGAATTAGCTCAAGGGAAGGGACCTGACGGACATATTCCGAGATATTTCTTGTTCTTGTTGTGCTTCTTCTGCACAGCTAAGCTGGAACTGGCATTTGCAGCTCGCAATAGTGCAGAGTTATCTCACAGAAAGGGGCCACGGTGTTTCTGTATCTCTATTATGTTGGTGCGGCTTCGGAACTCTTAAATATGTCGATATATCTCGAAAACTACGCATCTGATCAAAAAATATCATAGAACATAAATAGTAGGAAACTTAATTTCCTACAAAAAAGATCTCTCAACATTTTGCCATAGCTCGCATCGTTTCCGAGATATTTGCAGATTTAGCTCAAAGGAAGGGGCCTGACGGACATATTTCGAGATATTTCTTCTTCTTATTGTTCTTCTTCTCCACAGCTAAGCTGGAAGTGGCATTTGCAGCTCATAATAGTGCAGAGTTATCTCAAAGAAAGGGGCCACGGTGTTTCTGTATCTCTATTATGTTGGTGTGGCTTCGGAACTTTTAAATGTCTCGATATATCTCGAAAACTACGCATCTGATCAAAAAATATCATAGATCATAAATAGTACGAAACTTAATTTCCTACAAAAAAGGTCTCTTAACATTTTGCCATAGCTCGCATCGTTTCCGACATATTTGCAGATTTACCTCAAGGGAAGGGGCCTGACGGACATATTCCGAGATATTTCTTGTTCTTGTTGTGCTTCTTCTGCACAGCTAAGCTGGAACTGGCATTTGCAGCTCGCAATAGTGCAGAGTTATCTCAGAGGAAGGGGCCACGGTGTTTCTGTATCTCTATTATGTTGGTGCGGCTTCGGAACTTTTAAATGTCTCGATATATCTCGAAAACTACGCATCTGATCAAAAAATATCATAGATCATAAATAGTACGAAACTTAATTTCCTACAAAAAAGGTCTCTTAACATTTTGCCATAGCTCGCATCGTTTCCGAGATATTTGCAGATTTACCTCAAGGGAAGGGGCCTGACGGACATATTTCGAGATATTTCTTCTTCTTGTTGTTCTTCTTCAGCACAGCTAAGCTGGAAGTGTCATTTGCAGCTCGCAATAGTGCAGAGTTATCGTAAAGAAAGGGGCCACGGTGTTTCTGTATCTTTATTATGTTGGTGCGGCTTCGTAACTTTTAAATATGTCGATATATCTCGAAAACTACGCATCTGATCAAAAAATATCATAGAACATAAATAGTAGGAAACTTAATTTCCTACAAAAAAGATCTCTCAACATTTTGCCATAGCTCGCATCGTTTCCGAGATATTTGCAGATTTAGCTCAAAGGAAGGGGCCTGACGGACATATTTCGAGATATTTCTTCTTCTTATTGTTCTTCTTCTCCACAGCTAAGCTGGAAGTGGCATTTGCAGCTCGCAATAGTGCAGAGTTATCTCAAAGAAAGGGGCCACGGTGTTTCTGTATCTCTATTATGTTGGTGCGGCTTCGGAACTTTTAAATGTCTCGATATATCTCGAAAACTACGCATCTGATCAAAAAATATCATAGATCATAAATAGTACGAAACTTAATTTCCTACAAAAAAGGTCTCTTAACATTTTGCCATAGCTCGCATCGTTTCCGAGATATTTGCAGATTTACCTCAAGGGAAGGGGCCTGACGGACATATTTCGAGATATTTCTTCTTCTTGTTGTTCTTCTTCAGCACAGCTAAGCTGGAAGTGTCATTTGCAGCTCGCAATAGTGCAGAGTTATCGTAAAGAAAGGGGCCACGGTGTTTCTGTATCTTTATTATGTTGGTGCGGCTTCGGAACTTTTAAATATGTCGATATATCTCGAAAACTACGCATCTGATCAAAAAATATCATAGAACATAAATAGTAGGAAACTTAATTTCCTACAAAAAAGATCTCTCAACATTTTGCCACAGCTCGCATCGTTTCCGAGATATTTGCAGATTTAGCTCAAAGGAACGGGCCTGACGGACATATTTCGAGATATTTCTTCTTCTTGTTGTTCTTCTTCTGCACAGCTAAGCTGGAAGTGGCATTTGCAGCTCGCAATAGTGCAGAGTTATCTCAAAGAAAGGGGCCACGGTGTTTCTGTATCTCTATTATGTTGGTGCGGCTTCGGAACTCTTAAATATGTCGATATATCTCGAAAACTACGCATCTGATCAAAAAATATCATAGAACATAAATAGTAGGAAACTTAATTTCCTACAAAAAAGATCTCTCAACATTTTGCCATAGCTCGCATCGTTTCCGAGATATTTGCAGATTTAGCTCAAAGGAAGGGGCCTGACGGACATATTTCGAGATATTTCTTCTTCTTATTGTTCTTCTTCTCCACAGCTAAGCTGGAAGTGGCATTTGCAGCTCGCAATAGTGCAGAGTTATCTCAAAGAAAGGGGCCACGGTGTTTCTGTATCTCTATTATGTTGGTGCGGCTTCGGAACTTTTAAATGTCTCGATATATCTCGAAAACTACGCATCTGATCAAAAAATATCATAGATCATAAATAGTACGAAACTTAATTTCCTACAAAAAAGGTCTCTTAACATTTTGCCATAGCTCGCATCGTTTCCGAGATATTTGCAGATTTACCTCAAGGGAAGGGGCCTGACGGACATATACCGAGATATTTCTTGTTCTTGTTGTGCTTCTTCTGCACAGCTAAGCTGGAAGTGGCATTTGCAGCTCGGAATACTGCAGAGTTATCTCACAGAAAGGGGCCACGGTGTTTCTGTATCTTTATTATATTGGTGCGGCTTCGGAACCTTCAAATATCTCGATATATCTCGAAAACTACGCATCTGATCAAAAAATATCATAGAACATAAATAGTAGGAAACTTAATTTCCTACAAAAAAGATCTCTTAACATTTTGCCATAGCTCGCATTGTTTCCGAGATATTTGCAGATATAGCTCAAGGGAAGGGGCCTGACGGACATATTCCGAGATATTTATTGTTCTTGTTGTGCTTCTTCTGCACAGCTAAGCTGGAAGTGGCATTTGCAGCTCGGAATACTGCAGAGTTATCTCACAGAAAGGGGCCACGGTGTTTCTGTATCTTTATTATATTGGTGCGGATTTGGAACCTTCAAATATCTCGATATATCTCGAAAACTACGCATCTGATCAAAAAATATCATAGAACATAAATAGTAGGAAACTTAATTTCCTACAAAAAATGTCTCCTAACATTTTGCCATAGGTTTGCATCGTTTCCGAGATATATGCAGACTTAGCTCAAGGGAAGGGGCCTGACGGACATACTGCGAGATATTTCTTGTTCTTGTTGTGCTTCTTCTGCACAGCTAAGCTCGAACTGGCATTTGCAGCTCGCAGTAGTGCAGAGTTATCTCACAGAAAGGGGCCACGGTGTTTCTGTATCTCTATTATGTTGGTGCGGCTTCGGAACTTTTAAATATCTTGATATATCTCGAGAACTACGCATCTGATCCAAAAATATCATAGAACATAAAAAGTAGGAAACTTAATTCTCTACAAAAAAGGTCTCTTAACATTATGCCATAGCTCGCATCGTTTCCGAGATATTTGCAGATTTAGCTCAAGGGAAGGGGCCTGACGGACATATTCCGAGATATTTCTTGTTATTGTTGTGCTTCTTCTGCACAGCTAAGATCGAACTGGCATTTGCAGCTCGCAATAGTGCAGAGTTTTCTCACAGAAAGGGGACACGGTGTTTCTGTATCTCTATTATGTTGGTGCGGCTTCGGAACTTTTAAATATCTTGATATATCTCGAGAACTACGCATCTGATCAAAAAATATCATAGAACATAAATAGTAGGAAACTTAATTTCCTACAAAAAAGGTCTCTTAACATTTTGCCATAGCTGGCATCGTTTCCGAGATATTTGCAGATTTAGCTCAAGGGAAGGGCCTGACGGACATATTCCGAGATATTTCTTGTTCTTGTTGTGCTTCTTCTGCACAGCTAAGATGGACCTGGCATTTGCAGCTCGCAGTAGTGCAGAGTTATCTCACAGAAAGGGGCCACGGTGTTTCTGTATCTCTATTATGTTGGTGCGGCTTCGGAACTTTTAAATATCTTGATATATCTCGAGAACTACTCATCTGATCAAAAAATATCATAGAACATAAATAGTAGGAAACTTAATTTCCTACAAAAAAGATCTCTTAATATTTTGCCATAGCTCACATTGTTTCTGAGATATTTGCAGATTTAGCTCAAGGGAAGGGGCCTGACGGACATATTCCGAGATATTTCTTGTTATTGTTGTGCTTCTTCTGCACAGCTAAGCTGGAACTGGCATTTGCAGCTCGCAATAGTGCAGAGTTGTCTCACAGAAAGGTGCCACGGTGTTTCTGTATCTCTATTATGTTGGTGCGGCTTCGGAACTTTTAAATGTCTTGATATATCTCGAAAACTACTTATCTGATCCAAAAATATCATAGAACATAAAAAGTAGGAAACTTAATTCTCTACAAAAAAGGTCTCTTAACATTTTGCCATAGCTCGCATTGTTTCCGAGATATTTGCAGATTTAGCTCAAGGGAAGGGGCCTGACGGACATATTCCGAGATATTTCATGTTTCTGTTGTGCTTTTTCTGCCCAGCTAAGCTGGAACTGGCATTTGCAGGTCGCAATAGTGCAGAGTTATCTCACAGAAAGGGGCCACGGTGTTTCTGTATCTCTATTATGTTGGTGCGGCTTCGGAACTTTTAAATATCTTGATATATCTTGAGAACTACGCATCTGATCAAAAAATATCATAGAACATAAAAAGTAGGAAACTTAATTCTCTACAAAAAGGTCTGTTAAGATTTTGCCATAGCTCGCATCGTTTCCCAGATATTTGCAGATTTACCTCAAGGGAAGGGGCCTGACGGACATATTCCGAGATATTTCTTGTTCTTGTTGTGCTACTTCTGCACAGCTAAGCTGGGACTGGCATTTGCAGCTCGCAACAGTGCAGAGTTATCTCAAAGAAAGGGACCGCGGTGTTTCTGTATCTCTATTATGTTGGTGCGGCTTCGGAACTTCTAAATATCTTGATATATCTCGAGAACTACGCATCTGATCAAAAAATATCATAGAACATAAAAAGTAGGAAACTTAATTCTCTACAAAAAAGGTGTCTTAACATTTTGCCATAGCTCGCATCGTTTGCGAGATATTTGCAGATTTAGCTCAAGGGAAGGGGCCTGACGGACATATTCCGAGATATTTCTTGCTCTTGTTGTGCTTCTTCTGCACAGCTAAGCTGGAACTGGCATTTGCTGCTCGCAATAGTGCAGAGTTATCTCAAAGAAAGGGGCCACGGTGTTTCTGTATCTCTATTATGTTGGTGCGGCTTCGGAACTTTTAAATATCTTGATATATCTCGAGAACTACGCATCTGATCAAATAATATCATAAAACGTAAATACTAGGAAACTTAATTTCCTACAAAAAAGGTCTCTCAACATTTTGCCATAGCTCGCATCGTTTCCGAGATATTTTCAGATGTAGCTCAAGTGAAGGGGCCTGACGGACATATTCCGAGATATTTCTTGTTCTTGTTGTGCTTCTTCTGGACAGCTAAGCTCGAAGTGGCATTTGCAGCTCGCAATAGTGCAGAGTTATCTCAAAGAAAGGGGCCACGGTGTTTCTGTATCTCTATTATGTTGGTGCGGCTTCGGAACTTTTAAATATCTTGATATATCTTGAGAACTACGCATCTGATCAAAAAATATCATAGAACATAAAAAGTAGGATACTTAATTCTCTACAAAAAGGTCTGTTAAGATTTTGCCATAGCTCGCATCGTTTCCGAGATATTTGCAGATTTACCTCAAGGGAAGGGGCCTGACGGACATATTCCGAGATATTTCTTGTTCTTGTTGTGCTTCTTCTGGACAGCTAACCTGGAAGTGGCATTTGCAGCTCACAATAGTGCAGAGTTATTTCAAAGAAAGAGGCCACGGTGTTTATGTATCTTTATTATGTTGGTGCGGCTTCGGAACTTTTAAATATCTCGATATATCTCGAAAACTACGCATCTGATCAAAAAATATCATAGAACATAAATTGTAGGAAACGTGATTTCCTACAAAAAAGGTCTGTTAACATTTTACCATATCTCGCATCGTTTCCAAGATATTTGCAGATTTAATTCAAGGGAAGGGGCCTGACGGACATATTTCGAGATATTTCTTCTTCTTGTTGTTCCTCTTCAGCACAGCTAAGCTGGAAGTGGCATTTTCAGCCCGCAATAGTGCAGAGTTATTTCAAAGAAAGAGACCACGGTGTTTCTGTATCTCTATTATGTTGGAGCGGCTTCGGAACTTTTAAATATCTCGATATATCTCGAAAACTACGCATCTGACCAAAAAATATCATAGAACATAAAAACTAGGAAACTTAATTTCCTACGAAAAAGGTCTCTCAACATTTTGCCATAGCTCGCATCGTTTCCGAGATATTTGCAGATGTAGCTCAAGCGAAGGGGCCTGACAGACATATTCCGAGATATTTCTTGTTCTTGTTGTGCTTCTTCTGCACAGCTAAGCTGGAACTGGCATTTGCAGCTCGCAATAGTGCAGAGTTATCTCAAAGAATGGGGCCACGGTGTTTCTGTATCTCTATTATGTTCGTGCGACTTCGGAACTTTTAAATATCTTGATATATCTCGAGAACTACGCATCTGATCAAAAAATATCATAAGACATGAATAGTAGGAAACTTAATTCTCTACAAAAAAGGTCTCTTAACATTGTGCCATAGTTCGCATCGTTTCCGAGATATTTGCAGATATAGCTCAAGGGCCTGAAGGACATATTTCGAGATATTTCTTCTTCTTGTTGTTCTTCTTTTGCACAGCTAAGCTGGAAGTGGCATTTGCAGCTCGCAATAGTGCAGAGTTATCTCACAGAAAGGCGCCACGGTGTTTCTGTATCTCTATTATGTTGGTGCGGCTTTGGAACTTTTAAATATCTTGATATATCTCGAAAACTAAGCATCTGATCAAAAAACATTATAGAACATGAATAGTAGGAAACTTAATTTCCTACAAAAAAGGTCTCTCAAAATTTTGCCATAGCTCGCATCGTTTTCGAGATATTTGCAAATATAGCTCAAGGGAAGGGGCCTGACGGACATATTTCGAGATATTTCTTCCTCTTGTTGTTCTTCTTCTGCACAGCTAAGCTGGAAGTGGCATTTGCAGCTCGGAATAGTGCAGAGTTATTTCAAAGAAAGAGGCCACGGTGTTTATGTATCTTTATTATGTTGGTGCGGCTTCGGAACTTTTAAATATCTCGATATATCTCGAAAACTACGCATGTGATCGATAAATATCATAGAACATAAATTGTAGGAAACGTAATTTCCTACAAAAAAGGTCTCTTAACATTTTACCATAGCTCGCATCGTTTCCAAGATATTTGCAGATTTAATTCAAGGGAAGGGGCCTGACGGACATATTTCGAGATATTTCTTCTTCTTGTTGTTCCTCTTCAGCACAGCTAAGCTGGAACTGGCATTTGCAGCTCGCAATAGTGCAGAGTTATCTCAAAGAATCGGGCCACGGTGTTTCTGTATCTCTATTATGTTCGTGCGACTTCGGAACTTTTAAATATCTTGATATATCTCGAGAACTACGCATCTGATCAAAAAATATCATAGAACATAAAAAGTAGGAAACTTAATTCTCTACAAAAAAGGTGTCTTAACATTTTGCCATAGCTCGCTTCGTTTCCGAGATATTTGCAGATTTATCTCAAGGGAAGGGGCCTGACGGACATATTTCGAGATATTTCTTCTTTTTGTTGTTCTTCTTCTGCACAGCTAAGCTGGAAGTGGCATTTGCAGCTCGGAATAGTGCAGAGTTATTTCAAAGAAAGGGGCCACGGTGTTTCTGTATCTCTATTATGTTGGAGCGGCTTCGGAACTTTTAAATATCTCGATATATCTCGAAAACTACGCATCTGACCAAAAAATATCATAGAACATAAAAACTAGGAAACTTAATTTCCTACAAAAAAGGTGTCTCAACATTTTGCCATAGCTCGCATCGTTTCCGAGATATTTGCAGATTTATCTCAAAGGAAGGGGCCTGACGGACATATTCCGAGATATTTCTTGTTCTTGTTGTGCTTCTTCTGCACAGCTAAGCTGGAAGTGGCATTTGCAGCTCACAATAGTGCAGAGTTATTTCAAAGAAAGAGGCCACGGTGTTTATGTATCTTTATTATGTTGGTGCGGCTTCGGAACTTTTAAATATCTCGATATATCTCGAAAACTACGCATCTGATCACAAAATATCATAGAACATAAATTATAGGAAACGTAATTTCCTACAAAAAAGGTCTCTTAACATTTTACCATAGCTCGCATCGTTTCCAAGATATTTGCAGATTTAATTCAAGGGAAGGGGCCTGACGGACATATTTCGAGATATTTTTTCTTCTTGTTGTTCCTCTTCAGCACAGCTAAGCTGGAAGTGGCATTTTCAGCCCGCAATAGTGCAGAGTTATTTCAAAGAAAGAGGCCACGGTGTTTCTGTATCTTTATTATGTTGGTGCGGCTTCGGAACTTTTAAATATCTCGATATATCTCGAAAACTACGCATCTGACCAAAAAATATCATAGAACATAAATACTAGGAAACTTAATTTCCTACAAAAAGGTCTCTCAACATTTTGCCATAGCTCGCATCGTTTCCGAGATATTTGCAGATGTAGCTCAAGTGAAGGGGCCTGACGGACATATTCCGAGATATTTCTTGTTCTTGTTGTGCTTCTTCTGGACAGCTAAGCTCGAAGTGGCATTTGCAGCTCGCAATATTGCAGAGTTATCTCAAAGAAAGGGGCCACGGTGTTTCTGTATCTCTATTATGTTGGTGCGGCTTCGGAACTTTAAATATCTTGATATATCTTGAGAACTACGCATCTGATCAAAAAATATCATACAACATAAAAGGTAGGAAACTTAATTCTCTACAAAAAAGGTGTCTTAACATTTTGCCATAGCTCGCTTCGTTTCCGAGATATTTGCAGATTTATCTCAAGGGAAGGGGCCTGACGGACATATTTCGAGATATTTCTTCTTTTTGTTGTTCTTCTTCTGCACAGCTAAGCTGGAAGTGGCATTTGCAGCTCGGAATAGTGCAGAGTTATTTCAAAGAAAGGGGCCACGGTGTTTCTGTATCTCTATTATGTTGGAGCGGCTTCGGAACTTTTAAATATCTCGATATATCTCGAAAACTACGCATCTGACCAAAAAATATCATAGAACATAAAAACTAGGAAACTTAATTTCCTACGAAAAAGGTCTCTCAACATTTTGCCATAGCTCGCATCGTTTCCGAGATATTTGCAGATGTAGCTCAAGCGAAGGGGCCTGACAGACATATTCCGAGATATTTCTTGTTCTTGTTGTGCTTCTTCTGCACAGCTAAGCTGGAACTGGCATTTGCAGCTCGCAATAGTGCAGAGTTATCTCAAAGAATGGGGCCACGGTGTTTCTGTATCTCTATTATGTTCGTGCGACTTCGGAACTTTTAAATATCTTGATATATCTCGAGAACTACGCATCTGATCAAAAAATATCATAGAACATAAAAAGTAGGAAACTTAATTCTCTACAAAAAAGGTCTCTTAACATTTTGCCATAGCTCGCTTCGTTTCCGAGATATTTGCAGATTTATCTCATGGGAAGGGGCCTGACGGACATATTTCGAGATATTCCTTCTTCTTGTTGTTCTTCTTCTGCACAGCTAAGCTGGAAGTGGCATTTGCAGCTCGCAATAGTGCAGAGTTATCTCAAAGAAAGGGACCACGGTGATTCTGTATCTCTATTATGTTGGTGCGGCTTCGGAACTTTTAAATATCATGATATATCTCGAGAACTACGCATCTGATCAAAAAATATCATAGAACATAAATAGTAGGAAACTTAATTTCCTACAAAAAAGGTCTCTCAACATTTTGCCATAGCTCGCATCGTTTCCGAGATATTTGCAGATGTAGCTCAAGTGAAGTGGCCTGACAGACATATTCCGAGATATTTCTTGTTCTTGTTGTGCTTCTTCTGCACAGCTAAGCTGGAAGTGGCATTTGCAGCTCACAATAGTGCAGAGTTATTTCAAAGAAAGAGGCCACGGTGTTTATGTATCTTTATTATGTTGGTGCGGCTTCGGAACTTTTAAATATCTCGATATATCTCGAAAACTACGCATCTGATCACAAAATATCATAGAACATAAATTATAGGAAACGTAATTTCCTACAAAAAAGGTCTCTTAACATTTTACCATAGCTCGCATCGTTTCCAAGATATTTGCAGATTTAATTCAAGGGAAGGGGCCTGACGGACATATTTCGAGATATTTCTTCTTCTTGTTGTTCCTCTCCAGCACAGCTAAGCTGGAAGTGGCATTTTCAGCCCGCAATAGTGCAGAGTTATTTCAAAGAAAGAGGCCACGGTGTTTCTGTATCTCTATTATGTTGGTGCGGCTTCGGAACTTTTAAATATCTCGATATATCTCGAAAACTACGCATCTGACCAAAAAATATCATAGAACATAAATACTAGGAAACTTAATTTCCTACAAAAAAGGTCTCTCAACATTTTGCCATAGCTCGCATCGTTTCCGAGATATTTGCAGATGTAGCTCAAGTGAAGGGGCCTGACGGACATATTCCGAGATATTTCTTGTTCTTGTTGTGCTTCTTCTGGACAGCTAAGCTCGAAGTGGCATTTGCAGCTCGCAATAGTGCAGAGTTATCTCAAAGAAAGGGGCCACGGTGTTTCTGTATCTCTATTATGTTGGTGCGGCTTCGGAACTTTAAATATCTTGATATATCTTGAGAACTACGCATCTGATCAAAAAATATCATAGAACATAAAAGGTAGGAAACTTAATTCTCTACAAAAAAGGTCTCTTAAGATTTTGCCATAGCTCGCATCGTTTCCGAGATATTTGCAGATTTAGCTCAAGGGAAGGGGCCTGACGGACATATTCCGAGATATTTCTTGTTCTTGTTGTGCTTCTTCTGCACAGCTAAGCTGGGACTGGCATTTGCAGCTCGCAATAGTGCAGAGTTATCTCAAAGAAAGGGGCCACGGTGATTCTGTATCTCTATTATGTTGGTGCGGCTTCGGAAATATTAAATATCATGATATATCTCGAGAACTACGCATCTGATCAAAAAATATCATAGAACATAAATAGTAGGAAACTTAATTTCCTACAAAAAAGGTCTCTCAACATTTTGCCATAGCTCGCATCTTTTCCGAGATATTTGCAGATGTAGCTCAAGTGAAGGGGCCTGACGGACATATTCCGAGATATTTCTTGTACTTGTTGTGCTTCTTCTGCACAGCTAAGCTGGAAGTGGCATTTGCAGCTCACAATAGTGCAGAGTTATTTTAAAGAAAGAGGCCACGGTGTTTCTGTATCTTTATTATGTTGGTGCGGCTTCGGAACTTTTAAATATCTCGATATATCTCGAAAAATACGCATCTGATCAAAAAATATCATAGAAGATAAATTGTAGGAAACGTAATTTCCTACAAAAAAGGTCTCTTAACATTTTACCACAGCTCGCATCGTTTCCAAGATATTTGCAGATTTAATTCAAGGGAAGGGGCCTGACGGACATATTTCGAGATATTTCTTCTTCTTGTTGTTCCTCTTCAGCACAGCTAAGCTTGAAGTGGCATTTTCAGCCCGCAATAGTGCAGAGTTATTTCAAAGAAAGAGGCCACGGTGTTTCTGTATCTTTATTATGTTGGTGCGGCTTCGGAACTTTTAAATATCTCGATATATCTCGAAAACTACGCATCTGACCAAAAAATATCATAGAACATAAATACTAGGAAACTTAATTTCCTACAAAAAAGGTCTCTCAACATTTTGCCATAGCTCGCATCGTTTCCGAGATATTTGCAGATGTAGCTCAAGTGAAGGGGCCTGACGGACATATTCCGAGATATTTCTTGTTCTTGTTGTGCTTCTTCTGGACAGCTAAGCTCGAAGTGGCATTTGCAGCTCGCAATAGTGCAGAGTTATCTCAAAGAAAGGGGCCACGGTGTTTCTGTATCTCTATTATGATGGTGCGGCTTCGGAACTTTAAATATCTTGATATATCTTGAGAACTACGCATCTGATCAAAAAATATCATAGAACATAAAAGGTAGGAAACTTAATTCTCTACAAAAAAGGTCTCTTAAGATTTTGCCATAGCTCGCATCGTTTCCGAGATATTTGCAGATTTAGCTCAAGGGAAGGGGCCTGACGGACATATTCCGAGATATTTCTTGTTCTTGTTGTGCTTCTTCTGCACAGCTAAGCTGGGATTGGCATTTGCAGCTCGCAATAGTGCAGAGTTATCTCAAAGAACGGGGCCACGGTGATTCTGTATCTCTATTATGTTGGTGCGGCTTCGGAAATATTAAATATCATGATATATCTCGAGAACTACGCATCTGATCAAAAAATATCATAGAACATAAATAGTAGGAAACGTAATATCCTACAAAAAAGGTCTCTTAACATTTTACCACAGCTCGCATGGTTTCCAAGATATTTGCAGATTTAATTCAAGGGAAGGGGCCTGACGGACATATTTCGAGATATTTCTTCTTCTTGTTGTTCCTCTTCAGCACAGCTAAGCTTGAAGTGGCATTTTCAGCCCGCAATAGTGCAGAGTTATTTCAAAGAAAGAGGCCACGGTGTTTCTGTATCTTTATTATGTTGGTGCGGCTTCGGAACTTTTAAATATCTCGATATATCTCGAAAACTACGCATCTGACCAAAAAATATCATAGAACATAAAAAGTAGGAAACTTAATTCTCTACAAAAAGGGTCTCTTAACATTTTGCCATAGCTCGCTTCGTTTCCGAGATATTTGCAGATTTATCTCATGGGAAGGGGCCTGACGGACATATTTCGAGATATTCCTTCTTCTTGTTGTTCGTCTTCTGCACAGCTAAGCTGGAAATGGCATTTGCAGCTCGCAATAGTGCAGAGTTATCTCAAAGAAAGGGGCCACGGTGATTCTGTATCTCTATTATGTTGGTGCGGCTTCGGAACTTCTAAATATCATGATATATCTCGAGAACTACGCATCTGATCAAAAAATATCATAGAACATAAATAGTAGGAAACTTAATTTCCTACAAAAAAGGTCTCTCAACATTTTGCCATATCTCGCATCGTTTCCGAGACATTTGCAGATGTAGCTCAAGTGAAGGGGCCTGACAGACATATTCCGAGATATTTCTTGTTCTTGTTGTGCTTCTTCTGCACAGCTAAGCTGGAAGTGGCATTTGCAGCTCACAATAGTGCAGAGTTATTTCAAAGAAAGAGGCCACGGTGTTTATATATCTTTATTATGTTGGTGCGGCTTCGGAACTTTTAAATATCTCGATATATCTCGAAAACTACGCATCTCACCAAAAAATATCATAGAACATAAATAGTAGGAAACATAATTTCCTACAAGAAAGGTCTGTTAACATTTTGCAATAGCTCGCATCGTTTGCGAGATATTTGCAGATTTAGCTCAGGGGAAGCGGCCTGACGGACATATTTCGAGATATTTCTTCTTCTTGTTGTTCTTCTTCAGCGCAGCTAAGTTGGAAGTGGCATTTGCAGCTCGCAATAGTGCAGAGTTATCTCAAAGAAAGGGGCCACGGTGTTTCTGTATCTCTATTATGTTGGTGCGGCTTCGGAACTTTTAAATATCTCGATATATCTCGAAAACTACGCATCTGATTAAAAAATATCATAGAACATAAATAGTAGGTAACTTAATTTCCTACAAAAAAGGTCTCTTATCATTTTGCCATACCTTGCATCGTTTCCGAGATATTTGCAGATTTAGCTCAAGGGAAGGGGCCTGACGGACATATTTCGAGATATTTCTTCTTCTTGTTGTTCTTCTTCTGCACAGATAAGCTGGAAGTGGCATTTCCAGCTCGCACTAGTGCAGATTTATCTTAGAAAAAGGGGCCACGGTGTTTCTGTATCTTTATTATGTTGGTGCGGCTTCGGAACTTTCAAATATGTCGATATATCTCGAAAACTACGCTTCTGATCCAAAAATATCATAGAATATAAATGGTAGGAAACTTAATTTCCTACAAAAAAGGTCTCTCGAGATTTTGCCATAGCTCGCATCGTTTCCGAGATATTTGCAGATTTAGCTCAAGGGAAGGGGCCTGACGGACATATTCCGAGATATTTCTTCTTCTTGTTGTTCTCCTTCAGCACAGCTAAGTTGGAAGTGGCATTTGCAGCTCGCAGTAGTGCAGAGTTATCTCAAAGAAAGGGGCCACGGTGTTTCTGTATCTCTATTATGTTGGTGCGGCTTCGGAACATTTACATATGTCGATATATCACGAAAACTACGCTTCTGATCAAAAAATATCATAGAATATAAATGGTAGGAAACTTAATTTCCTACAAAGAAGGTCTCTTCACATTTAGCTCGCATCGTTTCCGAGATATTTGCAGATGTAGCTCAAGTGAAGGGGCCTGACGGACATATTCCGAGATATTTCTTGTTCTTGTTGTGCTTCTTCTGCACAGCTAAGCTGGAAGTGGCATTTGCAGCTCGCAATAGTGCAGAGTTATCTCAAAGAAAGGGGCCACGGTGTTTCTGTATCTCTATTATGTTGGTGCGGCTTCGGAACTTTTAAATATCTTGATATATCTCGAGAACTACGCCTCTGATCAAAAAATATGATAGAACATAAAAAGTAGGAAACTTAATTCTCTACAAAAAAGGTCTCTTAACATTTTGCCATAGCTCGCTTCGTTTCCGAGATATTTGCAGATTTATCTCAAGGGAAGGGGCCTGACGGACATATTTCGAGTTATTTCTTCTTCTTGTCGTTCCTCTTCAGCACAGCTAAGCTGGAAGTGGCATTTCCAGCCCGCAATAATGCAGAGTTATCTCAAAGAAAGGATCCACGGTGTTTCTGTATCTTTATTATGTTGGTGCCGCTTCGGAACTTTTAAATATCTTGATATATCTCGAAAACTAAGCGTCTGATCAAAAAACATCATAGAACAGGAATAGTAGGAAACTTAATTCTCTACAAAAAAGGTGTCTTAACATCTTGGCATAGCTCGCATCTTTTCCGAGATATTTGCAGATTTAGCTCAAAGGAAGGGGCCTGACGGACATATTTCGAGATATTTCTTCTTCTTGTTGTTCCTCTTCAGCACAGCTAAGCTGGAAGTGGCATTTCCAGCCCGCAATAGTGCAGAGTTATCTCAAAGAAAGGGGCCACGGTGTTTCTGTATCTCTATTATGTTGGTGCGGCTTCGGAACTTTTAAATATCTTGATATATCTCGAGAACTACGCATCTGATCAAAAAATATCATAGAACATGGAAAATAGGAAACTTAATTCTCTACAAAAAAAATCTCTTAAGATTTTGCCATAGCTCGCATCATTTCCGAGATATTTGCAGATATAACTCAAGGGAAGGGGCCTGACGGACATATTTCGAGATATTTCTTCTTCTTGTTGTTCTTCTTCTGCACAGCTAAGCTGGAAGTGGCATTTGCAGCTCGCAATAGTGCAGAGTTATCTCAAGGAATGGGGCCACGGTGTTTCTGTAACTCTATTATGTTGGTGCGGCTTCGGAACTTTTAAATATCTTGATATATCTCGAAAACTACGCATCTGATCGAAAAATATCATAGAACATAAATAGTAGGAAACTTAATTTTCTACAAAAAAGGTCTCTCAACATTTTGCCACAGCTCGCATCGTTTCCGAGATATTTGCAGATGTATCTCAAGGGAAGGGGCCTGAAGGACATATTTCGAGATATTTCTTCTTCTTGTTGTTCTTCTTCTGCACAGCTAAGCTGGAAGTGGCATTTGCAGCTCGCAATAGTGCAGAGTTATCTCAAGGAATGGGGCCACGGTGTTTCTGTAACTCTATTATGTTGGTGCGGCTTCGGAACTTTTAAATATCTTGATATATCTCGAAAACTACGCATCTGATCGAAAAATATCATAGAACATAAATAGTAGGAAACTTAATTTTCTACAAAAAAGGTCTCTCAACATTTTGCCACAGCTCGCATCGTTTCCGAGATATTTGCAGATTTAGCTCAAAGGAAGGGGCCTGACGGACATATTTGGAGATATTTCTTCTTCTTGTTGTTCTTCTTCTGCACAGCTAAGCTGGAAGTGGCATTTGCAGCTCGGAATAGTGCAGAGTTATTTCAAAGAAAGAGGCCACGGTGTTTCTGTATCTTTATTATGTTGGTGCGGCTTCGGAACTTTTAAATATCTTGATATAGCTCGAGAACTACGCATCTGATCAAGAAATATCATAGAACATAAAAAGTAGGAAACTTAATTCTGTACAAAAAAGGTCTCTTAACATTTTGCCATAGCTCGCTTGGTTTCCGAGATATTTGCAGATTTATCTCAAGGGAAGGGGCCTGACGGACATATTTCGAGATATTTCTTCTTCTGCACAGCTAAGCTGGAAGTGGCATTTGCAGCTCGCAATAGTGCAGAGTTATCTCAAAGAAAGGGG
This sequence comes from Osmia lignaria lignaria, assembly GCF_051020975.1. NCBI lineage: Eukaryota > Metazoa > Arthropoda > Insecta > Hymenoptera > Megachilidae > Osmia > Osmia lignaria. Next base: position 1,981,710 of record NW_027478169.1, on the reverse strand, counting down.
CCTCGGTGTTTCTGTATCTCTATTATGTTGGTGCGGCTTCGGAGCTTTTAAATATCTTGATATATCTCGAAAACTACGCGTCTGATCAAAAAATATCATAGAACATAAATAGTAGGAAACTTAATTTCCTACAAAAAAGGTCTCTCAACATTTTGCCATACCTTGCATCGTTTCCGAGATATTTGCAGATTTAACTCAAGGGAAGGGGCCTGACGGACATATTTCGAGATATTTCTTCTTCTTGTTGTTCTTCTTCAGCACAGCTAAGTTGGAAGTGGCATTTGCAGCTCGCAGTAGTGCAGAGTTATCTCAAAGAAAGGGGCCACGGTGTTTCTGTATCTCTATTATGTTGGTGCGGCTTCGGAACTTTTATATATGTCGATATATCACGAAAACTACGCTTCTGATCAAAAAATATCATAGAATATAAATGGTAGGAAACTTAATTTCCTACAAAGAAGGTCTCTTCACATTTAGCTCGCATCGTTTCCGAGATATTTGCAGATGTAGCTCAAGTGAAGGGGCCTGACGGACATATTCCGAGATATTACTTGTTCTTGTTGTGCTTCTTCTGCACAGCTAAGCTGGAAGTGGCATTTGCAGCTCGCAATAGTGCAGAGTTATCTCAAAGAAAGGGGCCACAGTGTTTCTGTATCTCTATTATGTTGGTGCGGCTTCGGAACTTTTAAATATCTTGATATATCTCGAAAACTAAGCGTCTGATCAAAAAACATCATAGAACAGGAATAGTAGGAAACTTAATTCTCTACAAAAAAGGTCTCTTAACATTTTGCCATAGCTCGCATCGTTTCCGAGATATTTGCAGATATATCTCAAGGGCCTGAAGGACATATTTCGAGATATTTCTTCTTCTTGTTGTTCTTCTTCTGCACAGCTAAGCTGGAAGTGGCATTTCCAGCTCGCAATAGTGCAGAGTTATCTCAAGGAATGCGGCCACGGTGTTTCTGTATCTCTATTATGTTGGTGCGGCTTCGGAACTTTTAAATATCTTGATATATCTCGAAAACTACGCATCTGATCGAAAAATATCATAGAACATAAATAGTAGGAAACTTAATTTCCTACAAAAAAGGTCTTTCAACATTTTGCCACAGCTCGCATCGTTTCCGAGATATTTGCAGATTTAGCTCAAAGGAAGGGGCCTGACGGACATATTTCGAGATATTTCTTGTTCTTGTTGTGCTTCGTCTGCACCGCTAAGCTGGGAGTGGCATTTGCAGCTCGCAATAATGCAGAGTTATCTCACAGAAAGGGGCCACGGTGTTTCTGTATCTTTATTATGTTGGTGCGGCTTCGGAACTTTTAAATATCTTGATATAGCTCGAGAACTACGCATCTGATCAAGAAAGATCATAGAACATAAAAAGTAGGAAACTTAATTCTGTACAAAAAAGGGCTCTTAACATTTTGCCATAGCTCGCTTGGTTTCCGAGATATTTGCAGATTTATCTCAAGGGAAGGGGCCTGACGGACATATTTCGAGATATTTCTTCTTCTGCACAGCTAAGCTGGAAGTGGCATTTGCAGCTCGCAATAGTGCAGAGTTATCTCAAAGAAAGGGGCCTCGGTGTTTCTGTATCTCTATTATGTTGGTGCGGCTTCGGAGCTTTTAAATATCTTGATATATCTCGAAAACTACGCGTCTGATCAAAAAATATCATAGAACATAAATAGTAGGAAACTTAATTTCCTACAAAAAAGGTCTCTCAACATTTTGCCATACCTTGCATCGTTTCCGAGATATTTGCAGATTTAACTCAAGGGAAGGGGCCTGACGGACATATTTCGAGATATTTCTTCTTCTTGTTGTTCTTCTTCAGCACAGCTAAGTTGGAAGTGGCATTTGCAGCTCGCAGTAGTGCAGAGTTATCTCAAAGAAAGGGGCCACGGTGTTTCTGTATCTCTATTATGTTGGTGCGGCTTCGGAACTTTTACATATGTCGATATATCACGAAAACTACGCTTCTGATCAAAAAATATCATAGAATATAAATGGTAGGAAACTTAATTTCCTACAAAGAAGGTCTCTTCACATTTAGCTCGCATCGTTTCCGAGATATTTGCAGATGTAGCTCAAGTGAAGGGGCCTGACGGACATATTCCGAGATATTACTTGTTCTTGTTGTGCTTCTTCTGCACAGCTAAGCTGGAAGTGGCATTTGCAGCTCGCAATAGTGCAGAGTTATCTCAAAGAAAGGGGCCACGGTGTTTCTGTATCTCTATTATGTTGGTGCGGCTTCGGAACTTTTAAATATCTTGATATATCTCGAAAACCAAGCGTCTGATCAAAAAACATCATAGAACAGGAATAGTAGGAAACTTAATTCTCTACAAAAAAGGTCTCTTAACATTTTGCCATAGCTCGCATCGTTTCCGAGATATTTGCAGATATATCTCAAGGGCCTGAAGGACATATTTCGAGATATTTCTTCTTCTTGTTGTTCTTCTTCTGCACAGCTAAGCTGGAAGTGGCATTTCCAGCTCGCAATAGTGCAGAGTTATCTCAAGGAATGGGGCCACGGTGTTTCTGTATCTCTATTATGTTGGTGCGGCTTCGGAACTTTTAAATATCTTGATATATCTCGAAAACTACGCATCTGATCGAAAAATATCATAGAACATAAATAGTAGGAAACTTAATTTCCTACAAAAAAGGTCTTTCAACATTTTGCCACAGCTCGCATCGTTTCCGAGATATTTGCAGATTTAGCTCAAAGGAAGGGGCCTGACGGACATATTTCGAGATATTTCTTGTTCTTGTTGTGCTTCGTCTGCACCGCTAAGCTGGGAGTGGCATTTGCAGCTCGCAATAATGCAGAGTTATCTCACAGAAAGGGGCCACGGTGTTTCTGTATCTCTATTATGATGGTGCGGCTTCGGAACTTTTAAATATCTCGATATATCTCGAAAACTACGCATCTGACCAAAAAATATCATAGAACATAAATAGTAGGAAACTTAATTTCCTACAAAAAAGGTGTCTCAACATTTTGCCAGAGCTCGCATCGTTTCCGAGATATTTGCAGATTTAGCTCAAAGGAAGGGGCCTGACGGACATATTTCGAGATATTTCTTCTTCTTGTTGTTCTTCTTCTGCACAGCTAAACTGGAAGTGGCATTTCCAGCTCGCAATAGTGCAGAGTTATCTCAAAGAAAGGATCCACGGTGTTTCTGTATCTTTATTATGTTGGTGCGGCTTCGGAACTTTTAAATATCTCGATATATCTCGAAAACTACGCATCTGACCAAAAAATATCATAGAACATAAATAGTAGGAAACGTAATTTCCTACAAAAAAGGTATCTCAACATTTTGCCATAGCTCGCATCGTTTCCGAGATATTTGCAGATTTACCTCGAAGGAAGGGGCCTAACGGACATATTTCGAGATATTTGTTCTTCTTGTTGTTCCTCTTCAGCACAGCTAAGCTGGAAGTGGCATTTCCAGCCCGCAATAGTGCAGAGTTATCTCAAAGAAAGGATCCACGGTGTTTCTGTATCTTTATTATGTTGGTGCGGCTTCGGAACTTTTAAATGTCTTGATATATCTCGAAAACTACGCATCTGATCAAAAAAACATCATAGAACAGGAATAGTAGGAAAATTAATTCTCTACAAAAAAGGTCTCTCAACATTTTGCCATAGCTCGCATCGTTTCCGAGATATTTGCAGATATAGCTCAAGGGAAGGGGCCTGACAGACATATTTCGAGATATTTCTTCTTCTGCACAGCTAAGCTGGAAGTGGCATTTGCAGCTCGCAATAGTGCAGAGTTATCTCAAAGAAACGGGCCGCGGTGTTTCTGTATCTCTATTATGTTGGTGCGGCTTCGGAACTTTTAAATATCTTGATATATCTCGAAAACTACGCGTCTGATCAAAAAATATGATAGAAAATAAATAGTAGGAAACTTAATTTCCTACAAAAAAGGTCGCTTAACATTTTGCCATAGCTCGCATCGTTTCCGAGATATTTGCAGATGTATCTCAAGGGAAGGGGCCTGAAGGACATATTTCGAGATATTTCTTCTTCTTGTTGTTCTTCTTCTGCACAGCTAAGCTGGAAGTGGCATTTGCAGCTCGCAATAGTGCAGAGTTATCTCAAGGAATGGGGCCACGGTGTTTCTGTAACTCTATTATGTTGGTGCGGCTTCGGAACTTTTAAATATCTTGATATATCTCGAAAACTACGCATCTGATCGAAAAATATCATAGAACATAAATAGTAGGAAACTTAATTTTCTACAAAAAAGGTCTCTCAACATTTTGCCACAGCTCGCATCGTTTCCGAGATATTTGCAGATTTAGCTCAAAGGAAGGGGCCTGACGGACATATTTGGAGATATTTCTTCTTCTTGTTGTTCTTCTTCTGCACAGCTAAGCTGGAAGTGGCATTTGCAGCTCGGAATAGTGCAGAGTTATTTCAAAGAAAGAGGCCACGGTGTTTCTGTATCTTTATTATGTTGGTGCGGCTTCGGAACTTTTAAATATGTTGATATATCTCGAGAACTACGCCTCTGATCAAAAAATATGATAGAACATAAAAAGTAGGAAACTTAATTCTCTACAAAAAAGGTCTCTTATCATTTTGCCATAGCTCGCTTCGTTTCCGAGATATTTGCAGATTTATCTCAAGGGAAGGGGCCTGACGGACATATTTCGAGTTATTTCTTCTTCTTGTCGTTCCTCTTCAGCAAGGCTAAGCTGGAAGTGGCATTTCCAGCCCGCAATAGTGCAGAGTTATCTCAAAGAAAGGATCCACGGTGTTTCTGTATCTTTATTATGTTGGTGCCGCTTCGGAACTTTTAAATATCTTGATATATCTCGAGAACTAAGCGTCTGATCAAAAAACATCATAGAACAGGAATAGTAGGAAACTTAATTCTCTACAAAAAAGGTGTCTTAACATTTTGCCATAGCTCGCATCGTTTCCGAGATATTTGCGGATTTAGCTCAAAGGAAGGGGCCTGACGGACATATTTCGAGATATTTCTTCTTCTTGTTGTTCTTCTTCTGCACAGCTAAACTGGAAGTGGCATTTCCAGCTCGCAATAGTGCAGAGTTATCTCAAAGAAAGGGGCCACGGTGTTTCTGTATCTTTATTATGTTGGTGCGGCTTCGGAACTTTTAAATATCTTGATATATCTCGAAAACTAAGCGTCTGATCAAAACACATCATAGAACAGGAATAGTAGGAAACTTAATTGTCTACAAAAAAGGTGTCTTAACATTTTGGCATAGCTCGCATCGTTTCCGAGATATTTGCAGATATAGCTCAAGGGAAGGGGCCTGACGGACATATTTCGAGATACTTCTTCTTCTTGTTGTTCCTCTTCAGCACAGCTAAGCTGGAAGTGGCATTTCCAGCCCGCAATAGTGCAGAGTTATCTCAAAGAAAGGTACCACGGTGTTTCTGTATCTCTATTATGTTGGTGCGGCTTCGGAACATTTCAATATCTTGATATATCTCGAAAACTACGCGTCTGATCAAAAAATATCATAGAACATAAATAGTAGGAAACTTAATTTCCTACCAAAAAGGTCTCTCAACATTTTGCCACAGCTCGCATCGTTTCCGAGATATTTGCAGATTTAGCTCAAAGGAAGGGGCCTGACGGACATATTTCGAGATATTTCTTGTTCTTGTTGTGCTTCTTCTGCACAGCTAAGCTGGGAGTGGCATTTGCAGCTCGCAATAGTGCAGAGTTATCTCACAGAAAGGGGCCACGGTGTTTCTGTATCTCTATTATGTTGGTGCGGCTTCGGAACTTTTAAATATCTTGATATATCTCGAGAACTACGCATCTGATCAAAAAATATCATAGAACATGGAAAATAGGAAACTTAATTCTCTACAAAAAAAATCTCTCAAGATTTTGCCATAGCTCGCATCATTTCCGAGATATTTGCAGATATAACTCAAGGGAAGGGGCCTGACGGACATATTTCGAGATATTTCTTCTTCTTGTTGTTCTTCTTCTGCACAGCTAAGCTGGAAGTGGCATTTGCAGCTCGGAATAGTGCAGAGTTATTTCAAAGAAAGAGGCCACGGTGTTTATGTATCTTTATTATGTTGGTGCAGCTTCGGAACTTTTAAATATCTTGATATAGATCGACAACAACGCATCTGATCAAAAAATATCATAGAACATAAAAAGTAGGAAACTTAATTGTGTACAAAAAAGGTCGCCTAACATTTTGCCATAGCTCGCTTGGTTTCCGAGATATTTCCAGATTTATCTCAAGGGAAGGGGCCTGACGGACATATTTCGAGATATTTCTTCTTCTGCACAGCTAAGCTGGAAGTGGCATTTGCAGCTCGCAATAGTGCAGAGTTATCTCAAAGAAACGGGCCGCGGTGTTTCTGTATCTCTATTATGTTGGTGCGGCTTCGGAACTTTTAAATATCTTGATATATCTCGAAAACTACGCGTCTGATCAAAAAATATGATAGAAAATACATAGTAGGAAACTTAATTTCCTACAAAAAAGGTCGCTTAACATTTTGCCATAGCTCGCATCGTTTCCGAGATATTTGCAGATGTATCTCAAGGGAAGGGGCCTGAAGGACATATTTCGAGATATTTCTTCTTCTTGTTGTTCTTCTTCTGCACAGCTAAGCTGGAAGTGGCATTTGCAGCTCGCAATAGTGCAGAGTTATCTCAAGGAATGGGGCCACGGTGTTTCTGTAACTCTATTATGTTGGTGCGGCTTCGGAACTTTGAAATATCTTGATATATCTCGAAAACTACGCATCTGATCGAAAAATATCATAGAATATAAATAGTAGGAAACTTAATTTTCTACAAAAAAGGTCGCCTAACATTTTGCCATAGCTCGCTTGGTTTCCGAGATATTTCCAGATTTATCTCAAGGGAAGGGGCCTGACGGACATATTTCGAGATATTTCTTCTTCTGCACAGCTAAGCTGGAAGTGGCATTTGCAGCTCGCAATAGTGCAGAGTTATCTCAAAGAAACGGGCCGCGGTGTTTCTGTATCTCTATTATGTTGGTGCGGCTTCGGAACTTTTAAATATCTTAATATATCTCGAAAACTACGCGTCTGATCAAAAAATATGATAGAAAATAAATAGTAGGAAACTTAATTTCCTACAAAAAAGGTCGCTTAACATTTTGCCATAGCTCGCATCGTTTCCGAGATATTTGCAGATGTATCTCAAGGGAAGGGGCCTGAAGGACATATTTCGAGATATTTCTTCTTCTTGTTGTTCTTCTTCTGCACAGCTAAGCTGGAAGTGGCATTTGCAGCTCGCAATAGTGCAGAGTTATCTCAAGGAATGGGGCCACGGTGTTTCTGTAACTCTATTATGTTGGTGCAGCTTCGGAACTTTTAAATATCTTGATATATCTCGAAAACTACGCATCTGATCGAAAAATATCATAGAATATAAATAGTAGGAAACTTAATTTTCTACAAAAAAGGTCTCTCAACATTTTGCCACAGCTCGCATCGTTTCCGAGATATTTGCAGATTTAGCTCAAAGGAAGGGGCCTGACGGACATATTTGGAGATATTTCTTCTTCTTGTTGTTCTTCTTCTGCACAGCTAAGCTGGAAGTGGCATTTGCAGCTCGGAATAGTGCAGAGTTATTTCAAAGAAAGAGGCCACGGTGTTTCTGTATCTTTATTATGTTGGTGCGGCTTCGGAACTTTTAAATATCTTGATATAGCTCGAGAACTACGCATCTGATCAAGAAATATCATAGAACATAAAAAGTAGGAAACTTAATTCTGTACAAAAAAGGGCTCTTAACATTTTGCCATAGCTCGCTTGGTTTCCGAGATATTTGCAGATTTATCTCAAGGGAAGGGGCCTGACGGACATATTTCGAGATATTTCTTCTTCTGCACAGCTAAGCTGGAAGTGGCATTTGCAGCTCGCAATAGTGCAGAGTTATCTCAAAGAAAGGGGCCTCGGTGTTTCTGTATCTCTATTATGTTCGTGCGGCTTCGGAACTTTTAAATATGATGATATATCTCGAAAACTACGCGTCTGATCAAAAAATATCATAGAACATAAATAGTAGGAAACTTAATTTCCTACAAAAAAGGTCTCTCAACATTTTGCCACAACTCGCATCGTTTCCGAGATATTTGCAGATTTAGCTCAAAGGAAGGGGCCTGACGGACATATTTCGAGATATTTCTTGTTCTTGTTGTGCTTCTTCGGCACAGCTAAGCTGGGAGTGGCATTTGCAGCTCGCAATAGTGCAGAGTTATCTCACAGAAAGGGGCCACGGTGTTTCTGTATCTCTATTATGTTGGTGCGGCTTCGGAACTTTTAAATATCTTGATATATCTCGAAAACTACGCGTCTGATCAAAAAATATGATAGAAAATAAATAGTAGGAAACTTAATTTCCTAGAAAAAAGGTCGCTTAACATTTTGCCATAGCTCGCATCGTTTCCGAGATATTTGCAGATGTATCTCAAGGGAAGGGGCCTGAAGGACATATTTCGAGATATTTCTTCTTCTTGTTGTTCTTCTTCTGCACAGCTAAGCTGGAAGTGGCATTTGCAGCTCGCAATAGTGCAGAGTTATCTCAAGGAATGGGGCCACGGTGTTTCTGTAACTCTATTATGTTGGTGCGGCTTCGGAACTTTTAAATATCTTGATATATCTCGAAAACTACGCATCTGATCGAAAAATATCATAGAACATAAATAGTAGGAAACTTAATTTTCTACAAAAAAGGTCTCTCAACATTTTGCCACAGCTCGCATCGTTTCCGAGATATTTGCAGATTTAGCTCAAAGGAAGGGGCCCGACGGACATATTTGGAGATATTTCTTCTTCTTGTTGTTCTTCTTCTGCACAGCTAAGCTGGAAGTGGCATTTGCAGCTCGGAATAGTGCAGAGTTATTTCAAAGAAAGAGGCCACGGTGTTTCTGTATCTTTCTTATGTTGGTGCGGCTTCGGAACTTTTAAATATCTTGATATATCTCGAGAACTACGCCTCTGATCAAAAAATATGATAGAACATAAAAAGTTGGAAACTTAATTCTCTACAAAAAAGGTCTCTTAACATTTTACCATAGCTCGCTTCGTTTCCGAGATATTTGCAGATTTATCTCAAGGGAAGGGGCCTGACGGACATATTTCGAGTTATTTCTTCTTCTTGTCGTTCCTCTTCAGCAAGGCTAAGCTGGAAGTGGCATTTCCAGCCCGCAATAGTGCAGAGTTATCTCAAAGAAAGGATCCACGGTGTTTCTGTATCTTTATTATGTTGGTGCCGCTTCGGAACTTTTAAATATCTTGATATATCTCGAGAACTAAGCGTCTGATCAAAAAACATCATAGAACAGGAATAGTAGGAAACTTAATTCTCTACAAAAAAGGTGTCTTAACATTTTGCCATAGCTCGCATCGTTTCCGAGATATTTGCAGATTTAGCTCAAAGGAAGGGGCCTGACGGACATATTTCGAGATATTTCTTCTTCTTGTTGTTCTTCTTCTGCACAGCTAAACTGGAAGTGGCATTTCCAGCTCGCAATAGTGCAGAGTTATCTCAAAGAAAGGGGCCACGGTGTTTCTGTATCTTTATTATGTTGGTGCGGCTTCGGAACTTTTAAATATCTTGATATATCTCGAAAACTAAGCGTCTGATCAAAAAACATCATAGAACAGGAATAGTAGGAAACTTAATTGTCTACGAAAAAGGTGTCTTAACATTTTGGCATAGCTCGCATCGTTTCCGAGATATTTGCAGATATAGCTCAAGGGAAGGGGCCTGACGGACATATTTCGAGATACTTCTTCTTCTTGTTGTTCTTCTTCTGCACAGCTAAGCTGGAAGTGGTATTTGCAGCTCGCAATAGTGCAGAGTTATCTCAAGGAATGGGGCCACGGTGTTTCTGTAACTCTATTATGTTGGTGCGGCTTCGGAACTTTTAAATATCTTGATATATCTCGAAAACTACGCATCTGATCGAAAAATATCATACAATATAAATAGTAGGAAACTTAATTTTCTACAAAAAAGGTCTCTCAACATTTTGCCACAGCTCGCATCGTTTCCGAGATATTTGCAGATTTAGCTCAAAGGAAGGGGCCTGACGGACATATTTGGAGATATTTCTTCTTCTTGTTGTTCTTCTTCTGCACAGCTAAGCTGGAAGTGGCATTTGCAGCTCGGAATAGTGCAGAGTTATCTCAAAGAAAGGGGCCTCGGTGTTTCTGTATCTCTATTATGTTGGTGCGGCTTCGGAACTTTTAAATATCTCGATATATCTCGAAAACTACGCATCTGACCAAAAAATATCATAGAACATAAAAACTAGGAAACTTAATTTCCTACAAAAAAGGTCTCTCAACATTTTGCCATAGCTCGCATCGTTTCCGAGATATTTGCAGATGTAGCTCAAGTGAAGGGGCCTGATGGACATATTCCGAGATATTTCTTGTTCTTGCTATGCTCCTTATGCACAGCTGAGCTGGAAGTGGCATTTACAGCTCGCAATAGTGCAGAGTTATCTCACAGAAAGGGGCCACGGTGTTTCTGTATCTCTATTATGTTGGTGCGGCTTCGGAACTTTTAAATATCTTGATATATCTCGAGAACTACGCATCTGATCAAAAAATATCATAGAACGTAGAAAATAGGAAACTTAATTCTCTACAAAAAAGGTCTCTTAAGATTTTGCCATAGCTCGCATCATTTCCGAGATATTTGCAGATGTATCTCAAGGGAAGGGGCCTGAAGGACATATTTCGAGATATTTCTTCTTCTTGTTGTTCTTCTTCTGCACAGCTAAGCTGGAAGTGGCATTTGCAGCTCGGAATAGTGCAGAGTTATTTCAAAGAAAGAGGCCACGGTGTTTATGTATCTTTATTATGTTGGTGCGGCTTCGGAACTTTTAAATATCTTGATATAGCTCGAGAACTACGCATCTGATCAAAAAATATCATAGAACATAAAAAGTAGGAAACTTAATTCTGTACAAAAAAGGTCTCCTAACATTTTGCCATAGCTCGCTTGGTTTCCGAGATATTTGCAGATTTATCTCAAGGGAAGGGGCCTGACGGACATATTTCGAGATATTTCTTCTTCTGCACAGCTAAGCTGGAAGTGGCATTTGCAGCTCGCAATAGTGCAGAGTTATCTCAAAGAAAGGGGCCGCGGTGTTTTTGTATCTCTATTATGTTGGTGCGGCTTCGGAACTTTTAAATATCTTGATATATCTCGAAAACTACGCGTCTGATCAAAAAATATGATAGAAAATAAATAGTAGGAAACTTAATTTCCTACAAAAAAGGTCGCTCAACATTTTGCCATAGCTCGCATCGTTTCCGAGATATTTGCAGATGTATCTGAAGGGAAGGGGCCTGAAGGACATATTTCGAGATATTTCTTCTTCTTGTTGTTCTTCTTCTGCACAGCTAAGCTGGAAGTGGCATTTGCAGCTCGCAATAGTGCAGAGTTATCTCAAAGAAACGGGCCGCGGTGTTTCTGTATCTCTATTATGTTGGTGCGGCTTCGGAACTTTTAAATATCTTGATATATCTCGAAAACTACGCGTCTGATCAAAAAATATGATAGAAAATAAATAGTAGGAAACTTAATTTCCTACAAAAAAGGTCGCTTAACATTTTGCCATAGCTCGCATCGTTTCCGAGATATTTGCAGATGTATCTCAAGGGAAGGGGCCTGAAGGACATATTTCGAGATATTTCTTCTTCTTGTTGTTCTTCTTCTGCACAGCTAAGCTGGAAGTGGCATTTGCAGCTCGCAATAGTGCAGAGTTATCTCAAGGAATGGGGCCACGGTGTTTCTGTAACTCTATTATGTTGGTGCGGCTTCGGAACTTTTAAATATCTTGATATATCTCGAAAACTACGCATCTGATCGAAAAATATCATAGAACATAAATAGTAGGAAACTTAATTTTCTACAAAAAAGGTCTCTCAACATTTTGCCACAGCTCGCATCGTTTCCGAGATATTTGCAGATTTAGCTCAAAGGAAGGGGCCTGACGGACATATTTGGAGATATTTCTTCTTCTTGTTGTTCTTCTTCTGCACAGCTAAGCTGGAAGTGGCATTTGCAGCTCGGAATAGTGCAGAGTTATTTCAAAGAAAGAGGCCACGGTGTTTCTGTATCTTTATTATGTTGGTGCGGCTTCGGAACTTTTAAATATCTTGATATAGCTCGAGAACTACGCATCTGATCAAGAAATATCATAGAACATAAAAAGTAGGAAACTTAATTCTCTACAAAAAAGGTCTCTTAACATTTTGCCATAGCTCGCTTCGTTTCCGAGATATTTGCAGATTTATCTCAAGGGAAGGGGCCTGACGGACATATTTCGAGTTATTTCTTCTTCTTGTCGTTCCTCTTCAGCAAGGCTAAGCTGGAAGTGGCATTTCCAGCCCGCAATAGTGCAGAGTTATCTCAAAGAAAGGATCCACGGTGTTTCTGTATCTTTATTATGTTGGTGCCGCTTCGGAACTTTTAAATATCTTGATATATCTCGAGAACTAAGCGTCTGATCAAAAAACATCATAGAACAGGAATAGTAGGAAACTTAATTCTCTACAAAAAAGGTGTCTTAACATTTTGCCATAGCTCGCATCGTTTCCGAGATATTTGCGGATTTAGCTCAAAGGAAGGGGCCTGACGGACATATTTCGAGATATTTCTTCTTCTTGTTGTTCTTCTTCTGCACAGCTAAGCTGGAAGTGGCATTTCCAGCTCGCAATAGTGCAGAGTTATCTCAAAGAAAGGGGCCACGGTGTTTCTGTATCTTTATTATGTTGGTGCGGCTTCGGAACATTTCAATATCTTGATATATCTCGAAAACTACGCGTCTGATCAAAAAATATCATAGAACATAAATAGTAGGAAACTTAATTTCCTACCAAAAAGGTCTCTCAACATTTTGCCACAGCTCGCATCGTTTCCGAGATATTTGCAGATTTAGCTCAAAGGAAGGGGCCTGACGGACATATTTCGAGATATTTCTTGTTCTTGTTGTGCTTCTTCTGCACAGCTAAGCTGGGAGTGGCATTTGCAGCTCGCAATAGTGCAGAGTTATCTCACAGAAAGGGGCCACGGTGTTTCTGTATCTCTATTATGTTGGTGCGGCTTCGGAACTTTTAAATATCTTGATATATCTCGAGAACTACGCATCTGATCAAAAAATATCATAGAACATGGAAAATAGGAAACTTAATTCTCTACAAAAAAAATCTCTCAAGATTTTGCCATAGCTCGCATCATTTCCGAGATATTTGCAGATATAACTCAAGGGAAGGGGCCTGACGGACATATTTCGAGATATTTCTTCTTCTTGTTGTTCTTCTTCTGCACAGCTAAGCTGGAAGTGGCATTTGCAGCTCGGAATAGTGCAGAGTTATTTCAAAGAAAGAGGCCACGGTGTTTATGTATCTTTATTATGTTGGTGCAGCTTCGGAACTTTTAAATATCTTGATATATCTCGAAAACTACGCGTCTGATCAAAAAATATGATAGAAAGTACATAGTAGGAAACGTAATTTCCTACAAAAAAGGTCGCTTAACATTTTGCCATAGCTCGCATCGTTTCCGAGATATTTGCAGATGTATCTCAAGGGAAGGGGCCTGAAGGACATATTTCGAGATATTTCTTCTTCTTGTTGTTCTTCTTCTGCACAGCTAAGCTGGAAGTGGCATTTGCAGCTCGCAATAGTGCAGAGTTATCTCAAAGAAAGGGGCCTCGGTGTTTCTGTATCTCTATTATGTTCGTGCGGCTTCGGAACTTTTAAATATGATGATATATCTCGAAAACTACGCGTCTGATCAAAAAATATCATAGAACATAAATAGTAGGAAACTTAATTTCCTACAAAAAAGGTCTCTCAACATTTTGCCACAACTCGCATCGTTTCCGAGATATTTGCAGATTTAGCTCAAAGGAAGGGGCCTGACGGACATATTTCGAGATATTTCTTGTTCTTGTTGTGCTTCTTCGGCACAGCTAAGCTGGGAGTGGCATTTGCAGCTCGCAATAGTGCAGAGTTATCTCACAGAAAGGGGCCACGGTGTTTCTGTATCTCTATTATGTTGGTGCGGCTTCGGAACTTTTAAATATCTTGATATATCTCGAAAACTACGCATCTGATCGAAAAATATCATACAATATAAATAGTAGGAAACTTAATTTTCTACAAAAAAGGTCTCTCAACATTTTGCCACAGCTCGCATCGTTTCCGAGATATTTGCAGATTTAGCTCAAAGGAAGGGGCCTGACGGACATATTTGGAGATATTTCTTCTTCTTGTTGTTCTTCTTCTGCACAGCTAAGCTGGAAGTGGCATTTGCAGCTCGGAATAGTGCAGAGTTATCTCAAAGAAAGGGGCCTCGGTGTTTCTGTATCTCTATTATGTTGGTGCGGCTTCGGAACTTTTAAATATCTCGATATATCTCGAAAACTACGCATCTGACCAAAAAATATCATAGAACATAAAAACTAGGAAACTTAATTTCCTACAAAAAAGGTCTCTCAACATTTTGCCATAGCTCGCATCGTTTCCGAGATATTTGCAGATGTAGCTCAAGTGAAGGGGCCTGATGGACATATTCCGAGATATTTCTTGTTCTTGCTATGCTCCTTATGCACAGCTGAGCTGGAAGTGGCATTTACAGCTCGCAATAGTGCAGAGTTATCTCACAGAAAGGGGCCACGGTGTTTCTGTATCTCTATTATGTTGGTGCGGCTTCGGAACTTTTAAATATCTTGATATATCTCGAGAACTACGCATCTGATCAAAAAATATCATAGAACGTAGAAAATAGGAAACTTAATTCTCTACAAAAAAGGTCTCTTAAGATTTTGCCATAGCTCGCATCATTTCCGAGATATTTGCAGATGTATCTCAAGGGAAGGGGCCTGAAGGACATATTTCGAGATATTTCTTCTTCTTGTTGTTCTTCTTCTGCACAGCTAAGCTGGAAGTGGCATTTGCAGCTCGGAATAGTGCAGAGTTATTTCAAAGAAAGAGGCCACGGTGTTTATGTATCTTTATTATGTTGGTGCGGCTTCGGAACTTTTAAATATCTTGATATAGCTCGAGAACTACGCATCTGATCAAAAAATATCATAGAACATAAAAAGTAGGAAACTTAATTCTGTACAAAAAAGGTCTCCTAACATTTTGCCATAGCTCGCTTGGTTTCCGAGATATTTGCAGATTTATCTCAAGGGAAGGGGCCTGACGGACATATTTCGAGATATTTCTTCTTCTGCACAGCTAAGCTGGAAGTGGCATTTGCAGCTCGCAATAGTGCAGAGTTATCTCAAAGAAAGGGGCCGCGGTGTTTTTGTATCTCTATTATGTTGGTGCGGCTTCGGAACTTTTAAATATCTTGATATATCTCGAAAACTACGCGTCTGATCAAAAAATATGATAGAAAATAAATAGTAGGAAACTTAATTTCCTACAAAAAAGGTCGCTCAACATTTTGCCATAGCTCGCATCGTTTCCGAGATATTTGCAGATGTATCTCAAGGGAAGGGGCCTGAAGGACATATTTCGAGATATTTCTTCTTCTTGTTGTTCTTCTTCTGCACAGCTAAGCTGGAAGTGGCATTTGCAGCTCGCAATAGTGCAGAGTTATCTCAAAGAAACGGGCCGCGGTGTTTCTGTATCTCTATTATGTTGGTGCGGCTTCGGAACTTTTAAATATCTTGATATATCTCGAAAACTACGCGTCTGATCAAAAAATATGATAGAAAATAAATAGTAGGAAACTTAATTTCCTACAAAAAAGGTCGCTTAACATTTTGCCATAGCTCGCATCGTTTCCGAGATATTTGCAGATGTATCTCAAGGGAAGGGGCCTGAAGGACATATTTCGAGATATTTCTTCTTCTTGTTGTTCTTCTTCTGCACAGCTAAGCTGGAAGTGGCATTTGCAGCTCGCAATAGTGCAGAGTTATCTCAAGTAATGGGGCCACGGTGTTTCTGTAACTCTATTATGTTGGTGCGGCTTCGGAACTTTTAAATATCTTGATATATCTCGAAAACTACGCATCTGATCGAAAAATATCATAGAACATAAATAGTAGGAAACTTAATTTTCTACAAAAAAGGTCTCTCAACATTTTGCCACAGCTCGCATCGTTTCCGAGATATTTGCAGATTTAGCTCAAAGGAAGGGGCCTGACGGACATATTTGGAGATATTTCTTCTTCTTGTTGTTCTTCTTCTGCACAGCTAAGCTGGAAGTGGCATTTGCAGCTCGGAATAGTGCAGAGTTATTTCAAAGAAAGAGGCCACGGTGTTTCTGTATCTTTATTATGTTGGTGCGGCTTCGGAACTTTTAAATATCTTGATATAGCTCGAGAACTACGCATCTGATCAAGAAATATCATAGAACATAAAAAGTAGGAAACTTAATTCTCTACAAAAAAGGTCTCTTAACATTTTGCCATAGCTCGCTTCGTTTCCGAGATATTTGCAGATTTATCTCAAGGGAAGGGGCCTGACGGACATATTTCGAGTTATTTCTTCTTCTTGTCGTTCCTCTTCAGCAAGGCTAAGCTGGAAGTGGCATTTCCAGCCCGCAATAGTGCAGAGTTATCTCAAAGAAAGGATCCACGGTGTTTCTGTATCTTTATTATGTTGGTGCCGCTTCGGAACTTTTAAATATCTTGATATATCTCGAGAACTAAGCGTCTGATCAAAAAACATCATAGAACAGGAATAGTAGGAAACTTAATTCTCTACAAAAAAGGTGTCTTAACATTTTGCCATAGCTCGCATCGTTTCCGAGATATTTGCGGATTTAGCTCAAAGGAAGGGGCCTGACGGACATATTTCGAGATATTTCTTCTTCTTGTTGTTCTTCTTCTGCACAGCTAAGCTGGAAGTGGCATTTCCAGCTCGCAATAGTGCAGAGTTATCTCAAAGAAAGGGGCCACGGTGTTTCTGTATCTTTATTATGTTGGTGCGGCTTCGGAACATTTCAATATCTTGATATATCTCGAAAACTACGCGTCTGATCAAAAAATATCATAGAACATAAATAGTAGGAAACTTAATTTCCTACCAAAAAGGTCTCTCAACATTTTGCCACAGCTCGCATCGTTTCCGAGATATTTGCAGATTTAGCTCAAAGGAAGGGGCCTGACGGACATATTTCGAGATATTTCTTGTTCTTGTTGTGCTTCTTCTGCACAGCTAAGCTGGGAGTGGCATTTGCAGCTCGCAATAGTGCAGAGTTATCTCACAGAAAGGGGCCACGGTGTTTCTGTATCTCTATTATGTTGGTGCGGCTTCGGAACTTTTAAATATCTTGATATATCTCGAGAACTACGCATCTGATCAAAAAATATCATAGAACATGGAAAATAGGAAACTTAATTCTCTACAAAAAAAATCTCTCAAGATTTTGCCATAGCTCGCATCATTTCCGAGATATTTGCAGATATAACTCAAGGGAAGGGGCCTGACGGACATATTTCGAGATATTTCTTCTTCTTGTTGTTCTTCTTCTGCACAGCTAAGCTGGAAGTGGCATTTGCAGCTCGGAATAGTGCAGAGTTATTTCAAAGAAAGAGGCCACGGTGTTTATGTATCTTTATTATGTTGGTGCAGCTTCGGAACTTTTAAATATCTTGATATATCTCGAAAACTACGCGTCTGATCAAAAAATATGATAGAAAGTACATAGTAGGAAACGTAATTTCCTACAAAAAAGGTCGCTTAACATTTTGCCATAGCTCGCATCGTTTCCGAGATATTTGCAGATGTATCTCAAGGGAAGGGGCCTGAAGGACATATTTCGAGATATTTCTTCTTCTTGTTGTTCTTCTTCTGCACAGCTAAGCTGGAAGTGGCATTTGCAGCTCGCAATAGTGCAGAGTTATCTCAAAGAAAGGGGCCTCGGTGTTTCTGTATCTCTATTATGTTCGTGCGGCTTCGGAACTTTTAAATATGATGATATATCTCGAAAACTACGCGTCTGATCAAAAAATATCATAGAACATAAATAGTAGGAAACTTAATTTCCTACAAAAAAGGTCTCTCAACATTTTGCCACAACTCGCATCGTTTCCGAGATATTTGCAGATTTAGCTCAAAGGAAGGGGCCTGACGGACATATTTCGAGATATTTCTTGTTCTTGTTGTGCTTCTTCGGCACAGCTAAGCTGGGAGTGGCATTTGCAGCTCGCAATAGTGCAGAGTTATCTCACAGAAAGGGGCCACGGTGTTTCTGTATCTCTATTATGTTGGTGCGGCTTCGGAACTTTTAAATATCTTGATATATCTCGAAAACTACGCGTCTGATCAAAAAATATGATAGAAAATAAATAGTAGGAAACTTAATTTCCTAGAAAAAAGGTCGCTTAACATTTTGCCATAGCTCGCATCGTTTCCGAGATATTTGCAGATGTATCTCAAGGGAAGGGGCCTGAAGGACATATTTCGAGATATTTCTTCTTCTTGTTGTTCTTCTTCTGCACAGCTAAGCTGGAAGTGGCATTTGCAGCTCGCAATAGTGCAGAGTTATCTCAAGGAATGGGGCCACGGTGTTTCTGTAACTCTATTATGTTGGTGCGGCTTCGGAACTTTTAAATATCTTGATATATCTCGAAAACTACGCATCTGATCGAAAAATATCATAGAACATAAATAGTAGGAAACTTAATTTTCTACAAAAAAGGTCTCTCAACATTTTGCCACAGCTCGCATCGTTTCCGAGATATTTGCAGATTTAGCTCAAAGGAAGGGGCCCGACGGACATATTTGGAGATATTTCTTCTTCTTGTTGTTCTTCTTCTGCACAGCTAAGCTGGAAGTGGCATTTGCAGCTCGGAATAGTGCAGAGTTATTTCAAAGAAAGAGGCCACGGTGTTTCTGTATCTTTCTTATGTTGGTGCGGCTTCGGAACTTTTAAATATCTTGATATATCTCGAGAACTACGCCTCTGATCAAAAAATATGATAGAACATAAAAAGTTGGAAACTTAATTCTCTACAAAAAAGGTCTCTTAACATTTTACCATAGCTCGCTTCGTTTCCGAGATATTTGCAGATTTATCTCAAGGGAAGGGGCCTGACGGACATATTTCGAGTTATTTCTTCTTCTTGTCGTTCCTCTTCAGCAAGGCTAAGCTGGAAGTGGCATTTCCAGCCCGCAATAGTGCAGAGTTATCTCAAAGAAAGGATCCACGGTGTTTCTGTATCTTTATTATGTTGGTGCCGCTTCGGAACTTTTAAATATCTTGATATATCTCGAGAACTAAGCGTCTGATCAAAAAACATCATACAACAGGAATAGTAGGAAACTTAATTCTCTACAAAAAAGGTGTCTTAACATTTTGCCATAGCTCGCATCGTTTCCGAGATATTTGCAGATTTAGCTCAAAGGAAGGGGCCTGACGGACATATTTCGAGATATTTCTTCTTCTTGTTGTTCTTCTTCTGCACAGCTAAACTGGAAGTGGCATTTCCAGCTCGCAATAGTGCAGAGTTATCTCAAAGAAAGGGGCCACGGTGTTTCTGTATCTTTATTATGTTGGTGCGGCTTCGGAACTTTTAAATATCTTGATATATCTCGAAAACTAAGCGTCTGATCAAAAAACATCATAGAACAGGAATAGTAGGAAACTTAATTGTCTACAAAAAAGGTGTCTTAACATTTTGGCATAGCTCGCATCGTTTCCGAGATATTTGCAGATATAGCTCAAGGGAAGGGGCCTGACGGACATATTTCGAGATACTTCTTCTTCTTGTTGTTGTTCTTCTGCACAGCTAAGCTGGAAGTGGTATTTGCAGCTCGCAATAGTGCAGAGTTATCTCAAGGAATGGGGCCACGGTGTTTCTGTAACTCTATTATGTTGGTGCGGCTTCGGAACTTTTAAATATCTTGATATATCTCGAAAACTACGCATCTGATCGAAAAATATCATACAATATAAATAGTAGGAAACTTAATTTTCTACAAAAAAGGTCTCTCAACATTTTGCCATAGCTCGCATCGTTTCCGAGATATTTGCAGATGTAGCTCAAGTGAAGGGGCCTGATGGACATATTCCGAGATATTTCTTGTTCTTGCTATGCTCCTTATGCACAGCTGAGCTGGAAGTGGCATTTACAGCTCGCAATAGTGCAGAGTTATCTCACAGAAAGGGGCCACGGTGTTTATGTATCTTTATTATGTTGGTGCGGCTTCGGAACTTTTAAATATCTTGATATAGCTCGAGAACTACGCATCTGATCAAAAAATATCATAGAACATAAAAAGTAGGAAACTTAATTCTGTACAAAAAAGGTCTCCTAACATTTTGCCATAGCTCGCTTGGTTTCCGAGATATTTGCAGATTTATCTCAAGGGAAGGGGCCTGACGGACATATTTCGAGATATTTCTTCTTCTGCACAGCTAAGCTGGAAGTGGCATTTGCAGCTCGCAATAGTGCAGAGTTATCTCAAAGAAAGGGGCCGCGGTGTTTTTGTATCTCTATTATGTTGGTGCGGCTTCGGAACTTTTAAATATCTTGATATATCTCGAAAACTACGCGTCTGATCAAAAAATATGATAGAAAATAAATAGTAGGAAACTTAATTTCCTACAAAAAAGGTCGCTCAACATTTTGCCATAGCTCGCATCGTTTCCGAGATATTTGCAGATGTATCTCAAGGGAAGGGGCCTGAAGGACATATTTCTAGATATTTCTTCTTCTTGTTGTTCTTCTTCTGCACAGCTAAGCTGGAAGTGGCATTTCCAGCTCGCAATAGTGCAGAGTTATCTCAAAGAAAGGGGCCGCGGTGTTTTTGTATCTCTATTATGTTGGTGCGGCTTCGGAACTTTTAAATATCTTGATATATCTCGAAAACTACGCGTCTGATCAAAAAATATGATTGAAAATAAATAGTAGGAAACTTAATTTCCTACAAAAAAGGTCTCTCAACATTTTGCCATAGCTCGCATCGTTTCCGAGATATTTGCAGATATAGCTCAAGGGAAGGGGCCTGACAGACATATTTCGAGATATTTCTTCTTCTTGTTGTTCTTCTTCTGCACAGCTAAACTGGAAGTGGCATTTCCAGCTCGCAATAGTGCAGAGTTATCTCAAAGAGAGGATCCACGGTGTTTCTGTATCTTTATTATGTTGGTGCGGCTTCGGAACTTTTAAATATCTCGATATATCTCGAAAACTAGGCATCTGACCAAAAAATATCATAGAACATAAATAGTAGGAAACTTAATTTCCTACAAAAAAGGTCTCTCAACATTTTGCCATAGCTCGCATCGTTTCCGAGATAATTGCAGATGTAGCTCAAGTGAAGGGGCCTGACGGACATATTCCGAGATATTTCTTGTTCTTGTTGTGCTTCTTCTGCATAGCTAAGCTGGAAGTGGCATTTGCTGCTCGCAATAGTGCAGAGTTATATCACGGAAAGGGGCCGCGGTGTTTCTGTATCTCTATTATGTTGGTGCGGCTTCGGAACTTTTAAATATCATGATTCATCCCGAAAAGTACGCATCTGATCAAAAAATATCATAGAACATAAATAGTAGGAAACTTAATTTCCTAGAAAAAAGGTCGCTTAACATTTTGCCATAGCTCGCATCGTTTCCGAGATATTTGCAGATGTATCTCAAGGGAAGGGGCCTGAAGGACATATTTCGAGATATTTCTTCTTCTTGTTGTTCTTCTTCTGCACAGCTAAGCTGGAAGTGGCATTTGCAGCTCGCAATAGTGCAGAGTTATCTCAAGGAATGGGGCCACGGTGTTTCTGTAACTCTATTATGTTGGTGCGGCTTCGGAACTTTTAAATATCTTGATATATCTCGAAAACTACGCATCTGATCGAAAAATATCATAGAACATAAATAGTAGGAAACTTAATTTTCTACAAAAAAGGTCTCTCAACATTTTGCCACAGCTCGCATCGTTTCCGAGATATTTGCAGATTTAGCTCAAAGGAAGGGGCCTGACGGACATATTTGGAGATATTTCTTCTTCTTGTTGTTCTTCTTCTGCACAGCTAAGCTGGAAGTGGCATTTGCAGCTCGGAATAGTGCAGAGTTATTTCAAAGAAAGAGGCCACGGTGTTTCTGTATCTTTATTATGTTGGTGCGGCTTCGGAACTTTTAAATATCTTGATATATCTCGAGAACTACGCCTCTGATCAAAAAATATGATAGAACATAAAAAGTTGGAAACTTAATTCTCTACAAAAAAGGTCTCTTAACATTTTACCATAGCTCGCTTCGTTTCCGAGATATTTGCAGATTTATCTCAAGGGAAGGGGCCTGACGGACATATTTCGAGTTATTTCTTCTTCTTGTCGTTCCTCTTCAGCAAGGCTAAGCTGGAAGTGGCATTTCCAGCCCGCAATAGTGCAGAGTTATCTCAAAGAAAGGATCCACGGTGTTTCTGTATCTTTATTATGTTGGTGCCGCTTCGGAACTTTTAAATATCTTGATATATCTCGAGAACTAAGCGTCTGATCAAAAAACATCATAGAACAGGAATAGTAGGAAACTTAATTCTCTACAAAAAAGGTGTCTTAACATTTTGCCATAGCTCGCATCGTTTCCGAGATATTTGCAGATTTAGCTCAAAGGAAGGGGCCTGACGGACATATTTCGAGATATTTCTTCTTCTTGTTGTTCTTCTTCTGCACAGCTAAACTGGAAGTGGCATTTCCAGCTCGCAATAGTGCAGAGTTATCTCAAAGAAAGGGGCCACGGTGTTTCTGTATCTTTATTATGTTGGTGCGGCTTCGGAACTTTTAAATATCTTGATATATCTCGAAAACTAAGCGTCTGATCAAAAAACATCATAGAACAGGAATAGTAGGAAACTTAATTGTCTACAAAAAAGGTGTGTTAACATTTTGGCATAGCTCGCATCGTTTCCGAGATATTTGCAGATATAGCTCAAGGGAAGGGGCCTGACGGACATATTTCGAGATACTTCTTCTTCTTGTTGTTCTTCTTCTGCACAGCTAAGCTGGAAGTGGTATTTGCAGCTCGCAATAGTGCAGAGTTATCTCAAGGAATGGGGCCACGGTGTTTCTGTAACTCTATTATGTTGGTGCGGCTTCGGAACTTTTAAATATCTTGATATATCTCGAAAACTACGCATCTGATCGAAAAATATCATACAATATAAATAGTAGGAAACTTAATTTTCTACAAAAAAGGTCTCTCAACATTTTGCCACAGCTCGCATCGTTTCCGAGATATTTGCAGATTTAGCTCAAAGGAAGGGGCCTGACGGACATATTTGGAGATATTTCTTCTTCTTGTTGTTCTTCTTCTGCACAGCTAAGCTGGAAGTGGCATTTGCAGCTCGGAATAGTGCAGAGTTATCTCAAAGAAAGGGGCCTCGGTGTTTCTGTATCTCTATTATGTTGGTGCGGCTTCGGAACTTTTAAATATCTCGATATATCTCGAAAACTACGCATCTGACCAAAAAATATCATAGAACATAAAAACTAGGAAACTCAATTTCCTACAAAAAAGGTCTCTCAACATTTTGCCATAGCTCGCATCGTTTCCGAGATATTTGCAGATGTAGCTCAAGTGAAGGGGCCTGATGGACATATTCCGAGATATTTCTTGTTCTTGCTATGCTCCTTATGCACAGCTGAGCTGGAAGTGGCATTTACAGCTCGCAATAGTGCAGAGTTATCTCACAGAAAGGGGCCACGGTGTTTCTGTATCTCTATTATGTTGGTGCGGCTTCGGAACTTTTAAATATCTTGATATATCTCGAGAACTACGCATCTGATCAAAAAATATCATAGAACGTAGAAAATAGGAAACTTAATTCTCTGCAAAAAAGGTCTTTTAACATTTTGCCATAGCTTGCATCGTTTGCGAGATATTTGCAGATTTATCTCAAGGGAAGGGGCCTGACGGACATATTTCGAGATATTTCTTCTTCTTGTTGTTCTTCTTCTGCACAGCTAAGCTGGAAGTGGCATTTGCAGCTCGGAATAGTGCAGAGTTATT
This sequence comes from Osmia lignaria lignaria, assembly GCF_051020975.1. Taxonomy (NCBI): domain Eukaryota; kingdom Metazoa; phylum Arthropoda; class Insecta; order Hymenoptera; family Megachilidae; genus Osmia; species Osmia lignaria. The sequence goes on along the minus strand of NW_027478169.1, from coordinate 1,957,716 downwards.
TCAAAGAAAGAGGCCACGGTGTTTATGTATCTTTATTATGTTGGTGCGGCTTCGGAACTTAAATATCTTGATATAGCTCGAGAACTACGCATCTGATCAAAAAATATCATAGAACATAAAAAGTAGGAAACTTAATTCTGTACAAAAAAGGTCTCCTAACATTTTGCCATAGCTCGCTTGGTTTCCGAGATATTTGCAGATTTATCTCAAGGGAAGGGGCCTGACGGACATATTTCGAGATATTTCTTCTTCTGCACAGCTAAGCTGGAAGTGGCATTTGCAGCTCGCAATAGTGCAGAGTTATCTCACAGAAAGGGGCCACGGTGTTTCTGTATCTCTATTATGTTGGTGCGGCTTCGGAACTTTTAAATATCTTGATATATCTCGAGAACTACGCATCTGATTAAAAAATATCATAGAACGTAGAAAATAGGAAACTTAATTCTCTACAAAAAAGGTCTCTTAAGATTTTGCCATAGCTCGCATCATTTCCGAGATATTTGCAGATGTATCTCAAGGGAAGGGGCCTGAAGGACATATTTCGAGATATTTCTTCTTCTTGTTGTTCTTCTTCTGCACAGCTAAGCTGGAAGTGGCATTTGCAGCTCGGAATAGTGCAGAGTTATTTCAAAGAAAGAGGCCACGGTGTTTATGTATCTTTATTATGTTGGTGCGGCTTCGGAACTTTTAAATATCTTGATATAGCTCGAGAACTACGCATCTGATCAAAAAATATCATAGAACATAAAAAGTAGGAAACTTAATTCTGTACAAAAAAGGTCTCCTAACATTTTGCCATAGCTCGCTTGGTTTCCGAGATATTTGCAGATTTATCTCAAGGGAAGGGGCCTGACGGACATATTTCGAGATATTTCTTCTTCTGCACAGCTAAGCTGGAAGTGGCATTTGCAGCTCGCAATAGTGCAGAGTTATCTCAAAGAAAGGGGCCGCGGTGTTTTTGTATCTCTATTATGTTGGTGCGGCTTCGGAACTTTTAAATATCTTGATATATCTCGAAAACTACGCGTCTGATCAAAAAATATGATAGAAAATAAATAGTAGGAAACTTAATTTCCTACAAAAAAGGTCGCTCAACATTTTGCCATAGCTCGCATCGTTTCCGAGATATTTGCAGATGTATCTCAAGGGAAGGGGCCTGAAGGACATATTTCGAGATATTTCTTCTTCTTGTTGTTCTTCTTCTGCACAGCTAAGCTGGAAGTGGCATTTCCAGCTCGCAATAGTGCAGAGTTATCTCAAAGAAAGGGGCCGCGGTGTTTTTGTATCTCTATTATGTTGGTGCGGCTTCGGAACTTTTAAATATCTTGATATATCTCGAAAACTACGCGTCTGATCAAAAAATATGATTGAAAATAAATAGTAGGAAACTTAATTTCCTACAAAAAAGGTCTCTCAACATTTTGCCATAGCTCGCATCGTTTCCGAGATATTTGCAGATATAGCTCAAGGGAAGGGGCCTGACAGACATATTTCGAGATATTTCTTCTTCTTGTTGTTCTTCTTCTGCACAGCTAAACTGGAAGTGGCATTTCCAGCTCGCAATAGTGCAGAGTTATCTCAAAGAGAGGATCCACGGTGTTTCTGTATCTTTATTATGTTGGTGCGGCTTCGGAACTTTTAAATATCTCGATATATCTCGAAAACTAGGCATCTGACCAAAAAATATCATAGAACATAAATAGTAGGAAACTTAATTTCCTACAAAAAAGGTCTCTCAACATTTTGCCATAGCTCGCATCGTTTCCGAGATAATTGCAGATGTAGCTCAAGTGAAGGGGCCTGACGGACATATTCCGAGATATTTCTTGTTCTTGTTGTGCTTCTTCTGCATAGCTAAGCTGGAAGTGGCATTTGCTGCTCGCAATAGTGCAGAGTTATATCACGGAAAGGGGCCGCGGTGTTTCTGTATCTCTATTATGTTGGTGCGGCTTCGGAACTTTTAAATATCATGATTCATCCCGAAAAGTACGCATCTGATCAAAAAATATCATAGAACATAAATAGTAGGAAACTTAATTTCCTACAAAAAAGGTCTCTCAACATTTTGCCATAGCTCGCATCGTTTCCGAGATATTTGCAGATATAGCTCAAGGGAAGGGGCCTGACAGACATATTTCGAGATATTTCTTCTTCTTGTTGTTCTTCTTCTGCACAGCTAAGCTGGAAGTGGCATTTGCAGCTCGGAATAATGCAGAGTTATTTCAAATAAAGTGGCCACGGTGTTTATGTATCTTTATTATGTTGGTGCGGCTTCGGAACTTTTAAATATCTCGATATATCACGAAAACTACGCATCTGACCAAAAAATATCATAGAACATAAATAATAGCAAACTTAATTTCCTTCAAAAAAGGTCTCTCAACATTTTACCATAGCTCGCATCGTTTGCGAGATATTTGCAGATTTATCTCAAGGGAAGGGGCCTGACGGACATATTCCGAGATATTTCTTGTTCTTGCTATGCTTCTTCTGCACAGCTAAGCTGGAAGTGGCATTTACAGCTCGCAATAGTGCAGAGTTATCTCAAAGAAAGGGGCCACGGTGTTTCTGTATCTCTATTATGTTGGTGCGGCTTCGGAACATTTAAATATCTTGATATATCTCGAAAACTACGCGTCTGATCAAAAAATATCATAGAACATAAATAGTAGGAAACTTAATTTCCTACAAAAAAGGTCTCTCAACATTTTGCCACAGCTCGCATCGTTTCCGAGATATTTGCAGATTTAGCTCAAAGGAAGGGGCCTGACGGACATATTCCGAGATATTTCTTGTTCTTGTTGTGCTTCTCTTGCACAGCTAAGCTGGAACTGGCATTTGCTGCTCGCAATAGTGCAGAGTTATCTCACAGAAAGGGGCCACGGTGATTCTGTATCTCTATTATGTTGGTGCGGCTTCGGAACTTTTAAATATCTTGATATATCTCGAGAACTACGCATCTGATCAAAAAATATCATAGAACATAAAAAGTAGCAAACTTAATTCTGTACAAAAAAGGTCTCCTAACATTTTGCCATAGCTCGCTTGGCTTCCGAGATATTTGCAGATTTATCTCAAGGGAAGGGGCCTGACGGACATATTTCGAGATATTTCTTCTTCTGCACAGCTAAGCTGGAAGTGGCATTTGCAGCTCGCAATAGTGCAGAGTTATCTCAAAGAAAGGGGCCCTGGTGTTTTTGTATCTCTATTATGTTGGTGCGGCTTCGGAACTTTTAAATATCTTGATATATCTCGAAAACTACGCGCCTGATCAAAAAATATGATTGAAAATAAATAGTAGGAAACTTAATTTCCTACAAAAAAGGTCTCTCAACATTTTGCCATAGCTCGCATCGTTTCCGAGATATTTGCAGATATAGCTCAAGGGAAGGGGCCTGACAGACATATTTCGAGATATTTCTTCTTCTTGTTGTTCTTCTTCTGCACAGCTAAACTGGAAGTGGCATTTCCAGCTCGCAATAGTGCAGAGTTATCTCAAAGAAAGGGGTCACGGTGTTTCTATATCTCTATTATGTTGGTACGGCTTCGGAACTTTTAAATATCTTGATATATGTTGAGAACTACGCATCTGATCAAAAAATATCATAGAACATAAATAGTAGGAAACTTAATTTCCTACAAAAAAGGTTTCTCAACATTTTGCCATAGCTCGCATCGTTTCCGAGATATTTGCAGATTTAACTCAAAGGAAGGGGCCTGACGGACATATTTCGAGATATTTCTTCTTCTTGTTGTTCCTCTTCAGCACAGCTAAGCTGGAAGTGGCATTTCCAGCCCGCAATAGTGCAGAGTTATCTCAAAGAGAGGATCCACGGTGTTTCTGTATCTTTATTATGTTGGTGCGGCTTCGGAACTTTTAAATATCTCGATATATCTCGAAAACTAGGCATCTGACCAAAAAATATCATAGAACATAAATAGTAGGAAACTTAATTTCCTACAAAAAAGGTCTCTCAACATTTTGCCATAGCTCGCATCGTTTCCGAGATAATTGCAGATGTAGCTCAAGTGAAGGGGCCTGACGGACATATTCCGAGATATTTCTTGTTCTTGTTGTGCTTCTTCTGCATAGCTAAGCTGGAAGTGGCATTTGCTGCTCGCAATAGTGCAGAGTTATATCACGGAAAGGGGCCGCGGTGTTTCTGTATCTCTATTATGTTGGTGCGGCTTCGGAACTTTTAAATATCATGATTCATCCCGAAAAGTACGTATCTGATCAAAAAATATCATAGAACATAAATAGTAGGAAACTTAATTTCCTACAAAAAAGGTCTCTTAACATTTTACCATAGCTCGCATCGTTTCCAAGATATTTGCAGATTTAATTCAAGGGATGGGGCCTGACGGACATATTCCGAGATATTTCTTGTTCTTGTTGTGCTCCTTCTGCACAGCTTAGCTGGAAGTGGCATTTGCAGCTCGCAATAGTGCAGAGTTATCTCAAAGAAAGGGGCCACGGTGTTTCTGTATCTCTATTATGTTGGTGCGGCTTCGGAACTTTTAAATGTCTTGATATATCTCGAAAACTACGCATCTGATCAAAAAATATCATAGAACATAAAAAGTAGGAAACTTAATTCTCTACAAAAAAGGTCTCTTATTATTTTGCCATCGCTGGCATTGTTTCCCAGATATTTGCAGATTTAGCTCAAGAGAAGGGGCCTGACGGACATATTTCGAGATATTTCTTCCTCTTGTTGTTCCTCTTCAGCACAGCTAAGCTGGAAGTGGCATTTCCAGCCCGCAATAGTGCAGAGTTATTTCAAAGAAAGTGGCCACGGTGTTTATGTATCTTTATTATGTTGGTGCGGCTTCGGAACTTTTAAATATCTCGATATATCTCGAAAACTACGCATCTAACCAAAAAATATCATGGAACATAAATAGTAGGAAACTTAATTTCCTACAAAAAAGGTCTCTTATCATTTTGCCATAGCTGGCATTCTTTCCGAGATATTTGCAGATTTATCTCAAGGGAAGGGGCCTGACGGACATATTTCGAGATATTTCTTCTTCTGGTTGTTCTTCTTCTGCACAGCTAAGCTGGAAGTGGCATTTGCAGCTCGGAATAGTGCAGAGTTATTTCAATGAAAGAGGCCACGGTGTTTATGTATCTCTATTATGTTGGTGCGGCTTCGGAACTTTTAAATATCTTGATATAGCTCGAGAACTACGCATCTGATCAAAAAATATCATAGAACATAAAAAGTAGCAAACTTAATTCTGTACAAAAAAGGTCTCCTAACATTTTGCCATAGCTCGCTTGGCTTCCGAGATATTTGCAGATTTATCTCAAGGGAAGGGGCCTGACGGACATATTTCGAGATATTTCTTCTTCTGCACAGCTAAGCTGGAAGTGGCATTTGCAGCTCGCAATAGTGCAGAGTTATCTCAAAGAAAGGGGCCGCGGTGTTTTTGTATCTCTATTATGTTGGTGCGGCTTCGGAACTTTTAAATATCTTGATATATCTCGAAAACTACGCGTCTGATCAAAAAATATGATTGAAAATAAATAGTAGGAAACTTAATTTCCTACAAAAAAGGTCTCTCAACATTTTGCCATAGCTCGCATCGTTTCCGAGATATTTGCAGATATAGCTCAAGGGAAGGGGCCTGACAGACATATTTCGAGATATTTCTTCTTCTTGTTGTTCTTCTTCTGCACAGCTAAACTGGAAGTGGCATTTCCAGCTCGCAATAGTGCAGAGTTATCTCAAAGAAAGGGGCCACGGTGTTTCTATATCTCTATTATGTTGGTACGGCTTCGGAACTTTTAAATATCTTGATATATGTTGAGAACTACGCATCTGATCAAAAAATATCATAGAACATAAATAGTAGGAAACTTAATTTCCTACAAAAAAGGTTTCTCAACATTTTGCCATAGCTCGCATCGTTTCCGAGATATTTGCAGATTTAACTCAAAGGAAGGGGCCTGACGGACATATTTCGAGATATTTCTTCTTCTTGTTGTTCCTCTTCAGCACAGCTAAGCTGGAAGTGGCATTTCCAGCCCGCAATAGTGCAGAGTTATCTCAAAGAGAGGATCCACGGTGTTTCTGTATCTTTACTATGTTGGTGCGGCTTCGGAACTTTTAAATATCTCGATATATCTCGAAAACTAGGCATCTGACCAAAAAATATCATAGAACATAAATAGTAGGAAACTTAATTTCCTACAAAAAAGGTCTCCCAACATTTTGCCATAGCTCGCATCGTTTCCGAGATAATTGCAGATGTAGCTCAAGTGAAGGGGCCTGACGGACATATTCCGAGATATTTCTTGTTCTTGTTGTGCTTCTTCTGCATAGCTAAGCTGGAAGTGGCATTTGCTGCTCGCAATAGTGCAGAGTTATATCACGGAAAGGGGCCGCGGTGTTTCTGTATCTCTATTATGTTGGTGCGGCTTCGGAACTTTTAAATATCATGATTCATCCCGAAAAGTACGCATCTGATCAAAAAATATCATAGAAGATAAATAGTAGGAAACTTAATTTCCTACAAAAAAGGTCTCTTAACATTTTACCATAGCTCGCATCGTTTCCAAGATATTTGCAGATTTAATTCAAGGGATGGGGCCTGACGGACATATTCCGAGATATTTCTTGTTCTTGTTGTGCTCCTTCTGCACAGCTTAGCTGGAAGTGGCATTTGCAGCTCGCAATAGTGCAGAGTTATCTCAAAGAAAGGGGCCACGGTGTTTCTGTATCTCTATTATGTTGGTGCGGCTTCGGAACTTTTAAATGTCTTGATATATCTCGAAAACTACGCATCTGATCAAAAAATATCATAGAACATAAAAAGTAGGAAACTTAATTCTCTACAAAAAAGGTCTCTTATTATTTTGCCATCGCTGGCATTGTTTCCCAGATATTTGCAGATTTAGCTCAAGAGAAGGGGCCTGACGGACATATTTCGAGATATTTCTTCCTCTTGTTGTTCCTCTTCAGCACAGCTAAGCTGGAAGTGGCATTTCCAGCCCGCAATAGTGCAGAGTTATTTCAAAGAAAGTGGCCACGGTGTTTATGTATCTTTATTATGTTGGTGCGGCTTCGGAACTTTTAAATATCTCGATATATCTCGAAAACTACGCATCTAACCAAAAAATATCATAGAACATAAATAGTAGGAAACTTAATTTCCTACAAAAAAGGTCTCTTAACATTTTACCATAGCTCGCATCGTTTCCAAGATATTTGCAGATTTAATTCAAGGGATGGGGCCTGACGGACATATTCCGAGATATTTCTTGTTCTTGTTGTGCTCCTTCTGCACAGCTTAGCTGGAAGTGGCATTTGCAGCTCGCAATAGTGCAGAGTTATCTCAAAGAAAGGGGCCACGGTGTTTCTGTATCTCTATTATGTTGGTGCGGCTTCGGAACTTTTAAATGTCTTGATATATCTCGAAAACTACGCATCTGATCAAAAAATATCATAGAACATAAAAAGTAGGAAACTTAATTCTCTACAAAAAAGGTCTCTTATTATTTTGCCATCGCTGGCATTGTTTCCCAGATATTTGCAGATTTAGCTCAAGAGAAGGGGCCTGACGGACATATTTCGAGATATTTCTTCCTCTTGTTGTTCCTCTTCAGCACAGCTAAGCTGGAAGTGGCATTTCCAGCCCGCAATAGTGCAGAGTTATTTCAAAGAAAGTGGCCACGGTGTTTATGTATCTTTATTATGTTGGTGCGGCTTCGGAACTTTTAAATATCTCGATATATCTCGAAAACTACGCATCTAACCAAAAAATATCATGGAACATAAATAGTAGGAAACTTAATTTCCTACAGAAAAGGTCTCTTATCATTTTGCCATAGCTGGCATTCTTTCCGAGATATTTGCAGATTTATCTCAAGGGAAGGGGCCTGACGGACATATTTCGAGATATTTCTTCTTCTGGTTGTTCTTCTTCTGCACAGCTAAGCTGGAAGTGGCATTTGCAGCTCGGAATAGTGCAGAGTTATTTCAATGAAAGAGGCCACGGTGTTTATGTATCTCTATTATGTTGGTGCGGCTTCGGAACTTTTAAATATCATGATTCATCCCGAAAAGTACGCATCTGATCAAAAAATATCATAGAAGATAAATAGTAGGAAACTTAATTTCCTACAAAAAAGGTCTCTTAACATTTTACCATAGCTCGCATCGTTTCCAAGATATTTGCAGATTTAATTCAAGGGATGGGGCCTGACGGACATATTCCGAGATATCTCTTGTTCTTGTTGTGCTCCTTCTGCACAGCTTAGCTGGAAGTGGCATTTGCAGCTCGCAATAGTGCAGAGTTATCTCAAAGAAATGGGCCACGGTGTTTCTGTATCTCTATTATGTTGGTGCGGCTTCGGAACTTTTAAATGTCTTGATATATCTCGAAAACTACGCATCTGATCAAAAAATATCATAGAACATAAAAAGTAGGAAACTTAATTCTCTACAAAAAAGGTCTCTTATTATTTTGCCATCGCTGGCATTGTTTCCCAGATATTTGCAGATTTAGCTCAAGAGAAGGGGCCTGACGGACATATTTCGAGATATTTCTTCCTCTTGTTGTTCCTCTTCAGCACAGCTAAGCTGGAAGTGGCATTTCCAGCCCGCAATAGTGCAGAGTTATTTCAAAGAAAGTGGCCACGGTGTTTATGTATCTTTATTATGTTGGTGCGGCTTCGGAACTTTTAAATATCTCGATATATCTCGAAAACTACGCATCTAACCAAAAAATATCATGGAACATAAATAGTAGGAAACTTAATTTCCTACAAAAAAGGTCTCTTATCATTTTGCCATAGCTGGCATTCTTTCCGAGATATTTGCAGATTTATCTCAAGGGAAGGGGCCTGACGGACATATTTCGAGATATTTCTTCCTCTTGTTGTTGCTCTTCAGCACAGCTAAGCTGGAAGTGGCATTTCCAGCCCGCCATAGAGCAGAGTTATCTCAAAGAAAGCATCCACGGTGTTTCTGTATCTATATTATGTTGGTGCGGCTTCGGAACTTTTAAATGTCTTGATATATCTCGAAAACTACGCATCTGACCAAAAAACATCATAGAACATGAATAGTAGGAAACTTAATTCTCTACAAAAAAGGTCTCTTATCATTTTGCCATAGCTGGCATTGTTTCCGAGATATTTGCAGATATAGCTCAAGGGAAGGGGCCTGACAGATATATTTCGAGATATTTCTTCTTCTTGTTGTTCCTCTTCTGCACAGCTAAGCTGGAAGTGGCACTTGCAGCTCGGAATAGTGCAGAGTTATTTCAAAGAAAGTGGCCACGGTGTTTATGTATCTCTATTCTGTTGGTGCGGCTTCGGAACTTTTAAATATCTTGATATATCTCGAGAACTACGCATCTGATCAAAAAATATCATAGAACATAAAAAGTAGGAAACTTAATTCTCTACAAAAAAGGTCTCTCAACATTTTGCCATAGCTCGCATCGTTTCCGAGATATTTGCAGATATAGCTCAAGGGAAGGGGCCTGACAGACATATTTCGAGATATTTCTTCTTCTTGTTGTTCTTCTTCTGCACAGCTAAACTGGAAGTGGCATTTGCAGCTCGGAATAGTGCAGAGGTATCTCAAAGAAAGGATCCACGGTGTTTCTGTATCTTTATTATGTTGGTGCGGCTTCGGAACTTTTAAATATCTCGATATATCACGAAAACTACGCATCTGACCAAAAAATATCATTGAACATAAATAGTAGCAAACTTAATTTCCTACAAAAAAGGTCTCTCAATATTTTACCATAGCTCGCATCGTTTCCGAGATATTTGCAGATATAGCTCAAGGGAAGGGGCCTGACAGACATATTTTGAGATATTTCTTCTTCTTGTTGTTCTTCTTCTGCACAGCTAAGCTGGAAGTGGCATTTGCAGCTCGGAATAATGCAGAGTTATTTCAAATAAAGTGGCCACGGTGTTTATGTATCTTTATTATGTTGGTGCGGCTTCGGAACATTTAAATATCTCGATATATCTCGAAAAATACGCATCTGACCAAAAAATATCATACAACATAAATAGTAGGAAACGTAATTTCCTACAAAAAAGGTCTCTCAACATTTTGGCATAGCTCTCATCGTTTCCGAGATATTTGCAGATTTATCTCAAAGGAAGGGGCCTAACGGACATATTTCGAGATATTTCATCTTCTTGTTGTTCCTCTTCAGCACAGCTAAGCTGGAAGTGGCATTTCCAGCCCGCAATAGTGCAGAGTTATCTCTAAGAAAGGATCCACGGTGTTTCTGTATCTCTATTATGCTGGTGAGGCTTCGGAACTTTTAGATATCTTGATATATCTGGAAAACTACGCTTCTGATCAAAAAATATCATAGAACATAAATAGTAGGAAACTTACTAATTTCCTACAAAAAAGCTCTCTCAACATTTTGCCAGAGCTCGCATCGTTTCCGAGATATTTGCAGATTTAACTCAAGGGAAGGGGCCTGACGGACATATTTCGAGATATTTCTTCTTCTTGTTGTTCCTCTTCAGCACAGCTAAGCTGGAAGTGGCATTTGCAGCTCGCAATAGTGCAGAGTTATCTCAAAGAAAGGGGACACGGTGTTTCTGTATCTCTATTATGTTGGTGCGGCTTCGGAACTTTTAAATATCTTGATATATCTCGAAAACTACGCATCTGATCAAAAAACATCATAGAACATGAATAGTAGGAAACTTAAGTCTCTACAAAAAAGGTCTCTTAACATTTTGCCATAGCTCGCATCGTTTCCGAGATATTTGCAGATATAGGTGAAGGGCAGGGGCCTGACGGACATATTTCGAGATATTTCTTCTTCTTGTTGTTCTTCTTCTGCACAGCTAAACTGGAAGTGGCATTTCCAGCTCGCAATAGTGCAGAGTTATCTCAAAGAAAGGATCCACGGTGTTTCCGTATCTTTATTATGTTGGTGCGGCTTCGGAACTTTTAAATATCTCGATATATCACGAAAACTACGCATCTGACCAAAAAATATCATTGAACATAAATAGTAGCAAACTTAATTTCCTACAAAAAAGGTCTCTCAACATTTTACCATAGCTCGCATCGTTTCCGAGATATTTGCAGATTTAACTCAAGGGAAGGGGCCTGACGGACATATTCCGAGATATTTCTTGTTCTTGTTGTGCTTCTTCTGCACAGCTAAGCTGGAAGTGGCATTTGCAGCTCGGAATAGTGCAGAGGTATTTCAAAGAAAGAGGCCACGGTGTTTATGTATCTTTATTATATTGGTGCGGCTTCGGAACTTTTGTATTATCTCGATATATCTCGAAAACTACGCATCCGATCAAAAAATATCATACAACATAAATTGTAGGAAAATTAATTCTCTATAAAAAAGGTCTCTTAACATTTTGCCATAGCTCGCATCGTTTCCGAGATATTTGCAGATATAGCTCAAGGGAAGGGGCCTGACAGACATATTTCGAGATATTTCTTCTTCTTGTTGTTCTTCTTCTGCACAGCTAAGCTGGAAGTGGCATTTGCAGCTCGGAATAATGCAGAGTTATTTCAAATAAAGTGGCCACGGTGTTTATGTATCTTTATTATGTTGGTGCGGCTTCGGAACATTTAAATATCTCGATATATCTCGAAAAATACGCATCTGACCAAAAAATATCATACAACATAAATAGTAGGAAACGTAATTTCCTACAAAAAAGGTCTCTCAACATTTTGGCATAGCTCGCATCGTTTCCGAGATATTTGCAGATTTATCTCAAAGGAAGGGGCCTAACGGACATATTTCGAGATATTTCATCTTCTTGTTGTTCCTCTTCAGCACAGCTAAGCTGGAAGTGGCATTTCCAGCCCGCAATAGTGCAGAGTTATCTCAAAGAAAGGATCCACGGTGTTTCTGTATCTTTATTATGTTGGTGCGGCTTCGGAACTTTTAAATGTCTTGATATATCTCGAAAACTACGCATCTGATCAAAAAACATCATAGAACATGAATAGTAGGAAAATTAATTCTCTACAAAAAAGGTCTCTTAACATTTTGCCATAGCTCGCATCGTTTCCGAGTTATTTGCAGATATAGCTCAAGGGAAGGGGCTTGACAGACATATTTCGAGATATTTCTTCTTCCTGTTGTTCTTCTTCTGCACAGCTAAGCTGGAAGTGGCATTTGCAGCTCGGAATAGTGCAGAGTTATTTCAAAGAAAGTGGCCACGGTGTTTATTTATCTTTACTATGTTGGTGCGGCTTCGGAACTTTTAAGAATCTCGATATATCTCGAAAACTACGCATCTGACCAAAAAATATCATAGAACATAAATAGTAGGAAACTTAATTTCCTACAAAAAAGGTCTTTTAACATTTTGCCATAGCTCGCATCGTTTCCGAGATATTTGCAGATTTATCTCAAGGGAAGGGGCCTGACGGACATATTTCGAGATATTTCTTCTTCTTGTTGTTCTTCTTCTGCACAGCTAAGCTGGATCTCGCATTTGCCGCTCGCAGTAGTGCAGAGTTATCTCAAAGAAAGGGGCACGGTGTTTCTGTATCTTTATTATGTTGGTGCGGCTTCGGAACTTTTAAATGTCTCGATATATCTCGAAAACTTCGCATCTGATCAAAAAACATCATCGAACATAAATAGTAGGACATTTCACGTCCTACAGAAAAGGTCTCTCAACATTTTGCCATAACTCGCATCGTTTCCAAGATATTTGCAGATGTAACTCAAGGGAAGGGGCCTGACGGGCATATTTCGAGATATTTCTTCTTCTTGTTGTTCTTCTTCTGCACAGCTGCGCTGGAAGTGGCATTTGCGGCTCGGAACAGTGCGGAGTTATCTCAAAGAAAGGGGCCACGGTGTTTCTGTATCTTGATTATGTTGGTGCGGCTTCGGAACTTTTAAATATCTCGATATATCTCGAAAACTATGCATCTGATCAACAAATATCACAGAACACAAATAGTATGAAACTTAATTTCCTATAAAAAAGGTCTCTTAACATTTTGCCATAGCTCGCATCGTTTCCGAGATATTTGCAGATTTAGCTCAAGGCAAGGGGCCTGACGGACATATTTCGAGATATTTCTTCTTCTTGTTGTCCTTCTTCTGCACAGCTAAGCTGGAACTCGCATTCGCAGCTCGCAGTAGTGCAGAGTTATCTCAAAGAAAGGGGCCACGGTGTTTCTGTATCTCTATTATGTTGGTGCGGCTTCGGAACTTTTAAATATCCTGATATTTCTCGAGAACTACGCATCTGATCAAAAAATATCATAGAACATAAAAAGTAGGAAACTTAATTCTCTACAAAGAAGGTCTTTTAACATTTTGCCATAGCTCGCTTCGTTTCCGAGATATTTGCAGATTTATCCCAAGGGAAGGGGCCTGACGGACATATTTCGAGATATTTCTTCTTCTTGTTGTTCTTCTTCTGCACAACAGTTGGAAGTGGCATTTCCAGCTCACAATAGTGCAGAGTTATCTCAAGGAAAGGGGCCACGGTGTTTCTGTATCTTTATTATGTTGGTGCGGCTTCGGAACTTTTAAATATGTCGATATATCTCGAAAACTACACATCTGATCAAAAAACATCATAGAACATGAATAGTAGGAAACTTCATTTCCTACAAAAAAGATCTCTTAACATCTTGCCATAGCTGGCATTGTTTCCGAGATATTTGCAGATTTATCTCAAGGGAAGGTGCCTGACCGACATATTCCGAGATATTTCTTGTTCTTGTTGTGCTTCTTCTGCACAGCTAAGCTGGAAGTGGCATTTGCAGCTCGGAATAGTGCAGAGTTATCTCAAAGAAGGGGGCCACGGTGTTTATGTATCTTTATTATGTTGGTGCGGCTTCGGAACTTTTAAATGTCTCGATATATCTCGAAAACTTCGCATCTGATCAAAAAACATCATAGAGCATGAATAGTAGGAAACTTAATTTCCCACAAAAAAGATCTCTTAACATTTTGCCATAGCTCGCATTGTTTCCGAGATATTTGCAGATTTATCTCAAGGGAAGGTGCCTGACGGACATATTCCGAGATATTTCTTGTTCTTGTTGTGCTTCTTCTGCACAGCTAAGCTGGAAGTGGCATTTGCAGCTCGGAATAGTGCAGAGTTATCTCAAAGAAGGGGGCCACGGTGTTTATGTATCTTTATTATGTTGGTGCGGCTTCGGAACTTTTAAATATGTTGATATATCTCGAAAACTACGCATCTGACCAAAAAATATCATAGAATAATAATAGTAGAAAACACAATTCCCTACAAAAAAGGTCTCTTAACATTTTGCCATAGCTCGCATCGTTTCAGAGATATTTCCAGAATTAGCTCAAGGAAAGGGGCCTCACGGACATATTCCGAGATATTTCTTCTTCTTGTTGCTCTTCCCCTGCACAGCTGCGCTGGAAGTGGCATTTGCAGCTCGGAATAGTGCAGAGTTATTTCAAAGAAAGGGGCCACGGAGTTTCTGCGTCTTTACTATGTTGGTGCGGCTTCGGAACTTTTAAATATCCCGATATATCTCGAAAACGACGCATCTGTTCAAAAAACATCATCGAACATAAATAGTAGGACATTTCACGTCCTACAGAAAAGGTCTCTCAACATTTTGCCATAACTCGCATCGTTTCCAAGATATTTGCAGATGTAACTCAAGGGAAGGGGCCTGACGGGCATATTTCGAGATATTTCTTCTTCTTGTTGTTCTTCTTCTGCACAGCTGCGCTGGAAGTGGCATTTGCGGCTCGGAACAGTGCGGAGTTATCTCAAAGAAAGGGGCCACGGTGTTTCTGTATCTTGATTATGTTGGTGCGGCTTCGGAACTTTTAAATATCTCGATATATCTCGAAAACTATGCATCTGATCAACAAATATCACAGAACACAAATAGTATGAAACTTAATTTCCTATAAAAAAGGTCTCTTAACATTTTGCCATAGCTCGCATCGTTTCCGAGATATTTCCAGAATTATCTCAAGAGAAGGGGCCTGCCGGACATATTTCGAGATATTTCTTCTTCTTGTTGTTCTTCTTCTGCACAGCTAGGCTGGAAGTTGCATTTGCAGCTAGGTATAGTGCAGAGTTATCTCAAAGAAAGGGGCTACGGTGTTTCTGTATCTTTCTTATTTTGGTGCGGCTTCGGAACTTTTAAATATCTCGATATATCTCGGAAACTCCGCATCTGATCAAAAAATACCATAGAACATAAATTGTAGGAAACGTAACTTCCTACAAAAAAGGTCTCTTAGCATTTTACCATAGCTCGCATCGTTTCCAAGATATTTGCAGATTGAATTCAAGGGAAGGGGCCTGACGGACATATTTCGAGATATTTCTTCTCCTTGTTGTTCCTCTTCAGCTCAGCTAAGCTGGAAGTGGCATTTCCAGCCCGCAATAGTGCAGAGTTATCTCAAAGAAAGGATCCACGGTGTTTCTGTATCTGTATTATGTTGGTGCGGCTTCGGAACTTTTAAATATCTCGATATATCTCGAAAACTACGCATCTGACCAAAAAATATCATAGAACATAAATAGTAGGAAACTTAATTTCCTACAAAAAAGATATCTCAACATTTTGCCACAGCTGGCATCGTTTCCGAGATATTTGCAGATTTAGCTCAAAGGAAGGGGCCTGACGGACATATTTCGAGATATTTCTTCTTCTTGTTGTTCTTCTTCTGCACAGCTAAACTGGAAGTGGCATTTCCAGCTCGCAATAGTGCAGAGTTATCTCAAAGAAACGGGCCACGGTGTTTCTGTATCTTTAATATGTTGGTGCGGCTTCGGAACTTTTAAATATCTTGATATATCTCGAAAACTACGCATCTGACCAAAAAATATCATAGAACATAAATAGTAGGAAACTTAATTTCCTACAAAAAAGGTATCTCAACATTTTGCCACAGCTCGCATCGTTTCCGAGATATTTGCAGATTTATCTCAACGGAAGGGGCCTGACGGACATATTTCGAGATATTTCTTGTTCTTGTTGTGCTTCTTCTGCACAGCTAAGCTGGAACTGGCATTTGCTGCTCGCAATAGTGCAGAGTTATCTCACAGAAAGGGGCCACGGTGTTTCTGTATCTCTATTATGTTGGTGCGGCTTCGGAACTTTTAAATATGTTGATATATCTCGAGAACTACGCATCTGATCAAAAAATATCATAGAACATAAAAGGTAGGAAACTCAATTCTCTACAAAAAGCGTCTCTTAACATTTTGCCATAGCTCGCTTCGTTTCCGAGATATTTGTAGATTTATCTCAAGGGAAGGGGCCTGACGGACATATTTCGAGATATTTCTTCTTCTTGTTGTTCTTCTTCTGCACAGCTAAACTGGAAGTGGCATTTCCAGCTCGCAATAGTGCAGAGTTATCTCAAAGAATGGGCCACGGTGTTTCTATATCTCTATTATGTTGGTGCGGCTTCGGAACTTTTTAATATCTTGATATATCTAGAAAACTACGCATCTGATCCAAAAATATCATAGAACATAAACAGTAGGGAACTTAATTTCCTACAAAAAAGGTCTCTCAACATTTTGCCAGAGCTCGCATCGTTTCCGAGATATTTGCAGATTTAGCTCAAAGGAAGGGGCCTGACGGACATATTTCGAGATATTTCTTCTTCTTGTTGTTCTTCTTCTGCACAGCTAAACTGGAAGTGGCATTTCCAGCTCGCAATAGTGCAGAGTTATCTCAAAGAAAGGGGCCACGGTGTTTCTATATCTCTATTATGTTGGTGCGGCTTCGGAACTTTTAAATATCTCGATATATCTCGAGAACTACGCATCTGACCAATAAATATCATAGAACATAAATAGTAGGAAACTTAATTTCCTACAAAAAATGTATCTCAACATTTTGCCACAGCTCGCATCGTGTCCGAGATATTTGCAGATTTAGCTCAAAGGAAGGGGCCTGACGGACATATTTCGAGATATTTCTTCTTCTTGTTGTTCTTCTTCTGCACAGCTAAGCTGGAAGTGGCATTTGCAGCCCGGAATAGTGCAGAGTTATTTCAAAGAAAGAGGCCACGGTGTTTCTGTATCTCTATTATGTTGGTGCGGCTTCGGAACTTTTAAATATGTTGATATATCTCGAGAACTACCCATCTGATAAAAAAATATCATAGAACATAAAAGGTAGGAAACTTAATTCTCTACAAAAAGGGTCTCTTAACATTTTGCCATAGCTCGCTTCGTTTCCGAGATATTTGTAGATTTATCTCAAGGGAAGGGGCCTGACGGACATATTTCGAGATATTTCTTCTTCTTGTTGTTCCTCTTCAGCACAGCTAAGCTGGAAGTGGCATTTCCAGCCCGCAATAGTGCAGAGTTATCTCAAAGAAAGGATCCACGGTGTTTCTGTATCTCTATTATGTTGGTGCGGCTTCGGAACTTTTAAATATCTCGATATATCTCGAAAACTACGCATCTGATCAAAAAATATCATAGAACATAAATTGTAGGAAACGTAACTTCCTACAAAAAAGGTCTCTTAGCATTTTACCATAGCTCGCATCGTTTCCAAAATATTTGCAGATTGAATTCAAGGGAAGGGGCTTGACGGACATATTTCGAGATATTTCTTCTTCTTGTTGTTCCTCTTCAGCTCAGCTAAGCTGGAAGTGGCATTTCCAGCCCGCAATAGTGCAGAGTTATCTCAAAGAAAGGATCCACGGTGTTTCTGTATCTTTATTATGTTGGTGCGGCTTCGGAACTTTTAAATATCTCGATATATCTCGAAAACTACGCATCTGACCAAAAAATATCATAGACCATAAATAGTAGGAAACTTAATTTCCTACAAAAAAGGTCTCTCAACATTTTGCCATAGCTCGCATCGTTTCCGAGATATTTGCAGATGTAGCTCAAGGGAAGGGGCCTGACGAACATATTCCGAGATATTTCTTCTTCTTGTTGTTCTTCTTCTGCACAGCTATGCTGGAAGTGGCATTTGCAGCTCGCAATAGTGCAGAGTTATCTCAAAGAAAGGGGCCACGGTGTTTCTGTATCTCTATTATGTTGGTGCGGCTTCGGAACTTTTAAATATCTTGATATATCTCGAGAACTACGCATCTGATCAAAAAATATCGTAGAACATAAAAAGTAGGAAACTTAATTCTCTACAAAAACGGTGTCTTAAGATTCTGTCATAGCTCGCATCGTTTGCGAGATATTTTCAGATTTAGCTCAAGGGAAGGGGCCCGACGGACATATTCCGAGATATTTCTTGTTCTTGTTGTGCTTCTTCTGCGCAGCTAAGCTGGAACTGGCATTTGCTGCTCGCAATAGTGCAGAGTTATCTCACAGAAAGGGGCCACGGTGTTCCTGTATCTCTATTATGTTTGTGCGGCTTCGGAACTTTCAAATATCTTGATATATCTCGAGAACTACGCATCTGATCAAAAAATATCATAGAACATAAAAAGTAGGAAACTTAATTCTCTACAAAGAAGGTATCTTAACATTTTGCCGTAGCTCGCTTCGTTTCCGAGATATTAGCAGATTTATCTCAAGGGAAGGGGCCTGACGGACATATTTCGAGATATTTCTTCTTCTAGTTGTTCTTCATCTGCACAGCTAAGCTGGAAGTGGCATTTGCAGCTCGCAATAGTGCAGAGTTATCTCAAAGGAAGGGGCCACGGTGTTTCTGTATCTCTATTATGTTGGTGCGGCTTCGCAACTTTTAAATGTCTTGATATATCTCGAAAACGACGCATCTGATCAAAAAACATCATAGAACATGAATAGTAGGAAACTTAATTCTCTACAAGAAAGGTCTCTTAACATTTTGCCATAGCTCGCATCGTTTCCGAGATATTTGCAGATATACCTCAAGGGAAGGGGCCTGACGGACATATTTCGAGATATTTCTTCTTCTTGTTGTTCTTCTTCTGCACAGCTATGCTGGAAGTGGCATTTGCAGCTCGCAATAGTGCAGAGTTATCTCAAAGAAAGGGGCCACGGTGTTTCTGTATCTCTATTATGTTGGTGCGGCTTCGGAACTTTTAAATATCTTGATATATCTCGAAAACTAACCATCTGATCAAAAAACATCATAGAACATAAATAGTAGGAAACTTAATTGCCTACAAAAAAGGTCTCTCAACATTTTGCCATAGCTCGCATCGTTTCCGAGATATTTGCAGATGTAGCTCAAAGGAAGGGGCCTGACGGACATATTTCGAGATATTTCATCTTCTTGTTGTTCCTCTGCAGCACAGCTAAGCTGGAAGTGGCATTCCCAGCCCGGAATAGTGCAGGGTTATCTCAAAGAAAGGGGCCACGGTGTTTCTGTATCTCTATTATGTTGGTGCGGCTTCGGAGCTTCTAATATCTTGATATATCTCGAGAACTACGCATCTGATCAAAAAATATCATGGAACATAAAAAGTAGGAAACTTAATTCTCTACAAAAAAGGTGTCTTAAGATTTTGTCATAGCTCGCATCGTTTCCGAGATATTTGCAGATGTAGCTCAAGTGAAGGGGCCTGACGGACATATTCCGAGATATTACTCGTTCTTGTTGTGCTTCTTCTGCTCAGCTAAGCTGGAAGTGGCATTTGCAGCTCGCAATAGTGCAGAGTTATCTCAACGAAAGGGGCCACGGTGTTTCTGTATCTCTATTATGTTGATGCGGCTTCGGAGCTTTTAAATATCTTGATATATCTCGAGAACTACGCATCTGATCAAAAAATATCATGGAACATAAAAAGTAGGAAACTTAATTCTCTACAAAGAAGGTCTCCTAACATTTTGCCATAGCTCGCATTGTTTGCGAGATATTTGCAGATTTAGCTCAAGGGAAGGGGCCTGACGGACATATTCCGAGATATTTCTTGTTCTTGTTGTGCTTCTTCTGCACAGCTAAGCTGGAACTGGCATTTGCTGCTCGCAATAGTGCAGAGTTATCTCACAGAAAGGGGCCACGGTGTTTCTGTATCTCTATTATGTTGGTGCGGCTTCGGAACTGTTAAATATCTTGATATATCTCGAAAACTAACCATCTGATCAAAAAACATCATAGAACATAAATAGTAGGAAACTTAATTTCCTACAAAAAAGGTCTCTCAACATTTTGCCATAGCTCGCATCGTTTCCGAGATATTTGCAGATGTAGCTCAAAGGAAGGGGCCTGACGGACATATTTCGAGATATTTCTTGTTCTTGTTGTGCTTCTTCTGCACAGCTAAGCTGGAACTGGCATTTGCAGCTCGCAATAGTGCAGAGTTATCTCACAGAAAGGGGCCACGGTGTTTCTGTATCTCTATTATGTTGGTGCGGCTTCGTAACTTTTAAATATCATGATATATCTCGAAAACTACGCATCTGATCAAAAAATATCATAGAACATAAAAAGTAGGAAACTTAATTCTCTACAACAAAGGTCTTTTAACATTTTGCCATAGCTCGCATCGTTTGCGAGATATTTGCAGATATAGCTCAAGGGAAGGGGCCTGACGGACATATTCCGAGATATTTCTTGTTCTTGTTGTTCCTCTTCAGCACAGCTACGCTGGAAGTCGCATTTCCAGCCCGCAATAGTGCAGAGTTATCTCAAAGAAAGGGGCCACGGTGTTTCTGTATCTTTATTATGTTGGTGCGGCTTCGGAACTTTTAAATATCTCGATATATCTCGAAAACTACGCATCTGATCAAAAAACATCATAGAACATGAATAGTAGGAAACTTAATTCCCTACAAAAAAGTTCTCTCAACATTTTGCAATAGCTCGCATCGTTTCCGAGATATTTGCAGATATATCTCAAGGGAAGGGGCCTGACGGACATATTTCGAGATATTTCTTCTTCTTGTTGTTCTTCTTCTGCACAGCTAAGCTGGAAGTGGCATTTGCAGCTCGGAATAGCGCAGAGTTATTTCAAAGAAAGAGGCCACGGTGTTTATGTATCTTTAGTATGTTGGTGCGGCTTCGGTACTTTCAAATATCTCGATATATCTCGAAAACTACGCATCTGATCAAAAAATATCATAGAACATAAATTGTAGGAAACGTAACTTCCTACAAAAAAGTTCTCCTAGCATTTTACCATAGCTCGCATCGTTTCCAAGATATTTGCAGATTTAATTCAAGGGAAGGGGCCTGACGGACATATTTCGAGATATTTCTTCTTCTTGTTGTTCCTCTTCAGCTCAGCTAAGCTGGAAGTGGCATTTGCAGCTCGCAATAGTGCAGAGTTATCTCAAAGAAAGGGGCCACGGTGTTTCTGTATCTTTATTATGTTGGTGCGGCTTCGGAACTTTTAAATATCTCGATATATCTCGAAAACTACGCATCTGACCAAAAAATATCATAGAACATAAAAAGTAGGAAACTTAATTCTCTACAAAAAAGGTCTGTTAACATTTTGCCATAGCTCGCATCGTTTCCGAGATATTTGCAGATTTAGCTCAAGGGAAGGGGCCTGACGGACATATTTCGAGATATTTCGTCTTCTTGTTGTTCTTCTTCTGCACAGCTAAACTGGAAGTGGCATTTCCAGCTCGCAATAGTGCAGAGTTATCTCAAAGAAAGGGGCCACGGTGTTTCCGTATCTTTATTATGTTGGTGCGGCTTCGGAACTTTTAAATATCTCGATATATCTCGAAAACTACGCATCTGATCAGAAAACATCATAGAACATGAATAGTAGGAAACTTAATTTCCTACAAAAAAGGTCTCTTAACATTTTGCCATAGCTCGCATCGTTTCCGAGATATTTGCAGATATATCTCAAGGGACGGGGCCTGACGGACATATTCCGAGATATTTCTTGTTCTTGTTGTTCCTCTTCAGCACAGCTACGCTGGAAGTCGCATTTCCAGCCCGCAATAGTGCAGAGTTATCTCAAAGAAAGGATCCACGGTGTTTCTGTGTCTTTATTATGTTGGTGCGGCTTCGGAACTTTTAAATATCTCGATATATCTCGAAAACTACGCATCTGATCAAAAAATATCATAGAACATAAAAAGTAGGAAACTTAATTCTCTACAAAGAAGGTCTCCGAACATTTTGCCATAGCTCGCATCGTTTCCGAGATATTTGCAGATATATCTCAAGGGAAGGGGCCTGACGGACATATTTCGAGATATTTCTTCTTCTTGTTGTTCTTCTTCTGCACAGCTAAGCTGGAAGTGGCATTTGCAGCTCGCAATAGTGCAGAGCTATCTCGCAGAAAGGGGCCACGTTATTTCTGTATCTCTATTATGTTGGTGCGGCTTCGGAACTTTTAAATATGTCGATATATCTCGAAAACTACACATCTGATCAAAAAACATCATAGAACATGAATAGTAGGAAACTTCATTTCCTACAAAAAAGATCTCTTAACATCTTGCCATAGCTGGCATTGTTTCCGAGATATTTGCAGATTTATCTCAAGGGAAGGTGCCTGACGGACATATTCCGAGATATTTCTTGTTCTTGTTGTGCTTCTTCTGCACAGCTAAGCTGGAAGTGGCATTTGCAGCTCGGAATAGTGCAGAGTTATCTCAAAGAAGGGGGCCACGGTGTTTATGTATCTTTATTATGTTGGTGCGGCTTCGGAACTTTTAAATGTCTCGATATATCTCGAAAACTTCGCATCTGATCAAAAAACATCATAGAACATGAATAGTAGGAAACTTAATTTCCCACAAAAAAGATCTCTTAACATTTTGCCATAGCTCGCATTGTTTCCGAGATATTTGCAGATTTATCTCAAGGGAAGGTGCCTGACGGACATATTCCGAGATATTTCTTGTTCTTGTTGTGCTTCTTCTGCACAGCTAAGCTGGAAGTGGCATTTGCAGCTCGGAATAGTGCAGAGTTATCTCAAAGAAGGGGGCCACGGTGTTTATGTATCTTTATTATGTTGGTGCGGCTTCGGAACTTTTAAATATCTCGATATATCTCGAAAACTACGCATCTGATCAAAAAATATCATAGAATATAAATTGTCGGAAACTTAATTCTCTCCAAAAAAGGTCTCTTAACATTTTGCCATAGCTCGCATCGTTTCCGAGATATTTGTAGATGTACCTCAAGGGAAGGGGCCTGACGGACATATTTCGAGATATTTCTTGTTCTTGTTGTGCTTCTTCTGCACAGCTAAGCTGGAACTGGCATTTGCTGCTCGCAATAGTGCAGAGTTATCTCACAGAAAGGGGCCACGGTGTTTCTGTATCTCTATTATGTTGGTGCGGCTTCGGAACTTTTAAATATGTTGATATATCTCGAAAACTACGCATCTGACCAAAAAATATCATAGAATAATAATAGTAGAAAACACAATTCCCTACAAAAAAGGTCTCTTAACATTTTGCCATAGCTCGCATCGTTTCAGAGATATTTCCAGAATTAGCTCAAGGAAAGGGGCCTCACGGACATATTCCGAGATATTTCTTCTTCTTGTTGCTCTTCCCCTGCACAGCTGCGCTGGAAGTGGCATTTGCAGCTCGGAATAGTGCAGAGTTATTTCAAAGAAAGGGGCCACGGAGTTTCTGCGTCTTTACTATGTTGGTGCGGCTTCGGAACTTTTAAATATCCCGATATATCTCGAAAACGACGCATCTGTTCAAAAAACATCATCGAACATAAATAGTAGGACATTTCACGTCCTACAGAAAAGGTCTCTCAACATTTTGCCATAACTCGCATCGTTTCCAAGATATTTGCAGATGTAACTCAAGGGAAGGGGCCTGACGGGCATATTTCGAGATATTTCTTCTTCTTGTTGTTCTTCTTCTGCACAGCTGCGCTGGAAGTGGCATTTGCGGCTCGGAACAGTGCGGAGTTATCTCAAAGAAAGGGGCCACGGTGTTTCTGTATCTTGATTATGTTGGTGCGGCTTCGGAACTTTTAAATATCTCGATATATCTCGAAAACTATGCATCTGATCAACAAATATCACAGAACACAAATAGTATGAAACTTAATTTCCTATAAAAAAGGTCTCTTAACATTTTGCCATAGCTCGCATCGTTTCCGAGATATTTGCAGATTTAGCTCAAGGCAAGGGGCCTGACGGACATATTTCGAGATATTTCTTCTTCTTGTTGTCCTTCTTCTGCACAGCTAAGCTGGAACTCGCATTCGCAGCTCGCAGTAGTGCAGAGTTATCTCAAAGAAAGGGGCCACGGTGTTTCTGTATCTCTATTATGTTGGTGCGGCTTCGGAACTTTTAAATATCCTGATATTTCTCGAGAACTACGCATCTGATCAAAAAATATCATAGAACATAAAAAGTAGGAAACTTAATTCTCTACAAAGAAGGTCTTTTAACATTTTGCCATAGCTCGCTTCGTTTCCGAGATATTTGCAGATTTATCCCAAGGGAAGGGGCCTGACGGACATATTTCGAGATATTTCTTCTTCTTGTTGTTCTTCTTCTGCACAGCTAAGTTGGAAGTGGCATTTCCAGCTCACAATAGTGCAGAGTTATCTCAAAGAAAGGGGCCACGGTGTTTCTGTATCTTTATTATGTTGGTGCGGCTTCGGAACTTTTAAATATGTCGATATATCTCGAAAACTACACATCTGATCAAAAAATATCATAGAACATGAATAGTAGGAAACTTGGTTTCCTACAAAAAAGGTCTCTTAACATTTTGCCATAGCTCGGATTGTTTCCGATATATTTGCAGATTTAGCTCAAGGAAAGGGGCCTCACGGACATATCCGAGATATTTCTTCTTCTTGTTGTTCTGCTTCTGCACAGCTAAGCTGGATCTCGCATTTGCCGCTCGCAGTAGTGCAGAGTTATCTCAAAGAAAGGGGCACGGTGTTTCTGTATCTTTATTATGTTGGTGCGGCTTCGGAACTTTTAAATATCTTGATATATCTCGAAAACTACGCATCTGATCAAAAAATATCATAGAACATGAATAGTAGGAAACTTCATTTCCTACAAAAAAGATCTCTTAACATCTTGCCATAGCTCGCATTGTTTCCGAGATATTTCCAGAATTAGCTCAAGGAAAGGGGCCTCACGGACATATTCCGAGATATTTCTTCTTCTTGTTGCTCTTCCCCTGCACAGCTAAGCTGGAAGTGGCATTTGCAGCTCGGAATAGTGCAGAGTTATCTCAAAGAAGGGGGCCACGGTGTTTATGTATCTTTATTATGTTGGTGCGGCTTCGGAACTTTTAAATGTCTCGATATATCTCGAAAACTTCGCATCTGATCAAAAAACATCATCGAACATAAATAGTAGGACATTTCACGTCCTACAGAAAAGGTCTCTCAACATTTTGCCATAACTCGCATCGTTTCCAAGATATTTGCAGATGTAACTCAAGGGAAGGGGCCTGACGGGCATATTTCGAGATATTTCTTCTTCTTGTTGTTCTTCTTCTGCACAGCTGCGCTGGAAGTGGCATTTGCGGCTCGGAACAGTGCGGAGTTATCTCAAAGAAAGGGGCCACGGTGTTTCTGTATCTTGATTATGTTGGTGCGGCTTCGGAACTTTTAAATATCTCGATATATCTCGAAAACTATGCATCTGATCAACAAATATCACAGAACACAAATAGTATGAAACTTAATTTCCTATAAAAAAGGTCTCTTAACATTTTGCCATAGCTCGCATCGTTTCCGAGATATTTGCAGATTTAGCTCAAGGCAAGGGGCCTGACGGACATATTTCGAGATATTTCTTCTTCTTGTTGTCCTTCTTCTGCACAGCTAAGCTGGAACTCGCATTCGCAGCTCGCAGTAGTGCAGAGTTATCTCAAAGAAAGGGGCCACGGTGTTTCTGTATCTCTATTATGTTGGTGCGGCTTCGGAACTTTTAAATATCCTGATATTTCTCGAGAACTACGCATCTGATCAAAAAATATCATAGAACATAAAAAGTAGGAAACTTAATTCTCTACAAAGAAGGTCTTTTAACATTTTGCCATAGCTCGCTTCGTTTCCGAGATATTTGCAGATTTATCCCAAGGGAAGGGGCCTGACGGACATATTTCGAGGTATTTCTTCTTCTTGTTGTTCTTCTTCTGCACAACAGTTGGAAGTGGCATTTCCAGCTCACAATAGTGCAGAGTTATCTCAAGGAAAGGGGCCACGGTGTTTCTGTATCTTTATTATGTTGGTGCGGCTTCGGAACTTTTAAATATGTCGATATATCTCGAAAACTACACATCTGATCAAAAAACATCATAGAACATGAATAGTAGGAAACTTCATTTCCTACAAAAAAGATCTCTTAACATCTTGCCATAGCTGGCATTGTTTCCGAGATATTTGCAGATTTATCTCAAGGGAAGGTGCCTGACCGACATATTCCGAGATATTTCTTGTTCTTGTTGTGCTTCTTCTGCACAGCTAAGCTGGAAGTGGCATTTGCAGCTCGGAATAGTGCAGAGTTATCTCAAAGAAGGGGGCCACGGTGTTTATGTATCTTTATTATGTTGGTGCGGCTTCGGAACTTTTAAATGTCTCGATATATCTCGAAAACTTCGCATCTGATCAAAAAACATCATAGAACATGAATAGTAGGAAACTTAATTTCCTACAAAAAAGATCTCTTAACATTTTGCCATAGCTCGCATTGTTTCCGAGATATTTGCAGATTTATCTCAAGGGAAGGGGCCTGACGGACATATTCCGAGATATTTCTTGTTCTTGTTGTGCTTCTTCTGCACAGCTAAGCTGGAAGTGGCATTTGCAGGTCGCAATAGTGCAGAGTTATCTCACAGAAAGGGGCCACGGTGTTTCTGTATCTTTATTATGTTGGTGCGGCTTCGGAACCTTTAAATATCGCGATATATCTCGAAAACATCGCATCTGATCAAAAAATATCATAGAACATAAATAGTAGGAAACTTAATTTCCTACAAAAAAGGTCTCCCAACATTTTGCCATATGTTCGCATCGTTTCCGAGATATTTGCAGATTTAGCTCAAGGCAAGGGGCCTGACGGACATATTTCGAGATATTTCTTCTTCTTGTTGTCCTTCTTCTGCACAACTAAGCTGGAACTCGCATTCGCAGCTCGCAGTAGTGCAGAGTTATCTCAAAGAAAGGGGCCACGGTGTTTCTGTATCTCTAGTATGTTGGTGCGGCTTCGGAACTTTTAAATATCCTGATATTTCTCGAGAACTACGCATCTGATCAAAAAATATCATAGAACATAAAAAGTAGGAAACTTAATTCTCTACAAAAATGGTCTTTTAACATTTTGCCATAGCTCGCTTCGTTTCCGAGATATTTGCAGATTTATCCCAAGGGAAGGGGCCTGACGGACATATTTCGAGATATTTCTTCTTCTTGTTGTTCTTCTTCTGCACAACAGTTGGAAGTGGCATTTCCAGCTCACAATAGTGCAGAGTTATCTCAAGGAAAGGGGCCACGGTGTTTCTGTATCTTTATTATGTTGGTGCGGCTTCGGAACTTTTAAATATGTCGATATATCTCGAAAACTACACATCTGATCAAAAAACATCATAGAACATGAATAGTAGGAAACTTCATTTCCTACAAAAAAGATCTCTTAACATCTTGCCATAGCTGGCATTGTTTCCGAGATATTTGCAGATTTATCTCAAGGGAAGGTGCCTGACGGACATATTCCGAGATATTTCTTGTTCTTGTTGTGCTTCTTCTGCACAGCTAAGCTGGAAGTGGCATTTGCAGCTCGGAATAGTGCAGAGTTATCTCAAAGAAGGGGGCCACGGTGTTTATGTATCTTTATTATGTTGGTGCGGCTTCGGAACTTTTAAATGTCTCGATATATCTCGAAAACTTCGCATCTGATCAAAAAACATCATAGAACATGAATAGTAGGAAACTTAATTTCCCACAAAAAAGATCTCTTAACATTTTGCCATAGCTCGCATTGTTTCCGAGATATTTGCAGATTTATCTCAAGGGAAGGTGCCTGACGGACATATTCCGAGATATTTCTTGTTCTTGTTGTGCTTCTTCTGCACAGCTAAGCTGGAAGTGGCATTTGCAGCTCGGAATAGTGCAGAGTTATCTCAAAGAAGGGGGCCACGGTGTTTATGTATCTTTATTATGTTGGTGCGGCTTCGGAACTTTTAAATATCTCGATATATCTCGAAAACTACGCATCTGATCAAAAAATATCATAGAATATAAATTGTCGGAAACTTAATTCTCTCCAAAAAAGGTCTCTTAACATTTTGCCATAGCTCGCATCGTTTCCGAGATATTTGTAGATGTACCTCAAGGGAAGGGGCCTGACGGACATATTTCGAGATATTTCTTGTTCTTGTTGTGCTTCTTCTGCACAGCTAAGCTGGAACTGGCATTTGCTGCTCGCAATAGTGCAGAGTTATCTCACAGAAAGGGGCCACGGTGTTTCTGTATCTCTATTATGTTGGTGCGGCTTCGGAACTTTTAAATATGTTGATATATCTCGAAAACTACGCATCTGACCAAAAAATATCATAGAATAATAATAGTAGAAAACACAATTCCCTACAAAAAAGGTCTCTTAACATTTTGCCATAGCTCGCATCGTTTCAGAGATATTTCCAGAATTAGCTCAAGGAAAGGGGCCTCACGGACATATTCCGAGATATTTCTTCTTCTTGTTGCTCTTCCCCTGCACAGCTGCGCTGGAAGTGGCATTTGCAGCTCGGAATAGTGCAGAGTTATTTCAAAGAAAGGGGCCACGGAGTTTCTGCGTCTTTACTATGTTGGTGCGGCTTCGGAACTTTTAAATATCCCGATATATCTCGAAAACGACGCATCTGTTCAAAAAACATCATCGAACATAAATAGTAGGACATTTCACGTCCTACAGAAAAGGTCTCTCAACATTTTGCCATAACTCGCATCGTTTCCAAGATATTTGCAGATGTAACTCAAGGGAAGGGGCCTGACGGGCATATTTCGAGATATTTCTTCTTCTTGTTGTTCTTCTTCTGCACAGCTGCGCTGGAAGTGGCATTTGCGGCTCGGAACAGTGCGGAGTTATCTCAAAGAAAGGGGCCACGGTGTTTCTGTATCTTGATTATGTTGGTGCGGCTTCGGAACTTTTAAATATCTCGATATATCTCGAAAACTATGCATCTGATCAACAAATATCACAGAACACAAATAGTATGAAACTTAATTTCCTATAAAAAAGGTCTCTTAACATTTTGCCATAGCTCGCATCGTTTCCGAGATATTTGCAGATTTAGCTCAAGGCAAGGGGCCTGACGGACATATTTCGAGATATTTCTTCTTCTTGTTGTCCTTCTTCTGCACAGCTAAGCTGGAACTAGCATTCGCAGCTCGCAGTAGTGCAGAGTTATCTCAAAGAAAGGGGCCACGGTGTTTCTGTATCTCTATTATGTTGGTGCGGCTTCGGAACTTTTAAATATCCTGATATTTCTCGAGAACTACGCATCTGATCAAAAAATATCATAGAACATAAAAAGTAGGAAACTTAATTCTCTACAAAGAAGGTCTTTTAACATTTTGCCATAGCTCGCTTCGTTTCCGAGATATTTGCAGATTTATCCCAAGGGAAGGGGCCTGACGGACATATTTCGAGATATTTCTTCTTCTTGTTGTTCTTCTTCTGCACAGCTAAGTTGGAAGTGGCATTTCCAGCTCACAATAGTGCAGAGTTATCTCAAAGAAAGGGGCCACGGTGTTTCTGTATCTTTATTATGTTGGTGCGGCTTCGGAACTTTTAAATATGTCGATATATCTCGAAAACTACACATCTGATCAAAAAATATCATAGAACATGAATAGTAGGAAACTTGGTTTCCTACAAAAAAGGTCTCTTAACATTTTGCCATAGCTCGGATTGTTTCCGATATATTTGCAGATTTAGCTCAAGGAAAGGGGCCTCACGGACATATCCGAGATATTTCTTCTTCTTGTTGTTCTGCTTCTGCACAGCTAAGCTGGATCTCGCATTTGCCGCTCGCAGTAGTGCAGAGTTATCTCAAAGAAAGGGGCACGGTGTTTCTGTATCTTTATTATGTTGGTGCGGCTTCGGAACTTTTAAATATCTTGATATATCTCGAAAACTACGCATCTGATCAAAAAATATCATAGAACATGAATAGTAGGAAACTTCATTTCCTACAAAAAAGATCTCTTAACATCTTGCCATAGCTCGCATTGTTTCCGAGATATTTCCAGAATTAGCTCAAGGAAAGGGGCCTCACGGACATATTCCGAGATATTTCTTCTTCTTGTTGCTCTTCCCCTGCACAGCTAAGCTGGAAGTGGCATTTGCAGCTCGGAATAGTGCAGAGTTATCTCAAAGAAGGGGGCCACGGTGTTTATGTATCTTTATTATGTTGGTGCGGCTTCGGAACTTTTAAATGTCTCGATATATCTCGAAAACTTCGCATCTGATCAAAAAACATCATCGAACATAAATAGTAGGACATTTCACGTCCTACAGAAAAGGTCTCTCAACATTTTGCCATAACTCGCATCGTTTCCAAGATATTTGCAGATGTAACTCAAGGGAAGGGGCCTGACGGGCATATTTCGAGATATTTCTTCTTCTTGTTGTTCTTCTTCTGCACAGCTGCGCTGGAAGTGGCATTTGCGGCTCGGAACAGTGCGGAGTTATCTCAAAGAAAGGGGCCACGGTGTTTCTGTATCTTGATTATGTTGGTGCGGCTTCGGAACTTTTAAATATCTCGATATATCTCGAAAACTATGCATCTGATCAACAAATATCACAGAACACAAATAGTATGAAACTTAATTTCCTATAAAAAAGGTCTCTTAACATTTTGCCATAGCTCGCATCGTTTCCGAGATATTTGCAGATTTAGCTCAAGGCAAGGGGCCTGACGGACATATTTCGAGATATTTCTTCTTCTTGTTGTCCTTCTTCTGCACAGCTAAGCTGGAACTCGCATTCGCAGCTCGCAGTAGTGCAGAGTTATCTCAAAGAAAGGGGCCACGGTGTTTCTGTATCTCTATTATGTTGGTGCGGCTTCGGAACTTTTAAATATCCTGATATTTCTCGAGAACTACGCATCTGATCAAAAAATATCATAGAACATAAAAAGTAGGAAACTTAATTCTCTACAAAGAAGGTCTTTTAACATTTTGCCATAGCTCGCTTCGTTTCCGAGATATTTGCAGATTTATCCCAAGGGAAGGGGCCTGACGGACATATTTCGAGATATTTCTTCTTCTTGTTGTTCTTCTTCTGCACAACAGTTGGAAGTGGCATTTCCAGCTCACAATAGTGCAGAGTTATCTCAAGGAAAGGGGCCACGGTGTTTCTGTATCTTTATTATGTTGGTGCGGCTTCGGAACTTTTAAATATGTCGATATATCTCGAAAACTACACATCTGATCAAAAAACATCATAGAACATGAATAGTAGGAAACTTCATTTCCTACAAAAAAGATCTCTTAACATCTTGCCATAGCTGGCATTGTTTCCGAGATATTTGCAGATTTATCTCAAGGGAAGGTGCCTGACCGACATATTCCGAGATATTTCTTGTTCTTGTTGTGCTTCTTCTGCACAGCTAAGCTGGAAGTGGCATTTGCAGCTCGGAATAGTGCAGAGTTATCTCAAAGAAGGGGGCCACGGTGTTTATGTATCTTTATTATGTTGGTGCGGCTTCGGAACTTTTAAATGTCTCGATATATCTCGAAAACTTCGCATCTGATCAAAAAACATCATAGAGCATGAATAGTAGGAAACTTAATTTCCCACAAAAAAGATCTCTTAACATTTTGCCATAGCTCGCATTGTTTCCGAGATATTTGCAGATTTATCTCAAGGGAAGGTGCCTGACGGACATATTCCGAGATATTTCTTGTTCTTGTTGTGCTTCTTCTGCACAGCTAAGCTGGAAGTGGCATTTGCAGCTCGGAATAGTGCAGAGTTATCTCAAAGAAGGGGGCCACGGTGTTTATGTATCTTTATTATGTTGGTGCGGCTTCGGAACTTTTAAATATGTTGATATATCTCGAAAACTACGCATCTGACCAAAAAATATCATAGAATAATAATAGTAGAAAACACAATTCCCTACAAAAAAGGTCTCTTAACATTTTGCCATAGCTCGCATCGTTTCAGAGATATTTCCAGAATTAGCTCAAGGAAAGGGGCCTCACGGACATATTCCGAGATATTTCTTCTTCTTGTTGCTCTTCCCCTGCACAGCTGCGCTGGAAGTGGCATTTGCAGCTCGGAATAGTGCAGAGTTATTTCAAAGAAAGGGGCCACGGAGTTTCTGCGTCTTTACTATGTTGGTGCGGCTTCGGAACTTTTAAATATCCCGATATATCTCGAAAACGACGCATCTGTTCAAAAAACATCATCGAACATAAATAGTAGGACATTTCACGTCCTACAGAAAAGGTCTCTCAACATTTTGCCATAACTCGCATCGTTTCCAAGATATTTGCAGATGTAACTCAAGGGAAGGGGCCTGACGGGCATATTTCGAGATATTTCTTCTTCTTGTTGTTCTTCTTCTGCACAGCTGCGCTGGAAGTGGCATTTGCGGCTCGGAACAGTGCGGAGTTATCTCAAAGAAAGGGGCCACGGTGTTTCTGTATCTTGATTATGTTGGTGCGGCTTCGGAACTTTTAAATATCTCGATATATCTCGAAAACTACGCATCTGACCAAAAAATATCATAGAACATAAATAGTAGGAAACTTAATTTCCTACAAAAAAGATATCTCAACATTTTGCCACAGCTGGCATCGTTTCCGAGATATTTGCAGATTTAGCTCAAAGGAAGGGGCCTGACGGACATATTTCGAGATATTTCTTCTTCTTGTTGTTCTTCTTCTGCACAGCTAAACTGGAAGTGGCATTTCCAGCTCGCAATAGTGCAGAGTTATCTCAAAGAAACGGGCCACGGTGTTTCTGTATCTTTAATATGTTGGTGCGGCTTCGGAACTTTTAAATATCTTGATATATCTCGAAAACTACGCATCTGAGCAAAAAATATCATAGAACATAAAAAGTAGGAAACTTAATTCTCTACAAAAAAGGTCTTTTAACATTTTGCCATAGCTCGCATCGTTTGCGAGATATTTGCAAATATAGCCCAAGGGAAGGGGCCTGACGGACATATTTCGAGATATTTCGTCTTCTTCTTGTTCTTCTTCTGCACAGCTAAACTGGAAGTGGCATTTCCAGCTCGCAATAGTGCAGAGTTATCTCAAAGAAAGGGGCCACGGTGTTTCTATATCTTTATTATGTTGGTGCGGCTTCGGAACTTTTAAATATCTTGATATATCTCGAAAACTACGCATCTGATCAAAAAATATCATAGAACATAAATTATAGGAAACGTAACTTCCTACAAAAAAGGTCTCTTAGCATTTTACCATAGCTCGCATCGTTTCCAAGATATTTGCAGATTGAGTTCAAGGGAAGGGGCCTGACGGACATATTTCGAGATATTTCTTCTTCTTGTTGTTCCTCTTCAGCTCAGCTAAGCTGGAAGTGGCATTTCCAGCCCGCAATAGTGCAGAGTTATCTCAAAGAAAGGATCCACGGTGTTTCTGTATCTCTATTATGTTGGTGCGGCTTCGGAACTTTTAAATATCTCGATATATCTCGAAAACTACGCATCTGACCAAAAAATATCATAGAACATAAATAGTAGGAAACTTAATTTCCTACAAAAAAGGTATCTCAACATTTTGCCACAGCTCGCATCGTTTCCGAGATATTTGCAGATTTATCTCAACGGAAGGGGCCTGACGGACATATTTCGAGATATTTCTTGTTCTTGTTGTGCTTCTTCTGCACAGCTAAGCTGGAACTGGCATTTGCTGCTCGCAATAGTGCAGAGTTATCTCACAGAAAGGGGCCACGGTGTTTCTGTATCTCTATTATGTTGGTGCGGCTTCGGAACTTTTAAATATGTTGATATATCTCGAGAACTACGCATCTGATCAAAAAATATCATAGAACATAAAAGGTAGGAAACTCAATTCTCTACAAAAAGCGTCTCTTAACATTTTGCCATAGCTCGCTTCGTTTCCGAGATATTTGTAGATTTATCTCAAGGGAAGGGGCCTGACGGACATATTTCGAGATATTTCTTCTTCTTGTTGTTCTTCTTCTGCACAGCTAAACTGGAAGTGGCATTTCCAGCTCGCAATAGTGCAGAGTTATCTCAAAGAATGGGCCACGGTGTTTCTATATCTCTATTATGTTGGTGCGGCTTCGGAACTTTTTAATATCTTGATATATCTAGAAAACTACGCATCTGATCCAAAAATATCATAGAACATAAACAGTAGGGAACTTAATTTCCTACAAAAAAGGTCTCTCAACATTTTGCCAGAGCTCGCATCGTTTCCGAGATATTTGCAGATTTAGCTCAAAGGAAGGGGCCTGACGGACATATTTCGAGATATTTCTTCTTCTTGTTGTTCTTCTTCTGCACAGCTAAACTGGAAGTGGCATTTCCAGCTCGCAATAGTGCAGAGTTATCTCAAAGAAAGGGGCCACGGTGTTTCTATATCTCTATTATGTTGGTGCGGCTTCGGAACTTTTAAATATCTCGATATATCTCGAGAACTACGCATCTGACCAATAAATATCATAGAACATAAATAGTAGGAAACTTAATTTCCTACAAAAAATGTATCTCAACATTTTGCCACAGCTCGCATCGTGTCCGAGATATTTGCAGATTTAGCTCAAAGGAAGGGGCCTGACGGACATATTTCGAGATATTTCTTCTTCTTGTTGTTCTTCTTCTGCACAGCTAAGCTGGAAGTGGCATTTGCAGCCCGGAATAGTGCAGAGTTATTTCAAAGAAAGAGGCCACGGTGTTTCTGTATCTCTATTATGTTGGTGCGGCTTCGGAACTTTTAAATATGTTGATATATCTCGAGAACTACCCATCTGATAAAAAAATATCATAGAACATAAAAGGTAGGAAACTTAATTCTCTACAAAAAGGGTCTCTTAACATTTTGCCATAGCTCGCTTCGTTTCCGAGATATTTGTAGATTTATCTCAAGGGAAGGGGCCTGACGGACATATTTCGAGATATTTCTTCTTCTTGTTGTTCCTCTTCAGCACAGCTAAGCTGGAAGTGGCATTTCCAGCCCGCAATAGTGCAGAGTTATCTCAAAGAAAGGATCCACGGTGTTTCTGTATCTCTATTATGTTGGTGCGGCTTCGGAACTTTTAAATATCTCGATATATCTCGAAAACTACGCATCTGATCAAAAAATATCATAGAACATAAATTGTAGGAAACGTAACTTCCTACAAAAAAGGTCTCTTAGCATTTTACCATAGCTCGCATCGTTTCCAAAATATTTGCAGATTGAATTCAAGGGAAGGGGCTTGACGGACATATTTCGAGATATTTCTTCTTCTTGTTGTTCCTCTTCAGCTCAGCTAAGCTGGAAGTGGCATTTCCAGCCCGCAATAGTGCAGAGTTATCTCAAAGAAAGGATCCACGGTGTTTCTGTATCTTTATTATGTTGGTGCGGCTTCGGAACTTTTAAATATCTCGATATATCTCGAAAACTACGCATCTGACCAAAAAATATCATAGACCATAAATAGTAGGAAACTTAATTTCCTACAAAAAAGGTCTCTCAACATTTTGCCATAGCTCGCATCGTTTCCGAGATATTTGCAGATGTAGCTCAAGGGAAGGGGCCTGACGAACATATTCCGAGATATTTCTTCTTCTTGTTGTTCTTCTTCTGCACAGCTATGCTGGAAGTGGCATTTGCAGCTCGCAATAGTGCAGAGTTATCTCAAAGAAAGGGGCCACGGTGTTTCTGTATCTCTATTATGTTGGTGCGGCTTCGGAACTTTTAAATATCTTGATATATCTCGAGAACTACGCATCTGATCAAAAAATATCGTAGAACATAAAAAGTAGGAAACTTAATTCTCTACAAAAACGGTGTCTTAAGATTCTGTCATAGCTCGCATCGTTTGCGAGATATTTTCAGATTTAGCTCAAGGGAAGGGGCCCGACGGACATATTCCGAGATATTTCTTGTTCTTGTTGTGCTTCTTCTGCGCAGCTAAGCTGGAACTGGCATTTGCTGCTCGCAATAGTGCAGAGTTATCTCACAGAAAGGGGCCACGGTGTTCCTGTATCTCTATTATGTTTGTGCGGCTTCGGAACTTTTAAATATCTTGATATATCTCGAGAACTACGCATCTGATCAAAAAATATCATAGAACATAAAAAGTAGGAAACTTAATTCTCTACAAAGAAGGTATCTTAACATTTTGCCGTAGCTCGCTTCGTTTCCGAGATATTAGCAGATTTATCTCAAGGGAAGGGGCCTGACGGACATATTTCGAGATATTTCTTCTTCTAGTTGTTCTTCATCTGCACAGCTAAGCTGGAAGTGGCATTTGCAGCTCGCAATAGTGCAGAGTTATCTCAAAGGAAGGGGCCACGGTGTTTCTGTATCTCTATTATGTTGGTGCGGCTTCGCAACTTTTAAATGTCTTGATATATCTCGAAAACGACGCATCTGATCAAAAAACATCATAGAACATGAATAGTAGGAAACTTAATTCTCTACAAGAAAGGTCTCTTAACATTTTGCCATAGCTCGCATCGTTTCCGAGATATTTGCAGATATACCTCAAGGGAAGGGGCCTGACGGACATATTTCGAGATATTTCTTCTTCTTGTTGTTCTTCTTCTGCACAGCTATGCTGGAAGTGGCATTTGCAGCTCGCAATAGTGCAGAGTTATCTCAAAGAAAGGGGCCACGGTGTTTCTGTATCTCTATTATGTTGGTGCGGCTTCGGAACTTTTAAATATCTTGATATATCTCGAAAACTAACCATCTGATCAAAAAACATCATAGAACATAAATAGTAGGAAACTTAATTGCCTACAAAAAAGGTCTCTCAACATTTTGCCATAGCTCGCATCGTTTCCGAGATATTTGCAGATGTAGCTCAAAGGAAGGGGCCTGACGGACATATTTCGAGATATTTCATCTTCTTGCTGTTCCTCTGCAGCACAGCTAAGCTGGAAGTGGCATTCCCAGCCCGGAATAGTGCAGGGTTATCTCAAAGAAAGGGGCCACGGTGTTTCTGTATCTCTATTATGTTGGTGCGGCTTCGGAGCTTCTAATATCTTGATATATCTCGAGAACTACGCATCTGATCAAAAAATATCATGGAACATAAAAAGTAGGAAACTTAATTCTCTACAAAAAAGGTGTCTTAAGATTTTGTCATAGCTCGCATCGTTTCCGAGATATTTGCAGATGTAGCTCAAGTGAAGGGGCCTGACGGACATATTCCGAGATATTACTCGTTCTTGTTGTGCTTCTTCTGCTCAGCTAAGCTGGAAGTGGCATTTGCAGCTCGCAATAGTGCAGAGTTATCTCAACGAAAGGGGCCACGGTGTTTCTGTATCTCTATTATGTTGATGCGGCTTCGGAGCTTTTAAATATCTTGATATATCTCGAGAACTACGCATCTGATCAAAAAATATCATGGAACATAAAAAGTAGGAAACTTAATTCTCTACAAAGAAGGTCTCCTAACATTTTGCCATAGCTCGCATTGTTTGCGAGATATTTGCAGATTTAGCTCAAGGGAAGGGGCCTGACGGACATATTCCGAGATATTTCTTGTTCTTGTTGTGCTTCTTCTGCACAGCTAAGCTGGAACTGGCATTTGCTGCTCGCAATAGTGCAGAGTTATCTCACAGAAAGGGGCCACGGTGTTTCTGTATCTCTATTATGTTGGTGCGGTTTCGGAACTGTTAAATATCTTGATATATCTCGAAAACTAACCATCTGATCAAAAAACATCATAGAACATAAATAGTAGGAAACTTAATTTCCTACAAAAAAGGTCTCTCAACATTTTGCCATAGCTCGCATCGTTTCCGAGATATTTGCAGATGTAGCTCAAAGGAAGGGGCCTGACGGACATATTTCGAGATATTTCTTGTTCTTGTTGTGCTTCTTCTGCACAGCTAAGCTGGAACTGGCATTTGCAGCTCGCAATAGTGCAGAGTTATCTCACAGAAAGGGGCCACGGTGTTTCTGTATCTCTATTATGTTGGTGCGGCTTCGTAACTTTTAAATATCATGATATATCTCGAAAACTACGCATCTGATCAAAAAATATCATAGAACATAAAAAGTAGGAAACTTAATTCTCTACAACAAAGGTCTTTTAACATTTTGCCATAGCTCGCATCGTTTGCGAGATATTTGCAGATATAGCTCAAGGGAAGGGGCCTGACGGACATATTCCGAGATATTTCTTGTTCTTGTTGTTCCTCTTCAGCACAGCTACGCTGGAAGTCGCATTTCCAGCCCGCAATAGTGCAGAGTTATCTCAAAGAAAGGGGCCACGGTGTTTCTGTATCTTTATTATGTTGGTGCGGCTTCGGAACTTTTAAATATCTCGATATATCTCGAAAACTACGCATCTGATCAAAAAACATCATAGAACATGAATAGTAGGAAACTTAATTCCCTACAAAAAAGTTCTCTCAACATTTTGCAATAGCTCGCATCGTTTCCGAGATATTTGCAGATATATCTCAAGGGAAGGGGCCTGACGGACATATTTCGAGATATTTCTTCTTCTTGTTGTTCTTCTTCTGCACAGCTAAGCTGGAAGTGGCATTTGCAGCTCGGAATAGCGCAGAGTTATTTCAAAGAAAGAGGCCACGGTGTTTATGTATCTTTAGTATGTTGGTGCGGCTTCGGTACTTTCAAATATCTCGATATATCTCGAAAACTACGCATCTGATCAAAAAATATCATAGAACATAAATTGTAGGAAACGTAACTTCCTACAAAAAAGTTCTCCTAGCATTTTACCATAGCTCGCATCGTTTCCAAGATATTTGCAGATTTAATTCAAGGGAAGGGGCCTGACGGACATATTTCGAGATATTTCTTCTTCTTGTTGTTCCTCTTCAGCTCAGCAAAGCTGGAAGTGGCATTTGCAGCTCGCAATAGTGCAGAGTTATCTCAAAGAAAGGGGCCACGGTGTTTCTGTATCTTTATTATGTTGGTGCGGCTTCGGAACTTTTAAATATCTCGATATATCTCGAAAACTACGCATCTGATCAGAAAACATCATAGAACATGAATAGTAGGAAACTTAATTTCCTACAAAAAAGGTCTCTTAACATTTTGCCATAGCTCGCATCGTTTCCGAGATATTTGCAGATATATCTCAAGGGACGGGGCCTGACGGACATATTCCGAGATATTTCTTGTTCTTGTTGTTCCTCTTCAGCACAGCTACGCTGGAAGTCGCATTTCCAGCCCGCAATAGTGCAGAGTTATCTCAAAGAAAGGATCCACGGTGTTTCTGTGTCTTTATTATGTTGGTGCGGCTTCGGAACTTTTAAATATCTCGATATATCTCGAAAACTACGCATCTGATCAAAAAATATCATAGAACATAAAAAGTAGGAAACTTAATTCTCTACAAAGAAGGTCTCCGAACATTTTGCCATAGCTCGCATCGTTTCCGAGATATTTGCAGATATATCTCAAGGGAAGGGGCCTGACGGACATATTTCGAGATATTTCTTCTTCTTGTTGTTCTTCTTCTGCACAGCTAAGCTGGAAGTGGCATTTGCAGCTCGCAATAGTGCAGAGCTATCTCGCAGAAAGGGGCCACGTTATTTCTGTATCTCTATTATGTTGGTGCGGCTTCGGAACTTTTAAATATCTCGATATATCTCGAAAACTACGCATCTGATCAAAAAATATCATAGAGCATAAAAAGTAGGAAACTTAATTCTCTACAAAGAAGGTCTCCGAACATTTTGCCATAGCTCGCAACGTTTGCGAGATATTTGCAGATTTAGCTCAAAGGAAGGGGCCTGACGGACATATTTCGAGATATTTCGTCTTCTTGTTGTTATTCTTCTGCACAGCTAAACTGGAAGTGGCATTTCCAGCTCGCAATAGTGCAGAGTTATCTCACAGAAAGGATCCACGGTGTTTCTGTATCTCTATTATGTTGGAGCGGCTTCGGAACTTTTAAATATCATGATATATCTCGAAAACTACGCATCTGATCAAAAAATATCATAGAACATAAAAAGTAGGAAACTTAATTCTCTACAAAAAAGGTCTCTTAACATTTTGCCATAGCTCGCATCGTTTCCGAGATATTTGCAGATTTAGCTCAAGGGAAGGGGCCTGACGGACATATTCCGAGATATTTCTTGTTCTTCTTGTGCTTCTTCTGCACAGCTAAGCTGGAACTGGCATTTGCAGCTCGGAATAGTGCAGAGTTATTTCAAAGAAAGAGGCCACGGTGTTTATGTAGCTTTAGTATGTTGGTGCGGCTTCGGAACTTTTAAATATCTTGATATATCTCGAAAACTACGCGTCTGATCAAAAAATATCATAGAACATGAATAGTAGGAAACTTAATTCCCTACAAAAAAGGTCTCTTAACATTTTGCCATAGCTCGCATCGTTTCCGAGATATTTGCAGATTTAGCTCAAGGGAAGGGGCCTGACGGACATATTCCGAGATATTTTTTGTTCTTCTTGTGCTTCTTCTGCACAGCTAAGCTGGAACTGGCATTTGCAGCTCGCAATAGTGCAGAGTTATCTCACAGAAAGGGGCCACGGTGTTTCTGTATCTCGATTATGTTGGTGCGGCTTCGGAACTTTTAAATATCATGATATATCTCGAAAACTACGCATCTGATCAAAAAATATCATAGAACATAAAAAGTAGGAAACTTAGTTCTCTACAAAAAAGGTCTCTCACCATTTTGCCATAGCTCGCATCTTTTCCGAGATATTTGCAGATGTAGCTCAAGTGAAGGGGCCTGACGGACATATTCCGAGATATTTCTTGTTCTTGTTGTTCCTCTTCAGCTCAGCTAAGCTGGAAGTGGCATTTCCAGCCCGCAATAGTGCAGAGTTATCTCGAAGAAAGGATCCACGGTGTTTCTGTATCTTTATTATGTTGGTGCGGCTTCGGAACTTTTAAATATCTCGATATATCTCGAAAACTACGCATCTGACCAAAAAGTATCATAGAACATAAATAGTAGGAAACTTAATTTCCTACAAAAAAGGTCTCTCAACATTTTGCCATAGCTCGCATCGTTTCCGAGATATTTGCAGATGTACCACAAGTGAAGGGGCCTGACGGACATATTCCGAGATATTTCTTGTTCTTGTTGTTCTTCTTCAGCACAGCTAAGCTGGAAGTGGCATTTGCAGCCCGCAATAGTGCAGAGTTATCTCAAAGAAAGGATCCACGGTGTTTCTGTATCTTTATTATGTTGGTGCGGCTTCCGAACTTTTAAATATCTCGATATATCTCGAAAACTACGCATCTGACCAAAAAATATCATAGAACATAAATAGTAGGAAACTTAATTTCCTACAAAAAAGGTCTCTCAACATTTTGCCATAGCTCGCATCGTTTCCGAGATATTTGCAGATTTAGCTCAAGGGAAGGGGCCTGACGGACATATTCCGAGATATTTCTTGTTCTTGTTGTGCTTCTTCTGCACAGCTAAGCTGGAACTGGCATTTGCTGCTCGCAATAGTGCAGAGTTATCTCACAGAAAGGGACCACGGTGTTTCTGTATCTCTATTATGTTGGTGCGGCTTCGTAACTTTTAAATATCATGATATATCTCGAAAACTACGCATCTGCTCCAAAAATATCATAGAAAGTAAAAAGTAGGAAACTTAATTCTCTACAAAAAAGGTCACTTAACATTTTGCCATAGCTTGCTTGGTTTCCGAGATATTTGCAGATTTATCTCAAGGGAAGGGGCCTGACGGACATATTTCGAGATATTTCTTCTTCTTGTTGTTCTTCTTCTGCACAGCTAAACTGGAAGTGCCATTTCCAGCTCGCAATAGTGCAGAGTTATCTCAAAGAAAGGGGCCACGGTGTTTCTGTATCTCTATTATGTTGGTGCGGCTTCGGAAGTTTTAAATGTCTTGATATATCTCGAGAACTACGCATCTGATCAAAAAATATCATAGAAGATAAATTGTAGGAAACATAATTTTCTACAAAAAAGGTCTCTTAACATTTTGCTCTAGCTCGCATCGTTTCCGAGATATTTGCAGATGTAGCACAAGGGAAGGGGCCTGACGGTCATATTTCGAGATATTTCTTTTTCTTGTTGTTCTTCTTCTGCACAGATAAGCTGGAAGTGGCATTTCCAGCTCGCAATAGTGCAGAGTTATCTCAAAGAAAGGGGCCACGGTGTTTCTGTATCTCTATTATGTCGGTGCGGCGTCGGAAGTTTTAAATGTCTTGATATATCTCGAGAACTACGCATCTGATCAAAAAATATCATAGAACATAAAAAGTAGCAAACTTAATTCTCTACAAAAAAGGTCTCTCAACATTTTGCCATAGCTCGCATCGTTTCCGAGATATTTGCAGATATAGCTCAAGGGAAGGGGCCTGACGGACATATTTCGAGATATTTCTTCTTCTTGTTGTTCCTCGTAAGCACAGCTAAGCTGGAAGTGGCATTTCAAGCCCGCAATAGTGCAGAGTTATCTCAAAGAAAGGATCCACGGTGTTTCTGTATCTTTATTATGTTAGTGCGGCTTCGGAACTTTTAAATATCTCGATATATCTCGAAAACTACGCATCTGACCAAAAAATATCATAGAACATAAAAAGTAGGAAACTTAATTCTCTACAAAAAAGCTCTCTTAACATTTTGCCATAGCTCGCATCGTTTCCGAGATATTTGCAGATTTAGCTCAAGGGAAGGGGCCTGACGGACATATTTCGAGATATTTCTTCTTCTTGTTGTCCTTCTTCTGCACAGCTAAGCTGGAAGTGGCATTCGCAGCTCGCAATAGTGCAGAGTCATCTCAAAGAAAGGGGCCACGGTGTTTCTATATCTGTATTATGTTGGTGCGGCTTCGTAACTTTTAAATATCTTGATATATCTCGAGAACTAAGCATCTGATCGAAACACATCATAGAACATGAATAGTAGGAAACTTAATTCTCTACAAAAAAGGTGTCTCAACATTTTGCTATATCTCGCATTGTTTCCGAGATATTTGCAGATATACCTCAAGGGAAGGGGCCTGACGGACATATTTCGAGATATTTCTTCTTCTTGTTGTTCTTCTTCTGCACAGCTAAGCTGGAAGTGACATTTGCAGCTCGCAATAGTGCAGACTTATCTCAAAGAAAGGATCCACGGTGTTTCTGTATCTTTATTATGTTAGTGCGGCTTCGGAACTTTTAAACATCTCGATTTATCTCGAAAACTACGCATCTGACCAAAAAATATCATAGAACATAAATAGTAGGAAACTTAATTTCCTACAAAAAAGGTCTCTCAACATTTTGCCATAGCTCGCATCGTTTCCGAGATATTTGCAGATGTAGCTCAAGTGAAGCGGCCTGACGGACATATTTCGAGATATTCCTTCTTCTGCACAGCTAAGCTGGAAGTGGCATTTGCCGCTCGGAATAGTGCAGAGTTATTTCAAAGAAAGAGGCCACGGTGTTTATGTATCTTTATTATGTTGGTGCAGCTTCGGAGCTTTTAAATATCTTGATATATCTCGAAAACTACGCATCTGATCAAAAAATATCATTGAACATAAATAGTAGGAAACTTAATTT
This sequence comes from Osmia lignaria lignaria, assembly GCF_051020975.1. Classification (NCBI taxonomy): domain Eukaryota; kingdom Metazoa; phylum Arthropoda; class Insecta; order Hymenoptera; family Megachilidae; genus Osmia; species Osmia lignaria. The sequence continues at coordinate 1,914,195 of NW_027478169.1, read as the reverse complement.
CCTACAAAAAAGGTCTCTCAACATTTTGCCATAGCTCGCATCGTTTCCGAGATATTTGCAGATATAGCTCAAGGGAAGGGGCCTGACGGACATATTTCGAGATATTTCTTCTTCTTGTTGTTCCTCGTAAGCACAGCTAAGCTGGAAGTGGCATTTCAAGCCCGCAATAGTGCAGAGTTATCTCAAAGAAAGGATCCACGGTGTTTCTGTATCTTTATTATGTTAGTGCGGCTTCGGAACTTTTAAATATCTCGATATATCTCGAAAACTACGCATCTGACTAAAAAATATCATAGAACATAAAAAGTAGGAAACTTAATTCTCTACAAAAAAGCTCTCTTAACATTTTGCCATAGCTCGCATCGTTTCCGAGATATTTGCAGATTTAGCTCAAGGGAAGGGGCCTGACGGACATATTCCGAGATATTTCTTGTTCTTGTTGTGCTTCTTCTGCACAGCTAAGCTGGAACTGGCATTTGCAGCTCGCAATAGTGCAGAGTTATCTCACAGAAAGGGGCCACGGTGTTTCTGTATCTCTATTATGTTGGTGCGGCTTCGTAACTTTTAAATATCATGATATATCTCGAAAACTACGCATCTGATCAAAAAACATCATACAACGTGAATAGTAGGAAACTATATTCTCTACAAAAAAGGTCTCTTAACATTTTGCCATAGCTGGCATCGTTTCCGAGATATTTGCAGATTTATCTCAAAGGAAGGGGCCTGACGGACATATTTCGAGATATTTCTTCTTCTTGTTGTTCTTCTTCTGCACAGCTAAACCGGAAGTGGCATTTCCAGCTCGCAATAGTGCAGACTTATCTCAAAGAAAGGATCCACGGTGTTTCTGTATCTTTATTATGTTAGTGCGGCTTCGGAACTTTTAAACATCTCGATTTATCTCGAAAACTACGCATCTGACCAAAAAATATCATAGAACATAAATAGTAGGAAACTTAATTTCCTACAAAAAAGGTCTCTCAACATTTTGCCATAGCTCGCATCGTTTCCGAGATATTTGCAGATGTAGCTCAAGTGAAGCGGCCTGACGGACATATTTCGAGATATTCCTTCTTCTGCACAGCTAAGCTGGAAGTGGCATTTGCCGCTCGGAATAGTGCAGAGTTATATCAAAGAAAGAGGCCACGGTGTTTATGTATCTTTATTATGTTGGTGCAGCTTCGGAGCTTTTAAATATCTTGATATATCTCGAAAACTACGCATCTGATCAAAAAATATCATAGAACATAAATAGTAGGAAACTTAATTTCCTACAAAAAAGGTCTCTCAACATTTTGCCATAGCTCGCATCGTTTCCGAGATATTTGCAGATATAGCTCAAGGGAAGGGGCCTGACGGACATATTTCGAGATATTTCTTCTTCTTGTTGTTCCTCGTAAGCACAGCTAAGCTGGAAGTGGCATTTCAAGCCCGCAATAGTGCAGAGTTACCTCAAAGAAAGGGGCCACGGTGTTTCTGTATCTTTATTATGTTGGTGCGGCTTCGGAACGTTTAAATATCTTGATATATCTCGAAAACTAAGCATCTGATCAAAAAACATCATACAACATCAATAGTAGGAAACTTAATTGTCTACAAAAAAGGTCTCTTAACATTTTGCCATAGATCGCTTCGTTTCCGAGATATTTGCAGATATAGCTCAAGGGAAGGGGCCTGACGGACATATTTCGAGATATTTCTTCTTCTTGTTGTTCTTCTTCTGCACAGCTAAGCTGGAAGTGGCAGTTGCAGCTCGGAATAGTGCAGAGTTATTTCAAGGAAAGAGGCCACGGTGTTTATGTATCTTTATTATGTTGGTGCGACTTCGGAACTTTTAAATATCTCGATATATCTCGAAAACTACGCATCTGATCAAAAAATATCATAGAACATAAATAGTAGGAAACTTAATTTCCTACAAAAAAGGTCTCTCAACATTTTGCCATAGCTCGCATCGTTTCCGAGATATTTGCAGATGTAGCTTAAGTGAAGGGGCCTGACGGACATATTCCGAGATATTTCTTGTTCTTGTTGTGCTTCTTCTGCACAGCTAAGCTGGAAGTGGCATTTGCAGCTCGGAATAGTGCAGAGTTATTTCAAAGAAAGAGGCCACGGTGTTTATGTATCTTTATTATGTTGGTGCGACTTCGGAACTTTTAAATATCTCGATATATCTCGAAAACTACGCATCTGACCAAAAAATATCATAGAACATAAATAGTAGGAAACGTAATTTCCTACAAAAAAGGTCTCTCAACATTTTGCCAGAGCTCGCATCGTTTCCGAGATATTTGCAGATTTAGCTCAAAGGAAGGGGCCTGACGGACATATTTCGAGATATTTCTTCTTCTTGTTGTTCTTCTTCTGCACAGCTAAACTGGAAGTGGCATTTCCAGCTCGCAATAGTGCAGAGTTATCTCAAAGAAAGGGGCCACGGTGTTTCTGTATCCTTATTATGTTGGTGCGGCTTCGGAACTTTGAAAAATACCTTGATATATCTCGAAAACTAAGCATCTGATCAAAAAACATCATAGAACATGAATAGTAGGAAACTTAATTCTCTACAAAAAAGGTCTCCTAACATTTTGCCATAGCTGGCATTGTTTCCGAGATATTTGCAGATTTAGCTCAAAGGAAGGGGCCTGACGGACAGATTTCGAGATATTTCTTCTTCTGCACAGCTAAACTGGAAGTGGCATTTGCAGCTCGCAGTAGTGCAGAGTTATCTCACAGAAAGGGGCCACGGTGTTTCTGTATCTCTATTATGTTGGTGCGGCTTCGGAACTTTTAAATATCTTGATATATCTGGAAAATTACGTATCTGATCAAAAAATATCATAGAACATAAAGAGTAAGAAACTTAATTTCCCTCAAAAAAGGTCTCTCAACATTTTGCCGTAGCTCGCATCGTTTGCGGGATATTTGCAGATTTAGCTCAAGGGCAGGGGCCTGATGGACATATTCCGAGATATTTCTTGTTCTTGTTGTGCTTCTTCTGCACAGCTAAGCGGGAACTGGCATTTGCAGCTCGCAATAGTGCAGAGTTATCTCACAGAAAGGGCCCACGGTGTTTCTGTATCTCTATTATGTTGGTGCGGCTTCGGAACTTTTAAATATCATGATGGATCTCGAAAACTACGCATCTGATCAAAAAATATCATAGAACATAAATAGTAGGAAACTTAATTTCCTACAAAAAAGGTCTCTCAACTTTTTGCCAGAGCTCGCATCGTTTCCGAGATATTTGCAGATTTACCTCAAAGGAAGGGGCCTGACGGACATATTTCGAGATATTTCTTCTTCTTGTTGTTCTTCTTCTGCACAGCTAAACTGGAAGTGGCATTTCCAGCTCGCAATAGTGCAGAGTTACATCAAACAAAGGGAACACGGTGTTTCTGAATCTTTATTATGTTCGTGCGGCTTCGGAACTTTTAAATATTTCGATGTATCTTGAAAACTACGCATCTGATCAAAAAATATCATAGAACATGAATAGTAGGAAACTTAATTTCCTACAAAAAAGATCTCTTAACATTTTGCCTTAGCGCGCATTGTTTCCAAGATATTTGCCGATATAGCTCCAGGGAAGGGGCCTGACGGTCATATTCCGAAATATTTCTTCTTCTTGTTGTCCTTCTTCTGCACAGCTAAGCTGGAAGTGGCATTTGCAGCGCGGAATAGAACTGAATTATCTCACAGAAAGAGGCCACGGTGTTTATGTATCTTTATTATGTTGGTGCGGTTTCGGAACCTTTAAATATCTCGATATATCTCGAAAACTACGCATCTGATCAAAGAATATCATAGGACATAAATAGTAGGAAACTTAATTTCCTCCAAAAAGGTCTGTCAACATTTTGCCATAGCTCGCATCGTTTCCAAGATATTTGCAGATGTATCTCAAGGGAAGGGGCCTGACGGACATATTTCGAGATATTTCTTCTTCTTGTTGTTCTTCTTCTGCACAGCTAAGCTGGAAGTGGCATTTGCAGCTCGCAATAGTGCAGACGTATCTCAAAGAATGGGGCCACGGTGTTTCTGTATCTCTATTATGTTGGTGCGGCTTCGAAAGTTTTAAATATCTTGATATATCTCGAATACTACGCATCTGATCAAAAAATATCATAGAACATAAATAGTAAGAAACTTAATTCTCTACAAAAAAGGTCTCTTAGCATTTTCCCATAGCTCGCCTCGTTTCCGAGATATTTGCAGATATATCTCAAGGAAAGGGGCCTCACGGATATATTCCGAGTTATTTCTTCTTCTTGATTTTCTTCTTCTGCACAGCTAAGCTGGAAGTGGCATTTGCAGCTCGGAATAGTGCAGAGTTATATCAAAGGAAGGGACCACGGTGTTTCTGAATCTCAAATATATTGGTGCGGCTTCGGAACTTTTAAATATCTCGGTATATCTCGAAAACTGCGCATCGGATCGAAAATATCATACAACATAAAAAGTAGGAAACTTAATTCTCTACAAAAAAGGTCTCTTAACATTTTGCCATAGCTCGCTTCGTTTCCGAGATATATGCAGATTTATCTCAAGGGAAGGGGCCTGACGGACATATTTCGAGATATTTCTTCTTCTTGTTGTTCTTCTTCTGCACAGCTAAACTGGAAGTGGCATTTCCAGCTCGCAATAGTGCAGAGTTATCTCAAAGAAAGGGGCCACGCTGTTTCTGTATCTCTATTATGTTGGTGCGGCTTCGGAACTTTTAAATATCTTGATATATCTCGAGAACTACGCATCTGATCAAAAAATATCATAGAACATAAAAAGTAGGAAACTTCATTCTCTACAAAAAAGGTCTCTTAACATTTTGCCATAGCTCGCTTCGTTTCCGAGATATTTGCAGATTTATCTCAAGGGAAGGGGCCTGACGGACATATTTCGAGATATTTCTTATTCTTGTTGTTCTTCTTCTGCACAGCTAAGCTGGAAGTGGCATTTGCAGCTCGCAATAGTGCAGAGTTATCTCAAAGAAAGGGGCCACGGTGTTTCTGTATCTCTATTATGTTGGTGCGGCTTCGGAACTTTTAAATATCTTGATATATCTCGAGAACTACGCATCTGATCAAAAAATATCATAGAACATAAAAAGTAGGAAACTTAATTCTCTACAAAAAAGGTCTCTTAACATTTTGCCATAGCTCGCTTCGTTTCCGAGATATATGCAGATTTATCTCAAGGGAAGGGGCCTGACGGACATATTTCGAGATATTTCTTCTTCTTGTTGTTCTTCTTCTGCACAGCTAAGCTGGAAGTGGCATTTGCAGCTCGCGATAGTGCAGAGTTATCTCAAAGAAAGAGGCAACGGTGTTTCTGTACCTCTATTATGTTGGTGCAGCTTCGGAACTTTTAAATATCTTGATATATCCCGAAAACTACGCATCTGATCAAAAAATATCATAGAACATAAAAAGTAGGAAACTTAATTCTCTACAAAAAAGGTCTCTTAACATTTTGCCATAGCTCGCTTCGTTTCCGAGATATATGCAGATTTATCTCAAGGGAAGGGGCCTGACGGACATATTTCGAGATATTTCTTCTTCTTGTTGTTCTTCTTCTGCACAGCTAAGCTGGAAGTGGCATTAGGAGCTCGCAATAGTGCAGAGTTATCTCAAAGAAAGGGGCCACGGTGTTTCTGTATCTCTATTATGTTGGTGCGGCTTCGGAACTTTTAAATATCTCGATATATCCCGAAAACTACGCTTCTGATCAAAAAATATCATAGAACATAGAAAGTAGGAAACTTAATTCTCTACAAAAAAGGTCTCTTAACATTTTGCCATAGCTCGCTTCGTTTCCGAGATATTTGCAGATTTATCTCAAGGGAAGGGGCTTGACGGACATATTTCGAGATATTTCTTCTTCTTGTTGTTCTTCTTCTGCACAGCTAAACTGGAAGTGACATTTCCAGCTCGCAATAGTGCAGAGTTATCTCAAAGAAAGAGGCAACGGTGTTTCTGTACCTCTATTATGTTGGTGCAGCTTCGGAACTTTTAAATATCTTGATATATCTCGAGAACTACGCATCTGATCAAAAAATATCATAGAACATAAAAAGTAGCAAACTTAATTCTCTACAAAAAAGGTCTCTTAACATTTTGCCATAGCTCGCTTCGTTTCCGAGATATATGCAGATTTATCTCAAGGGAAGGGGCCTGACGGACATATTTCGAGATACTTCTTCTTCTTGTTGTTCTTCTTCTGCACAGCTAAGCTGGAAGTGGCATTAGGAGCTCGCAATAGTGCAGAGTTATCTCAAAGAAAGGGGCCACGGTGTTTCTGTATCTCTATTATGTCGGTGCGGCTTCGGAACTTTTAAATATCTCGATATATCTCGAAAACTACGCTTCTGATCAAAAAATATCATAGAACATAAAAAGTAGGAAACTTAATTCTCTACAAAAAAGGTGTCTTAACATTTTGCCATAGCTAGCTTCGTTTCCGAGATATTTGCAGATTTATCTCAAGGGAAGGGGCCTGACGGACATATTTCGAGATATTTCTTCTTCTTGTTGTTCTTCTTCTGCACAGCTAAGCTGGAAGTGGCATTAGCAGCTCGCAATAGTGCAGAGTTATCTCAAAGAAAGGGGCCACGGTGTTTCTGTATCTCTATTATGTTGGTGCGGCTTCGGAACTTTTAAATATCTCGATATATCTCGAAAACTACGTTTCTGATCAAAAAATATCATAGAACATAACTTGTAGGAAACTTAATTCTCTACAAAAAAGGTCTCTGAACATTTTGCCATAGCTCGCTTCGTTTCCGAGATATTTGCAGATTTATCTCAAGGGAAGTGGCCTGGCGGACATATTTCGAGATATTTCTCCTTCTTGTTGTTCTTCTTCTGCACAGCTAAGCTGGAACTGGCATTTGCAGCTCGCAATAGTGCAGAGTTATCTCAAAGAAAGAGGCCACGGTGTTTCTGTACCTCTATTATGTTGGTGCAGCTTCGGAACTTTTAAATATCTTGATATATCTCGAGAACTACGCATCTGATCAAAAAATATCATAGAAGATAAAAAGTAGGAAACTCAATTCTCTACAAAAAAGGTCTCTTAACATTTTGCCATAGCTCGCTTCGTTTCCGAGATATTTGCAGATTTATTTCAAGGGAAGGGGCCTAACGGACATATTTCGAGATATTTCTTCTTCTTGTTGTTCTTCTTCTGCACAGCTAAGCTGGAAGTGGCATTTGCAGCTCGCAATAGTGCAGAGTTATCTCAAAGAAAGGGGCCACGGTGTTTCTGTATCTCTATTATGTTGGTGCGGCTTCGGAACTTTTAAATATCTCGATATATCTCGAAAACTACGCTTCTGATCAAAAAATATCATAGAACATAAATTGTAGGAAACATAATTCTCTACAAAAAAGGGCTCTTAACGTTTTGCCATAGCTCGCTTCGTTTCCGAGATATTTGCAGATTTATCTCAAGGGAGGGGTCCTGACGGACATATTTCGAGATATTTCTTCTTCTTGTTGTTCTTCTTCTGCACAGCTAAACTAGAAGTGGTATTTCCAGCTCGCAATAGTGCAGAGTTATCCCAAAGAAAGGGGCCACGGTGTTTCTATATCTCTATTATGTTGGTGCGGCTTCGGAACATTTAAATATCTCGATATATCTCGAAAACTACGCTTCTGATCAAAAAATATCATAGAACGTAAAAAGTAGGAAACTTAATTTTCTACAAAAAAGGTCTCTTAACATTTTGCCGTAGCTCGCTTCGTTTCCGAGATATTTGCAGATTTATCTCAAGGGAAGGGGCCTGACGGACATATTTCGAAATATTTCTTCTTCTTGTTGTTCTTCTTCTGCACAGCTAAGCTGGAAGTGGCAATTGCAGCTCGCAATAGTGCAGAGTTATCTCAAAGAAAGGGGCCACGGTGTTTCTGTACCTCTATTATGTTGGTGCGGCTTCGGAACTTTTAAATATCTTGATATATCTCGAGAACTAGGCATCTGATCAAAAAATATCATAGAAGATAAAAAGTAGGAAACTTAATTCTCTACAAAAAAGGTCTCTTAACATTTTGCCATAGCTCGCTTCGTTTCCGAGATATTTGCAGATTTATCTCAAGGGAAGTGGCCTGACGGACATATTTCGAGATATTTCTCCTTCTTGTTGTTCTTCTTCTGCACAGCTAAGCTGGAAGTGGCATTTGCAGCTCGCAATAGTGCAGAGTTATGTCAAAGAAAGAGGCCACGGTGTTTCTGTACCTCTATTATGTTGGTGCGGCTTCGGAACTTTTAAATATCTTGATATATCTCGATAACTACGCTTCTGATCAAAAAATATCATAGAACGTAAATTGTAGGAAACATAATTCTCTACAAAAAAGGTCTCTTAAGATTTTGCCACAGCTCGTTTCGTTTCCGAGATATTTGCAGATATATCTCAAGGGAAGGGGCCTGACGGACATATTTTGAGATATTTCTTCTTCTTCTTGTTCTTCTTCTGCACAGATAAACTGGAAGTGGCATTTCCAGCTCGCAATAGTGCAGAGTTATCTCAATGAAAGGGGCCACGGTGTTTCTGTATCTCTATTATGTTGGTGCGGCTTCGGAACTTTTAAATATCTTGATATATCTCGAGAACTACGCATCTGATCAAAAAATATCATAGAACATAAAAAGCAGGAAACTTAATTCTCTACAAATAAAGTCTCTTAACATTTTGCCATAGCTCGCTTCGTTTCCGAGATATTTGCAGATTTATCTCAAGGGAAGGGGCCTGACGGACATATTTCGAGATATTTCTTCTTCTTGTTGTTCTTCTTCTGCACAGCTAAGCTGGAAGTGACATTTGCAGCTCGCAATAGTGCAGAGTTATCTCAAAGAAAGGGGCCACGGTGTTTCTGTATCTCTATTATGTTGGTGCGGCTTCGGAACTTTTAAATATCTTGATATATCTCGAGAATTACGCATCTGATCAAAAAATATCATACTACATAAAAAGTAGGAAACTTAATTCTCTACAAAAAAGGTGTCTTAACATTTTGCCACAGCTCGCTTCGTTTCCGAGATATTTGCAGATTTATCTCAAGGGAAGGGGCCTGACGGACATATTTCGAGATATTTCTTCTTCTTGTTGTTCTTCTTCTGCACAGCTAAGCTGGAAGTGGCATTTGCAGCTCGCAATAGTGCAGAGTTATCTCAAAGAAAGGGGCCACGGTGTTTCTGTATCTCTATTATGTTGGTGCGGCTTCGGAACTTTTAAATATCTTGATATATCTCGAGAACTACGCATCTGATCAAAAAATAGCATAGAAGATAAAAAGTAGGAAACTTAATTCTCTACAAAAAAGGTCTCTTAACATTTTGGCATAGCTCGCTTCGTTTCCGAGATATTTGCAGATTTATCTCAAGGGAAGTGGCCTGACGGACATATTTCGAGATATTTCTCCTTCTTGTTGTTCTTCTTCTGCACAGCTAAGCTGGAACTGGCATTTGCAGCTCGCAATAGTGCAGAGTTATCTCAAAGAAAGAGGCCACGGTGTTTCTGTACCTCTATTATGTTGGTGCAGCTTCAGAACTTTTAAATATCTTGATATATCTCGAGAACTACGCATCTGATCAAAAAATATCATAGAAGATAAAAAGTAGGAAACTCAATTCTCTACAAAAAAGGTCTCTTAACATTTTGCCATAGCTCGCTTCGTTTCCGAGATATTTGCAGATATATTTCAAGGGAAGGGGCCTAACGGACATATTTCGAGATATTTCTTCTTCTTGTTGTTCCTCTTCTGCACAGCTAAGCTGGAAGTGGCATTTGCAGCTCGCAATAGTGCAGAGTTATCTCAAAGAAAGGGGCCACGGTGTTTCTGTATCTCTATTATGTTGGTGCGGCTTCGGAACTTTTAAATATCTTGATATATCTCGAGAATTACGCATCTGATCAAAAAATATCATACTACATAAAAAGTAGGAAACTTAATTCTCTACAAAAAAGGTCTCTTAACATTTTGCCACAGCTCGCTTCGTTTCCGAGATATTCGCAGATTTATCTCAAGGGAAGGGGCCTGACGGACATATTTCGAGATATTTCTTCTTCTTGTTGTTCTTCTTCTGCACAGCTAAGCTGGAAGTGGCATTTGCAGCTCGCAATAGTGCAGAGTTATCTCAAAGAAAGGGGCCACGGTGTTTCTGTATCTCTATTATGTTGGTGCGGCTTCGGAACTTTTAAATATCTTGATATATCTCGAGAATTACGCATCTGATCAAAAAATATCATACTACATAAAAAGTAGGAAACTTAATTCTCTACAAAAAAGGTGTCTTAACATTTTGCCATAGCTCGCTTCGTTTCCGAGATATTTGCAGATTTATCTCAAGGGAAGTGGCCTGGCGGACATATTTCGAGATATTTCTCCTTCTTGTTGTTCTTCTTCTGCACAGCTAAGCTGGAACTGGCATTTGCAGCTCGCAATAGTGCAGAGTTATCTCAAAGAAAGAGGCCACGGTGTTTCTGTACCTCTATTATGTTGGTGCAGCTTCGGAACTTTTAAATATCTTGATATATCTCGAGAACTACGCATCTGATCAAAAAATATCATAGAAGATAAAAAGTAGGAAACTCAATTCTCTACAAAAAAGGTCTCTTAACATTTTGCCATAGCTCGCTTCGTTTCCGAGATATTTGCAGATTTATTTCAAGGGTAGGGGCCTAACGGACATATTTCGAGATATTTCTTCTTCTTGTTGTTCTTCTTCTGCACAGCTAAGCTGGAAGTGGCATTTGCAGCTCGCAATAGTGCAGAGTTATCTCAAAGAAAGGGGCCACGGTGTTTCTGTATCTCTATTATGTTGGTGCGGCTTCGGAACTTTTAAATATCTCGATATATCTCGAAAACTACGCTTCTGATCAAAAAATATCATAGAACATAAATTGTAGGAAACATAATGCTCTACAAAAAAGGGCTCTTAACGTTTTGCCATAGCTCGCTTCGTTTCCGAGATATTTGCAGATTTATCTCAAGGGAGGGGTCCTGACGGACATATTTCGAGATATTTCTTCTTCTTGTTGTTCTTCTTCTGCACAGCTAAACTGGAAGTGGTATTTCCAGCTCGCAATAGTGCAGAGTTATCTCAAAGAAAGGGGCCACGGTGTTTCTGTATCTTTATTATGTTGGTGCGGCTTCGGAACTTTCAAAAATCTCGATATATCTCGAAAACCACGCATCTAATCAAAAAATATCATAGAACATAAATAGTAGGAAACTTAATTTCCTACAAAAAAGGTCTCTTAACATTTTGCCATAGCTCGCATCGTTTCCGAGATATTTGCAGATTTAGCTCAAGGGAAGGGGCCTGACGGACCTATTCCGAGATATTTCTTGTTCTTGTTGTGCTTCTTCTGCACAGCTAAGCTGGAACTGGCGTTTGCAGCTCGCAATAGTGCAGAGTTATCTCACAGAAAGGGGCCACGGTGTTTCCGTATCTCTATTATGTTGGTGCGGCTTCGGAACCTTTAAATATCTCGATATATCTCGAAAACTACGCACCTGATCAAAAAATATCATAGAACATAAAAAGTAGAAAACTTAATTCTCTACAAAAAAGGTCTCTTAAAATTTTGCCATAGCTCGCTTCGTTTCCGAGATATATGCAGATTTATCTCAAGGGAAGGGGCCTGACGGACATATTTCGAGATATTTCTTCTTCTTGTTGTTCTTCTTCTGCACAGCTAAGCTGGAAGTGGCATTTGCAGCTCGCAATAGTGCAGAGTTATCTCAAAGAAAGGGGCCACGGTGTTTCTGTATCTCTATTATGTTGGTGCGGCTTCGGAACTTTTAAATATCTCGATATATCTCGATAACTACGCTTCTGATCAAAAAATATCATAGAACGTAAATTGTAGGAAACATAATTCTCTACAAAAAAGGTCTCTTAAGATTTTGCCACAGCTCGTTTCGTTTCCGAGATATTTGCAGATATATCTCAAGGGAAGGGGCCTGACGGACATATTTTGAGATATTTCTTCTTCTTCTTGTTCTTCTTCTGCACAGATAAACTGGAAGTGGCATTTCCAGCTCGCAATAGTGCAGAGTTATCTCAATGAAAGGGGCCACGGTGTTTCTGTATCTCTATTATGTTGGTGCGGCTTCGGAACTTTTAAATATCTTGATATATCTCGAGAACTACGCATCTGATCAAAAAATATCATAGAACATAAAAAGCAGGAAACTTAATTCTCTACAAATAAAGTCTCTTAACATTTTGCCATAGCTCGCTTCGTTTCCGAGATATTTGCAGATTTATCTCAAGGGAAGGGGCCTGACGGACATATTTCGAGATATTTCTTCTTCTTGTTGTTCTTCTTCTGCACAGCTAAGCTGGAAGTGGCATTTGCAGCTCGCAATAGTGCAGAGTTATCTCAAAGAAAGAGGCCACGGTGTTTCTGTACCTTTATTATGCTGGTGCAGCTTCGGAACTTTTAAATATCTTGATATATCTCGAGAACTACGCATCTGATCAAAAAATATCATAGAACATAAAAAGTAGAAAACTTAATTCTCTACAAAAAAGGTCTCTTAAAATTTTGCCATAGCTCGCTTCGTTTCCCAAATATATGCAGATTTATCTCAAGGGAAGGGGCCTGACGGACATATTTCGAGATATTTCTTCTTCTTGTTGTTCTTCTTCTGCACAGCTAAGCTGGAAGTGGCTTTTACGGCTCGCACTAGTGCAGAGTTATCTCAAAGAAAGGGGCCACGGTGTTTCTGTATCTCTATTATGTTGGTGCGGCTTCGGAACTTTTAAATATCTCGATATATCTCGATAACTACGCTTCTGATCAAAAAATATCATAGAACATAAATTGTAGGAAACATAATTCTCTACAAAAAAGGTCTCTTAAGATTTTGCCACAGCTCGTTTCGTTTCCGAGATATTTGCAGATTTATTTCGAGGGAAGGGGCCTGACGGACATATTTCGAGATATTTCTTCTTCTTGTTGTTCTTCTTCTGCACAGCTAAGCTGGAAGTGGCTTTTACGGCTCGCACTAGTGCAGAGTTATCTCAAAGAAAGGGGCCACGGTGTTTCTGTATCTCTATTATGTTGGTGCGGCTTCGGAACTTTTAAATATCTCGATATATCTCGAGAACTACGCATCTGATCAAAAAATATCATAGAACATAAAAAGTAGGAAACTTAATTCTCTCCAAAAAAGGTCTCTTAACATTTTGCCACAGCTCGCTTCGTTTCCAAGATATTTGCAGATTTATCTCAAGGGAAGGGGCCTGACGGACATATTTCGAGATATTTCTTCTTCTTGTTGTTCTTCTTCTGCACAGCTAAGCTGGAAGTGACATTTGCAGCTCGCAATAGTGCAGAGTTATCTCAAAGAAAGGGGCCACGGTGTTTCTGTATCTCTATTATGTTGGTGCGGCTTCGGAACTTTTAAATATCTCGATATATCTCGATAACTACGCTTCTGATCAAAAAATATCATAGAACGTAAATTGTAGGAAACATAATTCTCTACAAAAAAGGTCTCTTAAGATTTTGCCACAGCTCGTTTCGTTTCCGAGATATTTGCAGATATATCTCAAGGGAAGGGGCCTGACGGACATATTTTGAGATATTTCTTCTTCTTCTTGTTCTTCTTCTGCACAGATAAACTGGAAGTGGCATTTCCAGCTCGCAATAGTGCAGAGTTATCTCAATGAAAGGGGCCACGGTGTTTCTGTATCTCTATTATGTTGGTGCGGCTTCGGAACTTTTAAATATCTTGATATATCTCGAGAACTACGCATCTGATCAAAAAATATCATAGAACATAAAAAGCAGGAAACTTAATTCTCTACAAATAAAGTCTCTTAACATTTTGCCATAGCTCGCTTCGTTTCCGAGATATTTGCAGATTTATCTCAAGGGAAGGGGCCTGACGGACATATTTCGAGATATTTCTTCTTCTTGTTGTTCTTCTTCTGCACAGCTAAGCTGGAAGTGGCATTTGCAGCTCGCAATAGTGCAGAGTTATCTCAAAGAAAGAGGCCACGGTGTTTCTGTACCTTTATTATGCTGGTGCAGCTTCGGAACTTTTAAATATCTTGATATATCTCGAGAACTACGCATCTGATCAAAAAATATCATAGAACATAAAAAGTAGAAAACTTAATTCTCTACAAAAAAGGTCTCTTAAAATTTTGCCATAGCTCGCTTCGTTTCCCAAATATATGCAGATTTATCTCAAGGGAAGGGGCCTGACGGACATATTTCGAGATATTTCTTCTTCTTGTTGTTCTTCTTCTGCACAGCTAAGCTGGAAGTGGCTTTTACGGCTCGCACTAGTGCAGAGTTATCTCAAAGAAAGGGGCCACGGTGTTTCTGTATCTCTATTATGTTGGTGCGGCTTCGGAACTTTTAAATATCTCGATATATCTCGATAACTACGCTTCTGATCAAAAAATATCATAGAACATAAATTGTAGGAAACATAATTCTCTACAAAAAAGGTCTCTTAAGATTTTGCCACAGCTCGTTTCGTTTCCGAGATATTTGCAGATTTATTTCGAGGGAAGGGGCCTGACGGACATATTTCGAGATATTTCTTCTTCTTGTTGTTCTTCTTCTGCACAGCTAAGCTGGAAGTGGCTTTTACGGCTCGCACTAGTGCAGAGTTATCTCAAAGAAAGGGGCCACGGTGTTTCTGTATCTCTATTATGTTGGTGCGGCTTCGGAACTTTTAAATATCTCGATATATCTCGAGAACTACGCATCTGATCAAAAAATATCATAGAACATAAAAAGTAGGAAACTTAATTCTCTCCAAAAAAGGTCTCTTAACATTTTGCCACAGCTCGCTTCGTTTCCAAGATATTTGCAGATTTATCTCAAGGGAAGGGGCCTGACGGACATATTTCGAGATATTTCTTCTTCTTGTTGTTCTTCTTCTGCACAGCTAAGCTGGAAGTGACATTTGCAGCTCGCAATAGTGCAGAGTTATCTCAAAGAAAGGGGCCACGGTGTTTCTGTATCTCTATTATGTTGGTGCGGCTTCGGAACTTTTAAATATCTTGATATATCTCGAGAATTACGCATCTGATCAAAAAATATCATACTACATAAAAAGTAGGAAACTTAATTCTCTACAAAAAAGGTGTCTTAACATTTTGCCACAGCTCGCTTCGTTTCCGAGATATTTGCAGATTTATCTCAAGGGAAGGGGCCTGACGGACATATTTCGAGATATTTCTTCTTCTTGTTGTTCTTCTTCTGCACAGCTAAGCTGGAAGTGGCATTTGCAGCTCGCAATAGTGCAGAGTTATCTCAAAGAAAGGGGCCACGGTGTTTCTGTATCTCTATTATGTTGGTGCGGCTTCGGAACTTTTAAATATCTTGATATATCTCGAGAACTACGCATCTGATCAAAAAATAGCATAGAAGATAAAAAGTAGGAAACTTAATTCTCTACAAAAAAGGTCTCTTAACATTTTGGCATAGCTCGCTTCGTTTCCGAGATATTTGCAGATTTATCTCAAGGGAAGTGGCCTGACGGACATATTTCGAGATATTTCTCCTTCTTGTTGTTCTTCTTCTGCACAGCTAAGCTGGAACTGGCATTTGCAGCTCGCAATAGTGCAGAGTTATCTCAAAGAAAGAGGCCACGGTGTTTCTGTACCTCTATTATGTTGGTGCAGCTTCAGAACTTTTAAATATCTTGATATATCTCGAGAACTACGCATCTGATCAAAAAATATCATAGAAGATAAAAAGTAGGAAACTCAATTCTCTACAAAAAAGGTCTCTTAACATTTTGCCATAGCTCGCTTCGTTTCCGAGATATTTGCAGATATATTTCAAGGGAAGGGGCCTAACGGACATATTTCGAGATATTTCTTCTTCTTGTTGTTCCTCTTCTGCACAGCTAAGCTGGAAGTGGCATTTGCAGCTCGCAATAGTGCAGAGTTATCTCAAAGAAAGGGGCCACGGTGTTTCTGTATCTCTATTATGTTGGTGCGGCTTCGGAACTTTTAAATATCTTGATATATCTCGAGAATTACGCATCTGATCAAAAAATATCATACTACATAAAAAGTAGGAAACTTAATTCTCTACAAAAAAGGTCTCTTAACATTTTGCCACAGCTCGCTTCGTTTCCGAGATATTCGCAGATTTATCTCAAGGGAAGGGGCCTGACGGACATATTTCGAGATATTTCTTCTTCTTGTTGTTCTTCTTCTGCACAGCTAAGCTGGAAGTGGCATTTGCAGCTCGCAATAGTGCAGAGTTATCTCAAAGAAAGGGGCCACGGTGTTTCTGTATCTCTATTATGTTGGTGCGGCTTCGGAACTTTTAAATATCTTGATATATCTCGAGAATTACGCATCTGATCAAAAAATATCATACTACATAAAAAGTAGGAAACTTAATTCTCTACAAAAAAGGTGTCTTAACATTTTGCCATAGCTCGCTTCGTTTCCGAGATATTTGCAGATTTATCTCAAGGGAAGTGGCCTGGCGGACATATTTCGAGATATTTCTCCTTCTTGTTGTTCTTCTTCTGCACAGCTAAGCTGGAACTGGCATTTGCAGCTCGCAATAGTGCAGAGTTATCTCAAAGAAAGAGGCCACGGTGTTTCTGTACCTCTATTATGTTGGTGCAGCTTCGGAACTTTTAAATATCTTGATATATCTCGAGAACTACGCATCTGATCAAAAAATATCATAGAAGATAAAAAGTAGGAAACTCAATTCTCTACAAAAAAGGTCTCTTAACATTTTGCCATAGCTCGCTTCGTTTCCGAGATATTTGCAGATTTATTTCAAGGGTAGGGGCCTAACGGACATATTTCGAGATATTTCTTCTTCTTGTTGTTCTTCTTCTGCACAGCTAAGCTGGAAGTGGCATTTGCAGCTCGCAATAGTGCAGAGTTATCTCAAAGAAAGGGGCCACGGTGTTTCTGTATCTCTATTATGTTGGTGCGGCTTCGGAACTTTTAAATATCTCGATATATCTCGAAAACTACGCTTCTGATCAAAAAATATCATAGAACATAAATTGTAGGAAACATAATGCTCTACAAAAAAGGGCTCTTAACGTTTTGCCATAGCTCGCTTCGTTTCCGAGATATTTGCAGATTTATCTCAAGGGAGGGGTCCTGACGGACATATTTCGAGATATTTCTTCTTCTTGTTGTTCTTCTTCTGCACAGCTAAACTGGAAGTGGTATTTCCAGCTCGCAATAGTGCAGAGTTATCTCAAAGAAAGGGGCCACGGTGTTTCTGTATCTTTATTATGTTGGTGCGGCTTCGGAACTTTCAAAAATCTCGATATATCTCGAAAACCACGCATCTAATCAAAAAATATCATAGAACATAAATAGTAGGAAACTTAATTTCCTACAAAAAAGGTCTCTTAACATTTTGCCATAGCTCGCATCGTTTCCGAGATATTTGCAGATTTAGCTCAAGGGAAGGGGCCTGACGGACCTATTCCGAGATATTTCTTGTTCTTGTTGTGCTTCTTCTGCACAGCTAAGCTGGAACTGGCGTTTGCAGCTCGCAATAGTGCAGAGTTATCTCACAGAAAGGGGCCACGGTGTTTCCGTATCTCTATTATGTTGGTGCGGCTTCGGAACCTTTAAATATCTCGATATATCTCGAAAACTACGCACCTGATCAAAAAATATCATAGAACATAAAAAGTAGAAAACTTAATTCTCTACAAAAAAGGTCTCTTAAAATTTTGCCATAGCTCGCTTCGTTTCCGAGATATATGCAGATTTATCTCAAGGGAAGGGGCCTGACGGACATATTTCGAGATATTTCTTCTTCTTGTTGTTCTTCTTCTGCACAGCTAAGCTGGAAGTGGCATTTGCAGCTCGCAATAGTGCAGAGTTATCTCAAAGAAAGGGGCCACGGTGTTTCTGTATCTCTATTATGTTGGTGCGGCTTCGGAACTTTTAAATATCTCGATATATCTCGATAACTACGCTTCTGATCAAAAAATATCATAGAACGTAAATTGTAGGAAACATAATTCTCTACAAAAAAGGTCTCTTAAGATTTTGCCACAGCTCGTTTCGTTTCCGAGATATTTGCAGATATATCTCAAGGGAAGGGGCCTGACGGACATATTTTGAGATATTTCTTCTTCTTCTTGTTCTTCTTCTGCACAGATAAACTGGAAGTGGCATTTCCAGCTCGCAATAGTGCAGAGTTATCTCAATGAAAGGGGCCACGGTGTTTCTGTATCTCTATTATGTTGGTGCGGCTTCGGAACTTTTAAATATCTTGATATATCTCGAGAACTACGCATCTGATCAAAAAATATCATAGAACATAAAAAGCAGGAAACTTAATTCTCTACAAATAAAGTCTCTTAACATTTTGCCATAGCTCGCTTCGTTTCCGAGATATTTGCAGATTTATCTCAAGGGAAGGGGCCTGACGGACATATTTCGAGATATTTCTTCTTCTTGTTGTTCTTCTTCTGCACAGCTAAGCTGGAAGTGGCATTTGCAGCTCGCAATAGTGCAGAGTTATCTCAAAGAAAGAGGCCACGGTGTTTCTGTACCTTTATTATGCTGGTGCAGCTTCGGAACTTTTAAATATCTTGATATATCTCGAGAACTACGCATCTGATCAAAAAATATCATAGAACATAAAAAGTAGAAAACTTAATTCTCTACAAAAAAGGTCTCTTAAAATTTTGCCATAGCTCGCTTCGTTTCCCAAATATATGCAGATTTATCTCAAGGGAAGGGGCCTGACGGACATATTTCGAGATATTTCTTCTTCTTGTTGTTCTTCTTCTGCACAGCTAAGCTGGAAGTGGCTTTTACGGCTCGCACTAGTGCAGAGTTATCTCAAAGAAAGGGGCCACGGTGTTTCTGTATCTCTATTATGTTGGTGCGGCTTCGGAACTTTTAAATATCTCGATATATCTCGATAACTACGCTTCTGATCAAAAAATATCATAGAACATAAATTGTAGGAAACATAATTCTCTACAAAAAAGGTCTCTTAAGATTTTGCCACAGCTCGTTTCGTTTCCGAGATATTTGCAGATTTATTTCGAGGGAAGGGGCCTGACGGACATATTTCGAGATATTTCTTCTTCTTGTTGTTCTTCTTCTGCACAGCTAAGCTGGAAGTGGCTTTTACGGCTCGCACTAGTGCAGAGTTATCTCAAAGAAAGGGGCCACGGTGTTTCTGTATCTCTATTATGTTGGTGCGGCTTCGGAACTTTTAAATATCTCGATATATCTCGAGAACTACGCATCTGATCAAAAAATATCATAGAACATAAAAAGTAGGAAACTTAATTCTCTCCAAAAAAGGTCTCTTAACATTTTGCCATAGCTCGCTTCGTTTCCGAGATATATGCAGATTTATCTCAAGGGAAGGGGCCTGACGGACATATTTCGAGATATTTCTTCTTCTTGTTGTTCTTCTTCTGCACAGCTAAGCTGGAAGTGGCATTTGCAGCTCGCAATAGTGCAGAGTTATCTCAAAGAAAGGGGCCACGGTGTTTCTGTATCTCTATTATGTTGGTGCGGCTTCGGAACTTTTAAATATCTTGATATATCTCGAGAACTACGCATCTGATCAAAAAATATCATAGAACATAAAAAGTAGGAAACTTAATTCTCTACAAATAAAGTCTCTTAACATTTTGCCATAGCTCGCTTCGTTTCCGAGATATTTGCAGATTTATCTCAAGGGAAGGGGCCTGACGGACATATTTCGAGATATTTCTTCTTCTTGTTGTTCTTCTTCTGCACAGCTAAGCTGGAAGTGGCATTTGCAGCTCGCAATAGTGCAGAGTTATCTCAAAGAAAGGGGCCACGGTGTTTCTGTATCTCTATTATGTTGGTGCGGCTTCGGAACTTTTAAATATCTTGATATATCTCGAGAACTACGCATCTGATCAAAAAATATCATACAACATAAAAAGTAGGAAACTTAATTCTCTACAAATAAAGTCTCTTAACATTTTGCCATAGCTCGCTTCGTTTCCCAGATATTTGCAGATATATCTCAAGGGAAGGGGCCTGACGGACATATTTCGAGATATTTCTTCTTCTTGTTGTTCTTCTTCTGCACAGCTAAGCTGGAAGTGGCATTTCCGGCTCGCACTAGTGCAGAGTTATCTCAAAGAAAGAGGCCACGGTGTTTCTGTACCTCTATTATGTTGGTGCTGCTTCGGAACTTTTAAATATCTTGATATATCTCCAGAACTACGCATCTGATCAAAAAATATTATGGAACATAAAAAGTAGGAAACTTAATTCTCTACAAAAAAGGTCTCTTAATATTTTGCCATAGCTCGCTTCGTTTCCGAGATATTTGCAGATTTATCTCAAGGGAAGGGGCCTGACGGACATATTTCGAGATATTTCTTCTTCTTGTTGTTCTTCTTCTGCACAGCTAAGCTGGAAGTGGCATTTGCAGCTCGCAATAGTGCAGAGTTATCTCAAAGAAAGGGGCCACGGTGTTTCTGTATCTCTATTATGTTGGTGCGGCTTCGGAACTTTTAAATATCTTGATATATCTCGAGAACTACGCATCTGATCAAAAAATATCATAGAACATAAAAAGTAGGAAACTTAATTCTCTACAAGAAAGGTCTCTTAACATTTTGCCATAGCTCGCTTCGTTTCCGAGATATTTGCAAATTTATCTCAAGGGATGGGGCCTGACGGACATATCTCGAGATATTTCTTCTTCTTGTTGTTCTTCTTCTGCACAGCTAAGCTGGAAGTGGCATTTGCAGCTCGCAATAGTGCAGAGTTATCTCAAAGAAAGAGGCCACGGTGTTTCTGTATCTCTATTATGTTGGTGCGGCTTCGGAACTTTTAAATATCTTGATATATCTCGAGATATACGCATCTGATCAAAAAATATCATAGAACATAAAAAGTAGGAAACTTAATTCTCTACAAAAAAGGTCTCTTAACATTTTGCCATAGCTCGCTTCGTTTCCGAGATATTTGCAGATATATCTCAAGGGAAGGGGCCTGACGGACATATTTCGAGATATTTCTTCTTCTTGTTGTCCTTCGTCTGCACAGCTAAGCTGGAAGTGGCATTTGCGGCTCGCACTAGTGCAGAGTTATCTCAAAGAAAGGGGCCACGGTGTTTCTGTATCTCTATTATGTTGGTGCGGCTTCGGAACTTTTACATATCTTGATATATCTCGAGAACTACGCATCTGATCAAAAAATATCATACTACATAACAAGTAGGAAACTTAATTCTCTACAAGAAAGGTCTCTTAACATTTTGCCATAGCTCGCTTCGTTTCCGAGATATTTGCAGATTTATCTCAAGGGAAGGGGCCTGACGGACATATTTCGAGATATTTCTTCTTCTTGTTGTTCTTCTTCCGCACAGCTAAGCTGGAAGTGGCATTTGCAGCTCGCAATAGTGCAGAGTTATCTCAAAGAAAGGGGCCACGGTGTTTCTGTATCTCTATTATGTTGGTGCGGCTTCGGAACTTTTAAATATCTTGATATATCTCGAGAACTACGCATCTGATCTATAAATATCATAGAACATAAAAAGTAGGAAACTTAATTCTCTACAAGAAAGGTCTCTTAACATTTTGCCATAGTTCGCTTCGTTTCCGAGATATTTGCAGATTTATCTCAAGGGAAGGGGCCTGACGGACATATTTCGAGATATTTCTTCTTCTTGTTGTTCTTCTTCAGCACAGCTAAGCTGGAAGTGGCATTTGCAGCTCGCAATTGTGCAGAGTTATCTCAAAGAGAGGGGCCACGGTGTTTCTGTATCTCTATTATGTTGGTGCGGCTTCGGAACTTTTAAATATCTTGATATATCTCGAGAACTACGCATCTGATCAAAAAATATCATAGAAGATAAAAAGTAGGAAACTTAATTCTCTACAAAAAAGGTCTCTTAACATTTTGCCATAGCTCGCTTCGTTTCCGTGATATTTGCAG
Source organism: Osmia lignaria lignaria (assembly GCF_051020975.1). NCBI lineage: Eukaryota > Metazoa > Arthropoda > Insecta > Hymenoptera > Megachilidae > Osmia > Osmia lignaria. Next base: position 1,892,268 of record NW_027478169.1, on the reverse strand, counting down.
ATTTATCTCAAGGGAAGGGGCCTGACGGACATATTTCGAGATATTTCTTCTTCTTGTTGTTCTTCTTCTGCACAGCTAAGCTGGAAGTGGCATTTGCAGCTCGCAATAGTGCATAGTTATCTCAAAGAAAGGGGCCACGGTGTTTCTGTATCTCTATTATGTTGGTGCGGCTTCGGAATTTATAAATATCTTGATGTATCTCGAGAACTACGCATCTGATCAAAAAATATCATAGAACATAAAAAGTAGGAAACTTAATTCTCTACAAAAAAGGTCTCTTAACATTTTGCCATAGCTCGCTTCGTTTCCGAGATATTTGCAGATGTATCTCAAGGGAAGGGGCCTAACGGACATATTTCGTGATATTTCTTCTTCTTGTTGTTCTTCTTCCTGTTGTTCTTCTTCTGCACAGCTAAGCTGGAAGTGGCATTTGCAGCTCGCAATAGTGCAGAGTTATCTCAAAGAAAGAGGCCACGGTGTTTCTGTACCTCTATTATGTTGGTGCGGCTTCCGAACTTTTAAATATCTCGATATATCTCGAAAACTACGCTTCTGGTCAAAAAATATCATAGAACATAAATTGTAGGAAACATAATTCTCTACAAAAAACGTCTCTTAACATTTTGCCATAGCTCGCTTCGTTTCCGAGATATTTGCAGATTTATCTCAAGGGAAGGGGCCTGACGGACATATTTCGAGATATTTCTTCTTCTTGTTGTTCTTCTTCTGCACAGCTAAGCTGGAAGTGGCATTTGCAGCTCGCAATAGTGCAGAGTTATCTCAAAGAAAGGGGCCACGGTGTTTCTGTATCTCTATTATGTTGGTGCGGCTTCGGAACTTTTAAATATCTTGATATATCTCGAGAACTACGCATCTGATCAAAAAATATCATACAACATAAAAAGTAGGAAACTTAATTCTCTACAAATAAAGTCTCTTAACATTTTGCCATAGCTCGCTTCGTTTCCCAGATATTTGCAGATATATCTCAAGGGAAGGGGCCTGACGGACATATTTCGAGATATTTCTTCTTCTTGTTGTTCTTCTTCTGCACAGCTAAGCTGGAAGTGGCATTTCCGGCTCGCACTAGTGCAGAGTTATCTCAAAGAAAGAGGCCACGGTGTTTCTGTACCTCTATTATGTTGGTGCTGCTTCGGAACTTTTAAATATCTTGATATATCTCCAGAACTACGCATCTGATCAAAAAATATTATGGAACATAAAAAGTAGGAAACTTAATTCTCTACAAAAAAGGTCTCTTAATATTTTGCCATAGCTCGCTTCGTTTCCGAGATATTTGCAGATTTATCTCAAGGGAAGGGGCCTGACGGACATATTTCGAGATATTTCTTCTTCTTGTTGTTCTTCTTCTGCACAGCTAAGCTGGAAGTGGCATTTGCAGCTCGCAATAGTGCAGAGTTATCTCAAAGAAAGGGGCCACGGTGTTTCTGTATCTCTATTATGTTGGTGCGGCTTCGGAACTTTTAAATATCTTGATATATCTCGAGAACTACGCATCTGATCAAAAAATATCATAGAACATAAAAAGTAGGAAACTTAATTCTCTACAAGAAAGGTCTCTTAACATTTTGCCATAGCTCGCTTCGTTTCCGAGATATTTGCAAATTTATCTCAAGGGATGGGGCCTGACGGACATATCTCGAGATATTTCTTCTTCTTGTTGTTCTTCTTCTGCACAGCTAAGCTGGAAGTGGCATTTGCAGCTCGCAATAGTGCAGAGTTATCTCAAAGAAAGAGGCCACGGTGTTTCTGTATCTCTATTATGTTGGTGCGGCTTCGGAACTTTTAAATATCTTGATATATCTCGAGATATACGCATCTGATCAAAAAATATCATAGAACATAAAAAGTAGGAAACTTAATTCTCTACAAAAAAGGTCTCTTAACATTTTGCCATAGCTCGCTTCGTTTCCGAGATATTTGCAGATATATCTCAAGGGAAGGGGCCTGACGGACATATTTCGAGATATTTCTTCTTCTTGTTGTCCTTCGTCTGCACAGCTAAGCTGGAAGTGGCATTTGCGGCTCGCACTAGTGCAGAGTTATCTCAAAGAAAGGGGCCACGGTGTTTCTGTATCTCTATTATGTTGGTGCGGCTTCGGAACTTTTACATATCTTGATATATCTCGAGAACTACGCATCTGATCAAAAAATATCATACTACATAACAAGTAGGAAACTTAATTCTCTACAAGAAAGGTCTCTTAACATTTTGCCATAGCTCGCTTCGTTTCCGAGATATTTGCAGATTTATCTCAAGGGAAGGGGCCTGACGGACATATTTCGAGATATTTCTTCTTCTTGTTGTTCTTCTTCCGCACAGCTAAGCTGGAAGTGGCATTTGCAGCTCGCAATAGTGCAGAGTTATCTCAAAGAAAGGGGCCACGGTGTTTCTGTATCTCTATTATGTTGGTGCGGCTTCGGAACTTTTAAATATCTTGATATATCTCGAGAACTACGCATCTGATCTATAAATATCATAGAACATAAAAAGTAGGAAACTTAATTCTCTACAAGAAAGGTCTCTTAACATTTTGCCATAGTTCGCTTCGTTTCCGAGATATTTGCAGATTTATCTCAAGGGAAGGGGCCTGACGGACATATTTCGAGATATTTCTTCTTCTTGTTGTTCTTCTTCAGCACAGCTAAGCTGGAAGTGGCATTTGCAGCTCGCAATTGTGCAGAGTTATCTCAAAGAGAGGGGCCACGGTGTTTCTGTATCTCTATTATGTTGGTGCGGCTTCGGAACTTTTAAATATCTTGATATATCTCGAGAACTACGCATCTGATCAAAAAATATCATAGAAGATAAAAAGTAGGAAACTTAATTCTCTACAAAAAAGGTCTCTTAACATTTTGCCATAGCTCGCTTCGTTTCCGTGATATTTGCAGATTTATCTCAAGGGAAGGGGCCTGACGGACATATTTCGAGATATTTCTTCTTCTTGTTGTTCTTCTTCTGCACAGCTAAGCTGGAAGTGGCATTTGCAGCTCGCAATAGTGCATAGTTATCTCAAAGAAAGGGGCCACGGTGTTTCTGTATCTCTATTATGTTGGTGCGGCTTCGGAATTTATAAATATCTTGATGTATCTCGAGAACTACGCATCTGATCAAAAAATATCATAGAACATAAAAAGTAGGAAACTTAATTCTCTACAAAAAAGGTCTCTTAACATTTTGCCATAGCTCGCTTCGTTTCCGAGATATTTGCAGATGTATCTCAAGGGAAGGGGCCTAACGGACATATTTCGTGATATTTCTTCTTCTTGTTGTTCTTCTTCCTGTTGTTCTTCTTCTGCACAGCTAAGCTGGAAGTGGCATTTGCAGCTCGCAATAGTGCAGAGTTATCTCAAAGAAAGAGGCCACGGTGTTTCTGTACCTCTATTATGTTGGTGCGGCTTCCGAACTTTTAAATATCTCGATATATCTCGAAAACTACGCTTCTGGTCAAAAAATATCATAGAACATAAATTGTAGGAAACATAATTCTCTACAAAAAACGTCTCTTAACATTTTGCCATAGCTCGCTTCGTTTCCGAGATATTTGCAGATTTATCTCAAGGGAAGGGGCCTGACGGACATATTTCGAGATATTTCTTCTTCTTGTTGTTCTTCTTCTGCACAGCTAAGCTGGAAGTGGCATTTGCAGCTCGCAATAGTGCAGAGTTATCTCAAAGAAAGGGGCCACGGTGTTTCTGTATCTCTATTATGTTGGTGCGGCTTCGGAACTTTTAAATATCTTGATATATCTCGAGATATACGCATCTGATCAAAAAATATCATAGAACATAAAAAGTAGGAAACTTAATTCTCTACAAAAACGGTCTCTTAACATTTTGCCATAGCTCGCTTCGTTTCCGAGATATTTGCAGATTTATCTCAAGGGAAGGGTCCTGACGGACATATTTCGAGATATTTCTTCTTCTTGTTGTTCTTCTTCTGCACAGCTAAGCTGGAAGTGGCATTTGCAGCTCGCAATAGTGCGGAGTTATCTCAAAGAAAGGGGCCACGGTGTTTCTGTATCTCTATTATGTTGGTGCGGCTTCGGAACTTTTAAGTATCTTGATATATCTCGAGAACTACGCATCTGATCAAAAAATATCATAGAACATAAAAAGCAGGAAACTTAATTCTCTACAAATAAAGTCTCTTAACATTTTGCCATAGCTCGCTTCGTTTCCGAGATATTTGCAGATTTATCTCAAGGGAAGGGGCCTGACGGACATATTTCGAGATATTTCTTCTTCTTGTTGTTCTTCTTCTGCACAGCTAAGCTGGAAGTGGCATTTGCAGCTCGCAATAGTGCAGAGTTATCTCAAAGAAAGAGGCCACGGTGTTTCTGTACCTCTATTATGCTGGTGCAGCTTCGGAACTTTTAAATATCTTGATATATCTCGAGAACTACGCATCTGATCAAAAAATATCATAGAACATAAAAAGTAGAAAACTTAATTCTCTACAAAAAAGGTCTCTTAAAATTTTGCCATAGCTCGCTTCGTTTCCCAAATATATGCAGATTTATCTCAAGGGAAGGGGCCTGACGGACATATTTCGAGATATTTCTTCTTCTTGTTGTTCTTCTTCTGCACAGCTAAGCTGGAAGTGGCTTTTACGGCTCGCACTAGTGCAGAGTTATCTCAAAGAAAGGGGCCACGGTGTTTCTGTATCTCTATTATGTTGGTGCGGCTTCGGAACTTTTAAATATCTCGATATATCTCGATAACTACGCTTCTGATCAAAAAATATCATAGAACATAAATTGTAGGAAACATAATTCTCTACAAAAAAGGTCTCTTAAGATTTTGCCACAGCTCGTTTCGTTTCCGAGATATTTGCAGATTTATTTCGAGGGAAGGGGCCTGACGGACATATTTCGAGATATTTCTTCTTCTTGTTGTTCTTCTTCTGCACAGCTAAGCTGGAAGTGGCTTTTACGGCTCGCACTAGTGCAGAGTTATCTCAAAGAAAGGGGCCACGGTGTTTCTGTATCTCTATTATGTTGGTGCGGCTTCGGAACTTTTAAATATCTCGATATATCTCGATAACTACGCTTCTGATCAAAAAATATCATAGAACGTAAATTGTAGGAAACATAATTCTCTACAAAAAAGGTCTCTTAAGATTTTGCCACAGCTCGTTTCGTTTCCGAGATATTTGCAGATATATCTCAAGGGAAGGGGCCTGACGGACATATTTTGAGATATTTCTTCTTCTTATTGTTCTTCTTCTGCACAGCTAAACTGGAAGTGGCATTTCCAGCTCGCAATAGTGCAGAGTTATCTCAAAGAAAGGGGCCACGGTGTTTCTGTATCTCTATTATGTTGGTGCGGCTTCGGTTACTTTTAAATATCTCGATATATCTCGAAAACTACGCTTCTGATCAAAAAATATCATAGAACATAAATTGTAGGAAACATAATTCTCTACAAAAAACGTCTCTTAACATTTTTCTATAGTTCGCTTCGTTTCCGAGATATTTGCAGATTCAGCTCAAAGGAACGGGCCTGACGGACATATTTCGAGATATTTCTTCTTCTTGCTGTTCTTCTTCTGCACAGCTAAGCTGGAAGTGGCATTTGCAGCTCGCAATAGTGCAGAGTTATCTCAAAGAAAGAGGCCACGGTGTTTCTGTATCTCTATTATGTTGGTGCGGCTTCGGAACTTTTAAATATCTTGATATATCTCGAGATATACGCATCTGATCAAAAAATATCATAGAACATAAAAAGTAGGAAACTTAATTCTCTACAAAAAAGGTCTCTTAACATTTTGCCATAGCTCGCTTCGTTTCCGAGATATTTGCAGATTTATCTCAAGGGAAGGGGCCTGACGGACATATTTCGAGATATTTCTTCTTCTTGTTGTTCTTCTTCTGCACAGCTAAGCTGGAAGTGGCATTTGCGGCTCGCACTAGTGCAGAGTTATCTCAAAGAAAGGGGCCACGGTGTTTCTGTATCTCTATTATGTTGGTGCGGCTTCGGAACTTTTAAATATCTTGATATATCTCGAGAACTACGCATCTGATCAAAAAATATCATACTACATAACAAGTAGGAAACTTAATTCTCTACAAGAAAGGTCTCTTAACATTTTGCCATAGCTCGCTTCGTTTCCGAGATATTTGCAGATTTATCTCAAGGGAAGGCGCCTGACGGACATATTTCGAGATATTTCTTCTTCTTGTCGTTCTTCTTCTGCACAGCTAAGCTGGAAGTGGCATTTACAGCTCGCAATAGTGCAGAGTTATCTCAAAGAACGGGGCCACGGTGTTTCTGTATCTCTATTATGTTGGTGCGGCTTCGGAACTTTTAAATATCTTGATATATCCCCAGAACTACGCATCTGATCAAAAAATATCATAGAACATAGAAAGTAGAAAACCTAATTCTCTACAAAAAAGGTCTCTTAACATTTTGCCATAGCTCGCTTCGTTTCCGAGATATTTGCAGATTTATCTCAAGGGAAGGGGCCTGACGGACATATTTCGAGATATTTCTTCTTCTTGTTGTTCTTCTTCCGCACAGCTAAGCTGGAAGTGGCATTTGCAGCTCGCAATAGTGCAGAGTTATCTCAAAGAAAGAGGCCACGGTGTTTCTGTACCTCTATTATGTTGGTGCGGCTTCCGAACTTTTAAATATCTCGATATATCTCGAAAACTACGCTTCTGGTCAAAAAATATCATAGAACATAAATTGTAGGAAACATAATTCTCTACAAAAAACGTCTCTTAACATTTTGCCATAGCTCGCTTCGTTTCCGAGATATTTGCAGATTTATCTCAAGGGAAGGGGCCTGACGGACATATTTCGAGATATTTCTTCTTCTTGTTGTTCTTCTTCTGCACAGCTAAGCTGGAAGTGGCATTTGCAGCTCGCAATAGTGCAGAGTTATCTCAAAGAAAGGGGCCACGGTGTTTCTGTATCTCTATTATGTTGGTGCGGCTTCGGAACTTTTAAATATCTTGATATATCTCGAGATATACGCATCTGATCAAAAAATATCATAGAACATAAAAAGTAGGAAACTTAATTTTCTACAAAAACGGTCTCTTAACATTTTGCCATAGCTCGCTTCGTTTCCGAGATATTTGCAGATTTATCTCAAGGGAAGGGTCCTGACGGACATATTTCGAGATATTTCTTCTTCTTGTTGTTCTTCTTCTGCACAGCTAAGCTGGAAGTGGCATTTGCAGCTCGCAATAGTGCGGAGTTATCTCAAAGAAAGGGGCCACGGTGTTTCTGTATCTCTATTATGTTGGTGCGGCTTCGGAACTTTTAAGTATCTTGATATATCTCGAGAACTACGCATCTGATCAAAAAATATCATAGAACATAAAAAGTAGGAAACTTAATTCTCTACAAAAAAGGTCTCTTAACATTTTGCCATAGCTCGCTTCGTTTCCGAGATATATGCAGATTTATCTCAAGGGAAGGGGCCTGACGGACATATTTCGAGATATTTCTTCTTCTTGTTGTTCTTTTTCTGCACAGCGAAACTGAAAGTGGCATTTCCAGCTCGCAATAGTGCAGAGTTATCTCAAAGAAAGGGGCCACGGTGTTTCTGTATCTCTATTATGTTGGTGCGGCTTCGGAACTTTTAAATATCTTGATATATCTCGAGAACTACGCATCTGATCAAAAAATATCATAGAACATAAAAAGTAGGAAACTTAATTCTCTACAAATAAAGTCTCTTAACATTTTGCCATAGCTCGCTTCGTTTCCGAGATATTTGCAGATTTATCTCAAGGGAAGGGGCCTGACGGACATATTTCGAGATATTTCTTCTTCTTGTTGTTCTTCTTCTGCACAGCTAAGCTGGAAGTGGCATTTGCAGCTCGCAATAGTGCAGAGTTATCTCAAAGAAAGGGGCCACGGTGTTTCTGTATCTCTATTATGTTGGTGCGGCTTCGGAACTTTTAAATATCTTGATATATCTCGAGAACTACGCATCTGATCAAAAAATATCATACAACATAAAAAGTAGGAAACTTAATTCTCTACAAATAAAGTCTCTTAACATTTTGCCATAGCTCGCTTCGTTTCCCAGATATTTGCAGATATATCTCAAGGGAAGGGGCCTGACGGACATATTTCGAGATATTTCTTCTTCTTGTTGTTCTTCTTCTGCACAGCTAAGCTGGAAGTGGCATTTCCGGCTCGCACTAGTGCAGAGTTATCTCAAAGAAGGAGGCCACGGTGTTTCTGTACCTCTATTATGTCGGTGCTGCTTCGGAACTTTTAAATATCTTGATATATCTCCAGAACTACGCATCTGATCAAAAAATATTATGGAACATAAAAAGTAGGAAACTTAATTCTCTACAAAAAAGGTCTCTTAATATTTTGCCATAGCTCGCTTCGTTTCCGAGATATTTGCAGATTTATCTCAAGGGAAGGGGCCTGACGGACATATTTCGAGATATTTCTTCTTCTTGTTGTTCTTCTTCTGCACAGCTAAGCTGGAAGTGGCATTTGCAGCTCGCAATAGTGCAGAGTTATCTCAAAGAAAGGGGCCACGGTGTTTCTGTATCTCTATTATGTTGGTGCGGCTTCGGAACTTTTAAATATCTTGATATATCTCGAGAACTACGCATCTGATCTATAAATATCATAGAACATAAAAAGTAGGAAACTTAATTCTCTACAAGAAAGGTCTCTTAACATTTTGCCATAGTTCGCTTCGTTTCCGAGATATTTGCAGATTTATCTCAAGGGAAGGGGCCTGACGGACATATTTCGAGATATTTCTTCTTCTTGTTGTTCTTCTTCAGCACAGCTAAGCTGGAAGTGGCATTTGCAGCTCGCAATTGTGCAGAGTTATCTCAAAGAGAGGGGCCACGGTGTTTCTGTATCTCTATTATGTTGGTGCGGCTTCGGAACTTTTAAATATCTTGATATATCTCGAGAACTACGCATCTGATCAAAAAATATCATAGAAGATAAAAAGTAGGAAACTTAATTCTCTACAAAAAAGGTCTCTTAACATTTTGCCATAGCTCGCTTCGTTTCCGTGATATTTGCAGATTTATCTCAAGGGAAGGGGCCTGACGGACATATTTCGAGATATTTCTTCTTCTTGTTGTTCTTCTTCTGCACAGCTAAGCTGGAAGTGGCATTTGCAGCTCGCAATAGTGCATAGTTATCTCAAAGAAAGGGGCCACGGTGTTTCTGTATCTCTATTATGTTGGTGCGGCTTCGGAATTTATAAATATCTTGATGTATCTCGAGAACTACGCATCTGATCAAAAAATATCATAGAACATAAAAAGTAGGAAACTTAATTCTCTACAAAAAAGGTCTCTTAACATTTTGCCATAGCTCGCTTCGTTTCCGAGATATTTGCAGATGTATCTCAAGGGAAGGGGCCTAACGGACATATTTCGTGATATTTCTTCTTCTTGTTGTTCTTCTTCCTGTTGTTCTTCTTCTGCACAGCTAAGCTGGAAGTGGCATTTGCAGCTCGCAATAGTGCAGAGTTATCTCAAAGAAAGAGGCCACGGTGTTTCTGTACCTCTATTATGTTGGTGCGGCTTCCGAACTTTTAAATATCTCGATATATCTCGAAAACTACGCTTCTGGTCAAAAAATATCATAGAACATAAATTGTAGGAAACATAATTCTCTACAAAAAACGTCTCTTAACATTTTGCCATAGCTCGCTTCGTTTCCGAGATATTTGCAGATTTATCTCAAGGGAAGGGGCCTGACGGACATATTTCGAGATATTTCTTCTTCTTGTTGTTCTTCTTCTGCACAGCTAAGCTGGAAGTGGCATTTGCAGCTCGCAATAGTGCAGAGTTATCTCAAACAAAGGGGCCACGGTGTTTCTGTATCTCTATTATGTTGGTGCGGCTTCGGAACTTTTAAATATCTTGATATATCTCGAGATATACGCATCTGATCAAAAAATATCATAGAACATAAAAAGTAGGAAACTTAATTCTCTACAAAAACGGTCTCTTAACATTTTGCCATAGCTCGCTTCGTTTCCGAGATATTTGCAGATTTATCTCAAGGGAAGGGTCCTGACGGACATATTTCGAGATATTTCTTCTTCTTGTTGTTCTTCTTCTGCACAGCTAAGCTGGAAGTGGCATTTGCAGCTCGCAATAGTGCGGAGTTATCTCAAAGAAAGGGGCCACGGTGTTTCTGTATCTCTATTATGTTGGTGCGGCTTCGGAACTTTTAAGTATCTTGATATATCTCGAGAACTACGCATCTGATCAAAAAATATCATAGAACATAAAAAGTAGGAAACTTAATTCTCTACAAAAAAGGTCTCTTAACATTTTGCCATAGCTCGCTTCGTTTCCGAGATATATGCAGATTTATCTCAAGGGAAGGGGCCTGACGGACATATTTCGAGATATTTCTTCTTCTTGTTGTTCTTTTTCTGCACAGCGAAACTGAAAGTGGCATTTCCAGCTCGCAATAGTGCAGAGTTATCTCAAAGAAAGGGGCCACGGTGTTTCTGTATCTCTATTATGTTGGTGCGGCTTCGGAACTTTTAAATATCTTGATATATCTCGAGAACTACGCATCTGATCAAAAAATATCATAGAACATAAAAAGTAGGAAACTTAATTCTCTACAAATAAAGTCTCTTAACATTTTGCCATAGCTCGCTTCGTTTCCGAGATATTTGCAGATTTATCTCAAGGGAAGGGGCCTGACGGACATATTTCGAGATATTTCTTCTTCTTGTTGTTCTTCTTCTGCACAGCTAAGCTGGAAGTGGCATTTGCAGCTCGCAATAGTGCAGAGTTATCTCAAAGAAAGGGGCCACGGTGTTTCTGTATCTCTATTATGTTGGTGCGGCTTCGGAACTTTTAAATATCTTGATATATCTCGAGAACTACGCATCTGATCAAAAAATATCATACAACAGAAAAAGTAGGAAACTTAATTCTCTACAAATAAAGTCTCTTAACATTTTGCCATAGCTCGCTTCGTTTCCCAGATATTTGCAGATTTATCTCAAGGGAAGGGGCCTGACGGACATATTTCGAGATATTTCTTCTTCTTGTTGTTCTTCTTCTGCACAGCTAAGCTGGAAGTGGCATTTGCAGCTCGCAATAGTGCAGAGTTATCTCAAAGAAAGGGGCCACGGTGTTTCTGTATCTCTATTATGTTGGTGCGGCTTCGGAACTTTTAAATATCTTGATATATCTCGAGATATACGCATCTGATCAAAAAATATCATAGAACATAAAAAGTAGGAAACTTAATTCTCTACAAAAACGGTCTCTTAACATTTTGCCATAGCTCGCTTCGTTTCCGAGATATTTGCAGATTTATCTCAAGGGAAGGGTCCTGACGGACATATTTCGAGATATTTCTTCTTCTTGTTGTTCTTCTTCTGCACAGCTAAGCTGGAAGTGGCATTTGCAGCTCGCAATAGTGCGGAGTTATCTCAAAGAAAGGGGCCACGGTGTTTCTGTATCTCTATTATGTTGGTGCGGCTTCGGAACTTTTAAGTATCTTGATATATCTCGAGAACTACGCATCTGATCTATAAATATCATAGAACATAAAAAGTAGGAAACTTAATTCTCTACAAGAAAGGTCTCTTAACATTTTGCCATAGTTCGCTTCGTTTCCGAGATATTTGCAGATTTATCTCAAGGGAAGGGGCCTGACGGACATATTTCGAGATATTTCTTCTTCTTGTTGTTCTTCTTCAGCACAGCTAAGCTGGAAGTGGCATTTGCAGCTCGCAATTGTGCAGAGTTATCTCAAAGAGAGGGGCCACGGTGTTTCTGTATCTCTATTATGTTGGTGCGGCTTCGGAACTTTTAAATATCTTGATATATCTCGAGAACTACGCATCTGATCAAAAAATATCATAGAAGATAAAAAGTAGGAAACTTAATTCTCTACAAAAAAGGTCTCTTAACATTTTGCCATAGCTCGCTTCGTTTCCGTGATATTTGCAGATTTATCTCAAGGGAAGGGGCCTGACGGACATATTTCGAGATATTTCTTCTTCTTGTTGTTCTTCTTCTGCACAGCTAAGCTGGAAGTGGCATTTGCAGCTCGCAATAGTGCATAGTTATCTCAAAGAAAGGGGCCACGGTGTTTCTGTATCTCTATTATGTTGGTGCGGCTTCGGAATTTATAAATATCTTGATGTATCTCGAGAACTACGCATCTGATCAAAAAATATCATAGAACATAAAAAGTAGGAAACTTAATTCTCTACAAAAAAGGTCTCTTAACATTTTGCCATAGCTCGCTTCGTTTCCGAGATATTTGCAGATGTATCTCAAGGGAAGGGGCCTAACGGACATATTTCGTGATATTTCTTCTTCTTGTTGTTCTTCTTCCTGTTGTTCTTCTTCTGCACAGCTAAGCTGGAAGTGGCATTTGCAGCTCGCAATAGTGCAGAGTTATCTCAAAGAAAGGGGCCACGGTGTTTCTGTATCTCTATTATGTTGGTGCGGCTTCGGAACTTTTAAATATCTTGATATATCTCGAGATATACGCATCTGATCAAAAAATATCACAGAACATAAAGAGTAGGAAACTTAGTTCTCTACAGAAAAGGTCTCTTAACATTTTCCCATAGCTGGCATCGTTTCCGAGATATTTGCAGATTTAGCTCAAGGGAAGGGGCCTGACGGACATATTCCGAGATATTTCTTCTTCTTGTTGTTCCTCTTCTGCACAGCTAAGCTGGAAGTGGCATTTGCAGCTCGCAATAGTGCAGAGTTATCTCGAAGAAAGAGGCCACGGTGTTTCTGTACCTCTATTATGTTGGTGCAGCTTCGGAACTTTTAAATATCTTAATATATCTCGAGAACTACGCATCTGATCAAAAAATATCATACAACATAAAAAGTAGGAAACCTAATTTTCTACAAAAAAGGTCTCTTAACATTTTGCCGTAGCTCGCTTCGTTTCCGAGATATTTGCAGATTTATCTCAAGGGAAGGGGCCTGACGGACATATTTCGAAATATTTCTTCTTCTTGTTGTTCTTCTTCTGCACAGCTAAGCTGGAAGTGGCATTTGCAGCTCGCAATAGTGCAGAGTTATCTCAAAGAAAGGGGCCACGGTGTTTCTGTATCTCTATTATGTTGGTGCGGCTTCGGAACTTTTAAATATCTTGATATATCTCGAGAACTACGCATCTGATCAAAAAATATCATAGAACATAAAAAGTAGGAAACTTAATTCTCTACAAAAAAGGTCTCATAACATTTTGCCAGAGCTCGCTTCCTTTCCGAGATATTTGCAGATTCATCTCAAAAGAACGGGCCTGACGGACATATTTCGAGATATTTCTTCTTCTTGTTGTTCTTCTTCTGCACAGCTAAGCTGGAAGTGGCATTTGCAGATCGCAATAGTGCAGAGTTATCTCAAAGAAAGGGGCCACGGTGTTTCTGTATCTCTATTATGTTGGTGCGGCTTCGGAACTTTTAAATATCTTGATATACCTCGAGATCTACGCATCTGATCAAAAAATATGATAGAACATAAAAAGTAGGAAACTTAATTCTCTACAAAAAAGGTCTCTTAACATTTTGCCATAGCTCGCTTCGTTTCCGAGATATTTGCAGATTCAGTACAAAGGAACGGGCCTGACGGACATATTTCGAGATATTTCTTCTTTTTGTTGTTCTTGTTCTGCACAGCTAAGCTGGAAGGGGCATTTGCAGCTCGCAATAGTCCAGAGTTATCTCAAAGAAAGGGTCACGGTGTTTCTGTATCTCTATTATGTTGGTGCGGCTTCGGAACGTTTAAATATCTCGATATATCTCGAAAACTACGCTTCTGATCAAAAAATATCATAGAACATAAATTGTAGGAAACATAATTCTCTACAAAAACGGTCTCTTAACATTTTGCCATAGCTCGCTTCGTTTCCGAGATATTTGCAGATTTATCTCAAGGGAAGGGGCCTAACGGACATATTTCGAGATATTTCTTCTTCTTGTTGTTCTTCTTCTGCACAGCTAAGCTGGGAGTGGCATTTCAGCTCGCAATAGTGCAGAGTTATCTCAAAGAAAGGGGCCACGGTGTTTCTGTATCTCTATTATGTTGGTGCGGCTTCGGAACTTTTAAATATCTTGATATATCTCGAGAACTACGCATCTGATCAAAAAATATCATACTACATAAAAAGTAGGAAACTTAATTCTCTACAAGAAAGGTCTCTTAACATTTTGCCATAGCTCGCTTCGTTTCCGAGATATTTGCAGATTTATCTCAAGGGAAGGGGCCTGACGGACATATTTCGAGATATTTCTTCTTCTTGTTGTTCTTCTTCTGCACAGCTAAACTGGAAGTGGCATTTCCAGCTCGCAATAGTGCAGAGTTATCTGAAAGAAAGGGGCCACGGTGTTTCTGTATCTCTATTATGTTGGTGCGGCTTCGGAACTTTTAAATATCTTGATATATCTCGAGAACTACGCATCTGATCAAAAAATATCATAGAACATAAAAAGTAGGAAACTTAATTCTCTACAAAAAAGGTCTCTTAACATTTTGCCATAGCTCTCTTCGTTTCCGAGATATTTGCAGATTTATCTCAAGGGAAGGGGCCTGACGGACATATTTCGAGATATTTCTTCTTCTTGTTGTTCTTCTTCTGCACAGCTAAGCTGGAAGTGGCATTTGCAGCTCGCAATAGTGCAGAGCTATCTCAAAGAAAGGGGCCACGGTGTTTCTGTATCTCTATTATGTTGGTGCGGCTTCGGAACTTTTAAATATCTTGATATATCTCGAGAACTACGCATCTGATCAAAAAATATCATACTACATAAAAAGTAGGAAACTTAATTCTCTACAAGAAAGGTCTCTTAACATTTTGCCATAGCTCGCTTCGTTTCCGAGATATTTGCAGATTTATCTCAAGGGAAGGGGCCTGACGGACATATTTCGAGATATTTCTTCTTCTTGTTGTTCTTCTTCTGCACAGCTAAACTGGAAGTGGCATTTCCAGCTCGCAATAGTGCAGAGTTATCTGAAAGAAAGGGGCCACGGTGTTTCTGTATCTCTATTATTGCGGTGCGGCTTCGGAACTTTTAAATATCTCGATATATCTCGAAAACTACGCTTCTGATCAAAAAATATCATACACCATAAATTGTAGGAAACATAATTTTCTACAAAAAACGTCTCTTAACATTTTGCCATAGCTCGCTTCGTTTCCGAGATATTTGCAGATTCAGTACAAAGGAACGGGCCTGACGGACATATTTCGAGATATTTCTTCTTTTTGTTGTTCTTGTTCTGCACAGCTAAGCTGGAAGTGGCATTTGCAGCTCGCAATAGTCCAGAGTTATCTCAAAGAAAGGGTCACGGTGTTTCTGTATCTCTATTATGTTGGTGCGGCTTCGGAACGTTTAAATATCTCGATATATCTCGAAAACTACGCTTCTGATCAAAAAATATCATAGAACATAAATTGTAGGAAACATAATTCTCTACAAAAAAGGTCTCTTAACATTTTGCCATAGCTCGCTTCGTTTCCGAGATATTTGCAGATTTATCTCAAGGGAAGGGGCCTGACGGCCATATTTCGAGATATTTCTTCTTCTTGTTGTTCTTCTTCTGCACAGCTAAGCTGGAAGTGGCATTTGCAGATCGCAATAGTGCAGAGTTATCTCAAAGAAAGGGGCCACGGTGTTTCTGTATCTCTATTATGTTGGTGCGGCTTCGGAACTTTTAAATATCTTGATATATCTCGAGAACTACGCATCTGATCAAAAAATATCATAGAACATAAAAAGTAGGAAACGTAATTCTCTACAAAAAAGGTCTCTTAACATTTTGCCATAGCTCGCTTCGTTTCCGAGATATTTGCAGATTTATCTCAAGGGAAGGGGCCTAACGGACATATTTCGAGATATTTCTTCTTCTTGTTGTTCTTCTTCTGCACAGCTAAGCTGGAAGTGGCATTTCAGCTCGCAATAGTGCAGAGTTATCTCAAAGAAAGGGGCCACGGTGTTTCTGTATCTCTATTATGTTGGTGCGGCTTCGGAACTTTTAAATATCTTGATATATCTCGAGAACTACGCATCTGATCAAAAAATATCATAGAACATAAAAAGTAGGAAACTTAATTCTCTACAAAAAAGGTCTCTTAACATTTTGCCATAGCTCTCTTCGTTTCCGAGATATTTGCAGATTTATCTCAAGGGAAGGGGCCTGACGGACATATTTCGAGATATTTCTTCTTCTTGTTGTTCTTCTTCTGCACAGCTAAACTGGAAGTGGCATTTCCAGCTCGCAATAGTGCAGAGTTATCTGAAAGAAAGGGGCCACGGTGTTTCTGTATCTCTATTATGTTGGTGCGGCTTCGGAACTTTTAAATATCTCGATATATCTCGAAAACTACGCTTCTGATCAAAAAATATCATACAACATAAATTGTAGGAAACATAATTTTCTACAAAAAACGTCTCTTAACATTTTGCCATAGCTCGCTTCGTTTCCGAGATATTTGCAGATTTATCTCAAGGGAAGGGGCCTAACGGACATATTTCGAGATATTTCTTCTTCTTGTTGTTCTTCTTCTGCACAGCTAAGCTGGAAGTGGCATTTCAGCTCGCAATAGTGCAGAGTTATCTCAAAGAAAGGGGCCACGGTGTTTCTGTATCTCTATTATGTTGGTGCGGCTTCGGAACTTTTAAATATCTTGATATATCTCGAGAACTACGCATCTGATCAAAAAATATCATAGAACATAAAAAGTAGGAAACTTAATTCTCTACAAAAAAGGTCTCTTAACATTTTGCCATAGCTCTCTTCGTTTCCGAGATATTTGCAGATTTATCTCAAGGGAAGGGGCCTGACGGACATATTTCGAGATATTTCTTCTTCTTGTTGTTCTTCTTCTGCACAGCTAAGCTGGAAGTGGCATTTGCAGATCGCAATAGTGCAGAGTTATCTCAAAGAAAGGGGCCACGGTGTTTCTGTATCTCTATTATGTTGGTGCGGCTTCGGAACTTTTAAATATCTTGATATATCTCGAGATCTACGCATCTGATCAAAAAATATGATAGAACATAAAAAGTAGGAAACTTAATTCTCTACAAAAAAGGTCTCTTAACATTTTGCCACAGCTCGCTTCGTTTCCGAGATATTTGCAGATTTATCTCAAGGGAAGGGGCCTGACGGACATATTTCGAGATATTTCTTCTTCTTGTTGTTCTTCTTCTGCACAGCTAAGCTGGAAGTGGCATTTGCGGCTCGCACTAGTGCAGAGTTATCTCAAAGAAAGGGGCCACGGTGTTTC